>NC_077229.1:520144171-521344171 GCF_027887165.1 Monodelphis domestica | reverse complement strand
TCTCAATAGATGCAGAAAAAGCCTTTGACAAAATATAACACCCCTTCCTATAGAAAACAGTAGAAAATAGGGCTTTTCCTAAAAATAATAAACAGTATATATCTAAAACCATTAGCAAACATCATCTGCAATTGGGATAAACTAGATGCATTCCCAAAAATATCAGGAGTGAAACAAGGATGCCCATTATCACCTCTACTATTTGACATTGTACTAGCAGTAGCAATTAGAGAAGAAAAATAAACTGAAGGTATTAAAATAGGCAATGAGGAGACCAAGCTATCACTCTTTGCAGATGATATGATGGTCTACTTAAAAAATCCTAGAGAATCAACCAGAAAGCTAGTGGAAATAATCAACAACTTTAGCAAAGTTGCAGAACACAAAATAAACCCACAAAATTATCAACATTTCTATATATTTCCAAGACATCTCAGCAGCAAGAATTAGAGAGAGAAATTTCCTTTAAAATCACTCTAGAAAATATAAAATACTTAGGAATATATCTGCCAAGACAAACATAGTCACTATATGAAAACAACTACAAAACACTTTCCACACAATTAAAACTAGATCTAAGTAATTGAAAAAAACATTAATTGCTCATGGGTAGGATGAGCTAACATAATAAAAATTATAATCCTACCCAAAGTTATTTACTTAGTGCCATAACCATTGAACTACCAAAAAACTTTTTCACTGAATTAGAAAAAACATAACAAAGTTCATTTTGGAAGAACAAAAGATGAAGGATATCCAGGGTAATAATAAAAAAAAATAAGGAAAGTGGCCTTGCAGTCCCAGATCTCAAACTATACTATAAACGAGTGGTCATCAAAACAATATGGCACTGGCTAAGAGACAGAAAGGAGGATCAGTGGAATAGACTTGGGGTAAGTGACTTCAGCAAGACAGTCTATGATAAACCCAAAGATCCCAGCTTTTAGGACCAAATCCACTATTTGATAAAACCTGCTGGGAAAATTGGAAGATAGTATGGGAGAGATTCGGTTTGGATCAACATCTCACACCTTACACCAAGATAAACTTAGAATGGGTGAATGACTTGAAAATAAAGAAGGAAACTATAAGTAAATTAGGTGAACACAGAATAGTATACTTGTCATATCTTTGGGAAAGGAAAGATTTTAAGACCAAGCAAGTGTTAGAAAAAATCACAAAATGTAAAGTAAATAATTTTAATTCTATTAAATTAAAAAAGGGTTGTACAAATAAAACCAATACAACCAAAATTAGAAGGGAAGCAACAAATTGGGAAAAAAATCTTCATAACAAAAACTTCTGACAAAGGTCTAATTACTCAAATTTTTAAAGAGTTAAATCAATTGTACAAAACATCAAGCAATTCCCCAATTGATAGACAAGGGACATGAATAGGTAATTTTCAGATAAAGAAATCAAAACTATTAATAAGCACATGAAAAACTGTTATAAATGTCTCATAATCAGAGAAATGCAAATCAAAACAACTCTGAGATACCACCTCACACCTAGGAGTTTGGCTAACATGACAGCAAAGGAAATTAATGAATGTCGGGGGGATGTGGCAAAATTGTGACATTAATGCATTGCTGGTGGAGTTGTGAAATGATCCAATCATTCTGGAGGGCAATTTGGAACTATGCCCAAAGGGCACTAAAAGACTGTCTGCCCTTTGATCCAGCCATAGCACTGCTGGGTTTGTAACCCAAAGAGATAATAAGAAAAAAAGATATGTATAAAAATATTCATAGCTGTTCTCTTTGTGGTGGCAAAAATTGGAAAATGAGGGCCTGCCCTTCAATTGGGGAATGGCTGAACAAATTGTGGTATATGTTGTTCTCAAAGGAATAATAAAGTGGAGGAATTCCATGTCAACTGGAATGATCTCCAGCAATTGATACAGAGTGAGAGGAGCAGAACCAGGAAACATTGTACACAGAGACTGATACACTGTGGTACAATTGTATGTAATAGACTTCTCCATTAGTAGCAATGCAGTGATCCAGGACAATTTGGAGGGATTTGTGAAAAAGAACATTATCCACATTCAGAGGAAAAACTGTGAGAGTAGAAACACAGAAGTAAAACAACTGCTTTATCACATGGTCCAATGGGGATATGATTGGAATGTAGACTCTAAGTGATCACCCTAGTGCAAACATCAACAACATGGAAATTGGTTTTGATCAAGGATATATGAAAAACCCAGTAGAATTGTGTTTCAGCTATGGGAAGGGTTGGGGGGAAAGAAGGAAAAGGATATGATTCTTATAACCAAGGGAAAATGTTCTAAATTGACTAATTAAATAAAAATTCCCCCCCAAAAGAAATAATGAAAAAAATTCTAGGCTACTAGCTCTAAGATACCTAATGGTTAAAGTTAACAATTCATTTCTGAAAGAACAATTTCTTCAAGCAAACTGGAGACATACAAAGGAATGGAAATTTGAATAATTCAAGATTCTTTGGTATCTACCTGAAGATATAAGAGGGAATAGAATAATATGTTCCAAAGAACAAAGTTGCTCAGAATTCAGCCTAGGGTGACATACCCTATAAATCTGAGCTCAACACATCAAAGGAAAAAAAAAAGTGGCAAATGGAGGAAAGAAGGTAACTAAAAGGGTAGGTATAGATCATTGATGAGCTGCATAATGAGAGATAGTAGTGGGAGGGTGCTGTACAATAGAGCAGTGTCCTCTTTTCCCCCTCCTGGAACTGGAATGGTTCTGAGAATGAAATACAATGAAAAACTGGAATCCATTGAGCAAATTCTACTACTATCTCATAGTAGAAGATAGTAGAAAAAAACTTCCTAGAGGTGAGATCCCAAAATAACTAACTCAGATGTTTTGATTTTATGAGGAATAAAGAGAATAAATGAGAATTTGATGGCTGTTAGGGCGATAAAGCAGAGAATGAGAATCTAGAGTAGACAGAAAGAAGAGAAATAATGAATACATTCAGAGAAAACTTCTCTGAAAGGAATAAACATTAAATTAAAAACATTATTAAACAATATTAAAAAAACAATAAACAGGGGCAGCTGAGTAGCTCAGTGGATTGAGAGCCAGGCCTAAAGATGGGAGGTTCTAGGTTCAAATTTGACCTCAGCTGTGTGACCCTGGGCAAGTCACTTAACCCCCATTGCCTAGCCCTTACCACTCTTCTACCTTGGAACCAATACACAGTATTGATTTCAAGGTGGAAGGTAAGGGTTTAAAAAAAAATAAATAAGATTAGTCAAAGTAGAGTAGAGGAAGGAGTAATCTACTTGATTATGAGGGGAAAAAGAGGGAAGAATTGAATAACAAGATAACAATTAAGAAAAATGAACTAACAAGTAAAATCTCCAAGGGAAGAGGGTAAAAAATAATTGAGAGGAATTGAGATTGAGAGTGAAGAGAGCTTCTTAAAAGAATAAACTTACAAACTGATACAAATATTTTAGAAAGCAATTCAGAACCATATGCAAAGGGCCATAAAAATGTGCATACCCTTTGACCCAATAATAGCACCATTATGTTTTTATCCTAAAAAGATCAAAGATTGGGAATATTTATAAGTATTTATTAATTATTATAATATTAGCCATATAACCATATATAATTAATATACAATGTATTAATTATTATATTAATAAAACTATCTATATTTCTAGCAGCTTTTTTGTGGCAGTAAAGAATTGGAAACTGAAAGGATATTCAGCTGAGAAATGGCTGAACAAGTTATGATATATTATTGTAATGGAGTACTATTCTGCTATAAGAAATAATTAATAAGACAGTAACAATATAACAACAACAACCTGGAAAGACTTATGTGAAGTCATGCAAAATGAAGTCAGCAGAATCTGGAGAATGTTGTATACAGCAGTAAAAATAACATATGGTGATTAATTGTGAATGACTCAACTATTATCAGTAATGCAAGGATCAAAGACATCACCAAAGGTCTCATGATGAATTAGTAGTTATTCACTACTATGGAAGAAACTGATGAAGCCTGAATGCAGATTGAAGCAAACCATTTTTCACTTTTATTTCCTTCATAAATTTTTTCTTATGTAAATAAACATGTATATTCTTTCAAAACATGATGAACATCTATAACCTACAGCATACTCTCTGCTGTCTTGGAGAAGGAGAGGAAAAAAAAGATTGAGGGAAAGGAGAGAATGTGGACGAAAATATTGCAGAAACAAATTTTTTAAATTTTATTTACATGTAATTGGAGAAAATATAATAATTTATTTTTTCAGATTAAACTAAAGTAAATGAACAATGTAGAACTGTCATTACAGAAAGGGAAGAAAACAATGTTAGAGACAAATGGAGGAAAATTAAAACCTAACTTTCATTACTTAAAATGTGAATTAAATAATCTAATAAAATGAAAAAGAATACTAGGCAAGGATAAGAAAGCAAAACATTCAAAAGCCAAAAGAATAGAGAAAATCAAAAGGAGATGATTGAAAATGTTTTACTATGAATCAAGTGAATCAAAAAAATCAGAGTTACATTCATGTTATCTAGTGAAGAAACAATGAAGATTCAAAAATTAAAGCAGGATAAACAAGGAAACATTATGCCAAAACTTAAAATAAATACATAACCAGTATCAGTAATAATATGTTTCAAATGCCTTAGTACCCATGTTCATAAAACAAACTAGCTAAGCTACAGGAAGAATAGACAATAACACAATAGTAAAAAGTAGACTTCAATATCCTTCTCAGTTTTTGTATAAATCTAACAGAAAGATAAACAAAAGGGAAAATCTGAACTAAAAAGAAAAGTTCTGGAAAAGCCTACAGCATCTTCTAACTGGGATAACAAAAAAATATGAACATTTCTATGTACCAAAAGAAACTTTTGCAGATATTCACCCTATATTCGGTCCCATTTCAAACAAAGGCAAAAAAGGCATAAATAGTTCATCCCCCATGTAACAGTGAAAAGTCTACAGTTCAAGGACCACAACAAAAGACATAGACCCACATGGAGATTTAACAATGAAATACGATATAATGAGTAGGTCGAATAAGAAATCATAGAAACAATACTTATGTGAAAAAAATGGATAATGATATTTTTGATATGCACCTAAAGCAGTTTTGTAGGAGGAAAAAAAAACAACCTATTCTTATAAACACCTATTAATGAAATTAAAAAAAAAAGGGTTAAGGAACTGTGCATTCTTTAAAATAAGTAGAAAGCCAAAAAATAAACAAACCTAAAATAAATAAAAGAAAAAAGATATTATAAATTAGATGAGAAATACTTAAATTAGAATAAAAAACAAATGAGGATATTTCACAAAAAGACTATTACACTGATAAATATTTATCTAATCAAATTTAAAAGATCGGGTAGTTTTAGTTATAATATACAGATATATACATATAATTGATATGTTAATATATTATTGATACCACTTTCCCCATTCAATTATTTTCTTGCTTACCCTAGGTATATGAATTTTGTTTTGCAGTAGCTTTTAAATTTCTTATAATTAAAATAGTCTATATTAACCTTTACAATTGCCTCCATCCCTTTTTTTGTTTTTGTTTAGGAATACATTTCTTACCTATAGCTTTGTTCACTTCTCTCCTAATTTTCTTTTATAATATGATATTTAATATTAAGGTTATATATTTAGAATTTATTTTGGAATTTTAGAACATATTGTGGAATGTAATATATTTTCTATATCTAATTTTTGCTAAATTAGTTTTCAGATTTCCCAAAAGTTTTGATTAAATAAGTAGTTTCCTAATTTAAGTTTTCTGGATTACAAAATATTTCTAGTTTATAAAACATTCATAAAACTTCCATTGTTTCTGACTCTCCCTTGTCTGGTATGGCTCCATTTAAATACTACTCCTTTTAATCAATATAAATGTTTTCATGATTGCTGATTTATAGTAGTTTGAGGTCTGGAAGTGCTATTCCTACTCTCCTTTCCCATCATATCTGATCTTTTATTGTTCCACATAAATTTATCATTTTATTGAATTACATTGTGTAACCCTTTGATAATTTGATTATTATATGTTAGAAATGTAAGGTAACTTTGGTATACTGTCATTTTTATTATAGTCTCATATCTCAGTTATGAGCACTAATATTCCTTCAAATATTTAAATTTTTCTTTCTTTTAAAAACACTTTTTATTTAATTTTTACCAGTCTCTTACATACTTCAGTAGCTCAATTACCAGTTTCTTTATACATTTTATAGTTATTTGGAATGGACTTTCCCCTTCCTGTCATTGCTTCTTGGATATTGTTATTTTTAAAGGGAAATGCAGTTAACTTTTGAGGGTTTATTTTTTAGCTTGCAACCTTGGTATAACTATTAACTGGTTCAATTAGTATCTTGGATAATTGCCTGGAAGTTTCCAAATCTACCATTAATCATCAGCAAATAGGAATAGTTTTACCTCCTATTATCTGTCCTGATGTCTTTACTTTCTTTCTCTTTTCTTATCATTGCTGGTATTTCCAGAACTCCATGAAATAATAGAGGGGAAACTGGGCATCCTTGCTTTAATCTTATATTTGTTGGAAAAGTTCTAGTATATTTACATTGCTTTTTTATTTTCTAATTTTAAGTAGACACATTTTATGAGATTAAAAATGTCCCTCTGTGCATATACTTCTCAAGATTTTTTAAAAATCATAAACAAGGGTATAATCATTGGATTGCTATCAGTAGCAAAGTTGATTACATAAGATCATCCCACAGTGTTTCAATCTCTGTGCATAATGTTCTCCTGGTTCTGTTCATTTCACTCTGCATCAGTTCATGGTGGTCTTTCCAGCCCATATGGAAATCAGGCAGTTCATCATTCCAATATGTTTTTGTTATTAACATAATTATATTAATTATGTTGATTGTTTCCTAATGATGAATCATCCAAAAATATCTAGTATAAATTCAATATGGTCATTTCCTTTCTGACAGGATTTTATTTGAAATTTTTAAATCAAAGTTCATTAGTCATATTGATTAATAGCTTTTCTGTTTTTGTTTTTGTTTTACTTTACTGGTTAATATATCAGAACACTATTTTTCTTGAAGAAGAAATCTGAAAAGTTTTGTCTCAGTTTTTGAGAATAGTGTAAATACTATTTGTTTTAAATGTCCTTGTAATGCTAGACAGAACTCTCCTATGAACAATTACAAAGAGGGTTTTTTTGCCTTTGGAAGTTCCTTGGTGGCTGGTTCTATTTTCTCCCTTTTTATTGAATTATTTACAATCTCTATTTGGTCTTCTGTTAATTTGTGTATTTTTTTTATTTTTAAAGATATATATCTTTATGTGTTCATGTTTTTGACAGCATATAACTATGCATCATTTATTCTGATAATTCTCTTTTGTGATATCACCTTGCTTTCTTTTTTGTTTAATTTTTTTGCTTCTTTTTAAAGAATATTCCTAAAGGCTTATGGATTTCATTAGTCTTTTTAAATAAAATATTTTAGATTTACTGATCATGATTCATTTTTTTGTTTGTTTTCAGTTTATTTCTTCTCTACTATAGTTTAAACACTGCTAAAACCTATTTTACAAAACTGATCTGTGGCTTTTCTATACAAACTGAACTTTCACTGTCTGACAAAATTAAAATTAGGATGTTATTTTTTAAACCCATATAAATACAAATAATATAAATTCTTCGGAAGAAACAAATAAGAAGGTTCAACGGCTAAGATGGCGACACAGCAAAGCACTGTGGAGTGCTTAGGGCATGTTGAAGCACAAAAGACAACATGACCATCCAATGCATCTGAGGAAGTCTCCAGGTGTAACGACTTTTTGTGCCATTGGACCCAGGCTTCCAACGCCAAGAAAGTGGGACTGTCTCTGTGCACCGACTTTTCCACTTAAATCTCCTTCACACACAAGTGTCTTTGTGCACACTCATCTATCATAGATGAAAATGCACAAAGACAATCGTCATCCTCGGTTACCGAGAGACTACCACTATACTATATATTTAATGTCATCTTTCATACTTATTTATAATTGTTTATTGTTTGACTTCAAAATTACTCAATTTATGTTGATTCATTAATCTAGTCTTTTCTAGTTTATTTATGGATGCTTTGTGGTCATAATTTCTCCCAAGAAATAATTTAGTTATATCTCAGATATTTTGTATAGTGTTTCCATCATTAATATTTTATTTCACATAATCGTTAATTGTTTATACTATTTTTTTAACCACTCATTACATGGGATTTCTTGCTGTCTTCTTTTACATCCATGTCCTTTGGTTGTATCGCATGATCTGATTATTCATTTAAGAGTTAATCATATATAAATGCTTTACTATTTCTGCCCTTTATGTTTATTTATAATATCTCTGTGCCTAATTCCTGATCATTTTTATAAAAGTGCTATGTGGTATTGAGAAATACATTATTTACTAGTTACACTTAAAAGATAATCTAAGCTTTTTAGCTCTAGTTTCTCCAATAATTTGGCTACTTTTATATTTTCCTTTAGGCTTTCTATGAGACTTATTAAAAAATGAGAGAAGACATTAAAATCTCATGACACTATTGTTTTACTGACCATGACATCTTGTGCTTCAGTTATTTTTCCCTTTATGAAAAATTTCATAAGACCCATGTTAAAATACTGCCTTGTATATTTTTTTAGCCATATGTCCTTGGGCAAGTCAAGTAACATTTCTCGGCTATAGTTTCCTCAACTGTAGTAATAGGGTTGCTAAGGCCCAAATGAAATAATATAAAGTTTTTTTTTTAACAGTCTATAAATATCAGCTATTTTTGTTGCCGTTTAGATGCTAAAGAATTTGGAGGATACATGTTTATTGTTGATCTTAGTTTGTTGTCCATGGTACTTTCAGTACAATGCACTTTCCTTTTAACCCTTACCTTCCAACTTGGAATCAATCTGTGTATTGTTTCCAAGACAAAAGAGTGGTAAGGACCAGGCAATGGGGGTTAAGTGATTTGCCCAGGGTCACACAGCTGGGAATTGTCTGAGACCAGATTTGAACCTAGGACCTCCCATCTCTAGGTCTGGCTGTCAATCCACTGAGCTATCCAGCTGCCCCCCTCCCCTTTTTTCTCCCTGGAAAGGAGTTTTTATTTGGTGTATTTATGATAACATTTTTCAATTTCCTCATTTTTATTCATTATATATTTATATTTTTAGATTTGTTTCATGTTAGCCCCAAAGTTTGGAATTTTGTTTTCTTATGCAATCTCTCATTATTTTTAATTTTGTTGCATTTTTTAATCTATGAACATTTAATGTTGGGAGATTTAGGTTTATATTTTCCTCCCTTTCTCTTTTTTTAACCCTTATTTCTGCCTCAGAATCAATACTAAGGCAAAAGAACAGTAAAGGCTAGGCAATTAGGATTGAGTGACTTGTTAAGGGTCACACAGCTAAGAAGTGTCATAGGTCACATTCAAACAGACTGAATCCTCCTAACTCCATGTCTGTCATCCATCCACTGTGCTGCATAGTTATCTTTTCATTTGTCTTTAATATTTTTTTCCTAAATTAGGATTTTCTCCTCTTTCTCTGTGAACATGGTACTTTGTTTCTTCAATAATTTTTGATTGATCTAAAAGCAAACCTATTTCCAATTGCTCTTATTAGTTTTTTCTTTCTTTCTTCATTTTATCTAGTTATTTAACTCTTCTCCTCTTTTTTCCCTCTTAGTTAAGTAGTCAAGCACAATTTTCTTTCCTCTCTTTAAACTTCTTTTCTCTATTGTTTTTTTTTTCCAGTTCATTTTATGGCTTTTTAAACAAAGAATTTCTTTCCTTTATTTTCTTCCATCTTCTCTTTCTGTATTCTTTAAACTTTTATTCTTTGTGTGAAGATTAAATTTGTTTTCCCCTGATTATAAAAATGAAAATATTTAACTCTTCCCTGATTGTGAAGTTTAAATCGTAACTCATGCCTATTCTTAGATTTTAATCCCCATAAGTACAAATATCTTACTTAAAAGTTAAGTATGGAGATCTGCCTGTTTTTAGATTCAATCACAAAAAGTACAATCATGGTCCTTAAAATTAAGTATGAAGATCTGCCCATTTAGATCTAATCACCAAAAGTGCAAATATTCCACTTAATCATGAAGTGGGAGGTCTGTGACCCACCTGTGCAATAGTGGGTATCAAATCAGAATTGATTAACTGCCTTCTGGGCAGTCCTAAAGCAGAGATTCAGCTGTGATGGGTAGATGTATAGTTAGGGGAAGTGACAAGAGAAAATGTCTTTAAAAGTGGAGTTCAACTTGGACCTCTTATGAAAGAGGAATTCAGTATTTTGAAATGGAGACTGGAGAGAATTCTTCATGCTTTCAAGTTGAGGTTAGTGAAGAGAAGCAGAAGAATCTGCTGACTAGACTGACATGTGGTGAGTGAAAGGATGACCTGCTGGATTTTTCTGAAAAACAAAACAAAACAAAACAAAACAAAACTATCCTCTGGAGAGATCTATTCTTGAGAGACACTTCCTAGGTCTTTCGCTTTGCCAAGGCTGGCTGAGACTAATTCTCCTTGCCTGGAGGGGCTGGGAGTAAATTACTTAGTGCTCAGGCTAGATATATTACCTTATCCTCTTTCTGATTTCTTGCTTCACTCTTTCTACACTTTGTAAATAAATTGTAAATAAAACCTCTTTGGAATTAACTAAATTCCTAGTGACCACACTCTTAAATAATCAAGTCCAATTTTTAAAAAATTAACCGCCTTTCCCCCTCATATTTGATCCATGGCCCTTACACACATGTAATCATTTTTAAAATCTCTTTTTTACTTGTGCTTCTGAGGTAGCTATATTGTTGCCATGTATATTTGGCACCTTATCCTACCTCTTTTGTTATGCTACAGGTTTTCTTAAACCCATCCCTTCTTTCTTAGAATCAATTCTTAAACAAAAGAGCAGAAAAGGCTAGGCAATTGGGAGTAAGTGACTTTCCCAGGATCTTAATAGCTTTAATAGCTTAATAACAAGTGTCTGAGGTTTGAACCCAAGACTTCCTATCTCCAGGCCTGGTATTTTATCTATTACAATATACAGACCCCCCCATTATGCTATACTCTTAGAAATAACAAATTCTGGAGGTAACAGAGGATATTACCCTATTGTAGATATTTTTATATATCCCTGATTGTGCAAGTCATTATCATCCTGCCCTTCCTATGATTATTTTCCCACCGTTGTCATGAAATCTTCCTGCTTTTCCCTTCTTAGTGTCAGTTACCATTAACTTCTGATTCTCCTTCTCCTAAGGCAAAATAACTAAAATATCTGTAGATTTCACTTATTATGCACCCCCCCCCCCGCATAGATTATCTCTTTCCAAGGAAATGGTCATTATTTGTATGTTACCCTCCACTAAAATTAGACTATCCTTTTTCTTTCTCTTTATTGTATTCCTTCCTTTTGCCTTGTTAATTTTGTGGGTAGACTGAATATTTAATTGATTGCAAGGGATTTAATTTCTAAAACTCAAAAATGAATTACTAAATTAAATGGAATTCATTGTAGTTCATTTCTACAATATAGGGAAGATATTAAGGAAGAGATAAAAGGAGAGAGAGAGAGAGAGAGAGAGAGAGAGAGAGAGAGAGAGAGAGAGAGAGAGAGAGAGAGAGAGAGAGAACGCTCCAGCTTCCTCTGACTCAGGTAGCAATTCTAAGGCCCCAGCCAGAGGAAAGGAGTCTCAAGATGATGGGCCTTTCCTGGAGGCTAATGCCTCCAGAAAGAGCAAGGAAGTCAGTCTTTACACTCACCATAATGACCCTCTAAAAGGAAAGCAGTCTGAGGTCTCCCACAGGAGCTCCTCCAGGGTTGAGTTACACAGCCAAGTCCAAGTGTCTCCTCCTGTGTGTATTTGTTTTCACTTTTAAAGACCTTTTTCTCTTGTGTCACTTCCCTTAAATTTTACATTTACCAATCACAGCTGATGCTCCACTCCAGGACTGCAGACTCTTTCACACATGGGTCACAGACCTCCCACTAAATGTATGAAATGGGAGTGAACACCTTTTTGTGGTTAAAATCCAAAATGGGTAGATCTCCATACTCAACTTTAACTATTGTGCTTTATACTTTGGGGTTTAAAATATAAAAATAGACAGGGGATTACAATTTAATCTTCACAATCTAGGAAGAGCTAAATACCTTCATTGTTACAATCAGGGAGAGACAATTCCAATCTTCACAGCCTTCTTATCCATTTTCCTGTATGTTTTGCTATTCATGAGAGCGATTCATAGGAGTAATTTCCCTTTCTTTTGTAACCTTAGATTTGATTAGATTATATTACATGTTCCCCTTTAGCTTCCTTCTCTCTTTCCTTTTGTTTGCCTTCACACTCTATCTCCATGGAACATTGACTCATCTGTGCTTGGGTTGCTGTAAGATATGTAGACCATATTGTTTCAAGCCTTTTTCTTCACCATTAGATCTATTTGGCTTCCATTTCATCCTTGAATTACTATGTTCTTTTAGAAAGACTTTTTTATGGTTTATCTGCTATTAATTCATTGTTTTCCTTAGTTAATACACATATTTAACTTGCTTTTATTTCTATAGTCTGAGGTGTTTGTAAAGAAAATAACATATTCAATTTTGCTATTCTTTCTAAGGATGCTTCAAGCAGTTCTTTTTAAATTAAACATCTGTCTTTTTATATTGGTAATTAGGCTTGCATTTGCCAAGGTATGTCACATTGGCTTGAATCTTGAGCTCCTTTTTTCTTCACACTATTATTTTAGTGTTATTTAGTTATCCCTGCAGTTTATTTCAGATGGGTGTCGAATAGTCTTGTGTTATTCTAAACTTTTTTCTCTAAATTTGAAAGTCTTTCTCCTGGTTATTTGCAGGATTTGTTGTTTGTCAGCAAAATTATTAAAGTTAATCATTTTGTCTATCTGGGAGTTTATATCATGTCCCTCCGTAGCCTTCCAGTCCCCACCACAGGCTATTAGTGAATTCTTTCAACTGACACTTTTTGTCTTCTGTGCTTAGACATTCCAGGTAGTTTTATAATTTCTTAAAATCTATACAGGTTTTAATTCTTTACAGTCTATGCAAACTAGCAATTTTTGACAATTTGAACAAGAAGTCTACACAGATATTTGTTTTGGTTGTGATTTTCTGATAGTCCCTTTAGATATTTCTCTTTATCATGTTTTCCAAATTGTTTTTGAGTTTGAAAAAACACAAAACTATTAAATAGCCAGAAAAACCACTCTTTAATTAAGGAAAGGGGTTCAGTGTGATAATAGGCCTTTATACAGAGCTGTGCACCACATGCCAACAAAGAGTCTAAGGATTGAACTCTGGCCACTCTGGACACAGACTCCTGGGAAAGCCAACCACACTAGATTGGACAATTAATTGCAAGGAGCCATTAAAGTTGGGGAGCTTAAATACCTTTCTAGGTGAAACATGGGGGCTGAGTATGAGAGGGACAGTTGATTGACTTGAGAATGGTAACAAAGGAAAATGAGGAGTCCCAGACAGGAATAACAGTAAGGGACTGATGCTTTACAATGGACACAAAAGGGAAAGACCCAGCCAAGGGCTGGACTACCTTTATAAAGGATATTGGCCTAAGAGGAGAAACCACTGGGACAAAAGAGATATTTAACATCTGATGGAATTAGCTATTCCTATCCAAGCTACCTAAAAGTCTATTGTTAGTCTGAGACCAATGAAGTAGGACTTTCCCTCAGGGCAGAACTCTCATATGATAAGGTCAAACCTTTAAACTAAGTAAACTGGGGATCATAAAATATTTCTAGGCTACAAGTTTTGGGGTTTCTAAATTCCATGTTGACAAAATAATAGTATGTCTTAGATTTTCTTCTATTTTATAGTTTTTTTAATTGTTTTGAAGATGTCTTGTTATTTTGTTAGGTTATTGTTTTCTGTCTATTCCACTCTGAGATTCAAGGCTTTGTTTCTTCATCAAAGTTTTTTCCAGACTATTCTACAACATCACTTATCTTTTGTCATTTCCCCCTCCATGTCTCTCCAATTATAAATCTCTTTTCTTCTATATAGTTCTATATATATATTTCATTTCTTCCAAGTATTCTTGTAATCCTTCCAACCAAAGTGTCTCTCAAATCAAAATATTTCTTCATAGTATTCAGAAGTTTCCTTGTTTTGCCTACATTTAGATCTACATGAGACTCCAGATATCCACTAATCCAATCTTCAATTTTTTATAGATGCAAACTCTAAGGCTTAGCAAGGTTAGGTAGACAAGGTGAAATAAGCACCAAATGGAAGAAGTGGTCTCTCATTATAAATCTAGTATCATTTCCACTCCGATTGATCATGTCTTTCATGAAACCATTTCTTAATCAATAAATATTTCTCCAGATCATTTGTCATTTCCTTACTCTCTAGTCAAAGAATTAAATTGCTACCATGATGCAGGGAGTGATTCGATAGGGCAGCTGCTATAATGGAATTCTACATGGACTTTAAAGCTAATGAAGATAAACCTATATTTTATTCTCTACAACTCTAACGTAGACTGGTCCTTCTTCCCCTCCTATTATTCCTTTTTTACAATATCATTTCCTGTTCAGCAAAAAAATAAACAAAATCCATATATTTTCCTTACCACACTTTGCATGCAATTATTAATATTACAGAAAACTATATAAAGCTATTTTTTTCCTAATCCCCAAAATGAAAGATTTAAACTTGAGCCTGGGAATTTGTTAAAAACTTCTAAGTGAAGATTTATTAAGACAAATGACACTGAGAAACTGTATAGATTAATTTTTTCAGCATTCTAGCAGTATTGTTGGAAGAGAGAATTGTAAGAAGCCACGTGGCCAAGGTGAGCACGTGTATCATGTTAAGCACTCGAAATGCTATGTTATGTTATGTTGTGGTTAGTAAATTTAGTCCGACTAGCTGATTACTTTGCCAGTGTACTAAAATGAGATGGTAAAAAGAAAGCTGGTATATTTTGGGAAGTCACACCTTGATTTAGTGGGCTATGTAGAAATTGGATATGAAGATGGCATGAAGGAGTCAGGTGATATTTATCATCACAAATGCACAGCCCAAATCCAGCAGCATTCTTAGATATGTCTTTTATGGGTGATCTTTATAATCTATCGGTTATCCTTCTGCATGTCAGGATACTTGTTATCTATATTCCTGACATTGCACTTATAATTCTATACCTATGCTGTTCACTTTATTGGAGCCTTAATACCTGAAAGAACAGTAAGGATAAAACTTGTCCTGGATCAGCAGATGCTAAAACTCTGAAAACATTCTTTGAAACATCCTTTCACCGTAAAGAAATGCCAATGAATTGAATACAGTAAACATGTTTCTAAGTACAAATGAATTTCTAAGCAAGGCATCCAGAGTTAATAGATTACTAAGAATTCCTGGAAAATTGTTTTCAGAAGGATGTCTAGATTGCTACAAATGATTAATCACATAAACTTACTTGTTAAATAATAAAAAGAGTTAAGTTTCTCCCATAGAATTCTGTAGCTGATTTAACTAGGCATGGTATTAGTGATACTTTGCCATCCATCTCAACCAAATTTGGCATTGTATGTATGGATTACAGTTATTCTTTTTCCACAAAACCTGTATATATGAACTTATCAGCATAAATTAACCCTGACTAGAGTCACCACATTCTTTGATATGGGATAAGATAAAAGACATATAATCAGATTCATTCAGAGTAGCATATTGCCATCGTTTTTTCCAATAGATGAGTTTTCACTTATTTTTTCTTCCTATCAATATTTAAATTTTCTCCATTCATAATTCTGTATCTTTTTTCAATAAACAATTATTTGTCTTTACCATGATGTTGGGATTTTTTTTATACTTCTTCTTTTAGCCCCCTCTTTTCCTTAAAAGCTGTCTCCTGGGATATGTTCATATTTTAATTTGGTTTCTATCTTTAGACTGGCCTCTACGCCTTTCATTCCATTGGTTTTCTGCATAATAGCCCAAAAGCTTCCCCCCACCCCATATCCCTGACAGTTCCATTCCATTTAGACAGAACAGCAAAGTGGTCTCAGAAATGTGCCTACACTGCCCTCCTGACCTAAGGAAGAGTGTAGCAACAACATGGTTCCAGGGAGTTCAGAGCTAAGTGGCTTAGTTCCTTTGTAATGAGTCCCAGTTCCTGTTAAACAAGTTTTCAATAAAATGAATGTCACTTCAGGTAAAACTCCTTTATATTAAGTAATACTGAACTTTTGCATGGTCTCTAGAGGAGAGTAAAAAAAGAGGAAGTAGGGTCAAATATAGCTGAGGTGAAGATGAAGCAAGATGGCTCTACAGAGTTCAGATCAGAGAGGCTTAAGCTACTCATTGGCATGATCTTTTCATCAAAGCTTCACTAGAATCCTTGGCCCAGAGCAGAATATAATAATTCAGATCTGACCTGACTCTAGGACTGATAATATTCTCCTTCTGGACTCTAGGTATCCTACTGCAGCCTACAATGCCATTTACATTCTTTGAATGCCAAGTTGAATCTGCCCTAGACTTTTGAAGTGAATTCTTATCTAATTGAATGCTTTTATTCTTAATAAGGAGGCACTTGCCCATATCCTCTGCTTGGGAAGTTGAGTTTTTGGACCCAAGTGAAGCATACATATATTCACTCCTATTGTGTTTCATCTTATTAAATTTAGTCCATCATTCTAGATTGTCAAAGCCTGGTAGGATCCTGATTATCATCTGAACTATTATATGTACAGGATATAAATAACTGCCTCCCCATCTTCTTGTCATTTTAAAATACAATGAACACATATATCTTTGTTTTAATTCAAGTCATTTTATAAAGTTTTAAACTACACAGTGCACAAACAAATCTCTTTTGGTTCAGTTCCAAATCTGCCTTAACTATATTATAACATATTACATATCTATATCTGTAATTATATCTGCATGTATATCTCAATAGATACATATTTAAAGTTATGCATATATGCGAAGACAGACATATTCACAATGTAGAATGGGAAATTTTGACAAATATTTTTGCTAAATCTTGATATAATTTATTAACAATATTCTCATAATCCACTTGGAGTAAACCCCAATTCTTCTTCTTCCCTGACTATTGTTTATAGTGGTGTACCTGCCACTCATTCCTCCATGGACCATGAAGCTTCTCCTCAATACAATACTAAAAATGACCACTAGGCTCAGAAATATTGAGGTAGAATTAATATACAGAACATCCTGACACCTGCTGAAATCACCAAATAGAAGATTATCTGCCCTGACCCAATTCTAAGACCAGCACCATTACTAATCTATTTTTCTTATTCTGGTGGGAAAAGAAAAAAAATACTTCCTTCCTTATCCTTAATCCCCTTTCCCTTTAAGCCTGTCCTTCCAATATTCTACTCTACATTTTCTTATCCCTTTATTAACAAAATTCCCAACATTTGGGAACTCTCCCTCTTGGTGTTTTTCCATCTTCTTGCTGTCCCCAAAACATGGCTCCTTCAAGTAATACTGCAGTCTCATCACAACAAAGACTTTACTTTCTCTTTCATCCCATGATAAACTAGCACTGGAAGGGTTGGTAAGAATATCCCTTGTTCTCCACCATCAATTCCAGACTTTCCCAATGGTATCACCACTCAACAATTTTATCTCCTTTGTAGACCATCCTCTCATGCTATATCCCTCTCTTACTTATAACATCTTGAGGTTTACTCTAATGAAATGTTTCACCAAATCCAGATCCATGTATAAGTTACTCATTAACCTCTAAGTGATTCTACTTCTTTTCTCAAGGTGTTAAATATTTGGCTCACATGCATGTCATTATTTTCTCAAAAATTCAAAATTTTCAAATTCCTCAATGTCTTCACTCACTATAGGATATAGTCACACTTCTGATGTTCTCATTACCCACATAAGTTCCCCCATGATAATAAAAAATTCCAAAATTATTCTATCACATCATAACCACTTATTGCTTCACCTCTTTTTATGACACTCTTTCAAACTTACTCTTGGCCTTCCTTGAAACCATTATGCCTCAGTTTTTTACTAAAAGCATTCCCTTACTTTCCAAATGCTACCCAATAGTTAATCAGTTTAAGCTTACACTGTTCTTTACTTTCAAATCTCCTGTCCCTTTATCAAGTTTCACACTTTGTGAAATGCTAACTCTCGAATCATCCCCACCATCCACTACCTCCATTCCTAGTAATGTGCTAATATGTACTAAGTAGGAATAAAAAGAAATAAATGTTGAAAACAATCCAGGTTTTAGGTTTCATATACATTTTACATAACAACAGGTTCAACTATAAATAGGGAATAGTTTTATCACTTTTAAGAAAACGTGTTTAAAATGTAAGAGATTTTATTTTACATATAAGACTTTATAAACTCACAAATATGCTTTGTTTTATTATTTAATATTACAACTAGACAATCATTTTACTCTTCTCTGATCGATTCCATATCCTACTTGTCACAATGGCTGTTTCAAACTTCACTTTATACTTTACTGAAAAAAAATACCACCATTGATTCATTCATGATTGAAACAATAGAGCCATGTGTCCACTAACATAATGCAGCTGGGTGATAAACAATAGAATGCTGTAGCCAGGAAGACCTAAGTTCAAATCCCACTTTGGTTACTTGCTCACCAGTCAGACTTGCCACATTTCTATTCACATGCAATCAAAGGAATATTAACAGAACTGGGGAAAAGCACAAAATTACATTCATTGTATTTATTATAAGTTACTATTATCTCATCTCAAGTGTGCCCTTATTTCAGTTAGAGAAACATTGTATTTCTTCTTAATCATAAACACTCCATTTAGTTGTTCAAATATTCTCCTCTGTCTTTAAGCCTCTCCCAACATCCTTTTTCCCAAACCTTTTAGCCAATGATCTTATATTCTTACTTAATGGGGAAAAATTGAAGCTATTCACCCCACACCCCTCTTTTCCCCTCCTCCTCATTTCACATAATCTGGTATTGGATGAAAGAGGTCCCCTTCTTCATCACAAGGCCAACCCTACTTACAAGGAGCTTGGATAGCATTCCATCATATCTTTTCCAGCAGATTCACTTCCCTACCACTTATTTTTCAAACTTTATCTATAATCTTCAATTTCTCCCTTTCTCCTAGTTCTTTTACTGCTGTTTAGAAACATGCATATCTCTCCGATCCTTATTCTTTATTCTGCCATCCTTGATATCTAGCAGTCCACATAACTCTCTGTCATAGCAACCTCTTTATAAAAGTCTTCTATATTATTTCCACTTCCTCTCTTCTCACTTCTAAATCCTCTGTTCTCGTGTTTCTAGGCTTATCTTTCAACCGAAATGTCCCCAAATTACTAAGAATCTCCTAATTGCTAAATCTAATGTTCTTTTCTCAGTCCTCACCTTCTTTAACCATTATGTTTGTTGCATGTGATGCTGTTAACCATCTTTTCTTCCTGGCATCTCTTTCTTCTCTGGGCTTTTGTGTATCTCTCCTAGTTCTCCTTAAATCATCTGATTTATTCTTCTCTGTTACCTTTAATGCTTCTTCCTCCGTGGTACATCCATCAACTGCAGATATCCCCTAAGGTTTTGTCCTGGACTCCAATGAGACTTGGTGCTCTCATTAAATCCCCTATATTCAAATACCATATCTATGTGAATCATTCCCAGATCTACATTTCTAGTACTAATCTTTTATGCTGAGCTGCAGTCATGCATCACCAACAGCACCATGCACATCTTACAATAGATATCCCATAGGCACATTAACTCTACAAGTTTAAAAATGGAACTTAATTATCTTTCTCCCAAATCTTTCTGCCTTTTACACTCTATTATTCTTGAAGACTATCTTTTCACTATATACCACTATCTTCCCAATCACCCAGGTCTGAAATCCTAGATCCTTTACCCTCACTTACCCCACACATCTGCTAAATGTCATTTCTGCCTCCACAGCATTTTAATTATCTGTCCCCATCTCATCACCAGGAAGTGACAATCCTATCTCTCTCACCTAAACTATTTAAATAGTCTAACTGATTGCCCTATCTCCAGTCACTCCCTACAGTTGTCCATTCTTCATTTACCTTCCCAGGTTCATTTTCTAAAGGGTACATCTGACTATGTTGTCCCTCTGCTCAGTGATCTTCAGTGGCTCTCTATAATCTCAAGGATAAATGTAAATGTCATTGTTTAGCACATAACACTCTTAATATTCTGGCCTTTGTCTGGCTTTCCTACTTATAGTGGACACATTACTTCATTTCCCATCCCCCTTACCTCCATATCTTGGTTTTTCTGGTGTCTTTGAAGGCCCAGATCAAGTGCTACCTTCTTCAGGAGGCTTTTCTGTCATCTCCTTGTAGGTAGTGTCTTTCTCCTTCAATGTGTATATTATCTATCTATCTATCTATCTATCTATCTATCTATCTATCTATCTATCTATCTATATTTCATCCATTAGAATGTTAGATTCCTGGAAGCAGCTATATGGCTCAGTGGACTAAGATTCAGGCCCAAAGATTGGAGGTCCTGGGTTCAAATCTGGAATCAGATACTTCCTAGCTAAGTGACTGTCCAATTTATTTAACCCCCATTGCCTAGTCCTTACAATTCTGCCTTGGAGCCAATAAACAGTATTGATTCTCAGATAGAAAGTAAGGATTAAAAAAAAAAGAATGTTAGGTACCTTGAAAGCAAAGATCAATTTTTTTTGTATCCTTAGCACTAAATACTGTCATTGGCTTATCAGACTAACTATAGTATAATCACTTAAATATATGTAAGGAAAATCATTTTGGCACTTAGTTGGTGATTCCTTGGAGTGGACAAAGACTCAAGACTGGAAAATCATAACAACCACTTTAGATAAAGTAGATGAATTAAAGGGGTGAGTATATGAATTTAAAGAAGAAAATTATATGTTTTTAAAAATATAATAAAAGAAAAATAACTTTTAAAAATATAGATATGTATTTATTTTAATGAATTTTTTGAAATGTCTAAAATTTTAGTGGACATTATTTTCACATCAATTAATTCATCATTTTAAATCAGTAATGATAAACTACAACTTTGAATAAAAATCAAGACTATTTAAATTATTTAATTACCTTTGTAAATCATTTGGGTATGCATTTATCAACCTAAAATTTTGTCACAAAAGTTACTTATAGTGATTTTTTTATTGCTATAACAAAGTAAGCCGATTACTCCATGACTATGTAACTCTGTTATTAAACTCTATACTTCTTTTCATTCTTTTATCACTTTATGACAGTTGTGGGCCAAGCCATAAATTATATAAAGAACAACTGTGGAAAGAAGCATGATGTACCATCAGATAGATGCCTGACAAAATTGGTCATGGTTCATTATTTAGTTCCATCCGCACACTTACACCCAGTACAAAAATCCCAACTTTTATGCTACTGTCCCAAACCTTTCTGGGTGAAGGAAAATATCAAGTTAATTATAGAGGACAGAGGATAAAAGAAAAATATGTCCTTTACTAGGATATAATACCCTCATAGATTCAAGAATACTTGAATACTATATGTAATACAATCAACTGTCTTCAATGACATAACCCTGGCTTGTTTCAGGAGATTATTTCTCCATAATACACAGTTAAATGGTACAATAATGTACCCAGACTTAAGATAGATTGACCAGAAAAAAGTGCTTCCTTATTCAAGTGACAATATGGAGATTTATGTATCAAATGAAATATCTTTAATTATTCATATTTATTTTAAAGATAGTAGAGTATGATGTAATAGATAGAACACTGGCCTGTAGTCAGGAAAAACCAACTATTGTTAGTCCTATAAACTCAAGAATTAATATCTTGTGTCATATCAATTGTAGAATTATAGTCAAGTCACTAACATCCAGTGCTTCAGGAAATCATTTAAATCTAAATAAATTACAAATAAATCATCAATCTCTGCTCTGAAGAATTTTCACACCACGTAGTAGTTTTATCTTTTAAGAAATCACTGAAGTTGTTTACTAATTGTCCTATAACTTACTGCCATCTACTTTGACACGTGCTACTTATTGAGGAAATGAATATAATGGACCCAGTAATCAAATCTGGTTGCATATATTACTCAAATATGATCTCTCTGCTTCTTTTTTCTGAAGAGTTAAGGGGATAATGCATGTGAAAAGATTTCTGATGCATGTCAAACGAATTCTAGGATTTCGTTTGCTCTGATTTTGTATAGCAAAGAGTGGAAATTGACTTTTGATTTTACTGTATAGGAAATTCCAGATAAGGAACTCTCTTCTTCACAGATGAGGCTACTTGTCTGGAATCCACAAATATCCTGGGATATCAGCAGTTTAAGAGACTTGAACAATGACCTAATCAGAGGCAGTAGCTAAGGTCAGGTCTTGTAAACTTCAAAGCCAATTCTATATGCACTAGGCACTCTGCAATCTCACTTGTATGAGTTAAGCTTAAAATGAAAAATTCCCAAAAAGCAAAGCACTTGAGGGACCTATGGAAAAAAAAAAACTGAATGAAAAAAGAATATTCCTTTTTTTCAGCTGTATGTGACAACTTCCAGAAAAATTGTCCATGTAATAGGGTATAAAAATGTCACTCAAAAATACATTAATGCAGAAATATTAAATGCATTCTTTTCAGATCAAATGGAATCAAAAATTTAAAATCAATTAGGAATTATATAATCTAATCCTAAACAATGAGTGAATCCACCACATATAAGGAATTGATGGAGTCTAAATGCAGACTGAACATAACATTCTTTATTTTATTTCTTCCATAAATCTTTCTCTAGCATAAAGAATATGTCTTCTTTCACAATATCACAAACATGTAAACATGTGTTATATAATAGCACATATACAACCTATATCATATTGTTTGCCATCTTGGGGAGAGAGTGGATTGGAAAATGTAAAAAAATTATTATTAAAAATTGTATCTATATGTAATCTGAAAATAAAATAAAAATTAAATTTAAAAAAAATGAGTGGCTAAATAAACAAACCACCCAAAATCCATAATTTCATTAAAGATAATAGCAATAATAATATAACATATCTAAATTTTAATCATGTAGTCAAAGAAGTACTTAGGGGAAAATTTATATATTTAAATAGATACATCAATAAAAGAGAGAAAGGGTGGATCCAAGATCCAAGAGTAGAGGCGGCAACCCAGTGGAACTCTCCAACATTGTCCTCCAAACAAATTTAAAATAAGGCTCCAATTCAAATTTTGGAGCAGCAGAGATTACAAAAAGGTCAAAGTGGGACATTTTTTTCAGATCAAGATAATATAGTTATCAGACAAATAGGTCAACAACACTAGAATTGGGGCTAGGTCAGAGCATATGTGATGGTAGCAGCAGCTTCTGAAGTTCTCAGCCAAGAGATGATGAGGATATAAGCCTATCAAACAGAAAGAGATTACAGGGGACTGTTTGCTGGACCTGAGTGTAACTGGTATTGATCAGCAACTCTGTTGCCCATATGTAGTTCAGGATTGCAGTGCCAGAGTAAAAAGAATGCTTATGTTTCCTTACAAGGGAACAAGGACCCTAGGTGCCTTTCCAAGGTAGAGAGGAAAATAGTGTTTATGACTGCATAAGAAAAGGGTTCTTAGTCACAGTTTCAGGAGCAAGAGGAGTTCTAGTGATTTGCAGCTGCTCAAGAGCAAGGTCTTTCCTGGGTAAAGACTAAAATATCAACAAGAATAGCACTGAGCATACCTTTCCCAGATCACACCACCTTGGAAACACCAAAAACTTGTAGACTCCAAGAACAAGCTCTAAAACAGAAGCACAAAAAATCCTGAAGCCTCTGACAGTATCTTCCCACACTTTAACATAAATTGAAAGGCAAACTATACACTAAGGAAAAACTGGTAATTTGACGGAAGTACAAAGAGAAACCCTATAGGAGTTAAGAAAGAGAAGAGTGGGAAAGAAAAAAAAAATCAAAGAAGTGGGAGTTAAGGAAAATAAAATTATGAAAAGAGGCAAAATATTCTGCAAAAAGTGATACATTAAACATTAATCTTCTAGTAAAAGAGACATGAAATCCAAGACAAGAACTCCTTAAAAACCAGAATAAGCCAAATGGAAAGCAAGATATAAACACTTATTGAAGAAAATAATTTCTTAATTTGAATTGGTGGAGTAGAAGCTAATGATGCCATGAGACATGAATAAATACTAAAACAAAATCAAAAGAATGAAAAAAAAAACAGAAGAAAATATAAAACATCTCATTAGAAAGACAATTAATTTGGAAAGCAGAAAAAGGAAATATAAGCCCTTTCAAGAATGACAGACTTCTGTGGAAACCCTTTAAAGACAGAGAAATTTATTTAGGTTGAGTGGTCAGGAGGCAGTGTGCAGGACCAACTGCCTTAGGATATTTGTATCCTAAAGGGATTGGGTCTAAGTGACTTGGAAAGGAAGGATAGGGAGGGGGATGAACAATGGGAAGAAACTAGTGGAGCAGTCAAGAGAGGATAGGTAACAGAATAGGTGCTTTTGGGTCTGGGGGCCTAAATATAAAAATACATCATTTATGACATTTTGATCATAAAAGTGGTTGTTATCCATCTTGAGAAACCTAGGAATGTTTGAAATCATAAATGATGTTTAAGATGTAGGGATCATAAAGGTGGATAAGGTATCTGGAGAAACCTAGTGTGCTTGGGATGTAAACAAGAGGTATCTCCTCATGCTCAGACACTTATCTTAAGGCTAGTGTAAATACATCCAAAACTTAGAAGTAGAGGATCCTATGTTTGTTCAATTCTACAAAGTGAATTCCTAATGTAATCTTTGACCTCTGATGTCTCTACAAATTTGGAGCATACTGGGGGATCCTGATGTCCATCACAAAAGTAGTTGAAATCCATGATTAAAAATAAGATTCTTGATATTGAATTTCAAATTTTTTTCAAGGAAAACTTCTTTGATATCCTAGAATCACAGAGTAAAACAAATTTAAAGGATCTACAAATCACCTCCTGAAAAAGATTCCAAAAGGAAAACTCCCAGTAATAATATCAACAAATTCCAGAGCTTCCAAGAAAAGGAGAAATTCTTGCAAGCACCCAGAAAGAAACAACTCAAATATCGTGGAGCCACCATCAGGATCACATAAGATTTAGTGATTTTCATATTAAAGAAGAAGAGACTTAGGATATGATATTGTGGAAAGGGAAAGAGCTAGTATTACAAGCAAAAATAATCTGTCCAGCAAAAATGAATATTAATTATTCAGGGGAAATGTGTATTTAATTAAAGAGAATATTTTCAAGTATTTTTGCTAAAAATAACAAGAGTTGAATAGATAATTTGATATCAAACATCAAAAAAATTGACTCAAAAGAAATGTAAAAAGATAGACATGAAAGAGAATCATAAGGGTCTCAATAAGGGTAAACTGTTTAGATTCTTATATGGAAACATGCTACAATTATTCCTCATATCATTATTATTAGGGTAGTTATAAGGAATCTACAAAGAGATGATTATGTTGGTATGATCTCCAAAAAAATGAAGTGGTGAGAAGGAGGGATGCTCTAGCAGAGCAAGGAAAAGAGAGTGAGAATCTAAGTCAGATAGTAAAAAAAAATAATAATAATAATGTGACCCAACAATACCACTATTGTATCTCTAACTCAATGAGATCCAGGAAAAAGGAAAGGCTCTACGTATTCAAAAGTATTTATAGCAGCTATTTTTGTGGTGGCAACGAATTGGAATTTGAGAGGACATCAACTAATTGGAGAATGGCTGAACAAGTAGTACCATAGTATTGTGATAAAGTACTATTGCACTTTGTGAAATGAAGAGTGGAATGGTTTCAGAAAAGCCTGGAAAGACTTACACGAACCAAGGCAAACTGAAGGACAACTATGGGAGCATTATACACAATGACAGCAATTTTATAGAAATGATCAACTGTGAGAGACTTAACTACTCTGATAAAGCTGATGATATGACATTTCCAAAAAAACTCATGATAAAAAAGAATTCTATTTATGTCCAGAGTGAGAATTGATGAAAACTGAGTATGAATTGAATTATAATTTTCTCAATTTGTTATAACTGCTTTTTTGAGATATAGTTCATATGGAAATCTGTTTTTTTCATTATTTCATGTGGATAATTGACATCATATTACTTGCTTTGTGGATAGAGGAGTGAATGGAGGAGATAGGGATGGAGGGAGACAATTTGGGATTTAAAAAAGATTTTTAAGACTTAAAAATAAATAATATTAATTACCCAGTTTAACAGAAGATGAAATAGAATACTTAACCTTCTCTTAAAAAAAGAAATTGAACATATCAAAAATGAGCTCTCTAAGAAAAAATTCCCAATGGATTGATGGATTTCCAAATGAATTCTTCCTAACATTCATCTCAATACAATATAAATTATTTGTGGTGTTGTTCAGTCATTATAGTCTTATCTGCATCTTTGACATAGATACTGAAGCAGAGTTAAGTGATTTCCTCAGGGTCACACAACTAAAAAGTATCTAAAGCTAGATTTAAACTCAGGAAGATGAGTCTTCCTGACTTCAAGATGGGTACTGAATTTCTTATGCCACCTACATATACCATAAGCTATTTCTATAATTATATAAATAAAGGAAGGTTAAGTTAAAACTGAGTTATAATTGATGCAAATATGGTGCTGAAACTTAAACTATGGAAAGAAAAATGGAGAAAAAACTTTAGGCAAGTTTCCCTAATGAATAACTATGTGAAATTTTTAAATAAAAAGCTAACAAGGAGATTACAATAATATACCAAAAAGTTCATAGATTATAACCAGGCAAGATTTATACCATGAATGCAGGACTAACTCAATATTAGGAAAACTATTATCATAATTGATCACATTCATAACAACACAATAAAAATGATATGATAAAATCAATAGATATAGAAAAGCCTTTTTACAAAATATATCATGTCTCTTAAAAACATGAGTAAGCATAAGAATCAGAGGAGTCTTTCTTAAAATCACTACAAGTGACTATCAAAAACCATTAAAAAGCATCATCTGAAATGGGAGAAAACTTGAAGCCTTCCCAATAAGACCATGGGTGAAGCAAGGATGACAACTATTATTCAATACTGTATTAAAAATGAGAACTATAGCAATGACAAGAAAATGAAACAGAAGGAATAAAAACAGGTAATTACTTCTTTGTAGGTATTATGGTATATTTAAAAACTCTATAGAGAATCAATTTTTTAAATTGCTTAAAACAATAAACAACTTTATAAAAATTGTAGGATAAATTGAACCGTCCTAAAACATCAGTATTCCTGTATATTACCAACAAAGCACGGTGATGAGAAGTAGAATGAGAAATTGCACTTAAAATATAAATATACTTGGGAGGCTACCTGCCAAGATACACCCAGAGACTATATTAATATAATTATAAAAATAATTCACACAAATAAAGATGGATCTAAACAATTGGAAAAATATTCATTGCTCAGGACTAAGCTGAAGCAATATAATACAAATTTACAACCACCTAAATTAATTTGCTTAAAGTGCATTGCCAATAAAATTCTAAAATAATTATTATATTGGATAGAAAAAAATAATAAAGTTTATCTGTAAGAATAAAATGTCAAGAATATCAAATGAATCATTGGAAAAAAATGTGAAAGAAGGGAACTCAACCATACCAGATCTCAACCTGCATTATAAGGTGCCCATCATGAAAACAATCTGGTATTTGTTAAGAAGCATAATGTTGGATAAGTATAATAGATTATGTATACTATATATAGGAGTAAATTACCATAGTAATCTGGTGTTTGATAAACCCAAAGATCCAAGCTTTCGACTCAAAAGCTTGACAAACTACTGGGAAAACAAGAAAGACATTTGGAAGAAACGAGGCATGGATCACATCTTTTGCCACATACAAAAAATAAGAACAAAATGTATATATGATTTTGACATAAAAGGTGATATTATCAGCAAATAGTAGAGAAAGGGAAAATTATCTATTAGATCTGTGGAAAAGGGAGGAATTAATGATCAAATAAAAGATAGAAAGGACCAGAGGAAATAAAATTGTTTATTTTGATTGCATGATTTAAGAAGTTTTTGTACAAGGAAAACCAATGCAGTTAAAACTAGGAGGAAAACAGAAAAGTTTTACAGTGATTTTCTCTGATAAAAGATTTAAGAAATCCATATAAAACTTAGTTTTTGAAAAATATAAACCATTCTATAATAAATAGCCAAAATATATGAAATCAGTTTCCAAAAAAAGAAATAAAAATTATTCAGTCACATGAAAAAATGTGTAAATCATTATTAATTAGAGAAATGTAAGTTAAAACTGAGGTACTGATTCACACCTATCAGATTCACTAATATGACATAAAAAACCCAACAAATGTTGGAGGGGATGTGAAAAAATTCAGACATTAATGTCTGACCATTCTAGAACAATTTTGTTTTGTTTTGTTTCGCTTCTTTTTTTTAAGCCTTTACTTTCTGTCTAAGAATCATTATTAAGTATAATTTTTAAGGTAGAAGAGCAGTAAAGGCTAGGCAATTGGGGTTAAATATCTTTCTGAGAGTCACCTATTTAAGTAATGCATATGGCCAAATTTGTATGCAGGAATTTCTGTCTCTAGACCTCACTTTTTATCTTCTGTACCACATATTTACCCCCTGAAGAATAATTTGGAACTATGCCCAAAGGGTTATAAAACTGACCCAGCAATGTCACTATTAGCTTTTTTTTTTATGCCAAGGAGATCAAAGAAAAGGGAAAAGATATATTTATACAAAAATATTTATGCCACCACTTTTAGTGGGGCAAAGAATTGGAATCTGAGTGGATGCCCATTAATTGGGAAAGGGCTTAACATGTTGTGGTATGTGATTATGCTGCAATACTTTTGTGCTAAAAGAAATGATGAGCAGGATGGTTTCAGAAAAACCTGGAAGGATTACATGAACTGATA
This sequence comes from Monodelphis domestica, assembly GCF_027887165.1. Classification (NCBI taxonomy): domain Eukaryota; kingdom Metazoa; phylum Chordata; class Mammalia; order Didelphimorphia; family Didelphidae; genus Monodelphis; species Monodelphis domestica. The sequence goes on along the minus strand of NC_077229.1, from coordinate 521,315,099 downwards.
CAAAGTAAAATGAGCCCAACAGTAGAACATTGTACACAGTGGTAGCAATATTATAATAATGACTAACAATGAACAACTTAGCTATGCTCATCAAAACAATTCCAAATGTCACATAATAAAAAATGCAATCAACCTCCAGAGAGAGAACTAATGAATTCAGAGAACAGAATGAAGCACCCATTTTTCTTTTTTCTTTATTTTTTCAACATAGCTAATGTTTTGTTCTTAATGTTTTTAAATTCTCAGTGTCCTAGAACATGGAGTCAAATGAAGTTGCTTATCTGAATGCATGTGATTTGTTTGAAGAAGTGTGAGATATCATGAGAGTCAAAGAAAATACATGGTCCTCCATATTGCTCGTCACCTGACTTGGAAGTCTACTTGATGGATTTCTGAAAATCACCACATTCTTCACAATATCCTGACTTGATTACCTGGCATGTTTTCAAGTCTAGATAAAGGAGACTTTGTCTAAAGAAACTAAATATCACTGTAACTTTGTCACAATATAAAATATTTTTTTTGCAGCATGCCTGCCCTTTTATTGCTAGAATATTATAAATATTTTATTATATGGGTAAAAGCACAATGTCACCAAAACCTTTACACAAACCACAGGGCATTAATACCTTTCAAGAAAATAAAGATTTCCTAAAAGCAAACAAATGAAAGCTGAAGGAAGTAGAGATTAGACAAAATATTTTACTCTTTATTGCAATTAAAATTAATAAAATGGATAAGAGGATAAGGTATTAAGGAATCATCTTATTTCTCATGCTATCATAAGCAAGTCTATGAATTATTATTTTGTATTTCTCACTATTGCCTCATATCCTACTAACACAATACTGTATAACAAAGCAGGAAATTGTCCTGTCCCATAGTGCCATAGGACATTATTATTGGAAATGATGTAACAATACAGATGCACTTTATTTTCAAGAATTTCAAGTACTTTTCCATTCCAAAATAGCACCTGAAATCACTAGATACTGTATCATTTAATATTTGGATTCATTTAAAATAAAACTTTATTATATGAATAGAATTGCAAGTAATGCTGATTTAATTTTAAATTTTCCCTTTGAGAAATAAGTACTTAGGTACACACTGGGGATATTCATGCAACATTACAAATTATCTGTGATATGATCTCCACTTGAACTTAGTCAAATTTATAAGAATACAGTCATTCCCCAGTTGACAAACATAGGATATGAACAAGTAGCCTTCAGATGAAGAAATCAAAACTATCAATAATCATATGAAAAAATATTCTAAATCACTCTTGATTAGAGAAAAGTAAATTGAAATAATACTGAGGTACAACTTCACACCTATCAGATCAGCCAATATGACAATAAAGAAAGTGATAAATGTTGGAGGGAATGTAGCAAAATTGAGACACTAGTTCATTGTTGGTGGAGTTGTGAACTGATCCAACCATTATGTAGAGCAATTAGAAACTATGCCCAAAGGGCCATAAAATTGTGTAATACCCCTGGATCTGTATCAGAGTTGCTGATGACTGGGCAACTCTGCCTCACTTAAATCCTAAACTATAGGCAATATCAATATTAACTTTTTGTAATCCAAGCCTTAGTAATCAAAGTGATAAAGGAAATTTTTTTGAAAAATTATATTGATTAAGAAAACAGTATTTATCCTTGATAAAGGAGTTAGTATTTCTGGAAATATGTTTTATTACATGGGATGGTTTTCTTGCAAAGAGGAGGGATTCTATATATAATAATGTGAAAAACAAGAATTTAAAAATTAAAAATAAAAACTTAAAAAGAAATCCAAATTGAAGGGATGTGCGGTGCATATAGGTAGATCTTTTTTAAATCCTTGTATCAGGGAAACAGTGGCCAATTAAGACCCCAGGAATTTCTGTTTATAGAAGAGTAAGAGGAGAGGTAGGTTTAACACACGTTGTGGGGAAATTTGGAGGGATATTCGACCTATCACACCTTCCTATTAGTCATGTTAGTTTGACACATGTCCATTTCTGTTCATTATTACAATTCCTAGAAGTTGTAAGAAATTTCAAACTACTATGTCTTTTTTTTTTGTCTTCCTAAAGATAAATTTACTGGTGCATGAACAGGAATTTTTAAGTGTGAATGGAAATTGAAGCATACTATTATTTATTTCCTCCATGGATTTTTCTCTAATTGTCTTCTTTCACAATATGAAGAATACTGAAATATATACTGTATGATAACACAGATACAACGTATATTATATTACCTGCTTTCTTGGAGAAGGGAAAGGGTTAGAGGGGGAAAATATGGATCACAAAATTTCAGAAAAAGATTATTTAAATTGCACCGATGTGCAATCTGGAAAAAAAGCTTGGTGCCTATTACGTGTGCTAGGCATCAAAACAATGAGTGATCTTTGCTCATGTGGAGTTTACAGTGTTATTGGAAGAGTAAAAATTCATGCAAAAATATACATAAAATAAATACAGCACCTGTGAATCTATCTCATCATCCTCCAGAGCACGGGAACTTGCTTCCTCCTCAGAGATTCTAGGCTTTCCCTTCATTGGAAGTGTTTCAAAACTATCATAAACTCTAGCAGTTCAGCAATTCTGCCTTTCCTTCCTAATTTGTGTCACTCTCTCACAAAAGAACTTATCAACAGTGAGAATGGACATGTATAGGACATGTCTCCACATCTAATGCTATAGGACCATTGGTATCTTTTGGTGTTGCCATCAAGATTCTCTTACCAAGGCTTCTCCTTTCTGTTGTTGGATCATGTGCTTCTCTGCACAGTCTAGAATACCTACATGGCATATTGGGTTTGGGGGGGGGGGGAGACAGCTTATATTGGCTTTGCTTCGCACTAATTTCAGATGTCCACTACTTGGACTTGTTTCACTGGCCGCTGGTTAATGTAGGTCACTGTCAAGCAAAAGAAACAAGGCAACATTCGATCTTTAGGTAAGTCCTCTATTAGAGTGTAAACTCTTCCTCAAGAAGGAATGCCATTTTTAGCTTCAATAGTATATGCTTTTCTGCTGCAGCTCTTTTTGAGAGGCAAAAGTCCCAAGACACCTGAGTCATTGGACCAGCTGAGAAGTAACAAAGCTTCCAGGATGTTTGCGATGGTCTCTTCATTTTTCTGAACCACACTTGGAATGATGATTTCCTCTCTAGAGGCTCCTCTCCCCAAATTCAACTCTGTAGGACCGCAGGGTCAAAACCACTCTAGCTAGCTTGAGTATTCAGTCTTGGGTATGTATGGCAAGCAAGGAATTGTCCTGACAAATATATATGGCATTAGCAGCAAGCCTACCTTATGTTTCTTTTATTATGCTCTAGAACCATTTCTTTCATTTAATAAAAAAAAAAAATTCTTTCTAGTGAACCAAAGAATAAACACACTTTCCTCAAGTGTGGAAATTTACTCTTCTATCAGAAACACAGATTTATAGTCGTTGATTATCTCTAGAAGAAACAAAACATAACTAGATCTTGGCCAGTCAATAGTCCTTTCCATTCCTAAATGTTAAAGAGAAGATGCTCAATGTTTTGACACTCTCACTGAAATCCACTGCTACCTGTTACAATATACTGAGCATTTATTTCATTGAATACTTCAATGATACTTTTGGATTGTGCCTTTTCTTGAGTGCTACTTTAGCAGTGGCACTTGATCAACAATTAGCAGATCCTGGTAATGTTATAATGAAAACAATAGTTATCTTTAAGAAGGATTTCTAAAGATAGCCAAAATCCTACTCCCTTTTCACCTTTTATTTTTCTTCTCTCTTTAGTCCCTTACTCAGATTGATTACATGGTTTTCACATCTTTTCTGCACTATAAATTCTTCCTTTTAATTCAAAGTTTAAATTTTGTCAAGGACAACTAAAGGATTCTTTGATTTGTTTTAAAACCTTTGTATCCTTTGAAACTAGCTTAGCATATTACATATACAGAAAACATGAAGTAATTATTTATGTTTATATTTATAAAAATATGTATATGTAAACTTATATATACATATATTTATAAAAATTATATAATTATAGTAATATATAGTAAACATAGTAATAAGAAAATAAAATTTTCTTACCTGATCTTCACTTTGGCCTTGAGAGTATAGTTTTATGGATCAGAAAATTAAGGTTCAGACACCTAAAGTTACAAGTATTACCAGCACCAAAATATTCTGATTATGTATCTTATGGTCATTCTCCTATATCATACTACCTTGTGGGAGCAGAGCCAAGATCATCTATCCCAAATTTTCCTCAAAACAAGTTAAAATAATGCCTTGAAATGAATTCTGAAGTGGTAGGACTCACAGAAGGAGACTATGAACATTTTCCCACCAAAGACAAATTAGAAGTTTGGCAGAAAAAGTCTGCCATACCAAGGTAGGAATGGAACTCAGACCAGTGTGCCAGGGCAGGCCCCATTTTGACAAGCCATCACAGCCATCGGGGGTTACTGAATTAGTAGCAATTGGTTCTGGAGCCCTTCCTTCATTGACAAATGGTAAGGGTTCAATACAACTGAACATAAAGCAATTATAGAGGTCCCATTTTCCATACATACATCCAGATTACAATACTGGGTTGCAGGCCCAGGGTAAGGAGGAATGCTAGCATATATGCTGTTAGAGGGAAGGAGAAAGAAAAGAGTGAAATATAAGTAAGTTCATATCATCCTTATATCATATCACATTGGAAGAAATGAAAACTTATACATCTTTAGCTGCACAAGAAACATGAAGCTTGGTACAGTGCCCCTTCCATCCAGAAACAGAGCCCAATTTTAAGAGTTTTTTAAAGTTTAAAATCAAAGGGAAAGGATAGGGAAATGAGCAAACAACAAAAGAAGAAACTCAACATTGAATGATTATGGAGACAAGAAAGATCAAAACAGAAAAGACAACAGAGTCAAAACTACTTTATCCAAATACTAAAAGAAAAATGGAAATATGTCCCAGTTCCCAAAGAATTCCTAGATGAGCTTAGAAAATATTTTAAAAATCAAATTAGAGAGGTAAAGGAAAAATTGGGAAAAGACATGAGAATGATGCAAGAAAGTTATGAAAAGAAGTGTCCATAATTGGAAAAGGAGGCATAAAAAATACTGAAAATAATAGCATTAAAAAAAAACAGAACAGGATAAATGGTTTTAAAAAGGTATAAAAATCCACTAAAGAAAAGACCTATTTAAAAATATAATTGATTAAATTGATTAAAATATTCAAAAATTTACTGAAGAAAAGTTCTTAAAAATTAGAATTGGGGATATGTAAAAGGAAGTACAAAAGCTCACCAAAGAAAATTATTTCTTAAAAATTAGGATTGGGCAAGTGGAAGCTAGTGAATACATGAGATATCAAGAAATATGAAAACAAAATCAAAATAATTCTTTTTCAAAAGGAAATGTGAAATATCTTATTGGGGAAAAAAAAAACAAGTTAACCAGATAAATTGAGGAAAGAAAATTTAAGAATTGTTAGCCGGCTAATATCCTGAAAGCTATGATCAAAAAAGGAGCCTAAATTATTTTTGAGAAATGATCAAGGAAAATAGCCCTGATATTTTAGAATCAGAGGGCCAAATAGAAAGTGTAAAAGATCTATCCATCACCTCCTAAAAGAGGTATGAAAATGAAAATTCCCAGAAACATTATAGCCAAATTCTAAAGCTCTCATGTCTATGAAAAAAAAATGTTTCAAGCATCCAAAAAGAAACAATTCAAATATCATGGAGCCACAGTCAGAATAACAGAAGATTTATCAGCTATTTTAGATATTTGGAAGATATTTTGGATGGCAATGCAGATAGTATTACAACCAACAATCATCTATCCAGAAAAACTGAGTATAATCATTTAGGGCAAAAAATCTATTCATTAAATAGAATTCATTGAATAGAAAATATGACTCAAATGTAAGACTCAACAGAAATACAAAAAGGTAAACAGGAAAGAGAAAGCACAAGGGATTCATTAAGGTTAAACTGTTTATATCCTTACATAGGAAGATTATACTTGTAACTCCTCTAAGAACTTTATCATTACTGTGGCAATTAGAAAGAATATACATAGATAGATAGAAAGCACTGGTGTGAGTTGAATATGATGAGATGATCCCTAAAAAATTAAAATTAAAGGGTGAGAAAGAATAGAATTGGGAAAATGGGGAAGGGAAAATTAAATGATGTAAATCATTTCACATTAAAGAGGTTGAAAGAACTTTTATAGTGGGAGGAGAGAATGATGAAAGTGGTAAGGAGAGCACTTGAACATTATTCTAATCAGAATAGGCTTAAAAAAGGATTAACATACACATTCAACTGGGTATAGAAATTTATTTTACCCTGAAGGAAAATAGGAATGGAAGATGATAAGAGAAGGAAGGATGCTGATAGAAGGGAAGGAATATTGGAGGAAGTGTTGGTTAGAAGCAAAATACTTGAGGATAGGCAACATGAAAGGAGAGAGGGATAGAGAGTAAGATAAATAGGAGAGGAATTAAGAAGGAGAGAAGTATACAGTAATTATAACTATGTAAAAATTTACAAGTTTCTCTAATAAAGGCTTAATTTCTCAACAATCTAAAGAAATGAGCCAAAGGTTTAAAAACACAAGTCATTCCCCAATTGATAAATAGTCAATGATATGAATAAGCAGTTTTTAGATGAAATAATCAGTTATCTATGGAAATGTTTTAAATAACTATTGATTGGAAAAATAGAAATTAAAACATCTCTGATGTACAACCACACACCTATCATATTGGCTACTATGAAAGTAAAGGAAAACAACAAATGTCAGTGAGGATGTAGGAAAATTGACAATGTTATGAGAGTTTTGAACTGATTCAACCATTTTGAAGAGTAATTAGAAACTATGCCCAAAGGGCTATAAATCTGGTACCCAGATGTACAATACTGTCTGCTTAACAAAAAAATAAGAAACAAAAAGGAAACGAACCAATATGTGCAACAATATTCATAATTCCTCTTTTTGTGGCAAAGAATTAAAAAATGAGTGTATATGTCCATCAATTGGAGTATGGCTAAACAATTTATGGCATATAATTATAATGGAATATTATTGTGCTATCAGAACTGACAAAAATATAGTTTTAGAAAAACTTAGATTTATATGAACTGATGCAGATTATAGAATCATATGCAATAATAGCAATATTTTATGTAGAACTGTGAAAGATTTAATCTTTAAAAAGACTCAGGAATACAGTGATCCAAGACAATTCCAAAAGGCTCATGATAAAAAACAATGACAACAAAATAAAACTTTTTGGCTGCCTCCATAAAGAACTGATGAGGGCAACTAGGTGGCTAAAGGACAGAAATCCAGGCCCAGAAGTGGGAGGTCCCAGGTTAAAATTTAACCTCAGATACTCCCTAACCCCTATGCCAGAAAAGTTATTTGGCCCCAATTGGCAAGCCCTTACAGTTCCTTTCCCTTGGAACTGATACTTAGTATTGATTCTAAGACAGAAGGTAATGATTTTAAAAAAAAAAGCTAATGGATTCTGAATACAGAAAAAAGTAGAACATATTTTCTTTTGTCATTTTTGTTTTTTCTTTGTTTTTCTTCCATAAAGTGATTAATATAGAAAAATATTTTACAGGACTGTACAAGTAAAAGCTATAAGGGGGAAGGGTTAATTTTTAAAAGGTTGTACTTGATTATTTAAGAGAGTAGTCACCAGGAATTTAGTTAATTCCAAAGAGGTTTTATTTATAATTTGTTTACAAAATGTAGAAAGAATGAAATAAGAAATCAGAGAGAAGATAAGGTAAGATATCTAGCTTAAACATTAAGTAATTTACTCCCAGTTCCTGGGCTGGGGATGCAGGGAATCTCTCTCAAGAGGATAGGTCTCTCCTGAGGTTAGTCTCTTCTGAATATCCAGCAGTTAAAAGTCAGCTTTTCACTCACCACGTGTCAGTCTAAGGAACAGGGTGTCAGGTCCAGTGAGGAGATCCTTCTGCCCCTCTTCACCAGCCTCAACTCAAAAGCAGGAAGATTTCAAGTTCTTCAGGAAGTTGTCATTCCCTTTTAAAGACATTTTCTCTTGCATGACTTCCTGTGTCTTCCCCTAATTTCACATCTACCAATCACAGTTAACTCTCTGCTCTAGGACAACCCAGAAGGCAGTCAGTCGATTCTGATTTGTCACCCATTATCATACACTTGGGTCACAGACCTCCCACTTGATGATTAAGTGGGATGTTTACACTTTTGGTGATTAGATGTAAAAATGGGCAGATCTCTATAATCAACTTTAAGTGGTATGTTCTAAAAATAGTCAGGGGTTACAATTTAATCTTTACAATCAGAGGAGAGTTAATTAATTTCATTGTTATAATCAGGGGAGAGTTAAATTTAATCTTCACAAACCTATCTCAGATTCCTTATAGTCTTGGGATGGGGGAGAAAAGGAAGGAAAAAATTCAGGACTAAACATTTTTTTAATTAATGTTAAAATTCTTTTTACATGTAATTAGGGAAAATAGTAAGCAGAATATAATAATAAAGTACTACCTCCTGATCCATTAAGTACACATCAGTATAAAATTTCAATCACAACTTTTGGAACATGTGAAGATTATTTATTCCAAACATTTAGACTTTTTTTTCCTTTTTTTTTGACTTGTTATTTCATAGGTAAAATAATCTTATGGTCTAAGATCTCCTACCAATGCAAATCTATAACTATTATAGTCAGTGGGGTACGGAATCAAGAGACTGAGTGAGTTGTCCAGAGTCACAAAGCTAGCATGTATTTAGAGGTAAGATTTGACCCTAAATATTGCTAACCAAAAATAATTTTTATATTATTCAATTATGATGGAGTCAAAAAATCTAGCAAAATTGTTTGAACTCCCTCTAGAAATAAATTCATTGTGGTGTTGTTCAGCCAGTTTCAGTCATGTCCAATTCTTTAGCAAAGATACTGGAATGGTTTGCCATTTCCTTCTCAAGCTCATTTTACAGATGATAAAATAAAGAAAAAAGCATTAAATGACATCCCCAGGAGCAAACAACTAGTTACTGTCTGGCATCCAGATTTGACCTCAGGAAGATGAGTGTCTGCCTCCAGATCTAGCACTCTATCTACAGTACAGTACATGCCCAATCATAAACCCTACATAGTCACTTCAGTAGACAAGAGCCTAAGATAGTAAGGTCAGGGACCATATCTAATATTTCTTTATATTCTCAACAATACCTTTCTCTTAAGTCATTCAATTTTTCTTTTCAATTTAACACATTAGTTCATTAGTTAAGGTATAAAAAATTGTCAGTGCAAGTGTAATAAGGCTTTGAGCTTGGAGCCAAGAGCTGGGTTCAAGCCTGATTCACTTAGTGTGTGACTGAGAAAATCACCAAATCAAAGACCACTATGAGTCTCAGTTTCCTCAAATGTGCATTTGTGATAATATAGTTGTGCTTCCTGTATCACAGGGCTACTCTGAAGACAACATTTCATACATTTCTGAGCCATTTATGAATTTGATCTATTGTTATCTTCTTAGGCTTCAAATAATACCAGGGAAAAAAGAAACTAGATTTGGATCCCACCATGCCTTTCAGCTTGGCGCCTCTCTGTCGAGTGGGTGCTGTGTTCATTTCAAAAAAGCCTTATAGTTTCAAAAAGAGATTTAGAATATGTGGAAATGTGTGCATGCTCTCTTCCTTTTACCCTTTTGATTTTACCATTGTTAACCTCATTCAAGAGAAGCTCTGAGTAAAAACACTGAAGCCAAAAACTGTGGAAATCTAGTCCTACTTGGGATTCATATAGAGTACTTCTATTGAACCTTCAGAATAGGGAACTGAGTCTTGCAAAACTGGCCCCACGTGACAATGATGAATCTAGTATAGTTCATTTTATTTTATTATTATTTTTTAAACCCTTACCCAATACTGTGTATTGGCTCCAAGGCAGAAGAGTGGTAAGAGCTAGGCAAATGGGAGTCAAGTGACTTGCCCAGGGTCACCCAGCTGGGACGTGTCTGAGGTCAGATTTGAACCCAGGACCTCCAGTCTCTAGGCCTGGCTCTCAATCCACTGAGCCACCCAGCTGCCCCCAAATCTAGTATATTTTAGAAAAAAATCATCACTGTGAGCTCCGATATTATAAAGGCTCCTAGTTAAAAATCTCCAGTCAGGCATCTTTATAAGATTACTTTTTATTTGCACTCTGATCTGTTTACAATTAAAATATAGTACAGATGGGATTAAGAGTCACATGTGCCTAGTCTCAAAACTTTAAAGAGATGGAAGTTTGAGTTGTAGGATTAACTAACATAACCATAAAAGCCATAATGTGATAATGGTGCCAGATTCCAAAGGACTAAGAAATGATGAGAAGGAACAGCTATGCCTAAAGGCAAAATGGTTGGGTGGGGGGAGATATTTTGAAAAGAAAATAAAAAGTATCCCTTTGAATATAGGGTTGGACCAAGCCACAGTATGTTCAGTTTTTAAAACCTGCTTTCTATTTAATCATTCAACTTTAATAAAAACAGAAGAAGAACAGATTCAACCACAGAAACATAGGCTGAAGATCTTCCAGTGCTTCCCTCTAGATGTGCATTCACCAAAACGTACGTTTTCTCCTTATTTATTGTTATTTTTATCGATGTAGATGTGTTGCCATCATGCTGAGTTGTTCTTGCCATGTACACAGACCCAAATCAGGCAAACCACAGAATGTAGTGAGCCTCTGCCTATCATTACTTCTCAGGAAGCCATGGATTCGTCCTCTCTGTTGCCCAGGGTACAATTTCCTACACTAATGCTCTTGTGAGCTGTTCTTGAGGACATTAAAGACCAAGAGGCTAAAGACAATAAGGAATAAAAATGCATTCTTTTACTCTGTATCCAGTTTTGGAATATATTATTTATAAATGGTAAAACTTGGCACCTGATAATATAATATTGTGACCAAGTAGAGATCCAGGAGATAAGTAAAACATTAAGCTTTCCTAACCTTAAAAGGAGGGGAGGTAGCAATTCTTTTTATTTCATGGAGGAAGAAAACACATATATCTTTTCTAAGCACTGCCCCATTTGCCTATGAAGGATTGGAATCCAGAGAAAATGCCATTCATTTTTCATTAGCCAGCGGGAAAATCATTGCAGCACAGGGGACTTCACAGCAGGTGTTAAGCAGGAGGTAGAAATGGAGAAATCTTCAAAGTAATAACAGGCACACAGAAGACATCCCAAAGGAAAATGGGGAGATGCAGGAAAGAAATAAAGTGAAGTGAATACAACCATACAACTAGTCCAGATCTCTTAGGATGCTCTTAAAAAGAACAGTTAAAGCCATATGTTTAACAGTTGATAAATAGAAGTTCCTCTTTCTCTAAAGTAGAAGCTACAGCTATAGTAAAACATCAAAATGACCCAATAAAAGCCCTTAACATTGCCCAATTTTGCATTTCATTGTCATATAGGTTTCAAATGAAACTGACAAACTTGCATATAAAAATCTCCCATATTCTTTCATGTGGACGAGGCATGTGGATAAGCTTTTGATTAAACTCTATTTCTCACCTCAAAATCACTAATCTGATACATCACCTATGTCTGTGCCACAAAACTTCTGAAAGTGTCTATTCTATTTTTGTCATGCCCGCATTTTTTATTCAGATCAACAGCATATCTAAGTATGTTTCAATGATGAGAAAAACATTTTCTTTACAAAATATATTCCTAGAGATCTTTTTCACTGTTTCTTCATTTGTATTTATTTATCCTAATTAAAAAAAAAACAAACCATAACTAACCCCACCACCACATGAACTTCTCCCAAGAAGTCTTCGAAAAAGGAAGATGAGTTAGAGTTAAGTCAGACCACCATGGATATCAAAGCATTTAATCTTCCCTGTTTTCCTCCTTCCCATTTTTCTCAAAGGCTTATAATCCTTATCCAAAGCAGTATCGGAAAGAAGCAAAACATTGTGGTCTCTGGGGAAAGATCTCTCTGAATCTAGCTCAGGTGGATAGACATGCTTAAAGGTTACCCTACTGAGACACAGAGAAGAAAGTTATTGGGATAGCCAGTGACATTTTGTCAGAGCATAGGGAGGAGCCAATCAACTGGAGCAGGAGTGCCAGGCTGGACAAAGGTCTCCAATGCTACCACTGTGAACGCCAGAGAACCAGGCTTCACATTCCCTGGGGGTTCTAGGCACCTTTCTTAGCTTTCAGAGTAGGAGGAGCTGTATTGGAAAAGTCCCTGGGCTCTTTTTTCTGAGGTTCCAGAAGTGGATAAGGCAGAGAGGAGGAAGTGCCAACAATTGAGATGGCCCCAGGGAGATGCCTAGTTGTGTTGCAGGGGAGCTCTTTTTCCTGATGTGTCACACAGAGGTTTTCCCATTTCCCCCATGGGCAATACATGTAACAGAGGCCATGACATCTAAGGCCATGAAATCTGTTTCCAGCTGCTTTCAAGGGATCAGAGTCATTTTTCTTTCATGACAAAAGCGTCATGGGAAAGATATATAAGAAAATGCTTTAAATGAAGTCTAGGCGATATTATAGGAGTTATCTTATTATAGAGAAATGATGATGTGAAAAGAACATAGAGCTGAGCGTCAAAAGACCAGGGTTCCTTTGATCTTGGGCTAGTCAATGGCAACCAAATGGAGTCTCAGTTTCATTATCTACAAAATAAGGATTAATAATACTTGCACTACTTACATCACAAGGCAGTTATGAGAATCAAATTAAATATTGGAAAAGTATTTTGAAAACATGAAACTTTTATTCTTGGCAAAAGGAATGATGAGTTTTATTACTATCAGGATACTTGGAATGGCATGTTGTTCTTCCTTGGTTTCCAGTGGGGTCTAACTCTGTGATCTAATTTGGGGTTTTCTTGTCAAAAATACCAAATGGTTTGTCGTTTCCTTTTCCAGTTAATTTTAGATGATGAAATTGAAACAAATAGGGTAAAGCAACTTGTCTAGGGTTATACAGCTATTAAATATCTCTGGCCACATCTGAATTCAAGAAGATGAATATTCCTGACTTCATGCCTGGCATTGTACCACCTAACTGCCTCTTAGAATGATATGATTCTTTACAACTTAAAGAGACCTTTTCTTTTAGAATTCAACATTATATACATTTATGGTTTACTTTAAGGTATTCTGAATACTTTTGATTGAGCCAGTGATTTTATCCATATGGCTTCTCCCTTTACCAGTACAGATCCTTAACCTTTTCCCATGTCTTCTCATCCAACTTCAATTATTATCCAACTTTTCCGGTAAATCTCCCAGAATATCTATGTCTCTGTTTTGTTTTGTTTTGTTTTTTTCTTTCAGTATCTCAAAAGTACCATTCCATCACTTTAGCTTTTCATCAGTCATATTTCGTTATCAGTCTGATTGACCCACCTCTGTTTCCAGTCATGAATGTCTTCAGTGGCATATTTATTGCATCCTAAAACCTCTTTGGCAATATGGTGCAGCTTATTTACACCCACCACATGTCTTTCAATGCTTTTAGGTTTACTTGAGATTTTAATTTTGCAGACACCACTTTATGGAGGTTGGTTTGGGGGTCATTAAAAACACTGTCTAGTTTCCCTAGTGAAATGTAGCTTTGTCTCTTCTCCCTATTCATTGCTGGACTCAGCTTGATATCTTTCTGTAGCATCTGTTCAAAATGCATATATTCATGAATTAGTTTAACAGACTCTCTACCTTTGTATCTTTACACTAAGAAATACACATTTTTTGTGCAAGTGTTTTTGTGATGTATCTGGTTAGATTAACCTTTTCTACAGTGATGAGAACTTCATGAAGGAAGCAGTTTTGACCAGATATAACAGATACACTCTTATTCTTTAATAAGATTATTTGAAACATCTCACCACTAAAAGGGTATCTTCGGGGGGAGTAGGGTGTGGGGATGCTATACAATATGCTAACAAATGCCTTTGGGGAGCAAATCTCTCCTTGTTTAAAAGTGTGCATGATGACGGTGTTCAATGCCTTTGGTGAACAAAATTTTCTCTTTACTCACAAATCAGTCATGCAAATGCAAAAGATTCCTCATTTGAGATTCAAACCTGCATTTTGTTCTGCCAAGTCACCGTGGTCTGGGAACTTTTGAGCAACATAAGTAGAAAACCAGACTGAAATAATCAATGATGTTAGAAAATCAATAGGATATAAACTCCTGTAATCACCAACATTTTACCAAGAGAATTCTGCAAGAAGATATAGTAAAACATATTTAATTTAAAATGCCATAGAAAGCATAAAATTCCTGGGAGAATATCAACCAAACAAATTCATGAATTACATGAAAATAATTATATATTATTTTTATACAAAATCAGAATTAAATAATGGAAAAAATGTTACTTGTTTATATGTGGGCAGAGCCAATATAATAATATTGAAAATTCTACCTAAACTACTTATTCAAGACTGTCTCAATTAAATTAACAAAAAAATGTTTTGAGCTAGAAAAAAATAAATCAAAAGTTCAGAATATATAAAAGAATTAATGAGAGAATTACATAAAGGAAGTCTAGCAGTGCCAGATCTTAAATTGTATTAAAAGGCAGTAATTATCAAAGCTACCTGGTACTGGCAAAAGAAATAGAAAGGTGAATCAATGGAAAAGAGTACACATGTAAAATATATAGTAGAAAATGACTGTATTAACCTTGTGTTTCAGAGATATAAGTATTTAAGCTTTTGCGATAAGAATTCACTATTTGTTGACAATGGCATCCTTGCTTCAGTCCTGATCTTTTTGGAAAGGGTACTAATTTATCCTTATTGCAGATGACACTTGCTGGAGGTTTAGGTAGAAACTACTTATCATTTTAAGGAATGGCCCGTATTTTCCCTATACTTTATATTCTTAATAGGAATGGATGCTGTTTTTTGGTGAAGGATTTTTCTGTGTCTAGTAATTATTGATATGGTCAATTATGCTAATAGTTTTCCTAATATTATAAATCAGTCCTGCTTTCCTGGTGTAAGTCCCACCTGTTATAATGAATGATCCTTGTAATAGATTGCTGGAGTCTCCGTGATCATACTTTATTTAAAATTGTTTGCATCTATATTCCTTAACGAGATTGGTATATAATTTTCTTTGTCTGTTTTTGCTCTTCCTGGCTTAGGTAATAGTGCTATTTTTGTATCATAAAAATAATTTGGAAGGACTTCTTCTTTGCCTATTTTGCCAAATAGTTTATATGATATTAGGATTAATTGCTCTTTAAATCTGTAATAAAATTCATTTAAGGATTCATCTGACCCTGGAGAATTTTTTTAGGTTATTCTCCTGCTTATTCAATTTCTTTTTCTCAAATGGGCTTATTTAAGTATACTATTTCCTCCTTTGTTAAACTAGGCAATTTATATTTTAAAAATATTCATCAATTTCACTTATATTGTCAGATTTATTGACATAATTGAGAAAATAACTCCTAATTATTGTTTTAATTTACTTTTCATTGATGGGGAATTCCCCTTTTCATTTTTGAATACTGGTAATTTTATTTTCTTCTTTCCTTTTTATAATTGAACTCCTAGTTTTATTTCAATGGCCCTCTTAACTTCAATTTTAATGATTTCATATTTTATTTTTAGGATTTCTAATTTATTCTTTAATTCAGAATTTTTAATTTGTTCTTCTATTTCTTTTAGTTGCGTGCCCAAATCATTGATCTACTTTTTCTCTATTTTATTGATATAAATATGTAAAATTTTCTCCTAAGTACAGCTTTGGTTGTATCTCATGAATTTTGATATATTTTCCTTATTGCCATTCTCATTAATGAAACCATTGATTCTTTCTACAATTTATTCTTTGACAAACCCATTTTTTAGAATTCATTATTTCTGCTTTTCTGCATTTGGTTGTGAATTTTTATGTCTTAATACATTGTCAATTTTTATGCTTGGTGCTATGTACTGTTGAAAAGAAAGTATCTTGAGATATACTAAGTCTAATTTTTCTAAAGTTTCATTCCCTACCTTAATATCTTTCTTGTTTATTTTTTAGTTTGGTCTATCTTGATCTGGGAAGGGAAAGTTGAGGTCATTATAGTTTTACTCTCTATTTCCTGCTCAAGTTCTTTTAATTTAACTTTTAAAAATTTGGATGCTATACCATTTGGTGCATGTAAGTTTTGTATTGATATAACTTTATTATTGAAGATACCTTTGTGCAAGATGTAATTTTGTTTCTTTTTTCTTCTATTTAGATCTATTTTTGCTTCAGCCTTGCCTGAGATCATGATTGCTACTCCTTTTTTTTTTTTAACTTTAACTGAAACATTCCAGTCCCTTACCTTTACTGTGTGTTTCTGTACTTCAAATGTGTTTCTTATAAACAACATATCATAGAATTCTGGTTTTAAATCCACTTTGCTCTCTGCTTCCATTTATGGATGAGTTCATCACATTCACAGTTATGATTACTAACTGTGTATTCACCTCCATCATATCACCTGCACTTTCTCTCCCCATTTACTCTATGATTCCCCACAAATCTTGATTTTAATCATTACCTCCACTTTCCCCTTCCTTCTATAATTCCTGACCCTAGGCTTATTCTTCTCCTATTTCTCTATAGGATAAGATAGAATTCTATATCAAAATGTGTATGGTTATTTCTTCTCTGAATCAATTCCTATGAGAGTAAGATTTAAGCATTGCCCATCACTACCTTCATTCTCCACTGTGATGGGTTTTTTGGGGATGGGCCTCCCAAATTTACCTCATTCTATCTCTTCCTATTCTTTTCTCTCAGTGCAATCCTCTTGTTTGCCCCTTGAATTTTTTTGGGGGGGACATATCATGTCATCTTAATCAGCTTTCTCCCACACATACTATATATACCCCTTCTAACTGTTCTAATACTGATAAAAATTTTGAGTTATAAATATCAGGTTTCCATGAATAAACACATGAAATTTGACCTCATTGAATCCATTAGATTTTCCTTTTTTTTTTTTAACAGTTTTGTACTTCTCAATAATCTTGTATTTGAACATCACATTTTCTGATTTGGTCTGACTTTTTACCATGCATGTTTGGAAATCTTCTATTTTATTAAATGACTATTTTCCCCCTAAAAGAATATACTCAATTTTGCTGGGTAGGTGATTCTGGGTTGTAAACCTAGTTCCTTTGCCTTCTGAAATATTATATTATAAGTCATTCAATTCAATTATCTTTTCTGGATTTATTTTCCAGGTCAATTGTTTTTGCGATAAGACACTTCATTTTTTCTTCTATTTTTTTCTTCTTTTAATTATGTTTTATTGCTTCTTGATTTCTTGTGAAGTCATTAGCTTCAACTTGCCCAATTCTAATTTTCAAGACAATGTTTTCTTCCATGAGCTTTTGAATATTCTTTTTCATTTAGTCAGTTCTACTTTTTAAGAAACTTTTTTGGATTTTTGTACCTTTTTTGGTACTTCAAGGGATTGGCATGGGGGTGCTCTGCTATTGACTTAGGGAGTGTCTTGGTGTCTCAAAGTTGATCTGGGCTGAAGTTCAGAAATTAGAATAGTAGATATGGGATAGAGTGGCTTAGTCTTGGTTTTTGATGATACCATTTGGTTCAGGCTGCATGCCCTTGTAATGAACTGGGCTACCTTCTCACCTCAGTGAATCAAATTCTGTCTGCCTACATTTCAGGTTGTTTTCTTCAGGAAATTGTTTCAACACACCCCCTTTTGGATTCTGTCACTCTAGTATTCATTTTGAAGTATTATATTAAAAAGAAATTTCTTATAGTGGTTCAAGCTTTCCCTGCCTATACTCTACCATTTTGGTTCCTCCTGTTTAGGGGAAATTTTATAGACATTTTTGCAGATAAATGTCTCAGATTATAAGTATATAGAGAAATTTGTCAAGTTTATAAGAATATGTCATTCCCTGATTGATAAATAACTAAAGAATATGAATAGCTTTTGGATGAAGAAATAGAAAGTATATACAGTCATATAAAATTTTTCTAAATCATTGTTTATTAGATAAATTTAAATTAAAACAATTGATTTATCATCTCACATCTATCAGGATGCTGAAAATGATAGAAGCAGAAAATGATAAATATTGACAGGGTTATGTATAATTAGGAAACTAGTGAACTTTTGGTGGAATTATGAACAGATCTAACCATTTTGAAGAGCAATGTGGAATTATGCTCAAGCAGTTTTAAAAGTGAATATACCTTTGACCCATTAATACCACTATTATATCTGTTTCTGAAGGTAACATGGGGAAAAGTAAAATTACTTACATATGCTAAAATATTTATATCTCTCTTTGGGGTAGCAAAGAACTAGAAATAGAAGAGATTCTCATAATTGGGGAAATAGCTAAACAAATTGTGACATATGATTATTATATAGTGTAAGAGATGAAGAGCATTTTAATTTTAGAAAATCATGGAAAGATTTTCATGAAATAATTAAGAGCAAAAAGAGTAGAACCAAGAAGATTATAAACTGTGACAGCAGTGTTGTTTGAAGAATAATTGTGAATGTTCCTCTCTAGATAAAAAACTTATAAATAAAAGAATGTACTATATTTTTCAGTCACACACACATGTCTAATGGTGGCCTTCTTTAGTGTAAGTTAGGGAAGGAGGGAGAGAAGAAGGGACGCAATTTGGTACTTAAAATTTAACACAAACAACTAAATTTTAAAATAATTACTTTACAATAAGTACTGTGGTATTTTGTATGCTCTACTCTTTTTCATCACTAATAAAACCAGAAAGATGTTATCCAAAATAAAAACATACCTAGTGTTTTCTTTGAAGATGTTCAATGAATGTGAAGACTGTTCTCATAAAGATTTTAAAGAGATAAATAATCCAGCAGATAAGTATGTGGTTGCTGGTTTCTTCTAGGAATCTTAGAGTGACTATAAAAGTATCAATTCTGATATAAAATATGTTGATACATATTTGGTCAATTGCTTTCCCCTCTTTTATGAGACCATACCACTTCCATTGTCTTGAAGTAGTTTGCAAGTTAGCTTATACATGAATTTTACTGCTGTATCTCTTTATAGACAAGAGTTTTTGTTTACTGACTTTCCCCAGGTTTTAGTGACCACTTTATATAATTTAAATTCTTTAATTAATGATCAGTTTTTACTTCCACATTTTCCCCAACAACAGCTCACTTAAATAAGTCAACTGAGCACTGTTATCATATTAGATTTTCTTTTTACCTTCCTTGTTCGAATTTGGTAATTTAATATGCCTTATAACCATTGAATGATATTAATATAGAGATTATATATGTACATATAATATATTTACCAGTTGCTTTTAAAATATAGCCAATTTCATTTTGTTTTTTTGTTATTGTTTATTTCTTGCCATATCAGTGCTTCTGACTTTCTGAAACTTCATTCATCTTTCATTTGTAGATATCAAAGTCACTTAAATTCAGTTTAATACTTATTTGTTTAGTGCTTCTTTGTGTAAGGTATTGCATTATGCACTAGGAATATAAAATATGTCCTTATACACACACACACATATTTTTTATACTCCAGGGGCTCTGAATAGATCAGAGGGAAACAGTATATACAAAGATAAATATAAATAAACTCAAAATAATTGGGAGGGACACTAAAATAGGGAAACCAGAAATGGTCTCCTATAAATGGTGACATACAGATTAAGCCTTGAAGGACACTTGGAATTTCAAAAACCCTGATAGGAGAGAGTATCTTCCAGATTTAAGAAATAACACATATAAAGGCATCAACAATTTGTCTAGAAAGCGGAGTGTGTGAGGTAGAGCCATACGCAATTATCCTGGAAAGATAGGTACTAGATAGGATTATAAAGGGCTTTAAAAACCAAACAGAGAAAAAAGAGGGAGCCACTGAAGTTCATTAGATAGCAATCTACATTAAAATACATATTGAATTTGTACATCTCAAAGTACATTGGATGATCTTATTAAATTTTCAGACTTAAAGGATTTAGAAGTAAGAGATTTTAGAAATCTTTTATCCCAATTCCCTATTTTAAAGGAGAGAAGGTGAGGAAACTGGCACTCTGGGAGGTGCTTACTAACTTACCTAAGGTCAGGCTACTAGCCAGTAAATGAAAATTAAGATTAGAAACCAGTTTTTCCGACATTAAATACTGGCCTAGAGAGCTTGGAGTTAGGAAGACCTGAGTTAAATTGTGCCTTGGATATTCACTAGCTTTGTGTATCTGGCCAAGTCTATTCAACCTCCCTCATCTTATTTTTTATCTATAAAATGAGAATAAGAGATACAAAGTATAAGGACAGATAGAGCTGGCCTCTCAGTCAGGAATGAATGAAATAATGAAATCATTTATTAAGTTCTTAATATGTACTAAGAATAAAAATGTGGAGGCACAACAATCCCAGCCCTCAAAGACCTCACATTTTAATGAGGGAGATACCACCAAACAGTCAACTGGGTTCTATGAAAGGGAGTTTTGGTTGTAGAATGCATAAAGAAAAGTAATTGAATGGAATAAGTGGACATGCATTCCTGAGAGACCCTTTGTAGAGGCAATGGTTGTATTGAATTGATTGAAGTTCTCAGAACAAGTGGTAGTAAAGGTAGGTAGAATAGGATTCAGAAGGCTGCCTCAAGTATTTGTCAAGTGGAAAATGGCCCTGAGACAGATGAAGATACAGAGCTATATATGATGGAGAACTCAGTTTCTTAGCTCCTCTCAAGCATGACCTCTGCTGGAAGATTTGGATTCAATGTTGGTTTTTGTTTTTGTTTTTTTTTTGTCATGTACCAGGTTGACTTTATTCAGTTTAGTTGACTTATTATGAGAAATAATCTGAGTAGAACATTGCAAACCAAACCAAACCAAACCAAAAATTCAGAGGGTTTTTTAATTCCTTGCCCATCTAGTATAGCTACCATTTTGTTCCCAATGTTTTCTGCTTAAGCTGACCAATTTGATCCCAATTCACCCATATTGAAAACTATCTCTACTGAAATTTATTTCACCTTATTTCATTGGTATAAGTAATGGCCCAAATACAACTATTACAACTAAGACACAATGTTCACTGATACAATATGTTTTAACTAATTAGATTTGCATACAGGCAACCAACATGTTGTATTAAAGACATGTTGTTGAAAATGCAAAATTGTGAATTTTTTTCTCTTATTCCAAATTTCTGGATTCTTATTTATACTGATTGGGTGATTCTGCCCAAATCATTTAATCTCTCAATGCCCTAGGAAACTCATTAAGATAATAAATAGTAGAGAAGGTGCTGCTGACATAAGTGGGTAGAAAGAGCTTCCTTGTCCTGGAGTTCCCTATAACAATGAGATCATTGATCTAATTCTAAAATGGAGATAATAATCACACAAACTGTAAACTTATAAATACTTACCTGCCTGTCAAAAAATACTGTCTGGAAAAATGTAAAAAACACACTTTAAAGAAATACTTATCTTCTATCTTAGAATCAGTACTGTGTGTTGGTTCCAAAGCAAAAGAGTGGTAACAGCTAGGCAATGGGAAGAAAATGACATGCACAGGGTTACACAGCTGGGAAATTTCTGAGGCCAGATTTTAACTCTATACCTCCCATCTCTGAGCCTGTCTCCAGCTGCCTCCTACTCTAATATACTTTACAAGTTTAATTTCTAAAATTAATTTCTAATGAGCTTTTTTGTCTTACTTTATTAAGTCTAGGCAACCAAAAATAAAGTCCTGATTTGTAGAATTTTTATTTCTTGAGTCTAAATGGTCATATTGAAAATTAACCAATTTGTTCTCATGGACTGGTTAGACTTGTTTCCACCATACACAGCACCTATTGAAAAGAGTTGTTGAAAGAATTAAAGAAGATGTAAAGAACCGTGTAACCTTCAAATCTTATAGATTTAAGCTATTACACTGTCAAAAAATATTTTCCAGAAGAAAGAAAAGGTTATAAAGATTCAGACATAAAGGATCCTGGGATGAGATATTATCTTGTTATTATCTTTTAATGTTTAATGTCGTATAGACTATTGAAACAGGAGTACGTTAATTACTTTCTTATAGATAAAATAGAAAGATATAGTCATCTATGTGGTCACTGAAAACATACTTG
This sequence comes from Monodelphis domestica, assembly GCF_027887165.1. NCBI lineage: Eukaryota > Metazoa > Chordata > Mammalia > Didelphimorphia > Didelphidae > Monodelphis > Monodelphis domestica. Next base: position 521,292,952 of record NC_077229.1, on the reverse strand, counting down.
GTACAAATCCAGGAGCAGATACAGAGACAGGTATGATATTTACCACAACTTGTTCCCACATGTATCAGATTTCTTCTTCTGAGGATGCTTCTTGAAAGCTTTTTTGTTCTAAATACTTTGGGGATTATAAGTATTTGCTATGGCAACATTTATTTAAAACATTGGTCTTAAGTTTCATGAATCAGTATTATAGTATGTCTGGTAGATTATGGGCAACAATTCAGTTGATGATAGCATTGTGGTTTCAAAACAATATACTGATTGAATTGTTCAGAATATTTTGAGATTTGTATTTGTAATATCAAAGATTTGTCATCTTTCAGACTATGAAAGACAGTAAAAGCTCTAAAAATTTTAAATAAATTTAACAACCATCAAGAAGTGAAAAAAAGAAGAGAAAAATATATATGAAACTGGAATTGTTTTTAAATGTGTATTAAATTTAACAGTGGTAATAATGCATCCCTGATCATCTTTCTCTTCTGAATCTATTGAGTGATTGTCTAAAAACTTCACTGATGGTTTTCTCTTCTCTTCTTTTTTTTTTTGACTCACCATGTCTTCTGACCCATTCCCAACCTAAACTCACCCCTGCTAAATTGAATCCTTCCTTTGTAACAAATAAATATAGTAAAGAAAAATATTTGCACATTGCCCAAGCCTTCAAATGTTATGTTTTATTCTCTACCTCAAGTTTGTTACTCTGCTAAGAGGTCAGAGATATGCATTGTGATCAGTCTGTTACTAATGATTGCATTGCTCAGAGTTCTAAAGGGTTTCCATTTTTTTTTAAATCATCATAGTCAATTTCAGAAATCATTCTAATTCTGCTGACTTCATTCTGCCTCAATTCATACAAATATTTACAGGTTTTTCTGTATTATTCCTTTCATTTTTCTTATGGAACAATAATATTTCAATACATATTTCTTCACCCAATCTCCAGTTGATGGGAGCCCATTTTTTCCTAGTTTTCTGATATAATAAAAGCTGTTGCTCCAAATATTCACTTTCTCTCTCTCTCTCTCTCTCTCTCTCTCTCTCTCTCTCTCTCTCTCTCTCTCTCTCTCTCTCTCTCTCATTCATGTCCTAGACCATTTGTAAATTGGGCAATGGCTTGATATTTTTTTGTACAATTGACTTAGCTCCTTATAAATTTGAGGAATGAGAACATTGTAAAAGGTTTTTGTTATTTTTTTCCCCAATTAGTTGCTTCCCTTCTAATTTTGGTTGCATTGGTTTTCTTTGTACAGAAACTTTTAAAATTTAATATAATCAAAATTATTCATTTTACACTTTTTTGTGTTCTCTATCTCCTGCTTGGTCTTAAATTCCTTCCTTTCCCACCGATCTGTCAGATATACTATTCTATGTTCACCTAATTTGTTTATGATCTCCCTCTTTATATTTAAGTCATTTACTCACTCTGAGTTACTCTTGGTATAGGTTTTAAGAAGCTGATCTAAGTCTAATATCTCCCATACTATTTTCCAATTCTCCCAGTAGTTTTTGTCAAATAACCGGTTCTTGCCCCAAAAGCTGGGATCTTTGGTTTTATCGAACACTATCTTGCTACTTTCATTTACTCCAAGTCTATTCCATTGATCCACTCTTCTATCTGTAAGTCAGTATCATATAGTTTTGATGATCACTGCTTTATAGTATAGTTTGAGATCTGGTAAAGCTAGGCTTCCTTCCTTCACATTTTTTTCCATTATTTCCCTTGATATTCTTGATATTTTGTTCTTCCAGATGAACTTTGTAATATTTTTTTCTCATTCCATAAAGATGTGTTTTGGTAGTTTGATAGATATAGCACTGAAAAACTAAATTAATTTAGATAGGATTATCTTTTTTATTATATTAGCTCTTCTTACCCATGAGCAATTGATGTTTTTTCCAATTGGTTAGATTTAGTTTCATTTGATTGAAGAGTGTTTTGTAGTTATGTTCATCTAATCCCTGAATTTGTCTAGGCAAGTAGATTCCCAGGTATTTAATCTTTACCAAAGTAATTTTAAACAGATTTTTTCTCTGTAACTCTTGCTGCTATGTTTTTTTTTTTGGAAACACATAGAAATGCTGATACTTTATTTGGGTTTACTTTGTACCCTGCAACTTTGCTAAAATTATTGATTGTTTCTACTAGTTTTTTAGTTGATTTTCTAGGATTCTGTATATATACCATCATGTCATCTGCAAAGAGTGATACTTTAGTTTCCTCATTGCCTACTTTTATCCCTTCAATTAATTTTTCTTCTCTAATTGCTATTGCTAGCATTTCTAGTGCAATATTAAATAGTAGTGGTGATAATGGACATCCATGTTATACTCCCAATCTTATCAGGAAGGCATCCTATTTATCTTCATTGCAGATGATACTTGCTGAAAATTTTATAAAAATAATGTTTATTATTTTGAGGAAATGCTTTTCTATTCCTATAATTTCTTGTGTTTTCAATAGGAATGGGTGTTGTATTTTCTATTAGTTTGTATATTGATATGGTCAATTTATGCACATGATTTTCCTAAAATAAAACCATCCTTACATTACTAGTATAAATTCTACCTGGTCATAGTGAATAATCCTTATGATATCTTGTAGCCTTTTAGTTAGTATTTTATTGAGTATTTTTGCATCTATATTAATTAAAGATATTGGTCTATACTTTTCCTTCTCTGTCTTTGATTTTCCTACCTTGGGGATCAGTACCATATTCCTATCATAAAAAGAATTTTGTGAGACTCCTTCTTTACCTGTATTGTCAAATAGTTTGTAGAGTATTGGGATTAATTGATCATTAAATGTATGATAGAATTCATTTGTGAATCCATATGGCCCTGGGGATTTTTTCTTAGGGAGTTCATTGATGACTTGTTCACTTTCTTTTTCTGATATGGGATTATTTAAGTGTTCTACTTCCTCTTGTGTTAATCTAGGCAACTTATATTTTCTGTAAATATTCATCAATTTCACCTAGATTGTCAATTATTTTTGCCATATAATTTGGCAAAATAGTTTTTAATAATTACCTTAATTTCCTCTTCATTAGAGGTGAGAACAGCCTTTTCATTAATGGTACTGTTAATTTGATTCTCTTCTTTCTTTTTCTTAATTATATTAACCAATACTTTATTTTATTTGTTTTTTTTTTTCAAAATACTATCTCCTAGTCTTATTTATTGGTTCAATAGTTCTTTTACTTTTAATTTTATTAATTTATCTTTTGATTTTTAGAATGTCCAATTTTTTCTTTAACTGAAGGTTTTTTTATTTTTTCTTTTACTAGTTTTTTTTTAGTTGCATACCCAATTCATTAATCTCTTCTTTCTCTTTTTTGTTAATATGGGTACTCAGGGATATAAATTTTCCCTGGAGTTTGCTTTTGCAGTATGCCAAATATTTTGATATGCTGTTTCCTAATTGTCATTCTCTTCAATTAAATTTTTAGTTGTCTCTATGATTTGTTCTTTCACAAACCAGTTTTGGAGAATCAGATTATTTAATTTCCAATTAATTTTTTAATTGTCTCTACATGTACCCTTATTAATTATAATTTTATTGCATTATGATCTGAAAAAGTTACATTTATTATTTCTTCTTTTCTGCATTTGTTTGATATGTTTTATACCCTTGTACCCTCTCAGTACACCTTTGTGAATGTACCAGGTGTTTCCTTGAGATTCCTGATGTTTTGTTCCTACAGAAAATTTTATTAAAAACCCTTTAGTAGTTTGATAGGTAAGACATTACAGATTAAATTAATTTAGATAAAAGTTATTTTTTACACTTAGCATAGTCCAACCAACTGCAAAAAGTTCCTTTCTAGTTATCTATATCTATTTGTGTAAAATGGATTTTATTATTTTTATTAAAGTAATTCCTGTATATTTCTTCAAATAGATCCTACCTAAATTAACTTACCTTTTTAGTGCCATACCAATTAAACTACCCCAAAACTGTTTCATAGGGCTATAAAAATAATAACAAAACTAATATGTAAGAACAAAAGGCCAACTGTATCAAGGGAATCAATGAGGAAAGGCAAGTAGGTCTAGCCATTTTAGATTTCAAACTATAGTATAAAGAGGTAATCATCAAAAACAATTTGGTACTGGCTAAGAAATGTAATAGTGGATCAATGGAATAGGTTATGTTATTAGCATGTGGCAATTAATGTCCATAGTAACTTAGTATTCAATAAACCCAAAGATCCAAGTTTTGGGAGAAAGAATATACTATTTGACAAAAATACTGGGAAAAGTGGAAAACAGTATAAAAGAAACTAGGCATAGACCAAAATCTCATACTATATACCAGAATAAAGTCAAAATGGATATTTGTTCCAGAAATAAAAGATGATACCACAAATAATTAGGGAGATACAGAAAATATGAAATTATTTAAGACATACATTCATCTTTTATAAAAAAAATTTTAAGCATCTTTTGGACAACTCTACTTATAGACAAGACAGTTAGGATTCTATAAATCTTGTCCTGTTCCTACCTGTTTTAAATTTCTTCCACTAAGTCTCAATATTTTGAAAGCTTTTAATTCCATGCAGTTTGGGGATTGTGGACATTTAATATGGTTACAGCTATTAAAAAACTTGGTTTTGAATTTTTATTATTTTATTATATTATTTGTTATTATTTATTTATTATATATGGTTCATGATAACAATTTTCTCTGTAATAATTCTCTGAATCCAATAATTTATTTTCTTAATTAACAGAGAGAATTTTGAGGTATGTTGTCTGTTAGTTTAAAAATGACAGTTGACTTTTAGTATATACTTTTAGTTATCTGATTATCATTTCCTAGGTATTTAGCACACACAAATTTTTTACTTATTTTACTATTTTTCTTTCATATTTAATATTCTGTAGACTTTTCCCCTAGCTTCTCATTTCTACATCCTGTTCACTGGCTTATAAGATATAAACTTTATTTTCATAGTGCTTTGTTGTTTTTCAATTATCTTGGGTGTTTTAGGCAATTTAAAAAAATATTTTTGGATTTTGTCAGCAATCCCCTTATCCATCTCTCTGCTTGATATCTTAAGATCCACTTGAGATTTATATATATAAAAGTACAGAATACTCTTAACAGAAAATAAAAATTCATTTGAGAGAAGTTCATTGTTCATAAGTACACTATGCCTGTATAATAATTTTGACTTACTATATCAATTAAACAACCTAAAGACTACTTTGTAAAACTTAGTAACAAAAATCATGGGTCATACACACAATATTATGCTGGCTAAAAATGGTTAGAGAGCCAGAATTAGATCTGCATTTGAACCCTGCATCACACATTTACTTATTGTTTGACATTAGGGAAATCACTTAATCTCTCTGGGCCTCAATTTCCCTATCTATAAAATGAGGGAGTTGAGCTCAGGGACCTCAAAAGATCCTTCCAGTTTTATCTGTTATCTTATAAAAAAATCATTGATTCATTGTGATTCTATAGGTCAAATGTAAATAGATATGGGACATGGCATGAACATAATTGTCACATTATATAGAGAAATAATTATAAAAATCTAAAATTGTATTCATGAAAAAATTTAGAGAGACCCAGTTAGGTTACATATGAAGAAACCCCTATGCCAAATGAAGGAAAAATAAAATTTATTAGATGAGATCTTATTAGGGATTAACATCAAGTCCAAGTAATAAGAAAAAGAACCATTAGCCCAGTAGGCAAAGGAATATAGCCACTTGGAAAATCATAGGCTGCTTATCGACTCCTGAGCAGATTCTTCTGATACCTTTCATGCTGTGCTCTGTCAAAATTCTCTTCAAAAGAAAATCAACAACATTTAAAATTGAACAACACCAATCATTCATTGTCAGACACAACACTACCATCTGGTCTAATAGCCTCAGTTCCTTAATAAATATCTTGGTATAGAGGGACGCCTCCACAAGGGCAGTGTGCATATGTGTGTTTACTTTACATATACAGCATATCCACAGTACCTGGCACAACTGAAGTTCTTAATGTGGAGTGTGTGTGTTGGTGTATGTGTGCATGTGAGAAAGAGAGACAGAGACAGAGAAGCAGAGAGAGACAGAGAGACAGACAGAGAGAGAGACAGAGAGACAGACAGAGAGACAGAGAGACAGAGAGACAGAGAGAGAAAGACAGAGAGAGAGAGAATGACAGAGAGAGAGACAGAGAGACAGAGAGAGACAGAGAGAGAGAGACAGAGACAGAGAGAGAGAGAGAGAGAGAGAGAAAGAGAGAGAGAGAGAGAGAGAGAGAGAGAGAGAGAGAGAGAGAGAGAGAGAGAGAGAGATGGAGTTCTGGAACGTATCCTTCCATTTGGCTACCATTTCTTGACTTATTCTAATTTCATATACTAGTTATGTCAATCTGAAGGTGATTATTTCTTCTTGTCAGTTTACTTTTTTTTAAATTGATTGTTTGAATAATCTCTAAATTAGTATTTTTCAAAAAGAATAAAACTGGTAACTGTTTTCTACCAGATGATTGACACTAAATGTAGAAGGGAGCTATATTGATCTTTGGGCTCATTTTTCTGTTTTCATTTATTTGCAGCTTGCCAAGGTAAAAAAAAAAAATTCATCACATAGTGACCAGGCATCAACATTTTTAATTAGATAGACTTTTTCTCAGACAGAGTATTTTCTATATTCTAGCCCTGGAGTTGGCAAAAATTTAAGGTTCAAAAATGGGTGACTATTGTTTTTTTACCCCATAATCCACATTTTAAGAATGGTTTTTACATTCTTAAATACCACAAAAACTTTATTTTAAAATATAAAAACCATTCTTAGGTCCTTTTCATACCTGCCATAAGGATACAATATAAATTCCATATTTATAGTACCATGCGATCACATATCAGAAGATCACATCTCTAGAGCAAAAAAAAAAAAGGTCACCGAATGTCATCTGATCTAAGGATTTCTTTTCATAGAGGAGGAAACCGAGGCCTGGGGCTATTTCCCCGTATCACAAAAATAGTAAATATCAGAGATGTAATACTCGAGGAAGAACAAGAGTGTTCTGTAGCTCTGAAAGCAACATAACTCTTCAAGTATTACCCCCAAATTTAGAAATATTTAAAATCAGAATGCCATGCTGCCTAAAATTAATTTTCTAATAAATGAGTTTGAAGTTAATAATTTTTTTTTCTTTTTAGGAACAGTGCCAAGACAATTCAAACATAATTTCAAAGAGTTTCCTATAGAATTTATGGCAACTAAAACCAAGTTAATTGCCCTAAACTTTAATTGCATTAAATTTGTAATTCCTGCTCCTCAAAAAAAAAAATTCTTGAAGGAAGTCAGTCACAAGAACACTCTTGAGGAAATTATTTATCTTCTTTACTCAGGGAGTTAAGTTATGTAAACTCCCTCATAGCAAAAAGCCTTGAGGTTCCAGCAAAAAACTAAGGAATCACAACAGGGTGTCTTTCAAAGTTAGCATCCTTTTTCCTTTATGATATGTCCATGGCTTTTGCAAGTCAAGATGTTTTGTCAGAGATTAATTTAGGATTTCCATCTTAACAGCTGGACTCTGGACATGTATACTACAGCCATGTGGCATTGTTCAAAGCAATAGGGGTTTAGAAGTCCATCAGACAGGATGTTCACTTAGTGCTCTATGGAATATGTTACACATTTAAACTGAGAAAAGTAGAGGAATTCCATTGGAAAGAGCATGAAACCTGAGCCTCAAATCCTTTTCAAGAGCTTTCTAATGCAGTCAGATGGGGATGAGAAATGTTCACTCTCCCAACTGTCAGCAAACACATGTATGAAGCTTAACTGGCTCTATAACCCCTTCAGGGCATTTTCCTTTTCTTTGTTTCTCCATTTTAAAATCGGCTTTAGAAACAATATTGTGTTAGTGCAGCCTTTCTTCATCTCCTCTCAGATTTCATTTGAGATAGAAACACATCCTTGAACACACCAACACATTCATACATACACCTGTAACTGTGTCTTCAAATACCCTAAACTATATATCCATAACGATATATGGTTGAAACTTCAGATCCATCAGATTCATTAAAGATCCAGGATGATCAATGACAAATTTGTAAAGATGGACAAATCCTCAAGATCTTTGAAACTTCTCAAACCCAGAAAAATACAGGTTGGGGCAGGCCCAAATCTCAAATTTTCAATTTGGTTCAATTGATCCAAAATGTCTAAAAGTTTGTAACAGTAGAATGAATGTCTCTAGGTTCCTGTCTCATAGCGTGGACTGATGAAATACTATAAGGTATATAAGGATGTACAGATTTATGATCATCTCTAATTCAACACCAAACAGACACAGGAATAGACTTAACTATTCATCACCTCAAAACCCAATATGGAGAATGAACCTTGGAAGGATGAGAGCCCTTTGAAATTTTTTTCATTAAAATTGTTAGGTGACTTTCAATAAGGCATAAATTAGCAATGTCTCAAAGAATCTCCATTCAAAAAACTTTTCAATTTATAATTACATCAAAATAACTCTTCAATTTTTAGAATTTTTTCTTAAAATGAGAGAATTTATTTCTCTAGTTAATCAGGAAAATCACATCTTTTAATAAAAGGTTTGCATACTGACATTCTCATTCATTCAGCCATCTATTAAGAGCTATTAGCCAGGTGTCAAGGAGATAAAGATAGTTTTAGACCCGGCCTTGAAGGAGTATATTTTCTAATGAGGGGAGAAAAACGTGTACACAGGGAGTGGGGAGAGCTAGCAACCAGAAGGATTAGGAAAGTCTCTTATTAGAGGGGACTGATCTTTAAGGGAAGCTAAGGATTCTAAGACAGGGAGTTTCTGAAGGGGGATTGCATTCCATGCAAAAGAAATGGGGGATGGAATGTTATGAAAGAAGAAAAGCAGAAAGACCCATTTGCCTGGAATGTAGAATGGATAAAGGGGAGCAAAGTGAAATAAGCCTGGAAAGATAAGTCTGTGCCAGAATATGACTTTAAACTTTAAACTCCAGAGAGTTTATATTTTATCCTAGACAGAATAATGTATCACTGCGACTTCTTGAGCAAAGGAGTGATATAGTCTGGCGGGTGATTTAGAAATACCAATTGGGCAGTTATGCAGAGGATGGGTTGGCAAGGGGAGAGACTGGAGACAAGGGGATCAATTAGAAAGTTATTTCAGCAGCCTCAAGGAGAGATGATACAGACATGACTGTAGTGGTGGCTGGACAATTGGAGAGGTGATGGATACAAGAGATATGGAGATATAATCTGCAAAACTTGGCACTCGTTAGATATGGGACATGAACGATTTTTAAAATGTGTTTTTGAAATTACATGAATGGAAGGGTCATGGCAACTTGGGAAAAATAGAGAAGTGGATGAATACTAGATTCAGAGAAAATGAAAATTAGTTTTGATTTTGAGAACACTATAGGATATCAAATTGGAATGTCCCTTAAACAACCAGTGACATGATATTAGATGTCAGGAGAAAAACTAGGGCTAAATATATAGGTCTGATAGGCATTGCATACAGATGATAATTAAACCCATGGAACCTAATGAGAAGATATAGAGTGAGGATATGGAGAAAAAATGAAGGAGGTTTATGCAAATATAATTACACATAAATAAAAATAAAAATTTTGTTGAGTTTCAGATTACCACACAAGTATTTGAAAAAGATCCAAGATAATCATTCCATTACTATTTGTGCAAATACTAACATTAATCTATAATTTTATTATCTATTTATTTATATCTATTTATTATCTATTTATTATCTATTAATCTATAATTTTATTATCTATTTAATAATGGTAACTACTACTACTACTAATGAACTTCAATTTAATATATTGATTTCATAGAATATGTATAATAAACATGCATGGTACAAAAAATTATCTGTTTTATTTTACATTTTTTATAATTTACCCTTAGAATTTAAAAAAGAAATATGAGATAGGCAACATAAGAAATCAGACACATTTTAAGATCTTATCCAAAAGTCTGAGGATTTTGCAATAAAATAATAGTTGGAACATATTGCAGTTTGAGCTATAAAATAAGCACTTCATCAATTTGACAATTTTTATTATAATAAAATGATGATTAAAACAATGAGAAGATTTAAATACCCAAATTACAAATCTAGGTATTAAAGAGGAAGAACAGAACTCACTTGTTTAATGATTGGAACACAAAATTATATAAACTCATTTAAACATCTAGTTCATAAATTTTAAGTTGTTTTTGCAGAATTTAACAGTATTTGAGCAAAATACATGAAATAATTATTGGTTTCTCACTTAAGTGATAGGTCATACAATATCCATTTTCAAATGGATGGCCAAATTAGGAAATGGTGGAAACACTACAATTGCTCATACATAACTAGGCTCTTTTAGCCAACATAGAAATGATACTGCTTTATGGTTAGGATTTTAGACTGCCACAGCTACTTATCCTAGGATCTATATTCATCCTGATCTTCTCCATCCTATAGGTTGTTGGTATTATATAACTAGAATATTCACGAGGATCATAGAAATGTACATGACTCAGGTGAGAGGAAAAGTCCTTCCCTTTGACAGTTGGGTTTTCTATTACCTGATGAGCTTGTCCCTCGAGGAAAGATAAAGAGGAAGGTAAGTGGAGAATATAATTTCTATATCCTACTGCAAAATATCCTGCCTAATCTCTAGACTTTAGATGGAAGAAGAATAATGAAACGAGTCTTCCTATTTGACCATCTGCCTTCACTTGTCTTTAGTCCAAACTCCAACTTCTATCTGTGGTGCTTTCCACTCAGGGGTGAAAATACTTATAACTAAAAAGAACAGCAATTCTGAATTATTAGAGGTCATTATTCCAACACCATTTCCATATCCATCATCATATAATTCCTTATCTTATCTCATCTCCCTCAAAGTCCCAAACAAACACAACATAGACCTCTTCCACTGTGCACTTTTGAATACCTGTTTTATAAACAACAAACTTCCTTTCACCCTAAAACTTTCCTTCTCTTATTCTTATAGTTGCCTAGTTATTATTGAAACCTGGATCCTGAGGCAGAGCCAAGATGGCAGTGGAGAAGCAGGGAAGCTCAAAACCATCATGAGAATCCTCTTCACCAAGTCAATACTGGTGTGAAAGAACCAAAGAGGAGACAGAATGAAGCAGCCAAGAGGAGGCTACAACAAGGAATAAGGAGCAAGCCCCCTTTACTCCAAATCCACTGTTCCAAGTTCTGAACCTGGACCTAAACCAACATTCAGATCTTGAGACCCTGCCTGGGCCAACAGCAGTCCAACTCAATGCACATGCTTTAATGTTGCAAGCAAACCTGTGATAAGGTCTGGAATTCCAGCTCAGGGCAGTCTGTGATACACAGCCTGATCTGGGATAACCCAGTGTAAGGACAGGAGTCCCAGCCCTAGCTTGTAGTAAAGTTTTGAATTCCAGTCGGAGACAGTTGGTATACCCAGAGTTGGGCCCCCAATCCCTGACAGGGGCAATCCCCAAGCCACTGGCTTGAGGGATCCTGGTTGATGCTTGCCAAAACTCAAAGTAGAGCCTTGGGATGGGGCACTTTTCTGTGTTCAATGTGCTTGACCTGATCAAGCCTACACATAAGCTGAAAGCTAGAATTTTAGCCATCAACAGTCTCAGGGGGTGATTGAATCATCAGTGGGAATTGGCTCTTTCTCAAACCCTCTGACCATGCAGTTCCTCAACTTATTCAATCTGAATAAGCTGCTTCCCTACCTCACCTCAGTCACACCTAAAGAGTCATACTCTTGATCTTGCCATCACCCACAAATATACCACCTCAACTTCAATAATTTTGACATCTCCCTATATTACCATTAGATTTATTGACTCTCCTCCTCTCCCTCTGTCTTCCCTTATCAAATCTAATTCTTTATCCCCCTTGACTTCCAATCTCTTGACTCCTCAATTCTCTCCAATGCCATCACCCTTGTAATACCTTGTGGCTCCTTTCTCCTTCAGTCCTCAGTGAACAAGTACAACTCCACACTGTTCTCTTCCCTTGAGTCTCTTGCTCCCTTATCAAATCATTAATTGGGCTCTGTTTGGTCTCAACCTTGGATTACTTCCACCATCTGCTGCCTTCACTCACAGACATGCTGCTGAATGAGAATGAAGGAAATTACAGAACTCTTCTAATGGAGTCAACTTCAAATTACTGTTAAAAAACCTTGATTAGACCTTGGCTGTTTCTTGACAATTCTATTATACTTCCCTTATTTATTCCCTATCCCACCCTCTATAGTACCCCCCAAAACCTTTACATCCTTCCTCCAACTTCCGGAATCTATCTCTTCCATGACTCTCTTAGCTGAGAACCTTGAACCCTGCCTATGAGGTTCTTGGAAAAAACAATTGAGACCATTTCCCCCCTGAGCTCCCTCTTCTCTCTTCCTCATCTCATCGACTTTCTGCCTCTATCTTCTTCACTCCTGGATCACCTGAAGAAATGACTTTACTCCTTACCACGGTTAACCCCTCTACCTGATTAAGCATGCTATTCTATACTGTCTCCCCCAACAGATTCGCTCCTCCATTATTCCCAATCGTCCTTTATTCTCAGTATCTTCCTGTCTACCAAATCACTCCCTGTTGCCTGAAAACATATATTCTTTTCTCTTCTTTTCCTCAAAAAATCAGTATTTGTGGCCTTTATCCTTATCAACTATTGACCAATACCTCACAAGGGATAAAATGAAGGGTGCAGTCGATAGAACGCCAGGTCTAGAGTAAGGAAGATTCATTTTCCTGGTTTCCAATCCGGCCTCAGACACTTCCTATCTGTGTGTCAGTTTCCTCACGTATAAAATGAGCTGGAGAAGGAAATGGCAAATCATTTCAGTATCTCTGCCAGAAAAACCCCAAATGGGCTCACAAAGAGTCAGACACAACTGAAGACCACTGAACAACAACAATACCTCATCTATCCTTTCAGACTAAACTTTTAAGAATCCAGCTATGAGATGCCTGTGCTTTTTCACCTCTCACTCAATTCCTAAACCTTTACGACCAAACTTCCACACTTAAAAGAGTTCTCTCCAAAGTGACTTAATGAGGAAGACAGAAGACATTCTCTGTCTGGCCGTGCTTGCTTTCTAGTTACCTGTGTATGAGTCTGACCGTCTTACTAAACTGTGATTAAGGAACAGGAACCATAGTTTACCTAAGCTTCATATTTCTTCCTCTTCTAGCACAGAGTTCTGAAAAAAATGTTTGTATGGGAAAGATCCTTGCCTTTCCTACAACTATCCCAACCCACTAATGGTTCCCTGTTGGCACTGCATGTAAAGCACACTTCACAGTTGGTATACTTTCTACCATTCTTGAATAAATGTATGCTCATTTACTATTCATGTTTACATACAATATTTCATAGTCAAACTGAAATAAATACTCTCTCATTTGAACTATGCTATACACTTCTGTACCTTTACCAAAGTCTGGAATGTCTTCCCTAATTTCTTTGAGTATTGAGTCTTACCCATCCTTTAAATCCCCACTAAATATTATTTTATCCATGGAGTTTTCCCTAATGCCCCTCTCTATAATGATCGGTTCCCTCATTACATATCATTTGACTATGTGTTTCCATAATGCATTTATCATTATTTCCCAGAACACAGCAAATAAAAAAACAAACATGGAAAGGACTACATGAAGTTGTGAAGAGTGAAATAAGCGGAACCAAGAAAAAATTATATACAATAACAGAAGTATTGCTTGAAGAATGATAAACAGAAATAAGCCAAAATACCTTTGTATTTACAAATGTATTTTTTGTCAAATGATGCCTTCTCTAATGAGAGCAAAGGAGGAAGGAAAGGAGTTGTCTGGGTATTTTAAGGTAACAATAAACAAATAAAAACTTAAATTTAAATTAAAGTATAGACAATGCATCGGTGGGAAGAAAAGAAGAAAATAATTTCTACAGATGCTTTCCTTATGAAGGCCAGCTCATAAACATTGTTAAAAGTAAAGAAATATATGCAATTGAAACTTAAGTATGTTTATCTTTTAAATCAATGCCTGTCATTAGCCAGTAGAAAAGTAAGTATTTTATATCATAACTATTCATTTCATTAATTGTTTAAATAAATAAAAATTAAAAATGAATTTCCATCACTCAGTAGGAGAGCTTATAAAATTCTCCCATCATCTTTTATCACATATATGTGAGCAAGCATTTTGATATTATTCTTGTTTTAAATCAAAATATAAAAATAATCTTGCTATGCAACCACATTAAGAATGTTTATCTACAATATGGTCAAACATTAAAATTCTTATTAAAATTAAATTTAAAAATGTATTAAAAACAAAATGTAAAGTTTTACATATGATCATTATATTTCGTCAAAGATTCAAAGTTGCAATTTTCATTAAAATGTTATTTACATAAAAATTATATTTATAATAAAGACATTCAATAGAAAGTGTTACAGATAATAGGAAGCATATGAGGTCTTGGTTTACTTCTTATAATTGTTATGAAATTCCCAAAATTTGATATTTACAATTAATTTCATAGTTTTGTATTTAGAGTTTTATAATCAGATATAGAATATCATTTTAATCATATAAATTTATGCAAATTTTAGTTGGGTACTTCAGGCATTAAAAACTATCACTGATTTAAACACAATGTTTTAATCTAAAAGAGCATTATGAGTTATTTAATAAATTACCTTGGGTATTTTCTTATTGTCGTTAAAAGATGTTCCCAGAACAACAACAAAACAAATATTGGGAACCACTGATTTAGTCTAACTCGTAAACCCAAGCAATGCCCACTGTGATATATGTATCAAGTAATCCCCCAAATATCTACTTGAAGAATGAGATGAGAGAAAATTTACCAGTCTATAGGCATTTCCTTCTACCTTTGGATAGTTCTAATTATTAAGAAGTTTTTCCTGAAACGAGGGGATGCCCATCAATTGGGGAATGGCTGAACAAATTGTGGTATATGTTGGTGATGGAATACTATTGTGCTAAAAGGAATAATAAAGTGGAGGAATTCCATGGAGACTGGAACGACCTCCAGGAAGTGATGCAGAGTGAGAGGAGCAGAACCAGGAGAACATTGTACACAGAGACTAATACACTGTGGTATAATCGAACGTAATGGACGTCTCCATTAGTGGCGGTGTAATGTCCCTGAACAACCTGCAGGGATCCAGGAGAAAAAAACACCATTCATTAGCAAAGGATAAACTATGGGAGTGGAAACACCGAGGAAAAGCAACTGCCTGAATACAGCGGTTGAGGGGACATGACAGAGGAGAGACTCTAAATGAACACTCTAATGTAAATATTATCAACATAGCAATGGGTTCAAATCAAGAAAACATGTAATGCCCAGTGGATTTACGCGTTGGCTATGGGGGGTGGGGGGGAGGAAAAGAAAATGATCTATGTCTTTAATGAATAATGCTTGGAAATGATCAAATAAAATATATTTAAAAAAAAAAAGAAGTTTTTCCTGACATTGAATCAAATTCTTCTATTACCATTTATTTTCATGGTCAGGACTTTCAGGGACAAATGGCACAAGTCTAGAAACTATTCAAATGACAAACCTTCAAATATTAGAAGATAGTTATCATGCCCCACCCCACCTTAGCCTTCCCTTCTCTAAACATCCTCAGCTCTTCAAAGCTCTTTTGACCAGGTCTTTCACTAACCTTGCTTACTCTCCTTTGGGCTCTCTCTAAATTAGGCAAATTCATCTTAAAGCATGGCATCCAACACTGAATTTTACCACTGTAGTGCTAGGACTGTCTGTCTATCATATTTTTCTCTTGCTAAATAACTGACCAAACTCCTTTTCCAAACAATAAAATAGAAGCTCTGTGAGGGCAAGGACTGCTTCATTTCTTACTGTATCCCCAGAGATTAATAAAGGCATATTGAATGAATGACTGGATCATACATTTCTTAAAAGATACCTCAAATGGAATCTTTTACATGAAAATCATTGCTGCTAATATGCTATAGCCTTAATTTCTCCATTGCCCTTTAGAGCACTTCATCGTTTGCATATATATTTATATTTATGTGCTTTAAACAGAAGATTGAAGTGTAGATATTGTGTTGGTTCCGGGAGCTAAGGATCACTGATGGAACCATGGAATTTCACTTGTTTTTGTTTAGTTATTGTTTTGTGTGGAACTTTGGGCTGAGGTTTTGAGTGACTGGGAATCTCATTAAGGATATTCTGGTATAGTCCGGTACTCGGTACAAAATATCATATTCAAAAAGAAGCACATGTAGAAAATCCCCATTCCATTTATAATCAGCATGGGCATCTTCCATGAAAGAGACATTTTGAAAACCATGCATTTCTGTAGATTTTGCCTTTCTTATTACTAGTAATAAATACATAACTAAAAATAATTATCTCTGTGGTTCCTTCTGTCAAGGAATATACCATGATCTAAACATATATTTAGAAAAATCATGAAAGATAAGTGTTTGAAGAAACTTAATATTTTTTGTCATGGACTCTTTTGGCAACTTTGCTATGCCTATTGTCCCTTTATCAGAATAGTGTTTGTTGCCTATATTCATAAACAAAGGAAATGGTGAATTTCAGTTAGAGGTTAGTAAAAATAAAATTGTGAGTTCTTTTTTCCTACCTGGGAAAAGTTCATGGACTTCCCTGGTTCTGTGGACCAAAGGTTATAAACACCTGTTTAAAGGAAGATTTTTCTCTAATGAGTTGAATGTTTCAATTATAAACTATTTTTAAAATGCGGGGGGGGGGGGGGTGGTCTTGTATTCTTTGCTTCTTCCAGTCAGTTTTTAATGTGACGTGTCAGCTATAGAGAATTGTTTATAACAATCTGCCTTTTTTCCTTCTCAGATTTTCATCAACAATGACTTCAAGTGGTAGAAACAATATCTACCAAAGTTTTCCCTTCCCTTCTACATCTCCCTCTGAAACATAGGTAGGTTAATTTTTTTCTAAAAAAGGCAGTGAAATGATCCCTTGGATTTGACCAGGGCAGCATCAGTTTTGATCATACTGAGATAACATTCCTTCATAATATAAAAAGGTCCATCCAAGTGAGGGTTTAATTGAGGTCTTTTAGACTGAGAGGGTTATCCACGAATGACTATGTCACCACATTTTACCTTGGTGACCACCCATGTTTCCATACGTAGATGAAGGGCACTGTGTTAACCTGAACTAAGTGTTGGACTATCCCTGATCACCTTATTAAAAATGTTGAATGGCTTACAAGTAAATCATTTTGTCATGGCCTGAAATTTCAAGTAACAGGATGCTAGATTGAGTCAAATCCATCTCTGGCACTTTAATAAAATGGCACATAGTCCTCATATTTTATTTTCCCATTTAAATGTAAAAAATAACTTTTATCATTCTTTTCCTTAAAAATTTTAGTTCCAGATTACTTTTCTCCCTCAGTTCCCTCCCTTCTCATTGACAAGACAAGCAATTTGATGTAGATTAGACATAGGCACTCATGCAAAACATATTTCCATATTAACCATATTGCAAGATAAAACACAGACAAAAATGGGGCAAAATTTTTTAAAAGAAAGTATTCTTCAATGTTCATTCCATCTCCATAAATCCTTTCTCTGGAGGTGGATAGAATTTTTCAACATAAATTCTCTGGTTTTGTCTTACTTCATTGTTCTGCTGAGAATAGCTAACTTCACAATTTGGTCATTGACCAACATTGCTATTACTATGTACAATGTTCCTGTGGTTCTACTCACTTCACTATGCAGCAGCTCATATAGGTCTTCCCAGGATTTTCTGAAATCATCTCACTACTCATTTCTTTTGGCACAATGATGTTCCATCAGAATCATGTATCACAACTTGTTTAGCCACTAATTGATGAGCATTCACTCAATTTTGAATTCATTTTCATCACAAAAAGAGCTGCTATAAGTATTTCTGTACATATAGGTCCTCTTCCTTTTAAAAAAGTCTCTTTGTCAGAAACTTCCTAACTGTGTCACCCTGGACAAGTCACTTGACCTTCATTGCCTAGCCTTTCCACTCTTCTGCCTTGGAACCAATACACAGTATTGATTGTAAGACAGAAGGCAAGGGTTTAAAAAAAAGAAAAGTAAAAAAAAAACTCTTTGGGATACAGACATTATACTCTTATTTCTGGGCCAAAGGGTATCTTTTATATTCTTATGTATATAGTTGCAAAGTGCTCTCCATTATGACTAGATTGGTTTACAACTCCACCAATGTGCATTAGTATTCCTTTTTTTCAACATCCCATACCATTTGTCATTTTTCTTTTCTGTCACAGTAAACAAGGTGATAGGGTGAGATGGTAACTCATAGTCACTTTTATTTGAATTTCTCTAAATGGTGTCAATTTTAGAATGGAAACCCCTTCCAATCCTTTAATGTATAAACTGCTAAAACTTATGTTAACCAACTGTGACTCTATAATATCTGAATCATTTCTTTCTGGCTCCTTGCTAGATTTTATCTTCCTAGGCATTCTTGATTTGGTCATAATATTCCTGGGAGTTTTTATTTTGGGATGTCTTCCAGGAAGTAGTTGGTAGAGTTTTTTGAATTATATTTAACCCCTCTTTTCCTAGACTATCAGGGGAATTTTCCTTGATAACAACTTGAAAAACAATGTCTAAACTCTTTTTTGGTCATGGATTATCAGTAATCTAATAATTCTTAGATTATCTCTCCTAAATCTATTTTCCAAGACACTTATATTTACAAAGATATATTTCACATTTTTTTCCATTTCTAAAATTCTTTTTGGTATTTTGTTTTTATTATATGTCTCATGGAATCATTCACTTCCACCTGCCCAAATCTAATTTTTAAGAAAGTATTTTCTTCATGAATTTTATACTTTCTTTTCCACTTGGTCAATTCTACTTTTTATAGGTTTCTTTTCTTTATTGGATTCACATGTTTTAAAAAAAAAACAATCAGTATATTCTGTTTTTTAAGGTGTCACTTTCTTTGGTATTTGTGTGTGTGTGTTACTTATGAAGTTTGTGGCCCCTTTTTCATGATTTTTCCTGTACCACTGTCATTTCATTCCAAAATTTTCCTCTATCTTATTTGATTTTTAAATACTTTTTTACCGCTTTCAGGAATTCTCTTTTGGATATGACACCAGTTCACATTTTTCTTTGAGATTTTGGATATAGCTGTTTTAATACTGTTGTCTTCTTATGAGTTTGTGTTTTGATATTTCCTGTCATCATAATAATATTATATAGTAAATTCATTTTATTTTGTTTTTGGCTTATTTTTCTATACTATTTCTTGATTTTTAACTTCTTTAACTTTTAACTTGTAAAATTGTTCTCTGCTCCAAAAAAGCAGAGGGGATTGTACCAAGCTCCAGATTTTCCATGCTGCTATTTTGAGAGTTAGTTCTGGAAATCTGTAACTTTTTAGTTCTTCTCTGGTGATATGATGTAAAGACAGGTATTTTCTCTCCTCTCTGGGCTGTGCTTTGGTCTCTGAGCCATCAAAGCTCTCTTTTCTAACCTCGAATTGTGGTGAGAGTCCCTGCTTTTGCTTATGCTTCCTGGGACTACATTTCAAAACAATGTATGAGCAATGCAACAACATCCTGAACTCTGTTCCAACAAAGGGACCCCTGTAATCTCCCTCTGATCAGTTGTCTACTGACCTAAAATTGTCTTGGATGGGAATGTTGTTTTACTTCATCCTTTTGTTGTCTCTTTCAATCTAGAAATCATTTTGTGTCATTGTCTTAAAACAAGGAAAGAAATTTTAGAGTGCTCAGTTGAGTCCCTGTCTTTACCCTGCCATCTTGGTTCCATCTCATAAATATTTTATAAGAAAGTTGGTTTATATGTTACTAATTTTTGATAAATACAAAAATATGAGACAAAGTAGAAATCATAGAAATGTGGATAATGCCTAAACCCACTGTAGATAAAGGGCACAAATTGAGAAAATCCTGTTACCCAAAATAATCTAATCTATTCTTATTAAGCATTTTGTTTGAAGATTACATGAAGACTGACTATTTCAACTTTGAAATAACTCAGAGTAGAATGAATAGAATCTAGATATACTCATACATAGGGAAAAGACAATTGTAGATATAATGCTGTATAATCTTTGTTTCTGAATAAAATCTGACCCTTGAAATAACTTTGGGTTTTGTAAATTGAAATTTGCCAATTGAATTTCCCAGTTGAAAATTTAGTCATTTTCAATCATTTCTGACTCTGTGACTCCTTTTGAGGTCTTCTTGGCAAAGATACTGGAGTACTTTACCATTTCATTATCATTTTGCAGATGAGGAAACTGGGGCAAATAGGGCTAAGTTGCTTGCCCATCATCACACAGCTAGTAAATGTCTGAGGCCAGACTTGAACTCAGTTTTTTTCCTGGACCAACATTTTATCCATCACACAAATTATTTTAATATATAATATCAAATACATTAAATTATAGATAGATGGCTAGATACATAATAGTGTATATTTATCCTAAAATAAAAAGTTTAAATTCTTTTGGCAAAATTTCAAGAAAAGAAGCTTGTCAATACCCCGAATCAAGAAAGAGGATCTGTTTGGAGAAGGTGCCACAAGGATGCCTGTGGAAACCACACACTGCATCAAAATATCCAGAATGAACTTTGGGATATAATGAACTGAACTAAAGGGGATTGAACATATTTATTCTGAATATAAACACTTATGCCAAAGGGGACTGCCCCCTAATTGGCATGTTGTCAATGTGTCTATCAATCATTTTTTTTTCTTCCTCCTTTCTTTCCCTTTTATCTCCACATTTTTGTAATATTCCCCTTTGTAAAGTGCAATAATTTATACACTTCTGGTCAGAATCTTTAGAGGTATAAGGTAGTTGTGTAAAATGATTCATGGGAAGACTAGGCAAGTAAATTTGGGAGATTTCAACATGCTCATCTCCCAATAGAATCACAGGGGGGATGGTGTAGAGGGAATTTGATCCCCTCCCCCTCATGGATTGCTGACCCCACTCATCCCATTTTTTTCATGCAAGCACTGTGTCCATGAATATAAATAAAAGGTTGTGGGTGGACACCACCTGTCTCTACTTCTTTGATCCTGACAGGTGAGATGGTCAGAGAATCCTGCAACATTAGCTACACATGGTCAGACTTAGAGTAGGAAAGAGATTTTAAATCTATATTCATCTGCTTTCTCATTTTAAGTGATTATTAGTAAACTTTATAGAAAATAAGAACTTGGAAATATTAATTTTAATCTAACAATAGATGGGTTGATCGTACTTTTTCCTCAAGGGCACTTAATGAATTCCTGAAAGTTATAGAAACAGTATTCTGAGTAACCTTTTCTGAAAAAAACTATTGATTGCTTTTTCTAATTTGCCACAATGTGTCATTTTCCTCTATTTTTCTTCTTCCCCGCCTTGTTAAAATTTGTGAGATGTCTCAATAATTTCAAGATTATGTTGCATCCAGTAAGATTTCTTTAGAGTATCTTTAGTTTGGGCCAGCTTCTCTTCCTCTTGTGCCTTTTTTTAATTACCATTTCTACTTCTTATGATGTATTAAGCATGGACAAAAATGTTATAATCCTCCTACATAAGGATTTTCAAGTGAGTATTTTAGATTCTGATTCTCCTCAGTTTTCATGGGTTTTTTTTCTCTCTCTTCAAGGTGATGAAGCCTATGCTTTTATAGGCCAGCATCTAGTTTGCTTTGCTCTGTTGATTGTAGTCATTTCATTTTATTCATTGAACTTTGTAGGAAATTTTGATGTACATGCTTAGGTCTTTTCCTTTATCCATTCTGCAACAGTGGTGTCAATAGCCTGCTTGAATATAACAAGTTGGAAGTAGAATAATACACATTTAATTCACTTGAACTCATAAACATCAGTTTGGCAGTTCAATGACAAATAATGTGGAAAGGCACCAGGAGAAGATAGTTCAGTCTTTTCTCTCTCTATCCCTTTCACAAATCCCTTCTGTTACCTCTGTAGAAGAAAGGTTATTTGCATAACCTGTTCCAGTTCACTGAGTGTAAATTCCTAAAAAGGAATCAGTGGAAAATATCTGCTAAACAGAAGGCATAAGTACCTTATGCTGGGGGAGGAAGAAATTAGGATAGGTCACCATAGGCTTTACTGGGAGTGTGAAATACTAAATTGGCAAAGATCATTTTTAAAAAATTGAAAACACAATAAATAGCTCTGGGAGGACAACCATGCTGGTATTGTAATGGTAAAGATGTGAACTAGTCCAATAATTCATTTTTTTTTTAGTTTATTTAATTAGTTTAGAATAATTTTTTATGGTTACATGATTCGTGTTGTTTTTCTCTCCTCCCCCAACCCCCTCCCATAGCCAACAAGCAATTCAACTGGGTTTCATATGTATCATTGATCAAGACCTATTTCCATATTATTAATATTTGCACTATAGTGATTGTTTAGAGTCTACACCCCCAATCATATCCCCATTGAAACATGCAATCAAGGAATTATTTTTCTTCTGGGTTTCTACTTTCACAGTTCTTCCTCTGGATGTGGATAGTGTTCTTTCTCATAACTCCCTCAGAATTGTCCTGGATCATCGCATTGCTGCTAGTAGAGAAGTCCATTTCATTCTATTGTACCACAGTATATCAGTCTCTGTGTACAATGTTCTCCTGGTTCTGCTCCTTTCACTCTGCATCACTTCCTGGAGGTTGTTCCAGTCTCCATGGAATTCCTCCACTTTATTATTCCTTTGAGCACAATAGTATTCCATCACCAGCATATACCACAATGTGTTCAGCCATTCCCCAATGGAAGGGCATCCCCTCATTTCTCAATTTTCTGCTACCACAAAGAGTGCAGCTGTGAATATTCCTGTACAGGTCTTTTTCCTTATTATCTCTTTGGGGTACAAACCCAGCAGTGCTATGGCTGGATTATCGGGCAGACAATCTTTTATCGCCCTTTGGGCATAGTTCCAAATTGCCCTCCAGAATGGTTGGATCAATTCGACAACTCCACCAGCAATGAATTAATGTCCCCATTTTGCCACATCCCCTCCAGCATTCATTACTTTCCATAGCTGTGTAAAGATTAAAATTTAGGGGAGAGGGGGAGACTGAGGCAGGTAGAAATTAGTTTCTCTCTGCAAGGAATATATATTTTTTAGAGGTTTATTAAAGGTTAAAGATTAAGAATATACAAGTAAGAAACATGTGCCTAGGCCAGAGGCCTAGACAAAATAACCTCACATCATGGAAGAGACGCCTCTGCTCCAAACGCGGAAGTCCAAAAAAGCCAAACCCTTCAAAAGCCTTTGCTTAAATATCTTCTTGATCTCGGCCCAGGTGAGATTACAAGGCATTCTGGGGAAGTGGAGCAAAGGCTCATGGGGATTGTAGTCCTGTATTCGAGTCTATTTTTTACATCCCCCCGTGTGATCATTTGTGGAAAAATTAATTTTTCCCCAAAAGGATCATAAAAACATAATAAACTTAAAAGATTACAATAGTGTGAGGATAAGAGAAAAAAGAATAAAACCAATAATTTCTGAACACATTGACAAAAAGCCGTTAGGGGGCAGTCCCCTTTGGCATAAAAGTATACATACAAATAAATGTTCAATCAACCACACCCAAAGTTCAATTTTTTGCAACTTGTGGTCTGGAGGCTTCTTCATGGTGGCTTCTCCAACAGTTCAGTTCTGGATTCAGAGAGGTAGCATCTTCTTCACCTAAAATTCTTCTCAAAAGGAATTTAAACTTGCAATTTAAATAATGATATTTTTTACATTCCCCCGTGTTGTGGGTGATTGAAAGATTCAGAATCAGTTAGGGATGCATGGCTGAGGTATGAGGTATATGAATCAATTGGCAAGAGATATTAAAAAGACATCAGAAAATACAAGGCTTTCTCACAAAAAATGAGATCCATTTCCTCTTTGTATCTGGCCATGATCACTGTGAGTAGAAGGCAAATGAATTGAACAAGGTTAACAATTTTTCATCTTTAAAAATACAGTAGTACAAATATGTAGATATCAAAATCCCCAAAATTCTCAATAGCCCAATTAATTACAATAGCAAACAAACACACTTTCATATTTCACATAAGTTGCTGTATGACATTTTTAAAACCTATGAATTGATGGACATTTGTCACAATTTTTACAAACATAGCAATCTTTAAACCTCGGTAATAAACATATATATATATATTATTTTTTTTTTAAACAAAGTAAAACTCATCTTGGGTTAAGAACATAATCAAGAAATCTATATATCATTCTGGTGCAAGTAAAGTAGTGAGCTGAAGAGTATAAATAAAGGTGCTCCTTTTTCTTGGAGGCTTTTCCCAAGGGTACAAATGCCCTGAAATTAACTGCCCAACTTCCATTCACATGTGGGAAGGTTGGGGGTTTTAAAATACATTTCACTTCAGCTACTAGAATGGGCCTTACCTCGTGGTAGGGGCAGGCAAAAATAACCAGACTGTTAAAAAAAATTCCAAAATCATATTTAAAAAACCCTTAAAATCAAATCATTTGAGGTATTTAGTACATTAAATTTTCAAAGGTTGTTAATACAATTATAACCAGTTCTGAAGTCCATCTATCCTCAGCAAAATAGAAAAAAGCTGTTTTTTCATATATGGGCTTATTCACAACAATATTTGTTCAACAGTTATAGGGGAAAAACAACAGAATTTCAAAACTCAGTACATTCAAAATAAATTCAATCAACCTTCAGTTCACAGAATAATATTCAATCCAGTAATATATGAACTTAAAATCACAAAGTTATATCTTAAACAAAAAATGCAATAGAATACAGAGATTTTCTTATAAACCATTGGAGTCTGAAATGCCTTAGAATATAGCCTTTAGTCTCTTCAAAGTTCCTTGGGGTTTTTTTTTTTTGTTTGTTTTTATTTATCCATTTAAATGTCTATTGTCCGAAGGTAGAGTAGTAAAGGCTAGGCTAAGGGGTTCAAGGGATCCGTCCAGGGCCCCATAGCTGGGAAGCATCGGAGGCCAGATTTTAGCTAGAGACCTCCGGTCCCTGGGCCTGGCTTCCAGTTCGCTGGGCCACCCATTTTCAAATTCAAAGTTGAATCTTTGGGCTGAGTCTGCTCCCAGACAGGCAGGTAAAATCAATGAAATTGCCAGAAGAGTCAAAAATCCTTTTAAACAGCCCATTGTTTTTAGGTTTCTGTTTGAAAAGTCTGTTTCTTCTCTCTAGTCTTTTCTCTCTTTCCCCTCTCTGATCCCGCAGTGGCCAATACCCCCAGCCACGTGGAGGCTTAGCCTAAGGGAAAATCTCCTTTCCCTCTCTTCTCTCCCCTCCACCCACGTGGCCAATACTGTTACCAGCTGGTCGCAATGAGTCCTGAGCGATCTGCTCCGA
Organism: Monodelphis domestica; assembly: GCF_027887165.1. Taxonomy (NCBI): domain Eukaryota; kingdom Metazoa; phylum Chordata; class Mammalia; order Didelphimorphia; family Didelphidae; genus Monodelphis; species Monodelphis domestica. The sequence continues at coordinate 521,267,498 of NC_077229.1, read as the reverse complement.
GGATCTGGGTGATGAGCCGGCTGGGTCGGGCTCCTGGGTCTGGGGCACAGAAATAGGCAGGCAGCGGGCGGTGAGAGGCCAGGAGCAGGAGCGGCTGCGGGGGTGGGCAAGGCCGGGACCAGGTACCAGGTGAGGATGATCAGGGCTGCAGGCTGCAGGCAGGAAGCGGCGGGGCCGCTTTCTAGGTACTAGCTATTAAAACTGAATTTAAGATCAGAAAAGAAATCAGAAGACTGAAAGTTCTTTTTCCCGTAGTGGTTAGCCAAACTATAAAGATTAAAATTTAGGGGAGAGGGGAAGACTGAGGCAGGTAGAAATTAGTTTCTCTCTGCAAGGAATATATATTTTTTAGAGGTTTATTAAAGGTTAAAGATTAAGAATATACAAGTAAGAAACATGTGCCTAGGCCAGAGGCCTAGACAAAATAACCTCACATCATGGAAGAGACGCCTCTGCTCCAAACAGAAGTCCAAAAAAGCCAAACCCTTCAAAAGCCTTTGCTTAAATATCTTCTCGATCTCGGCCCAGGTGAGATTACAAGGCATTCTGGGGAAGTGGAGCAAAGGCTCATGGGGATTGTAGTCCTGTATTCGAGTCTATTTTTTACAGCTGTCATGTTATCCAATCTGCTAGGTGTGAGGTGATACCTCAGAGTTGTTTTGATTTGTATTTCTCTAAGGTCCAATAATTCTTGAATATTATTTTGTATTATATAAGAAAAGTCACTAGACTATTGATACTTTTTTGATTTGTGATCTCATTGCTGGACATCCAAAAAGGACCATGAAAAAAGAGAAAGGTAGTCTATACAGATAGATGAATATAGATCTACATAGAGGTCATCTTTCAAATAAAATATATTTATGTATATGTAACCTATATGTACTTAAATATTTATGTATATACACATATATATTCACAACAACACTTTCTATGGAAGCAAAAACCTCCCCAATATTATGTGCATCTATTGATTAAAAAAACTGAAAAGGATTCAAATTATTGTTGTTGGTTTACTTTCTTATTTAAAAAAAAAAAAGAAAATATGTAGATGATCCAATCAAAAACAAGTTCAGTACAGTCCCTTGAGTTACTGGATGGAAACAGAAAGTTTTAATTACCTAAAAATATATACTCTAGATTAATGAAAAAGTCTGAAGCTTTCAGATAGCTCCAGAGTTTTAAATAATAGACTTGTTGGTTATAGCCTTTATTCCCAAGAGACAGTTCCAGATCTTGTAGATGATCTTTTTACCACATCAGAGTTTTTTCAGCTAGAAAGGGAATTTCTCTCTAGCTGCCAAAGGCTCTTATGAAAACGGGAAAGATCATGATTACAAATCTAAGTGTGAGACTCTGCTTCTGAAACTGATAATTTTGAGCATTGGGCATCTCTTATCTTGAAGCTAAACATTCATTACCACCCTCAATATGTATTGGGTTCTCTTATAAACATATTTGGACACCACTGATCTGCGACATTCATAAATCACAAACCTACTAAAAAATTAGCTCCCCTTGAGATCCATACTCTGAGTGAATCAAATGTTTACATTTTCTACAATAAAATGATTGTCTAAGCCAAGTTAAATAAAAAGCTACAAAATAAGGTGGTGAATTTAAGATAATGTTGTAGAAATCCAAGGCAATTTAAGAATCCTAAATATTCTATTTTTACTGATTGTTTAGAACTAGAAGAAATCTTAAGCCTATAGATTTCAAGTTCCTCTTTTATAAATGTGAAAAACAGAGAAGTTATGTTGGTAGGCAAATGAGTTATCTAGTTTGCCTGGCCCGAGTGACCAATTTAAATAACTATGTTACCATGTTGCTATGGCTAGGTAATGAGACATATATTTCCTTGGAGTTCTATAGAATTATACAGGCATTTGTTTGAAGGAAAGCTAAAAGCTTTCCATGTAAAAATAAATTTTCATCCTTTAAAATTCTCCTATATGAATATTATGAGTATCTGGCATTTATTAGCAGGTCATTTAGGTCAAATAGGTAGATGCCTATGGGAATGTTTGGATTTTATTTTTACCATATGGTTTTTTTTTAGGAGTACTTAAACCTTATAATATTTCATGAATGATAAATGCATTTTAAGACAATGCAAATTAAATCATTTATATGTAAAGTTGCATTTCCAGTAAAGAACAATTTAATTCTTTTTTGGAGATTATTTTATATTTTTACTAGCATATTTATTTATTCATAGTGTTTTCATGGTTTTCTTCATACATAATTTCTAATGCTATTGGTAGAACAGTAGCAGAACATTTAAATTGTTGAATAAAAATTTAGTTTTATCCTACAATTTTAATGTTTTAAAATTTCACATGTCAAAATTTTACTTCTAAATCCGGATGTTATACCGGACATTACAATGTATGAATTAAAAGGAAATACTATCTTAGTAGATGAAGAGTTGAAATGCAAACAATGTATTTTCATGAGAGGCAAAATAGTGCCAACATATGTCTATTACATCTTAGTAAAAAGAGAAGGCAATTGTCCATTAATTTATTAATAAGCTCTTCTTGGATGGATTCATGATATATAAAACAGTGGTGCTAAACTCAAATAGAAATGAGAGCTTTTGATTTATATGTAAGGATCCCTGTAGGATGCACAATGGCTTGGTTTTAAAATGTAATTTAATCTATATTTATTATATATTTATTTATTTTGTTAAATATTTTCCAATTGCATTATAATATGATTTGAGCTATATTCAGGAGTGTCACAGGCTGATGTGGCCTGAAAGTATTTGACATCCCTGATCTAAGATATTTTCAAAGCTTTTCTTTGCATTCAGTGCTATCCTTTAAAATTGTTCCACTTGATTTTGGATTAGATCTTTGGATTAAGATCTTCATTATTCTCATTTCATTATTCTCTGTTTGTGCCAAAATATACCAAAATGACATTGCCAGAAGCAGAAATACAAGCCAAAGAAATATAGAAATGGTTCAGAGCTCTTCAATTCTTTTTAAAAAGTTTATTTTTTATTGTCAACAAACATTAAGGCTTCCATTTACAAAGAAGATCAAAAAATATTTCTAAATAAAACTAAGAATTTTGTTTCATCGTTAGGCTTCCAAAGTCGTTTGGTGACTCAATCAGAGTGCTGAAGTCTTTTCAAACATCTTTATTTTGCATATTTGTGGTCATAGTTGACATTTTTCCTAGCTTTGCTCTCTTCATTTTGCATTAGTTTACATGTCTTTCCAGATTTCTCTTAATCCATTGTATTCATCATGTGTTGCAGTGTTTTACTACAATCCTATAACACTATTTACTTAGGCATTCCTCAATTGAAAAACTATTTCCTTTCTAGTTCTTTGATTTCTACCTTGATTTTTCCCATGTTTAACTTTTAAAGATTCTTTCCAATAATATTTTTAATCAAAAATTTTTGAAAGACTTTCACTATAGGCATATTTTTCCCTCTGTCTTCTGATATTGAGTTTTGGAAAATGAATTATTTTTTTTGCTAATGTTTTCTTTTGCCTTTTGATGCATTTTAAGATTCCCCTTCCTCTATCATTATTGCATCATAATATGATTCTGACTCTAGTATCTGCATTTCTTTCTACTGCCTGTAGTATTTATTCTTTGTTTAAAATATGATGATCTATCTGATAGATCCTAAAGTGTTTGCATTAAAAAGGAATTGCTGGATTTGGGCTATCACATTTCTGGATGTTTTCTTAAGGTTTCTTCCAGGAAGTAAAATATATTTTTTCTTTTGTTTTTGTTCATGTTGCTCTCTAAATAATAGCTCTGGAGAGCTTTCTTTGATTACTTGTAGAAACATTGTAAATGTAAAATTAAAATTTATATCAAATAACTCCAAGTATTATATTTTATGAGATTTATTAATAATCACTTGAAGTAGAAGAAATATAAGAACAAAAGTAAAAACCTGAGTAAAACCAAGTGAGTAAAAATTCTCCTGCCTGGCACTCACCCAAACACAATAGATGCCGTCCCAGGGAGCAGAGAGAGAGAGGGTCTACACTCACAACTTTTATCTCCAAAACGTAAGGATATAAAGTGAGAACGAAGATGGCATGGTGGGAGAGAGAGTCCTGAGGAGCAAATCCTAATTACTCATATAAAGGAAATTTGGGCCATTTGGGGGAGGTGTATAATGATTTTTAAATTCTTTCTTCTTGTCTTGTTTGCCATGACAATTATTTTTGGTTTTAATCTGTTCTCATTTTATGTTCTTTTGATTTTGTTTAAATATTTCATTTAACTGCATTGAATCATTGAATTCTGTTTGTTTCATTATAGTTTTCAATCTATTCCTTACTTGGATAAGGTTTCCAACTTTCCAATTTATTTCTCCTTCCAAATTTTCCCTCTAAGTCTCTAATTTCATTATTCAGATCTATTTCCATTCACTCTTGGATTCCTTGAAGCCAAGTCATTCTTTCTTTCTGTCTTATATATGTATTGTTCAATTATTATATTTTAATAATTTACCTCTGAAGCTTCTTTTGACATTCATAATTTCTTCATTTTAGTCAAAATTTTCTCCCTTTTACTTATGTCTCTACACTCAGTTCCTTGATTGGTCCTTGGTGCTGAGGCCATCTCTCTCTTCCCACACTTTTGAACGGGGTAACTAGGTCCTAATAAAGTATCCAATTCACATGTGTCCTATCAGAATTGTGAACTGGCCAGGTCCATTTCCCCCTCCTTGCCCTTGTCTGCAAGCTTAACCTGAGATAGGGAGTTGGGTTCAAATCTAAATTCAGGACTTGCCTTTTATCTCAATTTCTGACTTCTCTCTCTATCTCCTAAATATAGGAAAACATATACTGTTGTCTTCCTTGTATTAATCTACTTGCATAGAAGCCTACAGGGACCCAGCTTTGTCTCCTGTGAGAGCCCTAAGAGGGTCTACCTAGATATCAGAGAATGCTTCAAGAAGCCTATAGAGAATATCGCTAAGTTATATCTTTATCTTTTGCGGCCATCATTTACTGGAAGCTGGTTTTGTCCTGTACTGTAACATCAAAAGATTAGAGATGCTATAAGTTTCAGTTCCACCTCATGCACCATTGATTAGAAAGGCTATACGCTTTCATTCATACTCTTGAATGGTCCTAGATTGGTTGGAGTAGCTTTTTGGTTTTATAGGATTATATTTTATTTGCCATCTTGTATCTTTCTTTGGGTGTTTCCCAGGAAATATTGCTTGGTGGTCACCTTGAACACATCACCATTTTAAAAAACCCTTTCCTTTTTATTCCTTATCTGCAAACAGAAATAAAGAATATATTGAGATTAGACATCTGTCTGTGGAAAGTTGGCTTGGTGAAAATTTGCTGAAATTTAAAGGACTCAGTTAAATGACGACTCAGCATAATATGGAAATGATATTACATTCTTAAAAGCTGTGCCAAGTGGACAACAGGTTCTGGCAAGTGATGTATGAGCTCAGTAGCAGATGGGACATCTGTTGTATAAAGACCGGCCTGACTAAGCTGTAAGAGGCTCCACAACAGAAGGCTGTCTGCCAGTGGATGAATGTTTTGACCACATAAACTCTTGAAGATCATCTACTAAGATAAGGAAGGTTTGCAATCTTATTTGAAGGAGGAAGTAACTACATTAATAACAATCACAGATCTCTAAAAATAAAAGAAAGAAACAACAACTCGAAAGTACTTTTTCCAGATTCAGTAAATATGCAGTGAATGTATACAGGCTCATGGTTGAGGAAATGTGGGAGAAAAATAACATTTTTAAATTTTTATCAAAAAGAGAAATTTCTTTTTTTCCTTTTTTTCCTTAAAATATTTTCCCATGGTTACATGATTCATGACCCCCACCTCTCCTCTTTCCTTCCCCCTTCCAAAGACAGCATGCATTTCCACTGGGTTATTATAAATGTATCATCGTTTAAAACATTTTTCCATGTTGTTCATATTTGTAGTAGCGTGAACCTTTAATATCAAAACCCTAATCACATCCCTATAAAACTAAATGTTCGATCATATACTTTTCTAATGAATTTCTGTTTCCACAGTTCTTTCTCTGGATGCGAATAGCATTCCTTCTCATAAGTTCCTCTGGATCATGCTGGGTCATTGCACTGCTGCTAGTAAAAAATTAGTTATGTTCAATTGTGCCACAGTGTATCAGTCTCTGTGTACAATGTTCTCCTGGTTCTGCTCCTTTCACTCTGCATCAATTCTTGGAGGTCTTTCCAGTTCACATGGAATTTCTCCATTCTTTATTCCTTTAACACAATATTTCATCACCAACATATACTACAATTTTTTGAGCGATTTCTCCAATCGAAGGGCATCCACTCACTCATTTTTCAATTTTTTGGCTTCCACAAAAAGTGTGGCTATGAATAAAAAATAGAAATTTCTTAGAAAAGAATATTTTATTTGAAGATTTTAACTTCATTTTAAATATATGTTATTGCATGACTTTTCATATTTCTATATGTCTTAATTTATTTATAATAAATTGCTTAAATAAACATATTATAAATGATGTTCCCAATGATTTTATATTTATCATATGAGAATGAATAGTGTAGATTTAATCCAATTTTTTCAGTAGTAGGTGTCCCTAGAAATTCCAAAGTTAACTATTGATTTTTAAATATTATTATTGTACCTCCAAACTGGACTTGATTAATTTGAAAACAAACTAATCTTAAAAAGCTCTACAAATATCTCACCATAAAACTGAAACATTATATAGAGCTTGAGAAAACAAAAGTGAAATAAACAGGAAAGATAGCAGAAAGACACAAAAGAGGATAATGGAAAACCAGAAGGGGATGGGAAGATTAGGTAATATTAATATTACATCATAGGAAGAATTTATTTATGCCCAAATCCAAGTCAAAAGGGCAAACATACTGCCAGCATTTATAGAATTCACAGGGAATTGAAAATAACAGAAGGTTCTTGATCCGTAGAGGAGGGAAAGGAACTATGAGTCAATTTAAAAAATAATATTCAGCCTTTTTTTACATGAAATTGGAAAAAATGAATTTTTTAAATTTAAAGACTATTAAGTTCTCAATATGAGTCAACTTAATTAAAAGCATATATTAAACAAATATTAAGTGTAAGGTCATCTCATTTTTGATGCTCATATTCAGGATTTCCAAAAAAAAAAGGCCACTGTGAAAATAATAGTATTTTATAAATTAATTTTATATCTTAGAAGATTAAGAGTAGATATATTATTTCTCTTATTATTAGTTATTTAGATCATTATTTCATCTGATTGTTAATAGGTTGCAATTAATTTAAAACCCTTACCTTCTGTCTTGGAATCAATACTCTGTATTGGTTCCAAGGTAGATGAGTGGTAAAGGTTAGGTAATGGGGATTAAGTGACTGGCCCCCAGGATCACACAGCTAAGAATTATCTGATATCATATTTGAACCCAGGACCTCCCATCAATGGGCATAGCTCTCAATCTACTGAACCACCTAGTTGCTCCTTGTACTTCTTTTCTTAGAGTTTGGTTAGGCACTTTAAATTAAATCACTTTGTAATCTGATACTCAATGACTTTCATTCAAAGATGTAAAGATGAGAGGATGGTGAAAAAATGTCAGAAAATATGTTTTAATGGTAAGTAATGAGGCAGGACAAAAAAAAAATTAAAGAATACAAAGAAGTCTCATGCCTATACATCATAAGTCAAAAGGTCCTACCTTCTTTGCAAAAAGAGTTGGAAGGCAGGGGATATGGCAAACATCAAATAGTGCCAGAGAAAGAAAGTTTTTAATCTCATTAAAATCAATCGTCTCCTATGATCAGATTGTCAGAGTGAAAGTCAAAATTAATGCAAGGCATAAAAGAAAGAATGAAAGTGATAGAGAAGATATGTCATATAGTTTAAATAATTTAAGTGGGCATGATCTTAGAAGCCATCTAGTCCAAATTTCTCAATTTTCCAGATAAGGAATTGAATTTCAGGGAGGTTAAGTGACTTGCCCAGGTTCATAGGCAATAAATGACAAAAGTAGGATGTGGACTCAAGTCCTTTGACTCAAGACAGCACTTTTTACACTGTATTTATTACACTATTAAATATAACATGATGAAAATTGGGAAATAGAAGGAGGAAAGGAAATTAACAATTATTAAAATAATTTCATACAGAAGTTTAACAAATATAAATCAGGCTTTCAGATATTAGTTAGAATGAATGATTACTGAAGTATCCTATCCTTCACAATTTTCATATTCTGTGACTTGCCTACTAGTAGAAGATAAAAACAATCTAATTTTAAAAAAATACTTGAATCAGTAAGTACTTGACCTATTTATCAAGCAGGGAGAAAAAAATTGGAAAGCTTTTACAATAACAAAATTAATTCAATTAGAATAAGGAAGAATGGGACTGAGTATGAAAATTCCCCAAAGAAGAAGTTCAAACTATTAATAATCAGATGCAATAATGATACAAACAACTAATAATATGAGAAAAGCAAACTGGGACATAAGTAGTCATACTCAGCAAATTGGAAAAGATAATAGTATAGTGATGATAATAAATACATAAATAAATAAATAACAATAATAAACAATGCCAACGCAGTTATGGAAAGATGGGCACATAAATGGAGTTAAGTATTCTATACAATAATTCTGGAGAGCAATATGGGATTATACAAAGAAAAGTACTAATTAAACTAGAGATTCCAATGCTGAGTCTATAATCCCAAAAAGGTTAATGATGAAAAAAGATCTCTATTTCCCAAAATATTTATAGCAGCATATTTTGTGGTAGCAAAGAACTTTTAAGTAACAAGTGTCTAAATAATGTGTTACATGTACCTAAATTTGTCCCATAATAAATGATTACTTAAATACAAGAAAGCAGAAAGCATGAATTGAATGATACAAAGTGAAGAAGAAAACAAAGTAAAGCAATACACTCCATGAATATAAGAACATATAACATTTGGGAACAATGAAACAATGGAAATTGAATGCTAAAAAAATGTAGAGACCAGGCTTGGTCACAAAGAAAAGATGAAAAAATATATCATCTTATCCTTTTAAAAGTAGAGTCCTAATAATATGTGTAAATTGAAATTTATCTAAGCAACTACATATGCTCGTTAGTTTTGCAGAAGACTTTTCCCTTCTTTTGTTCCTTATTTATAATAACGAATAACTTCTCTAGATGGAAGGAGGGGAGAAATATAGTAGAAGATACTGATTATGTAAAATCATATGAATAAGAAATTGATAAAAAGAAACAGTTAAAAGAAAGTTTGGTTACATCCAATTAAGCAAAGTCAAAATGATAGAACAACAAACAGATAAAAGATGAAAAAAAAATCTGCAAATATTTTTGTAACAGATCTTTTCACCAGACAGAAGGAGAAAGTCATCATGTTTATACTCTATTTTTACAGTTTTTTTATGTTTTTTTAGGGGAAGGAGGGATGGTACTAAAAAAATTAAAGCGAAAATGACAGTAGGACTTTACCAGATCTACATGATAACATTCCAATATAGAGGTTATTGGTAGATTGGTTCTCAAAACATTTGAAGGAACAAAAGGTACCAAAGTTGTAGGAAAAAAAATGTCAAACTTCATTAACATCAGATTAGCCCATCAAAGAGCAACAATACCTACAAACCATATGACTACATCTTATCATTATTAGAATTTTATTAGAATAATCTATACTTGGGGGCAGTTGGGTAGCTCAGTGGATGGATAGCCAGGCCTAGAGACGGGAGATCCTAGGTTCAATTCTGGCCTCAGCCATTTCCTAGCTGTGTGACCCTGGGCAAGTCACTTGACCCCCATTGCCTAGCCCTTACCACTCTTCTGCCTTAGAACCAATACACAGTATTGACTCCAAGATGGAAGGTAAGGGTTTAAAAAAATCAAATATTAACTAGCTGTGTGATCCTGGGCAAGTCACTTGACCCCCAATGCCTAGCCCTTACCACTCTTCTGCCTTGGAGCCAATACACAGTATTGACTCTAAGAAGGAAGGTAAGGGTTTAAAAAAAAAAAGAATAATCTATACTTGCATCAAGGTACATAAGAACACTAGAAGGGAACAGGGAGATTTTTGAATGTGAGTTTCCGCAGTAGACCACATCTTTATGATTCTAAAATTTAATGAAAATAGAAAAAACTCTTCATCTTCTTATTCTTTATTATTTGTTGGCTGTCCTAAAAACATTTAATTAAAGAAATTAAAACAATGTCTTAAAGGCTCTTTGCTAATAAGATTTATCTCATGAATCTATGTTTACATCAACATTCTACAAAGCTTTTAGAAGCTACAAGAACCAAGATGAACTTGCTTCTTCAGATGCTCATCTTTCTATATGGAATTGCTCTGATCACATCAAGCCTTGAAACATCATAGAATTTCCTGAAGATCCATAATCATTCTAAAACATCTGGCTTAAGCATACACACTGGAGAGTGATAGTAGAAAAAGACCTATTTCCCCAACTATAACATGGTTTGGGGAGAATTGACTTTTGTTTTTCTTTTTTCTTTTGTATTTTCTTTGTATCTCCTTTTAAGTATGGTTTTGGGCACATCATAAATACTTAATAAATTATGTTGAATTAATTGATGATATACAAGCTAATAATTAAACTATGATCTATCACTATATATTTTTATTTATTTACTCATCTATCATATACTTAAAAATCATATGTCTTAAAATTAGAGTGTGAGCTCCTTGAGGAAAGAGATCCTTTTTTTGGTCTTTGTATCTTGAGTGCTTAGCATAATGACTAGCACATGGTGGCTATTTTTAAAATGATTGTTGACTTGACTTGACTATGATCAAGATAATAGAATCATGAATCTAGAACTAGAAGAAACATCAAAGGTCATTTAATGTCATCTTTTATTTTAGAAATGAGGAAACTGAGGCTCAGGGATATTAATTTGTCCAAGGTCATAGGAAATAAGAATCAAGGTGGAATTTGAACCCAGGTGCTATAAATGCATAAACAGCATACTTTGTCCTATAGAAATAGAAAGATTCAGCATTGCATAGTAGATAAGGCACTGAATTTTGACTCATGAAATCCTGGATCTAAGCCTTTCCTCAGAAATTTCCTTACTCTGTGATCTTCAGAAAGTCATAGCTTCTCTGATTCAGTTTTTCTCATCCATAAAATGAGATGGTTGGACACAGCCTCTGAAGTTTGTTCCAAATCTATAATCCTATAATCCTACAAACCATGCTAACTAGAAAGATAGATAAAATCCAGATTGTAGAATATTTTATATGCCAAGCTGAGAAATTATATGTTATCCAGAAGGAACTGGAAATAGCAGAAGGTCTTTGATGAGGCAAAGGATATCATCCAACTTGTACCTATAAGAAAGGGAGGATGTGAAGCAGAGATACAAAGTAGGGGGTTATCATGATAATCCTGTGGTTGGAGTAATATTCAGCCGTGCCATTTAGTCGGGCTAATTTTTTCCTGAGACCTTACTTTCATAGCAGGATATATGAGGGTTTATTTGTTTTTTTGTTTTTATTTTTGTTTTTGCTTTAAAAGTATAGGCACCCTCCTGGAGACTTTATTTGCCTGGGCAACCAAGACTTGAATCACTGATTTACCTTCCTGGTGTAATTTCAAAAGCCAGCACAAAAAGAGTCAAGGACTCTTTCCTTGACCATAGGATACTCCTTTGGTAAATTTTTGGAAAGAAATTACACTTAATTGAATGAAAACGATATCCTTACCTTATGTCCTTTCCAAACTATATAAATTTACTTTTGTTAGCTTTTATAAGGTCTATGAATGTTTCATGTCGTTTTAGCCCTGAACCTGAGTCTATCCAGTTCTACAATAAAAGTCCTCATTATGTTCTTGAATATTACCTAATTCCCAAGTCCCAAAATCTCTGCTCCATTTCAAAGTAAAATACATATGATCATATAAATAATCAGGGGGAAAAAGGGTAAGAATTCCTTTTCTTAGGGGGCAGCTGGGTGGCTCAGTGGATTGAGAGCTAGGCCTAGAGACAGGAGCTCCTGGGTTCCAATCTGGCCTCAGACACTCCCCAGCTGGGTGACCCTGGGCAAGTCACTTGACCCCCATTGCCTAGCCCTTACCACTCTTCTGCCTTGGAGCCAATATACAGTATTGACTCCAAGATGGAAGGTGAGGGTTTAAAAAAAAAAAAGAATTCCTTTTCTTGACAAAATCTATTGTCAGAATACTACATTGTGTGAGGAGATACAAAGAAATATACACGAAATTATCCCTGCACTCAAGCAGTAACTCATCTACTCCATCCAGAAAAGATTCTTATAATTGCCCTAATGTGACAGAAATAGCATGTCTGGGACATTCAAAATTAAAGAGTCACTATTTCAGGACTATTTGTCTTTGGAATGTTATATAGTTTTAGTACTTCCTATAGTTAAGTAACCTGCTTATTCTAGACACTCCATCTTCCCCACAAATGGACAAGCAAAACCTTCTTTGCCATTTCCTAGGAGAAAACATGGAAGTTTGAATAGAATCTTCAGAGAGATTTTCTTGATAAACCATTATTGAGAACTCCATTTAATTTTAGGAATAGTTGAGAGAAAAGTAGATGTGTGAGTTTGTTTCAGAGGACTTTTTTTTCTCTCTTATTTAAAAAAAATCTATATATATGTAGTAAATTCCTTTCCAAAGAAGATGATCTTTTTTTCTTCTTTTTTAAGTGGGTAGGAAGCCTAAGAAGTTTATCTATGAAAATGCACTTAACTACTAAGTACTTAGGAACAAAATCCTAGGAAACTATATATGAACTAGAAAAGACAAGAAATTCTCCCAGAAGAGTAAAAGACACAATTATTTCCCTAAGGAGTACTGAAAGTGTGTGTAGGAGACCACCAGAGCAAGTTTTTCAGAAAAGCAAAATGACAAATCTACAAAATGGGTTTTAATTTAAAATAAGATTTAGAGAACAAGATAATCTTAGCATATACTAAAAATAACTTGATTGATGAAATCGACATTGATGGGGAGGGCACACATCAGAAAAGTGAATACAAATGACAATGCTGAAGTTACAGAATTACAAAAATTTGCTTTTTAAAAATTTTAGAGACAATATCTGTGTAAACGTGAGTAATCGTTTATTATTCAATAAGGCAAAAATTCTTTATTCTTTATCAAGTACTTTGAATATTTAAATATTATTCTGTATTATCTCATAATTAGATTGGCATCCTTTAATTAGTCAGTAAGAGAGACATAATTGTTATTATAGATAGGTAGTTCGACTCTAAGTTAGGGAGATGGGTTCAAGCATATCTTTGACACATCTAGACTGGAGGTAACCCTAAGCAATTTATTTAACTTGTCCAACATTTCGGCTATTCTCCAAGACTACAAGTTGCAAAACAGTTGCAGACTGCATTAATAGAGAAATGTTTCTTTCTAGAATTCCCCTCCACTAATGAAAACATAACAATCTAGATATAAATCAATAACTTCACTATGCTATGAATAGAAAAAAAAAACTATCTTGAGATCACCCAGTGAAATCAGTTGTTCAAAAGGGGATTGTCTTTTGATTTAAAAACCAAACAACTAACCATCAGATTCTTAATCCAGCCTAAATTTTAAATAATTCCTAGGCCTACTAAGAATCTATTTGGCCCATGAACTCTACATGATTTTGTCCCACATTGGCATCATCACTACCTTTTCTTCTAAATTTTTATACTCCACTCTTCTGATTTGATATGGCAAAGCTGACAGGACACTGAAAATTCACTGAGTCATTCGAAAAATATGATTTTTCTCTTCTCATTCCTTCCTTTTCCCCCAAAAAGAAAGGAGAGGCATGGTATATTAGCAGTTTTCAAGTTCTTTGACCTTCTTTCGGTCCATCCTCTTTTCATGCTGCACACAAGTGCCAGTATTTATATTCACATTTTAGCTAGTTATTTAAGCATATTTGGGAAAATACGGGCATTATTTCCAGTAAAAATGCTGAATCACTCCCATACTTTCAACTTCTTTCATCCATTAAGTGAAGTTCTTAGTCTAAGACTTAGCCATGTGTTTTCCTTATGGTAGACTCAATCCTATCCAGGTGTGGAAGTAGATTCAGTGACCTAATAAGTCTTTTTCTGTCTTGCTTGGAAAAGCCATGGGAAATTCTCCAAAGGTTGGGAGATACTGATGAGACAACACAAGCTTGGGTACTTATGTTGTTCATCAACATATTCTCTCTCACTTTTTTCCCCCTTTTCACAACCAAGTTCCCCAAAACATGCTTCAACCCTGTCATTACCTGTTTCCTTGTCTGCTAGACTAAACAAAGACAGGTCAAGGCTCTGGAAAAGTTTTCAAAATGCAATGTCTGTTTGATGTCAAGTCGGATGATATAGATAAAAAAGTACACATTAGCTGGATAACCACACTTTGAATCCATTTCTGATTATTGAGTTTGGAGCCTACACTATATCAGCAAAATAAAATATGGTGTTTGATTTGAAGAGGAACTAACTCTTCAGTCTCGGCAAGTCTGTGCCATTGTTGATGATGCTCTTGCTTTTATTACCACCACAAAGAAAACACAAATGAAAGGGATGAGAACACTGTTGTTGCCAGAGAAGAGTCAGGGGAGGTAATTGGCACCTTCCCCAAGTCCCCTTCCCCTTCCCGTAGCCCCCCATGCCCACAAAACCTACCTCAAATAAGCAGCCAGGGCACTTAGGTGGTGCAATGGATACAATGCTGGGCCTGGAGTCAAGAAGACTCATCTTCATGAGTTCAAATGTTGCCTCAGACACTCACAAGCTATGTAACCTTGGGAAAGTCATTTAACCCCTTTTACTTCATTTCCTCATCTGTAAAATGAACTAGAGAAGGAAATGGCAAACTATTCCACTATCTTTGCTAATAAAACTCAAATGGCATTAGGACTACTGAAACAACTGAACAACAAAAAACAAGCAGCAAAGCTAGTGATCAAACCTATGCCTTTATCTTCTTAATCAAAGATTCTTTCCACCATGCAGCCTCTTCATTTGATCTGGCTTAGCAATGCACAGCAAACTAATTTTTGGAGCTTGTATATACTATCTGATTCATTAGCCATAGGAGTTAAAGTCAGAAGGGACCTTAGTTCAGCTGAGGCAGCTAGGTGGTACAGTGAATGTCCTAGCTCAAATCTGGCCTTACTAGATGAGTGATCTTGGGCAAAAGTTTGATCCTTTGTTTGCCTCACTTTCATCAACTGTAAAAATAAAAAAGGATAATGGTAGCTCTGTTGCAGAATTGTTATGAGACTCAGATGAAATAATATTTGTAAAGCACCTAGCATAGTATTTAATGTTGAAGGTACTATAGAAATACTTATTCCCTTCCACTTACCCCACTAAGACCAATTCTTGCATATTATAAGAGGAACCAAAGAGAAGTGACTTGCCCAAGGTGACAGAAACAGCTAGTGGGAAAAATGAGCATTGAACCTGGTTTTCTGTCTTCAAAGCTAACTCCTCTTCCAACTTACTGTCTTTTTCAAATCACTCTGCCTTTGTTGTATCACAGATCTTCCTTTAAAATTATTAAACAGTATGATGTCATTAATTGTATTTATGGGGGGGGGGAACAAGTTCTTCTAGGAGAAGAAAAGCTTTTTAAATTCAAAGCTCTAGCATAAGCAGCTGAACCCTTCATTACCTATTGCCCTTTGCTGCATGAACTTGGTTGTGTTATGCTACTTCAAAGAAATTGAAATTAGTAAAAATAGATTAGTTATTTCTTTAGGTATAACCTATTCTGATGCTTCTTATAGTAGAGAGAAGTTATGCACATTTCTCTCAAAATGCACATTTCAGATATTCAGCAAAGAACTGCTAAAACTGGGTTTAAAACCAACAAAAAGGAAATTCAATCCAAAGATTTCTATGTGCTTTGTATATACATACATATATATATATATGTACACACATATAATGTGTGTATTTGTATATATGTAAATATATACATATACATGTATATATCCTCCAAGTTATTTAAGACTTTTTAATTTCAAGGAAGAACTCATTTTATTATAGAAAAATTCTGTCATGAAAATTGCATTTTGCATAAAGTAGGTGGCTTAGTGTATTTATCATGCATATGAACTTACCCAGTGTTCACAGTCAGGTCTCTACAAGGTTAAAAAAAGAGATCTGGCATTATGTTAAAGTACTTCATTTCTTCTCCCAATTAGTTCTTCCTTTGGAAGATAATACTGGTAGTTATCCATGTAATACTTTCATTATAACAGAATGTAGAATAACTGCATTAGGATTAAAAGAGATATTAACTGGGAAGTCATTTTCATGATAATGGACTTCATCAAGGAGACTGAAGAGATATTGTGAAGAATTCACAAAAGCCATTAATTTTTTTCTTTCTTCAGCTTATTTTCAAAGAAGAAGAAGAAAAAAGGAGAAGGAGAAGGAGAAGGAGAAGGAGAAGGAGAAGGAGAAGGAGAAGGAGAAGGAGAAGGAGAAGGAGAAGGAGAAGGAGAAGGAGAAGGAGAAGGAGAAGGAGAAGGAGAAGGAGAAGGAGAAGGAGAAGGAGAAGGAGGAGGAGAAGAAGGAGAAGAAGGAGAAGAAGGAGAAAAAGGAGAAGGAGAAGAAGAAGAAGGAGAAGAAGGAGAAGAAGAAGAAGAAGAACAAGAACAAGAACAAGAACAAGAACAAGAACAAGAACAAGAACAAGAACAAGAACAAGAACAAGAACAAGAAGAACAAGAAGAACAAGAAGAACAAGAAGAACAAGAACAAGAACAAGAACAAGAACAAGAACAAGAAGAACAAAAAGAAGGAGAAGGAGAAGAAGGAGAAGAAGGAGAAGAAGAAGAACAAGAAGAACAAGAAGAACAAGAACAAGAACAAGAACAAGAAGAACAAGAACAAGAACAAGAAGAACAAGAACAAGAAGAACAAGAACAAGAACAAGAAGAAAGAAGAAAGAAGAAGAAGAAGAAGAACAACAACAACAGAAGAAAGAAGTCAAACATTAAATGAAATATTACCTGGAACCAGGCTTTTAAATTATCGATGACTTCACTGAAAATGTATTTTGATCTAATTGTGAATACCAGAAGATTCATCATTAGGGCCTGTATATTTAATCATTAGCAAAGACAATTCTCCATCATTTCTGATTTCCAACAATTTGTATTCTGAGAATAATTTCCTCTTTACATACCTAAAATAGGAATATATTTGGAGATCTCCCAATTTTTACCTTTCTAAACTTAATTTAAAAATTCAAGTTCCAAGTTAACAAAAATTTTGGAGATAGAATTAAATTTGCTATTTTAAATTTGCTGTTCATAACAACAAAATGAGTCTAATGAAAAATTGTTTTGACTTCCTAATCAATAATAAATATATGGATCACAGGAGGCATTTTAAGTATGCTTCCTAGGCTTCAAAAATAAATATATGATAAATTTAACCTTGGGTTTTGCTGAATCCAAAGCATCTACTGAGCATTTTCATATGATTGAAGGAAGGGAGGAAGGAATGAAAAAGCATTTAAATGTTTACTAAATGCCAGGTACTATGGTAAATTGTAGGATTACAAACATAAACAAATAAGTTAATTCCTATCATTAAGAAACTTACATTTTAATGGAAAAAGATAACTCCTAAAAGCAATTGTAATGTGTGAGGGATTGGCAGGGGAAATCAGCAAAATCTGGAAATGGCCTAGAAATGAGGTAGAGGTATGATTCAGAGCATTTTTTAGGGACTTTTAAATAAAATGTATATGTTATCATCTGTCATATTCTGTATCAGTACATTGTCCAGGCTCTCTTAATCTCACTCTCTCTACCTCTCTGTCTCCGTTTCTGTCTCTTCCTCTTTCTGTGTCTCTATATCTGTCTCTCTATATTAATCTCTATCCCTCTCTGTCTCTATCTCTCTTTCTCTATCATTCTCTTATCTCTTTCTTTCCCTCTCTACCCCAACCACATGAAATTAAAACTCTCCCTTGTGATTTTTAAAACATTTTAATTTCTATTAATATTTTTTATATTTAATAAATCCTTCTCTGATTATCATTTTAACAAATATTTTAAAATAAAGTGAAAAATATTACAGCAAAACTAACACATCAACTATGTCTGAGAGTATATGCAACTTTCTTTAGTTGAGGAGAAAATCATCCCTACAATGATTACCAAAAGGTAAATTTTCTTACCATTTCTTTTTCCAGAGTCAATCTTGGTTATTATAATAATAAACTACTGATGAAAAGTAGGCCCAATAAGGTTTATGAAAGAAACTGATTTTTAATCTTATGCCCTTTTCAAGAGAGTAGATATGTGAAAGAAGATAGATAGATAGATAGATAGATAGATAGATAGATAGATAGATAGATAGATAGATAGATAGATGGATGGATGGATGGATGGATGGATAGATAGATATAGACAGACAGATAGATAGATAGATAGATAGATAGATAGATAGATAGATAGATAGATAGACGGATGGATAGATGGATAGATGGATGGATGGATAGATGGATAAATGGATAGATAGATAGATAGATAGATAGATAGATAGATAGATAGATGATAGATAGATAGATAGATAGATAGATGGATGGATGGATAGATGGATGGATGGATAGATGGATAGATAGATAGATAGATAGATAGATAGATAGATAGATAGATAGATAGATAGATGGATGGATGGATAGATGGATAGATAGATAGATAGATAGATAGATAGATAGATAGATAGATAGATAGATAGATAGATAGATGGATGGATAGATGGATAAATGGATGGATGGATGGATGGATAGATGGATAGATAGATAGATAGATAGATAGATAGATAGATAGATAGATAGATAGATAGATAGATAGATAAAAATGTCTAGATACCTATCTTTAGGGTGATTGTTACAGTACTATCAACTTATAGCAATATGTCTATGTAGTTTTCTAAAGATATATACATATGTCTATAAACTAGAAATATTTCCAAGCTTCACTTACTTTCCAGATCTCTGAGAATACCTATGTCTCTTCACAAAAGTTATATGTTTCTTGTTCTTATTCAATCCACCATACCACACTGGCGAAAAGGAGGAGATATAGAGTTTACTTGATGTCAAAGGAAGTATAAGTGAATCATCAAGTTAAATTATTTCCACAACAGTTTTCCTAACAGTGCCTTGCGTGGTCTTATGTGTTGTCCATTCCAAGATAGTTTTAAAGTGAAATACAGGCAGTTCTTGATGAACAAATTATGTCCCCAAAATGTATTTGTAAATCAGTGTGTGTGAATCACCTTTTTTCATAGAAGCAGTACACATAAATGAGTACAAAGAAGCTAACGCTCATTTGTAATTTAAATGACATATTTATGAGGAAAAATAATTGAAAATAATGTTTCAATACCAGCAATTAAACAAATTAGAGGAATTAGGTTCTCTCAAGTTTATCACAGAATGCTGGTGCTTGAGGAAAAGCACATTTAATTAGACTAGGCCACAAAAGAGATAGGAATCTTTTGTGAAGATTCTGAAAGGGACTTCTGAGTACTTTCAGGAACATTTGAGGATAAATACATTGGGTCTTTTTTGCCAATGTTAGTGTGTGTGTATTATTTTTAAAAGCAAATACTGTATTCCATGAGAAGAATAAAAAAGAAACTGTTAAAATTTATGACTGGTGTGATTCCTTCACACTTTGTTTCACTTTCAAATCCCTTCTCTCATTAAACTATTGATCTTGACTCAAATTAAATAGACTCTATCACTTGAACCTATATTCTAATTAGCATGACTTTGCAGCTTTTTCCAAACTCATTACTAACTTATTTCTAAAATTAGTCATAGAGCATACCTATACTTCAAATCCATCTAAAACCACCATAAAATTCCTCATCAGCTATGGCTAACAGTTCAGTTTTACCAAGTTGTACTATTACAATTCATTTTGATAAAAAGAATATATAGTTAGATGAAACTTCCCTATATGAAAAGAAACTTAAAAAATCATTGGCTTAAAGTTAAATGCACTTTGTTGACTTTCTTACTAAAATTATTTCAACAAATACATAAAATTCAAAGGAATGGATCTGAAAGCACATGGCCACGTGTGGGAAAATGACAATTTATTAAAACTAATCCTGGAGTTAAAAGCGGGAAACTGGGTCTTTTTTGAACGAATGACCAGTGATAATTTAAGAGGGCTCTGACCAACAACAATAGGTATGGTCAAGATCTGGAAAAAAAGAAAAAAAATCTTCATGTAGGTGCTAACAATAGGACAGAATACTAAATTTCAGGTTTTTCACTACTATAAAAATCTATTTTTGAAAATAATTACTTGGCATTTCTATGAAAATATACTATTTTCAAACAACCTGGGTCACAAAATAAATTAGTGTAATCTAGAAAAATGTAATACAAAATATATCCCCTGATGTGCCCATCTACTTATCAAATTTCTACTTTTAGGAAAACAATTTAGATCACAAGCCTAGGATCAAAGAGTTAAAAGATAGAGTAAAAATGAATACATCTCATGGTAGCAGAGAGAGAGGATGAGAGAAATAACGAGAGAGAGAGAGAGAAAGAGAGAGGGGGGGAGGAGGAAGGGAGGGAGAGAGAAAAGGAGAGGGAGAGGGAGAAAGAGAGGAAGAGGGAGAGAGGGAGAAGGAGAGATAAGGAAAGGGAGATAGAGGGTGAGAGAGGGAGGGAGAAGGAGAGGGTGGAGAGAGAACCAAATGGGAATAATTGGATGCATGTAAAAGGATTTGCCTTGTTAAGAAGAAAGGTGAACTCTTCATGTGAGACAATGGTAAAGTGAAAGCAGAAGATAGTAAGGGAAGATGTTTGAGTGATATATGAAGAGGGGAAGAGACAGAAGAGAACTTATCTCAATCTTTTCAATGAAGTATTAGGCAAGCTTGAAAGGATGAGGGCAGAGGTGGAGTGAAATGCTTCAAAAGGAATGAAAAAGTGGGGGGAGGATGAAAAGCTTTGGAAGAGTTGCTGTGGTGAGTAGAATAGTAAATTGATTAGAGGGGAAAATTTTTTTGCTTTGCTATAGTGAAGGCCTAATGGAGATTATGCATCATAAATTTGTAGTGGACCTAATGAGCCCAGCTCCATTAAGCAGCATATAAAAGAGCAAAGGAAGTAGATGATGGGAATAATCCAGGTTCTGGATTCAGCAAAATATTATTAGAGATAGGACAAGAGCTTTGAGAGAAGAACTGAATTGGTAAACCAGCTTATTGAATATTACTTCCTAAAATAAAATGAAGAAACTTCCTTTCCACAAATATTTACTCACCTAGAATTTATCTTTTTTCTTAACAACTAATTGAGATTAGTATAAGCACAGAATATCAGTTTCCTTTGTGTGGGTTTAATTCAAAGTACTTTGCTCATCATCTTAGGCCCACTTCCGTATTACAAAAAGGTACTAATCTTCCCAGCATTTCACAAGTAGCAGCAGCATGTTATGATGGCAAAAATGCTGAACTAGGACCTAGAAGGTCTGGATTTATGTTGGAAGTTGTAATTCATTATATGACGTCATGAACACAACTTAAACTCTCCAAAGCTCAGTTGACTCGTCTGAAAAATGTGGAAAATTAAAAGAATAGATGTGAAACCACTTTAGGAATTACACACTTTAGGGACCACAAGGAACTACCCAAATTTTAACATTATGGCATATATTCTGGGGGGATGAATATTAGTAACTAAACAAGCTTGTGACTAATAACAAGCCATCTAAACAAAGTTACTTTCCAATAGCTTTTTAAAGTTTACAGAATACTTTTCTCTCAACAGCCTTCTGAGAAAAAGAATGGAAATGATTGTTTCCTTTTTACAGATGAGGAAATTGAGACCCAGAGAAATTAAACGACTTACATTGCTAATACACACCAAATCTGGGGCTTAAACTTAAACTTATTGACTTTAAACAGGGCTCTACAGTGGGAGGACATTGGAAACTGGGTGTAAAGTAAGAAAAGGCATCCGACATCTGGATGTTTCCAAAAATTTCAATGTCTGACATTGTGTAGACAAACATCTGAATGTTATTTAAGTTTTTAAAATACATGCCTTTTCATGAGCTAAGGTATTCCATAAAGGCAACATATCCATGCCTCAATTTTCCAAGACAGACAAGCTAAAAATTATCTGGAAAAAAATAAAGGAGATCCATATTCCTTTTTGGTACTAAGTACTGACCCATAATAAATGGGCTTTGGCTAGTCCAATAAGTAAAATTAGATAGTTTTAAATTTCAATGTCTGGCATTCCTCCATTGCAGCTGACCTCATGATGTTCTATTCCCTTAAATGTCTTTCTTTCCTGAAGCTTTTTCCTATTAGCCAACTAAATAGATGGTTCACCTACTTGAGAAAACAGACTTCTCAGCAGTGAAAAGCAGCCTAACCCATTAGTTCATTCACATTAATTCTGAATTTCAATTTTACCAAAAAGCTTATCCTATTTACAACCAAAAACTGACAGGTCTCACACAGACTGATTTTTAACACCCCATTAATCTTGTTTTGTTAGACTGGCATGCTCCAGCCAAAAACTAGAAACTTGATTAGCTGGTCTAGTGCATTAGTTATCTCATATGTGTGGTATTTTAAAATATTCTCCAGTTATAGAAAGTCATACAATCTTTTTTTCTCCCTAGTCTATGGGAGTTTTGCATGAACAACACTGACTCCTTATGAAAGTCTAGCCTTTCAGCTATTCCAGAATGGTTGTTCGACTATAAGATGGTCACTGATTAATACCGTAAAACATGTCAGAAAGCCCGAAGCAGTGACGTATTGAAGTTCAGCTAGGATTTGCAGCATCTTTTCAGGATGGGGCTTTTTGAACCCCCTTACTTGTCCTCGATTGGCCAGGCTCCCTCTCTAGATTCTCTTCTATTTGAGGGATGCTTGAGACCATAGTATAGAATGCTCAAGGGGATTTCATTAGGTCTGAATCCAACTGGAGTCCTTCTGGAATGGATAGTCAATTTATTGGATCTGGTGAATGAGGTGATGAAAATCTCATCTAATCAAAGGGATTTCTCTTAATGAAACAGAGAAGTCTTTCCGTTCAGTCCTAATTCCATAAAACCTTCATAAAAGCCATAAAAGGCTTACTGCTGCATTTGTGTGCGTGTGAATGTGCATTTTGTCTTTGATGATTATTAATCTGGCTTATCAAGCACATTCCCAGGTAAAACGTGATGTATCACAGACAGAAACCGAGCTGAGAAGGCGATGCAGCACACAGACGTTCACAGAAAGGGGAAAGCCACCCAGTGAAATCAGAAGGACACCACAGCTAACCGCTTCTGGCTTCCCTGCATCTAGGAAAGCACATTGTGATGCACAAGGACATTTTCTCCTAGAAGTTCTGACCATGGTTTCCATCTTGGTTCTCTCATCTGTGCTGGAAGCAGAAAGAATAGAACAATGCCCTGAGGCGAAGCAGGGCCCTTTCTGTGAAACTCCTGAATAGTGTCACTGCTGGTAAAAGAAACAGAATTAACAGACAGATTCACCTGATGATTATTTCAGCTATTTAAAAAAAAAAATTTAAAAGGACGAGCAATAAACAGTGGCTCTTTTTTTCCTCCTGAAGCTCCTTCTTTATCATCGGTAAATAAAAACCACTAAACATTTCCGCAAAGATGTAATCATTAATACAAATAAATACCATCACCCTAGTTGACATGCAATTGGTAAACTACTTAGCACGGTGCCTACTACATAGTAGACTATGGAAGATAGTTA
The DNA here is from genome assembly GCF_027887165.1 of Monodelphis domestica. Classification (NCBI taxonomy): domain Eukaryota; kingdom Metazoa; phylum Chordata; class Mammalia; order Didelphimorphia; family Didelphidae; genus Monodelphis; species Monodelphis domestica. Next base: position 521,243,680 of record NC_077229.1, on the reverse strand, counting down.
TTATCGATATTGTTGCTGTTATTAGGTTAAATACAGTGTAGCAATAAGTTTACATAAAATGGCAAGGAGTGCGAAAAACCCTCGAATTCTAGCCCACCTCTACTATTTCACAAGATAGAAAACCAGGACTCAGAAGAAGACATGATTTATGGGAAGTAACAGCTAAAAAGGCTCAGCTAAGAACGTGACCTTCTTAGCCACAGCACCCTTATCATTAAGGAAGTCCTGTGACTCTATAGCCTCTCTTTGAAGTTCAGATCCTCTGAAGTTCAAATCCCTGCATGACCTGGCTCCCTTCTACTTCCAGCCTTCTTCTGCCTTACATCCCACTCTGTGATCCAGGGACACTAAATGCTGGCATCCTTGCTACTTCTCAAACAAGACACAATCTCCCAGTTGGGTACATTTTTTGCTGGCTGTCCTCTTTGGCTGAAATATTCTCCCTTTCTCCTCTGCCTCCTGGCTTCCCTGGCTTCCTTCAGATCCCAATTATAGTCTCATCTACTAAAGGAATCCATTCCCAATCTCCCCTTAATCCCAGGACCTTTTTTCTCTTCATAATGTCCAACGTATTCCATATAGAGCTTCTTGATTCATAGTTATCTCCATCTTATCGCCATCATTAGACTATGAGCAGAGATTTTCTTTCAAATTTTCTTCCTATTCCCAGCATTTAGCACAGAAGTGCTTTCTGACTAATATAGGAGAGAGAGAAGATAGTCTATGTGTGTGGATGCAGGTATGTTCTTTCAGGATTACTTGGTATTTCTAAGAAAATCTACTCTTTTCAGACAACCTTTAAATATATATATAATATAAACATATAAATATTTATACACATAATACATAAATGTATATATAAATAGAAACACATATATCCCAGAGCTATATGTATGATAAAATGTTTTATACTATTATAGCATAAAATATATATATATATAGCATACACATGCATGCAGATGTATACTATGCGTTATATGGTCATTATCACATATAGCATACATACATAACATACTTATATTATTATAGCATCAATACTATTATAGTATACATTATGTACATGTTATAGTGTTTATTTGTACTTACATATATGTATACTGGATGAATCAGCCAACAAGTATATATATGTACATATATATAATAGCACAAATACTATTCGGACATATACATATATGCTATGCTTATATTATGATATATATATATATATATATATACACACACATGTATGGTGCTTTATAAATTTTAAAGCATTAGTTTAAAATGAGCTTTTATTATTCTCTACCAGATATTCTATTGATTCTTACTCCAATATAAAGCATAGTTCTCACCAGAGAGGAAAGTTCTTGGAAAGCATAAGGATTTTGAAAAAGGAGAAAATGATATTCACTTGAAATGATTTGAAGCAAAGTCACCCATGCAGCTGATTCATCTCAGTGTCAGATGTCAGCTAGAATATAGCCACTCTTCCTTCTACTGTCCTATCTTCCAGTTTATTGAGCCTACAAAGACTAGGACATAGATGTAGTAGGGTATAGAGAAGGGAAACAAACTTCTACAGCTCCTTATTAAATAATAGTACACAATGGGGAATCCTATGATTCCCTTACTCAATGAGAAAGCCAACAAATACACCAGAAAGCCAAATGGTTATGGACTGAACTTATCTTAATACTGTTTTCTTCTAATTAATCAGTACATTACTTACACAAAGATCTTTCAGTATATTAGTTAGGTTTAGGTGCAATATGTTTTCAATAATGAGTTTTTATAGTTATACTTAATAAAACTAGAAGGCAAATGAGTAATTTTCCTATGAATAGAAAGATCTGGTACACTGATCAATATTCATTTATATAATCATTTAATATGTATTCACCCTAAATTAATATATTATTCTTTTCTATCATTACACATCTTCAGAATTTTTATTCTAAAGTTATTTAATTGTCACATGGGAACATCTTTACTCTCCTACTGTATTAGTGTTGTCTAAAGCTTTTTTAGGATGGAATTTTGAATCACTTCATTTGTTCACACGCCTTTTGTAGGACATGACAGAAGCAGTATGAACATTCGTTGGAGCAATTCTGTATCTTCTCCTTGTTTCCAGGAGTAATCTCTAGGGAACTACCTCCCGTGGAAGAGTAACTGTGGGAGTATATCTGTCGCTTTCTGGAAAAGTAGGAACAGCTGCCACACTGTAAGCAAAATCTACATGATAGTATGTCAAATTAGGTTCATTCCTACCTTTTCTCGGACTAAACACAGTCATTCCCTTTGAAGCACTCACTAAAAAGGAATCTATTAACCTAACTCCATGCCTAAAAATCAGGCCAGATATCACTAGACAGAGTAGTTAGCAGTATTTTCTTAGCACCCTGGGAGATACTTTTAAATACCATTTATCATGTCTGGGTTAAAATGATTAATGAGGTGTGCATTTTCCCCTCTTCTTGATAGCATAGAAACTGTGCAATATGTGAAAAGGGATTTTCATGCCACTGTTGTTGGTAATACAAACACACATAAAGGTTGTTAATTGCATATAAGTGATGCTGGAATTTTTTTTTTAAATTACACTCAGTCTATAACGAAACAAAAAAGTTCATGAATAATGAATATATAAAATTCCCCAAACAAGTCGATCCAATCCCTTTTCTCCTAGAGGGTGTGTGTGTGTCTGTGTCTGTGTGCATTGCAGAATCTGCTCTCTGCTTAGTCAATTGTCAAATAGCCCTTAAATCACACTGAAGGGAGTTTCCACGCCCCAGTCAGAATGTTGAATACTCCATTAGGAGACTATCTGCAAATGGTCTGACACATGAGCTCATCTGAAAGGCATAGCATGTTGCTATTTAAAATAATCACCTTGTAATTCTAAAAAAAGGCATAACTATACAAAAAGTCAGAACGAATGGCAAGGAAATAGGTGTCAACATAAGAAATGGAGTTGCGATCGCTCTAAAACACTATTGCAAATGCTATTGGGTTTTGTTTTTTTTTTCCCCAGATGAAGAAAGTAGAATTTTTCATGTTGTTCAATAAATGGGTTGTAGCTAAATCATCAGTGACTGCATAGTTCAGATTAAAGACTCATTACCGTACACAGCATTAAAACCCAGAGCAATATTCCATTGAAATGAAAATGCAAGTAGAATAAAACTTAGAAATAAAAGAGCAAACAGAGAACTGGACAATATGAGGAAGCTTACTTCCTAATGCGGACTTAAAACATGCATTTACTACTTTTCTCTGTTCATATAATGGTTCTATATTTCCATCTGCAGTCAACTAGACTCAATATTTTATCTTGGGAAATCACGTTACACAAATGTCAGAGAAAAAAATATTGTAGGATCATGAGCCAGCCTTTCCTACAGCTACCACCTGGTTTGTCTAGTACTGATCAGTATAATAAAGAGTAGCAGAAATGAACAACCAAATACAAAAAGAAAAAGAAAAAAATCTTGGCAGATAAATAAAATGGAAAGAGTCAACAAACAAGTAAAAACATAAAAAAACTACGACTTTAACACCAGCCACTGAGGTCCATAATTTGGAGCTGCAGAATGGAAAAATGAAGCCCACCAATTTTATACATTACATTTCATAAAGACAGCCAACCCCCAAGAGATTAAGCGATCTACATTGTTTAGTCCTGGTCTGTTAGATAGACGATGACTTCAACCCTCAAAGGATTCTTTTCTCCCCAGTACCTCATTTCACTATTGGCACTAAGCACCTCATTGGGAGGATTTGAAAATTAGAAAACCCAGGTGTGCTGGGTCTACAAGCAGAGCCAACAGACCTGGGTTGGGCTTCTGGCTCCGTCACATACTGCAGCAAATTACTTCCTCTCTCAGAGCTTGTTTCCTCATCTGTAAAATGGGGATAAGACTTCAAGCTACTTTATGTCTCCTGTGAGTCGAGGGCTTTGTAAATCATAAAGCACTCTAAATATGAATTATTGAGGAAAATCTATCAACTTTGTAAAAGCTTTTACAAAATGCTATTCACTCTGATGACACGACAAGAATAAAGCACACTCTCTCTTCCCTGTACTACCACGTTCTTGGGCGATTCACAAGCCCACACTGGGCATCCCGAGATGAGATGACCTGACATTTTCTCTCATTGGATGCAGTCAACGAATTATGGAAACCAAGACAGAGAAGCTGGAGGGAATGTCCAGTCTATTAACTTTTAGGCCAGGAAGTTATTACATATATTGCATAGCTATGGTGAAAACAAGCTGCAGGGCAGAGACCATTCAGTATGTTTATTTTGTAGCCTCTGTAGGTTCATAGTAGGACAGTCACTAATAATTGCTATTTTGTTTGTCTTGAATGAAAAATAAATAGTGAAGGAGAATTAATGCTGAAAAAATATTTGATGATCTTGTTGCAAATATTGTCAAACGGGAAAAGTATAGCTAAGAAATGTACCTACAAGAGTAATTTGACCATATTGATGTACATGAGAAACACAATCATGCTGGGAAAAGATCCTAAAGTTATGACTGTACGTGCTGAAAGACAACCTGTTTTCTTGTGGGAAATACACAGATATGCAAGTTTTTAAAAAGCACTATGAGAAAATCCAAACTGGCATGTTATTTTAACTTTTTTTAAGCAGGGGACCAACCCACCCACCGAAGATCCCGTGTAATGGGCCTCTTGAATGGTAGGTAATGTCTTCTGTAGTTTTTCAGACTTGTTTTTTAAGTGTGAGATTTGAAACAAAACACACATCTGTTTCACTATACATACACACACGTGTTTGGGGGGGGGAGAGATTGTTCTGACTATGACTGAATTCAAGGGGAAAATCAGTATTAAGTCTTTTCTTTTTTTTTTTGTAATAGCTGAAGTTAATGTTATTTCCTAGACAGAATAATTTTTCCTTAACCAGTCTATCCTGATGAATTCCATTGAAAGGAATATTTAATGTTGATAGAATTTTCTACTAACCACACTACAATGATCCAGAATAATTCTAAGGTACTTATGACAAAGAATGCTCTCCACCCCCAGAGAAAGAACTGTTGGAGTAAGAATGCACATGATTTATCACGCCTTTATTTGGGTATATGTTTTAGGGTTTGGGTTTTTAAGATTATTCATTTACAAAAATGAGTAATATGGAAGTATGTTTTGAGTGATAACATGTGTAACCCAGACTGAAATGCTTGCCAGCTCCAAGAATGGAGAAGGAAGAAGGAAGACAATCTGAATTATATAACTTCAGAAAACTCATGCGGAAACTTGTTATTAAGATAAAGTTTTTTTAAAAAGAAAGGAATATTTTCCCATTTTGAATTGTTTCTAAAACTTTCTAAAGAGTATATGAATCAAGTAAACAAAAAAAAACTTGGGTTTTCTTAGACAAGCTATAAATTTCTTTGTAAATACAGGAATATTATAAATTTAAGATTATTTGATTGTGCTGGAAAATGCTTTAAAATCAAATTGACAGGGACTAAAACAACCGTAATGCTAACAACAATTTAGCAAATTTCTCAAGAATAACTCAGACGTTAAAAAAAAATAATTAAAAACCAGCTAGCTGGATAGGGCTGCCTACGGTGGATAATCTCCTTTACTGAAAATAGTTGAATTCCATGACCTACAGAAAGAAATCACTTTAGAAAATGACATCCTAATGTTTCTGTCAATCTTATAATTTTTTCATTCATAAGTACAGGATCTTCTCATTTAAAGAGTACCCATCCTGAGCCAGGAGACAAAGCTTTGTAGCTTTGAGGTTATTAGAAGAAGTGTCAAAAAGGTTAATCCAATTCCACACAAGAGCATTCTCTTGGGTCTCCAAAGTAAAACTTAAAATGTATAATCTGGTCTCTTGTGTCTTTTAATCCCTTGCACCAATGATTAGTTCCTGTTTAGGTTAGCAAATAAAAAAGATTTAATGTAGGTTAAAGGTTGTCTGAGCTTGTTTCCTTTCAAAAAAAAAAGAAAGAAAGAAAAGAAAAGAAATCAATATCCCCAAGGAAATTTAAGTAGGCTTTTAGAGTGAACGGGAACTGGACATCTCCATGTAATAAAGAAATGTTGAGTCCCTTGGTTGCATCAAATGTATTAGACACAGTCCCAAATAAAATCAAAGTTAGCAGGTTGCAAGGGTCAAACAAATTAATCTCTCTTTTAGATTTGCATCAGCATTTGAGCCCAGTAACAGGCTTCTTAATTGAATATTAAGCACTGTCACTCAACCTCAGGCAAAACAGTCCTGCTTCTGTAATGGCTCTCAATTGTGATTATGCCAGTCTAACATATGGAATACTTCATATGACACTCTGCAAGTTTTGCTCCTTCTGACATCTTAATCTAAAGTGGAAACTGTTTCAAAGCCTATGATCTCTTAAGTGCTTTAAAATATGAACTATTTCACTATGTATTTCCTGACAATTAGTGCTCCTCCTTGACAATGACTGTTTCTTCTACAGACAATACAGGAAAAATGTTTTACTGAAGAGGTACGAAATGTACCTGATTTGGATTTCTCCATCTCTCATTTCCCGTCTCACCGCAGTATAAACTATTTTCATGCAGCAAGCATCTCTGGGCTTCTATACGTGCACAAACGACAGTGTAATTCCCTACTAAAAATGTGCAGGGTTGAAATGATCTGCGAATCAATCTCAGTGTTTTAACTCAGACCTTACATAGTGAGTGCTTTGATCAATCTAAAGAAGTCTGCTCTCTGTGGACTCACGTTAAATAGGAAAAATGTGCTTACCTTTCCTGGGCATAAGCTTGCATTCACACCCTGAATGAGTATTCCTATTGGCCTTTGCCTTGAGGGGAAGGAATAAAGGAAAGGGCGATGTAAAGCTGCCACAGGAGTGTAAATGGACTCTGCCCAATGTTCAAGGCAGAGTTACGCTACCTTTAGCTAACACTGAGTCTATCAAGTCAAAGTATGTAATGATGAAGTCGAAAAAACACTAGTTTCAGGGTCAGAAAATTTAGCCTCAAATTCGAGCTCTGCTACTTGCCACCTGTGTGACTTCCAATGAGTCAGCCTCTCAGGGTCTCATTTCCCTCATCTGCCAAATGAGGGGGTTGGATAAGATGATCACTGCATCCTTTTCCAACTCTAATAATCAGTTTCTTAAACCTGGGAAAGGTAAACAGGAAAAGAGCAAACTCCTCTATAGCACTTCAGTTAGCAAGAATGTTTTATTTGCTATGGACCAGGCACTGTGGCAGCCTAAAGATAATAAGGCAAAATACAAATATGCCTTTGCTCTCAGGGAGTTTACAATAAAATGGATAAAATAGGTAAATAGATGCAAACTGATATTGCAAATCGTGTATTGTATGGGTGGAAATCTTGAAAGGTAAAACTATGCTCCCCAGAATTCCTTTTGTATTTCCCAGTATCCTTTTCCCTTGGTTTTTGTGCATCTTTACATTATGGTTTATAACTTTCTGTGACTCCTCCCTCTTCTATTCTTTTTCGAGATTATGGCTTGAGTTAGCTCCTTTAACACCAGTTTTTATTTTAATAAATTTTATAAATATAATACTTGAGTTATTGTATATTAATTTTAATTTTCACATTTTGGCTTACCATATAGGGATAGAATTCAAAAAAAATTAAGGCTTTGAGAAAGAATAGGCAGTTGAGAAATTTTGTAAGCCACATTTTCTCTCCTGCTGCTTCTCCCACCCATCTGCTTGAGACAGCTCTCTGCCTGTTGCTGCTGCTGCTGCTGCTGTTGCTGTTTCCACTCTCCCAACCCCACTGCCTGCACTCCTGTGACTGTTAGCAACCCTGCCCAGCCTGCAGCCTCCACCTGCCTGTGACCAGACCCCCCCATGCTGGGAGCCTGCGCTGTGTCTTTTCAACATACAACCTGGGAATTCTTAAGGACTGTGAGAAGTATAAATCCTTCCCCACCACCCCCAACCCCACATGGGTTTCCAACCTGTCCTGGCCATTTTTCAGCAGGGGAAAAGCAAACCTGTGCTATTCAGCCCTACTCCCCTTCTAGTTTCTAAGTGGATTTCTTAAGCTGACCCTGGGCTCCTGAGTTGCAACTTGGGATTTTTTCAAAGGAAGGTGATTCTCATGCCATTTTTTTCTTTCCACCTTACAACCCAAAACAACAGGGAGGACAGTGGGCCGAAATCAGAGGATTGGAAGTCAGAATTTTGCAGAATAAGCCTGATTTTTTCTCTTGACCCAAAACACCAAGGAGTACTCTTTCTCATATGCAAATATGCTATTGTTTTCCCTCCAAAATTGTTTACCTCTAGGGAAGAGGCAAAATAATAATAATAATAATACTTTTCCAAGCCTCCTAGATTATTTTCCCTGAAAATAAAATCCATCTGATTATTTTTTGAGTAATAATGCTATTAGGAAGCATGCTTAAAACTCTGAAACAACAGTTTGAGTTGGAAGAGCTAACAAGCTTATACTGGTTCTGTTTAATTCTTTTATTTGCAGTTTTTGTTTTCATTGGAGATTTCCCACTTTATTTACTTCTCCTTAAGAATATGCAGCAACAAGCTAGGCTGCTTGAATTCCAGACCAAACTGGAATATTTTGACAAAGTTTTGACAATCTCAACACGCAGAATGGAGATTCTGCCCAGTGCATGAATGAGGAACTCCAGAGGTGTGACAAAAGAAATGAAAATGGATGATAAATACTGGAGAGAGGAATGAAGCTTAAAGATATATGGAAGTTTATTGCTTGCTAAGTATTTTGAGTTTATTCCTTTCAATAATAATGAAAAAGTCTATTGGAATTAGAGAAAAGGGTTTTTGAATTCACTGCCTGTACCCTATCAATGCTTCTTCTATTATACTAATTGCTTTAAGGTTAATTTTTTAAGTTCATATATTAATCTAATCAATATATTCTGTTATATGATCTGTATTTGTACCTTTACCCTATGCCTGTACTGAAGAATATATCATTATGAAAGCTCATAAACACCTTTTTCAGTGGCAAAAACATAACTCCTTAGGGATGCTACATTTGTCACATAGATGATGATGGATGAACTTCATCAAAACTGGTTGTAACTTGTATACAACCTTTAGAGAAATTTTAATTAAATGATTTTTACATAACTAGTAGCCTCTGAATGAATGGTTTTATATAAAGGTAGATAACAAAATAGACATTCCTGTCATAAAAGTTTTATATAAAGCATGAAGCCAAAGTAAGCTTCTGAATGTTTCTTTTTAACTCTTCAGTTTAATCTACTTCCATCAGAACAATCTAGAATTCTTGGTGAAGTTTTAGACCACAAAAGGTTTTTATCAGCAGTATAGAAGTTTGTGTTTTCTCTAAGCTTTTCTGCCAAATTTTGGAATAATGGCAACAATAGACTTTGTTGAAAGTATTTTGACCAAGGTTGAAAGATTTGCTACATCTGTAAAACTTGTGACAATTATCCATTAGTTCCTAGGATTTTTTTAAATGTCACACAGCAAGTGGCTATATATAGCAACTTATATGAATCCTATATGATAGTGTTTTCTTTTGTTTTGTTTTGCTATTATCATTAACTAGGCTATTGTGAATTTTGGGGATTTTGGTGCTTTCTTTAAATTGCATTATCTACTGTACTACTGTTTTCTAAATCTGTTACTTTGTGAAAATCATTTGCACTCACACAGTTGTTCATAGCCAAGTTAAAAAAGGAAATGGGTCTCATTTTGGGGTGAGAAACCTTTGTATTCTACCTTTCCTTGGTTGACACAGTGTGCCACTGATTATAAGCAATATATTTTTGATATTTAAAACTTTTTTATTATTATTTTTCTTTGCATGTGTAATATAGTATTTGCTTTTTATTTTTTCTCTCCTTTTTGTATTTGAAGCACATGTCACCAGTTTGGAGAAGATTTTCTTTAAATTTTCTTTTGATTTTGCAGTAATATAAGTATAAAATTCAACTGCATTTTTCAATGCATACTCAAAAAGCTTTAGACTATAAAAAATAAGCCACTAATTGTGAAAAAAATTGTGGGACTTTGCTTAATAATTCTGTCTGATTCTAGGAGAAGGAAATACAAAAAGAACCATTGCATAGTGCCAAAGAAGCACAAGGCTAACTTGCATAGTGGCAATAGAGCACAAGGTCAAAAAGACCAACCAATCTCAGTGGGATTGATGAAATTTTGAGCCAAGACAAGAGGACTTGAACTTGTTTGGGGTTTCGGGTTATGGCTGTTTGACATATGTCAGAGGGAAGTCTTCATCGTCCTAAATTATTATATAAAACACATCACTTTGGCTCCTATCTGGCTCCCATAATATAGTCTTCTTTGTCTTTCAAAGTGTGGCAAACTTTCTGTAGTCCTGGTTTATGATTGGCTAAGTACATAATTGCTTAAATCACTTTAATTGGGCCCTAATTCAAAGACCTCATATAGGTTTATGTTTCGTTTAGTTATACTTTTTAGACATAAGACAAATTGATATTTTCTATATCATTCACAAATTATTTTTTCTCTTTTATTAGGATTTGTTGATGTGTTTGATTTCTTTTGCCAATTGATTCATATACCTCATAACTCAGCCACATGTCCCTGAGTGATCCCTGTGTTTGTCACCATCCATCTCAGGGGGGACTGTATTATTATCCTATAATGCAAAGTTTAAATTCTTTTGAGACTAATTTTAGGATAAGAAACTTCCTCCCTTACAGAATCCAGAAAGTGAACTTTTTGCAGAAGGTGCATGAATATGCCTGCAGAGCCCACCCACTACACCAGAAGATCCAGAGTGAACTTTGGGATGTGCTAAATTGAAGTTTGGGGGCTTGAATGCATTTGTTTTGAATATATACTCATACCAAAGGGGTCTGCTACATTGACAAAAAGTCATTTAGGGGACAATCATTGGTTTTGTTCTCTTTTCCTTTTATCCACAAATTATTGCAATATATAAGTTAATAATGTTTAAAATGATCCCTTTGGGGAGAGTGGTCTCCCAAAACGATCACAAGGAAGGAATGTATGGGTGGAAATCTTGAATCCCAGGACTACATTCCCCCAAATTCCTTTTGTATTTCCCAGTATCCTTTTCCTTTTGTTTATACGCAGCTTTACACATGTAATGTTTTATAACTTTCTGTGACTCCTCCCTCTTCTCTTCTTTTTTGAGATTGTGGCATGAGCTAGCTCCTTTTAACTCTAGTTTCTATTTTAATAAATTCTATAAATATAATACTTAAGTTATTATATATTAATTTTAAGTCTCACAGTATATATGATTGGCCCTTTATGCTTGAAGAAGAGTAAAATGTTCTCAATGGGCAATGGTTTTTGACTCATGAATAAATTGGATGTAATAAGACAGAGTTGCACAAAATCATTAGCCACACTGTCTTCTAGAGTCATTGAAGTCCAAGAGAAAGAGACAATCAAGATGACTGGTGATAGCCCTTGACACAGTACACTGTGTGACCTTGACTTTTACAATGTCTAAAGAATCTATAAGAAATCTATGGCACCTGCTTCTACCACCCCTCTGTGGACATTGGAATAAATTATTCTTATCTGCTCATTCCCCTGAAAGAGGTTGTCATATTCCTGGGGGTGGTCACTGCCCCCCAACTCCAACTCATCAATAGATTTGAAGCTTGTTGACTACCCTCAACCTGCTTGCTGAAATGGTTTTCTGGGTATGGCCACTACGTATGCTATAGCTTCTTAGAGCCACAGGTAAGAGCTGGGTGGCAGAGAGACACCAAAAGAGAAAAGTAGCCTTGAAAAGGGCTCAGCAAATCTTCACACCAGAGGTACTAGTTTTTTTCAGAATACTCAAAATATTTGCATCTATATAGAGATATGTACACATATATCTGCATATACACATTTAAACATTTGTGTGTGTGTGTGTATGAAATACCAGGTAGTTTTATAAGGGTTAATAAAAATTGAGTGAATTAAGAAAGTCCTCTGGAAGGAAATGACATTTGATCTGAGCCTTTCCAGGAGATAAGGGTTCCATGATAAGGAATACTTTCTTAGTCACTGGGAAAAGCCTTTGCAAATGCCTGGAAATAGGAAAGGCAATGTCATGTATGGAAAAAAGAGCAAGTAGACTGATTTCTTTGGAATGTAATGTTAGTTAAATGGAATAGTGTATATTCAGCACTAGAAAGGAAGACTATGGTTAGATTATGACAAGTTTTAACTACCTTCTAACTACTTAATAAGAAAAGGAATAATAGATAATCTAACTAAAGTGATCACAAAAGCAGAAAATGAATGAGAAAAATATCAATTTAATAAAGAGCAGATGTCTTGTAGAAAGAGGGGGATTTTTATTATAACCAAGAAAACATACCAAGGCACTGTCTATAAAGACAGAAAAAAGAAAATTTTTTCATATAGATATTTTCAAAGATATGAAAACCAATTTAAGCTATTTTGTTCTAGTAGTTATTTCTTTGGAAAACGGAGCAAGATGGTAACATTTGCACATTGGTAAAGTAGGCAGACATATGGAAAAATACATCATTGTGTGATTTTCTAATCCCATGTATACATTGCCTTCGTTAAGGAGATAGAAGGTTCAAAACACAGATAAAATGACTTTCAAAAATCTTTTCAATATATAGTAGATCAGTTCTATGTCTCATCTTGCTTTTCAAACTGTGTTATCTTTTCAATGGTAAACTTTGGCCTATTTTCAGCAAACAGCATATTTGGCAGGAAAAGTGAAGTATTTTCACAGCAATGCAAGTGATGATTAATGAGTCTATGCTCAATGGGAACACATTCCTTTTCACTGGCTACCTAGAAAAATACTTCACATACATTTTCATAATGCAAAGTACCATTTTCCAGAGTTTAAAGCACAACTAAAATAATAGAGACATAAAAAGTGTTTTCAATTAAAATTCATTGCAAGTCTGCTGATGGGACATTAAGTGTCACTGACCATACAAACATCCTACAAATCTCTTGAACTGCCTCATGTACCTTACCACAAAGGGTCACTGGCTGGGTCCTCAGACCCCCAAAATCTCTGCTTCCCAGATGTAGAGAATAGCCTTCTAGAACAGTAATATATTCCAGGAGTACTCGGGCCCTTCATTTTATGTTCCATGAGGAAACCCACTGGGTTTTATTGCATCTGTGCATCCCCAGTGCATAGCTCAATGCCTTGAAAAGCATGACATATAGGAGTCTAATTGAATAGCACAAAAGGGCTCCGAGATATGACCCAAAACGTGCGGGGTAACCACTGAATGAGAGTTGCCCAAAATATGGTTACCGACAGTTAGCAATTCAGTTGTTAACCGGTGTGGGAGCACCCATCAACCAATCAGTCAATCAGCAAGATGCCTTTATTAAGCACCTACCTTTTCAAAGACTGGGACAGGAACTCGGGAAATACCAACAACGGAAACAATTCGGAGGTGGAAGAAGCTTTCATTCTAGCAGGAGATCCTCATGTAAGACATGGCGTCCCAGGACATTTTGGTAAAAGCAGGATGACTGGAGGGGCTAAAACAGAGACATAGAAATGCTTTCAGATTCAAAATAGGAATTTCCCACCCCAGAAAGCCCGAGGTTTGCATAACTTAATTGCATGGGAAGAAGCCAGCTAGACAATGAACTTTCTTCCAGAGCGCAGACTACATTCATACTTTTGTCTCTAGTTACTCATTTACATAAAGTCCCCAAAGCGATCTGAAAACGAAAAGTAGCCAAACTGGGCCTAATGACCCTAAGACTGGAGGCAGCTTTGGGGGGGGGGGAGGGACTTTTGAACCAGGAAGGATTATTAAAAGGGAAGCCAGCAACTCTCGCTCCCTCCTCTTCACTGGAGCTAACAAACCTCCTAGCGGATGCTCCGCAGGAATCAAGGAGTATGACGCTTGCCTGCCAGTCCTGGGCTAAATGTCGTTGCCCTGGGTGCAAAGGCACCCAAAGCACTCAACTGGAAGAGTTTTAGAGCAGCCCAGCTGAAGAGAATAAAATACCAGCCAGCTAAGGCAGTGGCTGGACAAATAATCAAATACAGCTGCCCAGGGAAGAGCAGCTCAAGGGAGTCCAGCGAGTCAGAGCAGAGCACAGCCCAGGTGAGGAGCAGCTGCCCCGTGGCAAAGCCCTATCCCTATCTGACCAAGGCGCGCAACACCTAAAGGCTCTTATGGCCCAGTGGGCGCTCCAGTCCGGCAGCATCTGACTGACCTATCCAGCCTAGCCCACAATGCCTGGGTAACAGCAACTGAGCCCAGTGAGGAATCAGCATCATAGCCAAGTGGCCTCGGTCATGCCAGCCTGTGAACTTTGTGAGGAGCAGAAAAGATACTGAGGCCCTCATCATTCTAGAACTGTAAATTGCCTCGTCAACGTATGTTCCTTTTTTAAAATATATTTTTATTTATATTTTAATTATTTTATTTTTATTATAAATATATATATATAATATATTTTATTAATTATATACATGTATATATATATATATATACATTTGCTTATTACATTAAGATTCCTGGGTATCTCCCTCCCCTCCTCCCCTTCCCACACTTGAGAGAACATCTTTTTGACCAAAAAGATATGTGTGTATGTTTGTGTATATATATGTAAAACTGTACCTTGCTTGTTTCTATTTATCAGTTCTTTCTCTAGAGGTGGACATATATAATTTATTCTTCAAAAATATTTCTGTTGATATATATATGACGAAGAGCACTCTGGGTCTACTAGTATTGCTCTTCATCATTTCCTACAGGTCTTATTTTTTACAGTACAGTAATATTCCATCACAATCATATGCCACAACTTGTTTAGCCATTGCCCAAGTGATGAGCATCCCTTCCATTTCTAGTTCTCAGCCACCACAAAGAGAACTACTCTAAATGCTTTAGAACACGTAAGTTCTTTCTGGACTACTCAAAGCACAAAAGACAACGTGGCCATCCAATGCAGCTGAGGAAGTCTCCAGGTGTAACGACTTTTCGTTCCACTGGACCCAGGCTTCCAACGCCGAGAGAGGGACTGTCTCTGTGCATCGGCTTTTCCACTTAAATCTCCTTCACGCACACGTATCTTTGTGCACACATGCACAAAGACAATCGTCATTCTCGGCTTCCGAGAGACTACTACTCAAAGGGACTCATTCTGCCTTAGAAGGAACTGACAAAAGCTGAATATAGGTTGAAGTGCATCATTCTTCACTTTATTTCCTCCATGAGTTTTTCTCTAGTGTAAGCAATATGTGTCTTCTTTCATGATGAACGTGAAAATATATACTGTATAATAATAACAAGTATAATACAGACCATATTCCAGGCATCTTGGAGAGGGAGAAGGGAAGGGAAAGAGAAAGAATATGGATTACAAAATATCAGAAAATATTATTAAAAATTATATCAACATGTAATCTGGGGGAAAAAATTAAGAACATATAGCTTTCTTTCCTTTTCCCCTGACCACCTAAGAAAACAAACCTAACAGTGGCATTGCTGGATCAAAAGGTATGAACAGTTTTACAATTCTTTGGGCACAATTCCAGATTGTTCTTCAATATGGTTGGATCAGTTCACAGGTCAACCAACAGTGTATAATATCCCTATCTTTCCACATAGCCTACAACGTTTGTCATTTTGTGCTTTTATCATATTAGCCAATCTGATAGGTGTGAGATGGTATCTTGTTTTAATGTATGTTTTTTCCTAACTAGCCATAGTCCTTTTTTTACATGATTATATATACCATTAATTTGTTCATCCCAAAATTGTCTGTTCATATCTTTTGACCATTTAGCAATTGGACAATGGCTCATACTCTTATGAATTTGGCAGAATACTCTGTAAATTTCAGATATGAGACCTTTACTTGAGATTTTTGCATCTATATTCACAAAAAAAAAAAGGTTGATAATTTTCTGTCTCTTGTTTTTGCTTTTTCTGGTTTGTGTTAACACCATATTTGTTTCTTAAAAGGAGTTTGACATGATTCCTTCTTTACCAATTATTTAAAATAACTTAATATTGGAATCCGATGATCTTTTAATGTTTGGCATAATTCATTTATAAATCCACCTGGTCCTAATTTTTTTTATTCTTTGGAAGTTCATTTTGGGCCTGTTCATATATTTTTAAAATAGGTTAGTTTAGATATTTAGATATCTTTCTTCCTGTATTAATCAAGGAAATTTACATTTTAAAAAATATTCTTCTATTTCACTTAAATTGTTAAATTTATTGGCATATAATTGGGCAAAATAACTTCTAATAATTTGATCTCATCTTCATTAGTGATAAATTCATCCTTTTCATTTTGACGCTAGTGACTTGGTTTTGTTCCATCTCCTTCTAAAATCTTATTAGCCAATGTTTTATCTATTTTACTGGGTATTTTTTTTCAAAATAAATCTTCAAGTTTCAGTTCCAAATTCAATGATTTTCTCACATTTAGTTTTGTTAATCTCACTTTTAATTTTTAGAATTTCCAATTTAGTATTTAACTGGAAATTTTTAGTTTCTTCTTTCCTAGTTTTTTAACATTGTGTATCCAATTTATTGACCTTTTAGTTCTCCATTTTATTGACCTAAGTGTCACAGATATGTTTTCCTCTAATTACTACTTTTGCTGAATCATATAGGTTTTGATATGGTGTTTTTAATAAAATTATTTATTGTATCTACAGCTTGTTCTTTAACCCACTCATTCTCTAAGATTAATTTATATGCCCTATAATTAATTTTTATTCTGTGTTTCCATAGTACATTATTAAAAATAAATTTATTGCACAATAATCTGAGAAGAATGCATTTTGTATTTCTACTTTTCTGCATTTAACTATATGTTGTTTATGTCTTAATTGATGGTCAATTTTTGTACCATAGAGAAAATAGTATAGTTCTTTCTATTCCTACTCAGTTCTTTCCAGATATCTACTATATCTAGCTTATCTAAGATTTCATTTATCTCCCTGAATTTTTGCTTGTTAGTTAGATATATCTCGTTCTGGGAAGTAAAGATTAAAGTCCCCTATTCTTATAATTTTGCTATCTATTTCCACCTGTAAATCTTTTAAATTTTCTTTTAAAAATGTGAATGCTATAACATTTAATGCTTAAAGTTTTGGCATTGATAATACTTCACTTAAAATATTACCTTTTAACATAATATGATTTCCTTATATATCTCTTAATTTGATTGATTTTAGCTTTAACTTTGTCTGATATCATATAACTGAATCTGTTTTTTTTTTTTTTTTTTGCCAGCTGAAACATAATCTACTCTAGATCTTTCTTTTCTACTCTATATATGTCTCTCATTTTTAAAACGTGCTTCTTGTAAGCAATATATTGTTGGGTTTGGATTTTTAATCCATTCTGCTATGGGTGAATTCTTCCCATTCACATTCAAATTTTAAATTATTATTTATGTATTTCCCTCCATTCTATTTTTCCTTTATGGGTGAATTCTTCCCATTCACATTCAAATTTTATGGGTGAATTCTTCCCATTTATGGGTGAATTCTTCCCATTCACATTCAAATTTTAAATTATTAGTTATGTATTTCCCTCCATTCTATTTTTCCTTTTCTGTTTTTCTTATTATCCTATTTCTCCTGAGAAGTTTAATTTTCTTCTAATCACTGCCTCCTAATCCATAATCCTTCTGAGATTCCTTCCCCTTTTTTCTTTCCTTGCCCACCTCCTTCTAAATCAGGCTGCCTAATGTTCCCTCCCTTTTCTCTTAACCCTAACTTCCTAATTATTAATCTATTACTTCTATCTAAATTTGTTCCTTATTGTTTTACATCATTGTACTTTTAAAATTCATGTCAACCATACTGACACAATTGTCACTTCTTTGTATTTGTAGCAGGTTGTGCTACTAGATTCTCGCTGTTTTTGTTCTTTTTAACCCTTATTTCTATCTTAGTATCAATTCTAGGACAGAAGAGTGATAAGGGCTAGGCAATGGGGGTTAAGTGTCTTGCTGAGGGTCTCACAACTAGGAAGTATCTGAGGTCACATTTGAACCCAGGTCTTTCCAACTCCATGCCTGGTACTTAATCCACTATACCTTGCTGCCCCAGGGGATCTACTTTGTAATTATCATTCTTGCTATGTCTTTATTAAATAACTACCTGGCTAATGATGAAGGGAAAGCTCACTAATGAGAGCTTGTGAGACCATTCATAAGGTTATGCCTAGAATCTTGAAAGTAATAGCTCCTGCCATGTGGTGGTATCTAGCTTCTCTTACCTGACAGTTTTTTTTTTTTATCTCCCTATACAACTTCTCTCATTCTCAGCTTCCCAGCAACTTCCTTAGTAAAACTTTATCCCCTTGCAAAGACTGATTGGTTCCAGTTTCACTGACACAGCCTCCTGAACTGGGGCCAATAAAAAGCGAAGACATTCTGGGCTCCAGGATTCTTGAGCTTAGTGCATCAGACCAGACACGTTCCTGATAGAGATAAGGCTTGGGTTTTCATCCAGAGGACCAGAGGAGGGAAGAGTCACTGCATCCTAGTTAAATATACCCGCTATGTAAGAATAACATAAACATCCTCCTTTTTGAAATGTGCATTGACTGTTAAGTATCTCATTTCATCTCAACATTGAATCTGAACTGAGAAGGCACTGGCTTTAAAGTCACAACTACAACACATAGGTATAAAGAATGAACTTCCTGGTGCCTTTTACAAAGGTATCAAAGACATCAAGGTCATCACCTATAACCCAGGCCATCACTAGGCATCTGATTTTTGTCTCACTACTAGATTTCAGTGACTCTGAGAGTAAAGTTTGATGACTTTATGCAATTCTACCTGTCTCAAGTCCAATTCATTTGCAAGTCAAACATCATCCCTTGATGTCACTGATCCTCTTTGAAAATGAAGGATGAACAAGAACTATAAAGATATGTTATATTATAAAATATCATGTTCTTAAGTACACAGTGTAAAGAGAATAAATTCAAACCAGAAAAAAAAAGTAGTTAAATATAGATAGAGGGGAAAGATTAATGGTTATGTGGAAATCACTTTAGTGGATTTATATGGAATTCACATCAGGAAAAACTTAAATTTTCAAAGTAGTGTTTGAGTTTAGGGGAAAACAGACCACCACAAGGAACTCAGGAGCAAGCCTCGGGAGGATTGACACTGTTACCCCTATAACCTTGAAGTTAATAATAGTCACACCTCTTAGGATCTAAAGTTCCATTTCCTGTGTAGATTCTGGGAGTTAACCTTGAGATGGAAATTACATTTATATCAGTATATTATGCAAAATGAATACAAAGAGAATAAATTCAAATTCCCAAATACAAAAGAAGTTAGGTAGGGAAATCATTAGTATGGGGAACAGAAAGAACTATGTGGAAAAGCTAGAACTAGAGCTTGAGCTAAAAATTAAAGTTAGAAAGAGATTCTGTCAGGTTGCAGTGAAGGTGTATATACCAGGCACAGCCCCAAAGTCCTAAGTGGATGGAGTAGCCACAATTTGGATATTCATCAATGACAATGGGAATTGAGATATGCTATAAATTTAGATGAATTTTATATTTCTATCTTTCAGAGCATTGATTCATTTTTTAACTCAACATTGAACATAGTGCACCTGGCACATAGTAGGTGTTTAATTAATAATTGTTGATTGACCAATTAATTCACTTAACATCTCTAGGTTTTATCATCTATAAAATGAACAGAATGTACTAAATGGTTCCTCTAAAATTATATTGATTGCTAAGAATCAATATAATGAATGAGAAGATAGGGGATGGTAGACAATGCTTTAACTTTACTTTCATCACCATTGGCACAAGGCAGGAATAACATCCACAGTCAGTTAGCTATAGAAACCAATCTTACCCTATAGGAAAGTAAGACAGGAGAGAGAATAAGAAAGGGAGTTGGGGAAGATTGACAGAAAAGAAGATAAGTTCAGGAATGTAGTGTTAAAAGGGAAAAAAACATTTCTGAATAGGAGAGAATTGAAAGGAAAGCAAGAAAAGGATAAATGGTGAGGGAGGATGAGATGAAGGGAAAAATACCATTAATAATCAGAACTGTGAATGTGGACTGGATGAACTCATGCCCCAAAATTGAAGGTGATTACAGAGTGAATTAAAAGCCAGAATTATAGAATATGCATAAACATATATATTTGTATATATATGCATATATACATATATAACATATATTTGAGCTTGGGATCAGTGATCTTTAATTAATTTATTTATTTAGAATATGTTTCTATGACTATATGTTTCGTGATCTTTCTCATCCCTCTCCCCTCCACACTCTTGGAGCTGACAAGCAATTCCACTGGGTTATACATGTATAATTGTCCAAAACCTATTTCCTATCATTCATATTTGCAAAAGAGTGATTTTTAATGCCAAAACCCCAATCATATCTCCATCAAACTGCATGATTGATCATGGTTTTTCTTCTGTGTTTCTACTCCCACAAGTTCTTTCTCTAGCAGCATTCTTTCTCATAAATTGAATTGTTCTGGTTCATTTGGATTGCTACTGGTAGAAGAGTCAGTTACACTTGATTGTGTCATAATATGTCAGACTCTGTGTACAGTGTCCTGCTGGTTCTGCTCATTTCACTCTGCATCAATTCCTGGAGGTTTTTCCAGTTCATATAGAAATCCTCCCTTTCATCATTACTTTCAGTACAATAGTATTCCATCACCATCAAATAGCATAATTTGATCAACCATTCCCCAATTGAGGGACATCCCCTCATTTTCCAATTTTTTTGCCACCACAAAGAGTGTGGCTCTAAATATTTTCATACAAGTCTTTTTTCCTTATTAACTGTTTGGGGTATAAACCCAGCAGTGGTATGGTTGGATCAAAGGACAGACAGTCTTTTAAAGCAATTTGGGCATAGTTTCAAATTGCCATCAGGAATGGTTGGATCAATTCACAACTCCACCAGCAAAGCATTAACATCATAATTTTGCCACATCCCCTCCAAAATTTATAATTTTCCTTTGCTGCCATATTGGCTAATTTGCTTAATGTGAGGTGGTACCTCAGAGTTGTTTGATTCAGAACACTTTTTCATATGATTATTGATAGTTTTGATTTCTTCATTTGAAAACTGCCTATTCATTTCCCTTGACCATTTGTCAATTGTGGAATGGCTTGAATTTTTGTAAATTTGACTTAATTCCTCATATATTTGGGAAATTAAACCTTTGTCAGAGAGCTTTGTTATAATTTTTCTGCCAGTTTATTGCTTCCCTTATAATTTTGGTTGCATTAGTTTGGTTTGTACAAAACCTTTCTTTTTAATTTAATATAATGAAAATCATGCATTTTACATTTTTAATGAGCTCTATATCTCTTGGTTGGTCTTATATTCCTTCTTTTCCCCCAGATCTGACAGCTATACTATTCTATGTGTATTTATGATTTCACTCTTTATATTTAAGTCATTTACCTATTTTGAATTTATTTTAGTTTAGGGTTTGAGATGTTGATCTAAACCTGATTTTTCCCATACTGGTTTCCAATTTCCAACATCTGTTCTTGTCAAATAATAAGTTCTTATTCCAAAAGCTGGGATCTTTGCATTTATCGTACATTAGCTTGCTGAGGTCATTTAGCTCTAGTCTATTCTATTGATCCAACTGTCTGTCTTTTAGCCAGTACTATATTGTTTTGATGATCATTGCTTTATAGTATAGATTAAGATCTGTTACTGCTAACCGCCTATACTTCACATTTTCTTTCATTATTCCCCTTGATATTCTTGAGCTTTTATTCTTACAGATGAACTTTGTTATAATTTTTTCTAATTCTATGGAAAAGTTTTTTTTTGCTACTTTGATAGATATGGCAATGAATGAATAAATTAAATTGGATAGGATTGTCATTTTTCCTATATTGGCTCATCCTACCTATGAGCAATTCATATTTTCCAATTATTTAGATTTAGTTTTAATTGTATGAAAAGTGTTTTGTAATTGCATTCATATACTTAGACCTCTTAAACTATGGTCAACAGGTTCCCTCATTCTGTAGCACAATAGAGAGTGCTGGGCTTGGAGGGAGGAAGACTTATCTTCCTGAACTCAAAAGCTGGCCTCAAATACTTATAAGCTGCATGACAAGTCACTTAACTCTGTTTGCCTTAATTTCCTCATCTGTAAATGATCTGAAGAAGGTAATGGGAAACCATTTCAATATCTTTGCCAAGAAAATCCCAAATGGGGTGATGAAGTCAAACCTAACTTAAATGACTGAACAACAACAAAAGTATCTGTATTGATTTCAGGTAGTCCAAGAACATGGATGACAAAATCATTATAGCTTTATTTGGAAATAAAGGTCTATACATTTCACTAAGATGCAATGGAGTCCATGATACACACAGAAAAGGCAGTAACCCTTGAATTAAATATATGTTATTTGTCAGCTCTGTATCTTGTGAAAATATGATCCAATAACTGTGCTGGGAAAAAATTCATTCAGAGGGAACAATCCCCAAAACTATGTAACCAAACAGTTTAAAGCAAAGCAATTATGATTTAATGCTTACATTTTTGTGGACATAATATCAAATGAATTTGACTAAATTAAATAATCCATTTCATTACTCTTCATTATATGACAAACTTTGAGAAGAGGTTCACAGTGAAGACATTTTGCTGTCTTTATAATAGGGCTTAAGAATAAAAAATGTCCAAAGACGTTTTTGGCCACTTACGTACACAGACATCCAAATTAACTGCTTTCTATTTTCTTTTTATCTTACTTTATTCAATTTATCAGGCAAATTGTGCAAAGAATTAAATCATCCATAAAAATAACCCAAACTATTGGAGTGACTATTTCTCAATCTGTTGGGTTTTTTACTTATTGACATAGCCTCTATCTTGACTGTGTAGACACAGATGCTTCCTTTCATGCATTTCCAAAACATCAGAAGACAGAAATATCATCCAAATTTTAATTCTGACTACGGGAGGAAAATATGGCAATTGACAATTTAATTTGTCTCTGTCTGTTATCAAATGAGAAGATTTAAGTTCTAAAACATTATCTTATCATTAATAAACTCTATCTACTTTTCATAGTCATCAATAATTTCAGTCCCTCTACCCCACACTACTTTCTTGAACTATCATCCCCATTCTGTATTTATTTTCTTCCCTTCCCTGGTTGAATTTTATAGTAAACCAGTTTAATTACATAGTACTCTATTTATTAACTCTTTTATACCTTGTTATTTCTCCCCACTCATGCTTTGCACTATTAGCCTATCCTAATCCTATTTGTGTGGCTAGTAAACAAAGTTGGAGAAAGTCATTGCAAATTTATTATCTAACTTCCACAGTCTTGAGCTTTCACTATTGTAGGGCAACCTTTTTACTCCTCTGAAATTAATTTTCTATTTCACCACCATAGGAAATGTTCAAAACCTTCTCTTACCCCTTCAAAATTATCTCACCTCTTCCTCCTTCCTAACATTCCTCAGCTAATGACTTCTCTTTATATTTTACTCAGAAAATGGACGTCTTTCATTATGAAATTATTTTTTCTCCCATTCCCCTCACCTATGGGGTATAGAATTCTATCTTATCCCTAGATAGAAGTAGAAGTGGAATAAGAAAGCAGGTTGTGGGAAGGGGAGTAATATAAGGGAAGGGAATCAAAGGAAGTGATTAAAGGCAAAACACTGGTGTGGAGGGACAGATCGAAAGAAGAAAGGACAATATTAAAAGAAGAAAACAACATGGAAGGCAATACACATATGGTTATCATAACTGTGAATGTCAATAGGATGAACTCACCTATAAAACAGAAGTGGATAGCAAAATATATTAAAAAACAAAATCCTATGATATAATGTTAATAAGAGACATATTTGAGGGAGGTAGACACACATAGAGTAAAGGTAAGGGACTGGAGAATAATCTATTGGGCTTCATCTACGATTTAAAAAAAAAGGAGTAGCAATCATGATCTCAGACAAAGCTATAGCAAAATAGATTGAATTAAAAGAGATAAGGCATCTTGACAAAAGGTAGCATAGACTCTGAAGTCATATCTGATTTATACAAATTATATAGCATTCAGATTTTAAAAAAACTAAAAGAGCTTAAGGGCAGGGGAATAGACAGGAAAACTATATTAGTGGGGGACTTCAACCATTCCTTATGAGAACTAGCTAAATCTACCCAAAAATAAATAAGAAATAAAAGTGAGTGAAATTTTTGAAAAGTTAGTTTTGATAGATATATGGAGAAAATTAAATAGGGATAAAAGGGATACACCTTCTTTTCAGCAGCACAGGGTACATATACTAAAATTGACTACGTATAAGGACAAAAAACTTTACAACTAAATTCAGAAAAACAACAAAAAAATAAATGCTACTTTTTCAAATCACAATGTAATAAAAATTATAATCAATAAGGGTTCATGGAAAGACAAATTAAAATTAATTGGAAACTAAATAATCTAATTCTTGAAAATGAATTGACAAAGAAAAATCATAGAAACAATCACTGATTTCATGAAAGAGAATGACATTGAGGTAACAACATATGCAAAGTTATAGGACACAGTCAAAGTAGTATTTGGTATTCCTCAATGCCTATATCAATAAAATAGAGAAAAAGCAGATCAATGAATTGAACATGCAACTAAAACAACTTGAAAATATTTTCCTAACAGATTTCTTGAATAAAGGTCTCATTTCTCAAATATATAAAGAATAAGTTAAATTTATAAAATCATTCTTCAATTTGAATAAATCAAAGCTATCAATAATCATATAAAAAAGTTCTAAATCACTCTTGATTAGAGAAATGAAAATTAAAATAACTCTGAGGTACCACCTCACCACTATAAGATTGGTCACTAAGATAGTAAAGAAAAATGATAAAGGTTGAAGGCAATGTGGCAAAATTGGGCCATTAATGCATTACTGGTGGAATTGTGAACTTATCCAACCATTCTGCAAGGCAGTTTGGAATTATGCTAAATGACTATAAAAGAATGAATACCCTTTGATCTAGCAATGCCACTATTAGGTATGTATCCCAGCAAGAAAAATAAATGGAAAAGGACCTGCTTTTACAAAAATACTTATGGCTACTCTTTTTGTGATGGCAAAGAATTGAAAACTCAGTGTATGTCTCTCAATTCACTAAATGAATTGTGGTTTATGATAGTAATGGAACAAGATTGTGCTGGAGAGACCTACATAAACTGATGCAGAGTAAAATAAACAGAACTACAACATCACAATACCAGCAATATTGTGGAATGATCAGATGTGATAGACTTAGCTACTGACAGCAATCCAGAGAAATTCTGAGGGACTTATGTAAAAGAATGCTGACCAGCATTCTCCAGAGAAAGACCTGTTGGTGTTGGTATGCAGATGAAATCATATGATTTATCACTTATTTGCATATATGTTTTGGTATTTTTGTTTTATAGAATTATTAACTTGCAAAAATGAATAATATGGAAATATATATTTTTCATTATAATATATGTATAACCTAGATTGAATTGCTGGCCAGTTCTGGCAAGAGAATAGAGGGGGGAAAGAACAGAGACAATTTGGGTCATGTGACTTCATAAAGCATGGGGAAATTTGATATTAAAATTTTTAACTTAATAAAATGTTTAAAAGATTATAAATACAGATAAATATAATGTTGATAAATACAGAATACTTAGGAATGAAGGGAAATTTTATTGGAGGTGTAGTCTGGAAAAGCTTCATGCTTTATTTGGACTTGATGTCTATTCTTCTTTAAGGAAGAAAAGTATTTGATGAGTCAGAGTAAGTTCATTCACTATGGGGTGGCCAGGTCAAATTCTAGGAGATTGGAAATAGACTACCACCTGTAATCACGTTAGCAATATCATAGAATATGGAGAATGTAGGAAGAAGATTATGAATGGTTTAAAAAACCTAAACAGATGAGTTCGTATTACCTAAAGGCAATAGGGAGCCAATAGACATCATTGAGTAAGAGACCAGATGTATATTTCAGAAAATCAGTTCCAAAGACGAGTGGAGTTTAGACTAAAGTAGACAGATTCTTGAGATAGGAATAACAATTAGGATTCCTTTTCACTAATCAAGATACAAGGTAACAAAAGCATGATATAAGGTGATATCTATATGAATAAAGGCTATGGTTATAATAAAAGAGATACGGAAATATAAATACATATATCTGCCAATTAGCCAATTATATTTCAAGCACAGTTTCTGTGCCTTTTAGG
Organism: Monodelphis domestica; assembly: GCF_027887165.1. NCBI lineage: Eukaryota > Metazoa > Chordata > Mammalia > Didelphimorphia > Didelphidae > Monodelphis > Monodelphis domestica. The sequence continues at coordinate 521,217,429 of NC_077229.1, read as the reverse complement.
AAGAATGCTCATCTAAATTACCTAGGGCAGAGTCTTAGGTTATTGTTCTCAACCTTTGTGCTTAGGTCTTAAAGATCTTTTGAGGACCTTATATGACATAAAAGGTTTGAGGACTTCTACTGGAAAATCTTATCATCAAGGAACTGAGAAGTCTGGCATGGGCAGCATTGAAGTGGTACAGGGTAGCTAACCCAGAAGCACAGCTAAAACACAACAAAAAAGCAAGCAATGTAAAAGCTCCCCTAAAGAATGACCAAATATGAGAGAATAAAGACCCAAAATGCCAGATTTAATCTTTCTTTCTCATTTTGAAGAACTGAGTCTCTTAAGTGAACAAACTGTTCCACGTGGTAGATGGCATCTTTTTCTGGAATGTGAGGGCTATAGCAAAGATTATGAACCTCATCATGCACCAGGATCAACTATAATAAAGTAGCTAAAAAGGTACTACCATCCTGCATATAGGCTACCCAGAGAGAAGATACCAAGAATCTACTTGCACCAACACCTGTTTTATTTTTCTTCCCCTAAAAAATAAGACCTTTCCTCGAGGAATCCCCACAAGTTGGAGAAGATGTGTGTGGGGGTGTAGAAAATCCCCAATTTTTTTTTTTACTTTAGAGGAACTTTGCACTTTTTCTTCAGGAACTAAGTAGACCGTTTCATCTCCTCCTTGTCAATGGCAAGTCACCTACCAATAATATTATTCTTATTTCCTTAGACAAAACTGTTCTTAGGAACAACTATGCAACAACCAACAGATGCTAAAGCACCTAACAGCAATGTGGAAGGGTTCTATTTTTTCCCAGATTAGAGTACACAAAGGAATAAACTGGATCTGCCTTTTTTTATACTTCTCTTAGCAGTTATCATTCTGCTATGACCTGTATCTCTCCCTAATTCCATTGCTACTAGGGCCATACCCCTGTCCTCTCCATTGGAATGGAACACACACCACTCCCTCGTCATGGGTTCTATCAATACCTCCCATACCATCTCCTGAGTAATGCTATAGATACTCCCACTGCCCCCTCTGTTAGGCTGTTCCATTGGTAACTAGGGCTGACATTCTATCCTTTGATGCAGGCTGGATGATGCTTCCCAATTGATGATGCCCCAAACCAGGTGTGTCACTGGTTCTGACTGCTCTACTATATTGATAAGATCAAGAAGAACCATAGAATGGTTCAGCCAACTCTAGTGATTTCTGGTGAGTGAGGCCAGGGCTCAAGTACCTCATCTCATCATTGACCATCCATCCCAACTCGGGAAATTCCTCCTTCTGCCATGAATCAATCAGTCACTAAAGAGCACAGGAGATCCAAATGCCCAGTTCAGGGTTATTCCCCTAAACCCAGGGAAAGTGCAACTATATATACTCTATCTACTGGGTACAAGCAATTACCATTTCTGCCAAGATCGAGAATCCGAGAAATAATTCACCCACCTATCATTGGAAGTCAGAAAGAGACAGAGTTAGAGAAAGAGAAGGACAGAAAGAAAGAAACAAAGAGATATTATAGGTCAAAGTTCTGGAGCAAATTCAAAATCTATATCTCTTTTTAAGCTGATGAAATCATGCCCTTCTTCTCCAACCTCCAAATGAGATGTTTTTGTCCATGTCTTCAATTCTAGATAGTTCTCTGGCCTCCTGAGGAAGATTAAGTATGGTCCCATTAAATGAAACTCCAGTGCCTTTTACCAGAGAGTCCCAGCAAATTCTGTTGGGCACAATAGCCTCTGAAATGCAATACCAAAAGTTGCAAGCAGTTACTTAAGCATGGTTTTTAGACAACCAACATGTTCCAGGCCACAAGCAAGGATGGCTTCCAGACTAGAATTACTACTGTGAAGAGTGCTTCCTCATGGCACCTTTAAGCTAAGAGCTTCTTTGGTTACATTTCCATTTCCAAAAAAGTCATTCAAAACGAATCTGTCAGGTCCTTGGGTCTTCCCACATTCTTCCCAATAAGTTTCAAAAGACAAAAGGGGTTCATTTAAACTACCAATATAAAATGATGCCAAATTTATATAACAAAATCTCAGCTTCCCCTCCTTTTTTTCTGATGCAAGGAAAAATCAAACTTTGCACCTTCCAAATTTAATCCCTATCATTTCAAAGTTTTGTTTCGTACTAAGGAAGTTCCTTATATAAATGTGGAGAAGGCTGACTTTCTCAGTCTAGAAGTCCCAGGGGCAACACAGCAGGTCAGTCTGGAAATTACTATCATCCCTTCCTCCCAAAATTTTCAGGTACAAATTCAAACAACTAGAGTTACAGTTCCAAGGCACAATTCTTAGGTGCCTAGAACGTTGTCACATTGTCTCTCCTTGCTTAATACTCTCAGCAATTTCCCTAGTCTCATAGTAAGTGACCACCATAACCAGGAGCACTGTCAGAGGCACCAACAGAACAAGAGATGTTCTAGGGGTTAACTTTCCTCTTCACGACTCATCTCCTACATCGAGATCATTCCAGCCCCAAACTTCATTTATACCTCAGATTTGTATCTGGATGATTTGAAACACCTATAGAAAATCTGACAGCTAACAAAAGGAGACTAACTTGGCTATGGTAGGGGAAGGGCATAAATATGCACAACAAGAGGGAAATGACATTGATTAATCTCAATGAAATTCCTCTTGCCTCTGTGGTGTAGCTGGAGCTTCTCTTCATAGCTTTTTGTCCTAAGGTAACCAGAGAACAACTATAGATGTACATGTGAAGAAAGACTGCAACTACAGGGTGCAAAGACAGTAGAGAGAGTATTTGAATAAAGATCAGTGGAGGGAGAAAAACATTTTTGTCATTGAAGTATAATGTGACCACTTGGCCAGAAAGAGTAAATAAATGAGGAATTCACAAAAACCAAGTCTGGTATAGAAGCATGACATCATAATGACGGGAATTTCAATTATCCTAACATCTGCCAGAACTCACTTTTGGCAGAGCAGTTGACCATTTCTTGGCTTCCCTTAACACAACTAGAAGGTGATACAGAGACTTGAGTACTAAACTGGGATTCAGGAAGACTCAGTTTCCTGAGCTCAAATCTACCCCCAGGCTATGTTACCCTGAACAAAACACTTCACTCAGTTTGCTTCAGTTTCCTCATTTGTAAAAATGAATTTGATAAGAAAAAAAAACAAACTGCTCCAATATCTTAGCAAAGAAAACCCCAAATGGGTCATGGAAATTCAGACAAATGATGAAAGGTGAAGGAACCAGCATTCAGAAAGTGGTTTCTGGGATGAAAACATGGGGAAGAGAGAACAATGTTCTAGGATTTGTAAAAGAGGAAAGGAAAACTGGTAAGAGGCTGGCATACGTCTTAGATTTTAGAAAAAGGGATTTCAGAGTCTAGAGGAAGGGAATTACTCCATCTAGGAGGAATTGGAAAATCTCAAGAACTCTAAAGCTACATAGCACATACATGCATACATTACAAGTACACATATATACTGTAAACATTTTTGTATAGATATGTAGAAATTTAGTATGTGCATATATACTTGGCCCTCACTGCCTGGAAGGCCAAGTATATCATATTTTACCTTCCCTTGGGGTCCTCTGGAACCCCTATTGAGGTTTGAGGGGGTATAGGCTCTCTGTCAATGGCTCCAGGCTGCACTAATTGTGTTCTCCTGTATGCATATTCAATAAACATTATTAAGTGCCTGCTATGTAGTTAGGCACTCCCAGAGCTTACAACTAAAGCAGGAAACCACACAAAAGGAGATGGGAAAGCTCTGAGGAGGGGACACCAGGCACTATTTGGCATAGAGAAGGGGTTGAGTGAGGGTGGGAGGGGGTAACTGTATGGGAAGAATCTTGTTCTGTGGACCAGACAGGACAGAAGATGCAAAGTGGAGCAAGCTGAATCCAGTTTCTTTCTTCCATAAAGATGCATTGGGGGTTTTGTACTCCCAATTAGATTAGATTTAATAGAGCTAAACCCAAAAAGGATAAAATTGTTCCCTCCCGCAAAGGAGAATGGAAAAAAGATAACTGATGAAACAAAGAATGAAAGGATGTTCATTTGTTATGTTCTTTGTGTATTCTCTGCCCAGCAGAAATCACCTTTGGACTAGAAAGAACAAAACAAAAATCATTCATTTATCAACTCTGAAGAGTTGATAAAAAAGCACTTAGATAGCCATGCCAAATTGAAGAGAGTTTGTGTAAAAGAATTTCATGCTCAGGTACTAAAAGAACCGACAAATGTGACTACCAACTCATTGTAGATGATATTTGGAATATTACAAAAAACAGAAGAGGTATCGATACCCAGGGCTGAAGAGCAGCAAATATATTTTAAAAGAGGGAAAGTATTATGATCTATTTAATCTGATGGGCCAGTGGATTTTATTTTAATACCCAGGAAAATTGAGGAACATAGTGTCAAAAGAGATGGTTAATGTATATCTAGAAAAGGAAGGGTGAACATAAAGAACCAAGATGGCTCCACTATTCCATTATTGGCCATTCCAAAGCAATCAGTATTATTAAGAACCTGTATGTGCCCAGCACTCTACTGAGTGATTTACAAATATTCTCCCATTTTATCCTCACAGCCAGCCTAGGAAGTTGGTGATATTATTTTTCTTATTTTACAGATGAGGAAACTAAAGCAGATGAGGGTTGTAACTTCTTTAGAGTAGCATAACTGGTAGAGTACAAGGCTATATTTGAATTCAGATCAGCCTGGCTCCAGGCCATTGAGATATATAACTGCCTCTTTTTCATCTTTTTTTCAAGGTTCCTAAAAAGATAGATCAGAACAGAGCTGTAGATATTGCATATATATTTGGTTTTCATCAGATTTGGGACTTTTTCATTATAAGAAATTCCTACTTGATGAACTTCTACCAAGGCAGGTCATCTTTTCTGAAAGGTATAGTCTTAGAGAGGTGCCTAATATAGTGAGTGACTCGCTCAGGCTCACACAGCCAATAAGCACCAGAGGCAAGATTTGAATCCAGGTACTGCTGACTCCAAGGACACTTCTGTGGCCATGCTTCCCCTCTGTATAATGTAAAAGTGATTCTCTGCCCTTCCAGTGCCTAAAGACCAGCTCTGTTATATTTCACTCCTTCTTCAGTGGTTTCTGTTATACTTACAGAGGGATGGGATGTCACTAATCTCTGCCAGTGACTCAACCACCCAGCATTCGTGTTACCCAAATTTAATGGCTAAATTAACTTTTTTATAAGAATATTTATTTCAAAGGTATAACACAAACATCACAACTCATCTACGTGATGCCTAAATGTTACAATTCTCTTTATACTTCCTCAGGCTCTGGCAAGGGAAAAGGGATCAGGTTCCCCTTATCTCAGTTCCTCTCTAACATCAGTCACACCAAGTTCCAAGTATAAATGACTCTAGGGCATTGTCCTGCCACCCAGATTTCTCAGGGCTTTCCTATTGGGGCTCAGAGCAACATCTACCTGGGAGTCCTGCCTCACAGGTCACCATGGCTAAAGGTTCCACACCAAGAATGGCACCTACAATGAAAAAGGAGAAAGAAAACAGCAATACTCTAAGCCTATTTCTTAAGGTCTCAGGTCCTTTCCCCAGCCATAGGGCACAGTGCCCATGCCATAGGTAAACAAGAAAAAAGAGCAAGACAAGTGAATAAATCAACGACACTTAAAGAGAGGCTGACAGACTGTCCTAGTCTGGTAAAATGAAAAATAAAACCAATTCTCTAACAGAGACAATTCCAGAAGCAAATCCCTTGTCTCTTACATGGATGCCTCAATCGTAAATGATCTCTGAAACAATGCATCAAAGTCCCATTACAATCCCTTCAGTTATACAGATAATATATATATATATATATATATATACACATATAAAATATTGGATAAAACATCATGCTATTCTCATAGCAAAGATGGAAATAAGTGGGTTGGAGGAGAGCAAAATTAGGCTTGGTTTTATAGTAGAGGGGAAACACTCCTACCTATGGGAATCAGGAAAGACCTCTGGGGAAGAGTCATTGAGCCGATATCTGACATGAGCTTGGGGTTCCGAGAGACGATGAAGATGAAGGAAATATTCTAGGAATCAGTGTCAGCCTGTGCACAAGCGCAACTGGCTCTCTTGAGAGATTGTGGTTCACCCTCGATGTAAATATTCAAGGATGAATAACCATTTATCAGTCATATCGTAGAGATTTTTTCAGATATGGATTCATGGCGGCTGATGCCTTTTGCATTGCTGAAATTAAGTGATTAGGTAGCTCAAATGATACTTAATTGTGATGGGGTTTTTGTTGTTGTTTTTCTTTTTGGAAAAATGATATTTTAATCCTCTGAACCTGAATTTTCTTTTGGTGTCATGGGTGAATTAAGCCATCTGTCCCCTTTTGTTTAACTTCCACTCATCTCTAAATTTATACTTGTTTTGTCCTGGATTTTTTAAGATCAAATGAATGAGTCTGGAAAAGCAGAACAAGCAAAAGGCACTGAGTTGTAGTAGACTCCAGGCCAGCATTTAAGAGCAAAGTACTTCTGGCACGTAATCCTCCGTATTGAGCCTCAGAGTGAAGACCTTTGTAACATGAATCACAGTTAGCAGCTTTCTTAATGTTCTTGTTTTAGAGTCTCTGGCTACAGGCTCACCAAGATAACAAGATGTTCAGTGCTTTTTACTGTCAAGGTCAATCTTCACAAGCAAAAGGACTTTAAGTCTAAACTCATTTTTGTCTTTAAAAGGCGTATGTGAGTGAAACAGAGGAATCTTTGATTTGTAGAGAAATAAGATGGGTGGTTCTGGATGGGTTCATTGCTACAGGTTTACATTGAGATTCTCTAAGATACAGAATGAAATTACTCTCCCTGAAAACATGCCCTAGCTCATCTCCTACATGTCAAAGAGACAAGGAATAAGCAAGCGGGTGCTTTCAAAGAGTTGCATTATTGGGATCCAAAATAATTTCATTTGAGAATTTAAGAATTCCTACTTGGAGTAAAAGTTTAGGTGTTCCAGAGCATGTGGTATGGTGAAGAGGGTGTCTGATTAACAGAGAGGGAACAAATCAAAAGGAAAAATCATCTCAGAGGATAAGCAGAGGTACTGCTGACAAAAGAAAAAAATCTAAAACGTGCATTTGATTCTAGACCTGGCAAAACCAGAAAGAGGGAGAAGTCATAACAAACCTACCCTTTCTAGCATACATTTGGGGGTCAAGGAAAAAGAAAGTCCATGCCTACTACACCCAAGGTAGTTGTTTCTCTGGCAGATTTAATCTGTAGATTATAAGTCAAGTCCAACTGCCTTAGCAGGCAAATACGTTACCTTGGATAGTATCACCACTAAAGCCATAGCCTTGAGTTTTTGTGCAAACATCTCTTGGTCCACCTTTCTCTCCATCTCTCCAAAAGGTCTTTGTCAGATTATGCTTATTTCTTATGAGGGGCAGCTAATTTGCCATTGATAAAAAGCAGGAAACTCCATTTCAAAGAGGACTGTTGATATTTGCCTACTAGTAGAATTGGTCACTCTAATTAATAGAAAACACACGGTGCATGACTTTTCCTTGATCCAACCGAAGACAATTTGTCTGAATCCTTGATTTCTTGCACCAGTTTCCCATGGGGCATCATACATCCTCCTCACTCCTTCCTAAATGATCCCCTCTCTTATTTGTCTGTGACAATTGAAATTGAAAATATTGGGAAACTAATGAAGTTGTGTCTTTTGTATTATCTATGTAATAGTGATTCTACTCATAGCTACCTAGAAACTGCCTCAGAAAGCCTGCATCTTTTTTTATTTGAATTAATTTATTTAGTCAATTTAGAAAATCCCATTCCTTTTGAACAATGAAAACATTTTTTCATGTAGGCAAATGAATGATCCTGGGTAAGATTATATAAGACTCCTATTCATCATGATCATAGGAGAAAAGTTACATAATGGTATTGTTGGTAGCCCCGGCATTTCTAGGGTAGATTCAGGGAACTAATAAGTATTCTTTTCCAGAAGAGTCTCCAGGGTCAAACAACATACCTTCAAACCATCCCTGTACTTCACGGGGAAGATAATTCAGCACCAAGAACTTTATGGTGTTCACACCAAACTACCATTAAATGCAACCGTGCATGAGATTTTGACAAGATACAGAATTCTGGAAGACATGTTTGGTTTGCCTTTTAAGCCACATTATTATTAAGTAAATGTTTATTGATGTTTTTAAATTTTGAAATCATTTAATTTTCCTAATGTCTACCTCTCCCACCTTCCTCTTAGAAAACCATTCATCGTCATAAAATTAAAAGAAAAAAATAAAGAAAAACTACTTAATACATTGAAAAGTATGGCATTATCTACACTGTTCCACATCCCTATAATATCCAACCACTGCAAAAAAAGAGTAAAATATATTCTCATAGCTCTCCTTTGAAACTAAAACTTGTTACTTTATCAATTATCATTTTCATGCACATACATATGTATATAATGTGTGCATACGTGCATATATGTGTATATTTACACATATAAATGAAAGAGAAGAGTGTAAAACCTGGCTTAAAGTTTAACATCAAAGAAGCCAAGATCCTGGCAAATGGTCCCATCACTCCCTGGCAAATAGCGGGTAAAGAAATGGAAGCAGTTTAAGAGTTCTCATTCTTGGGCTCAAAACACTGCAAATAGTAATTTCAGCTCTGAAATTAAAAGATGTTTGTTTGGGTCTTAGAAGGAAAGCTATGACAGATCTGAAGAGCATACTAAAGAGCAGCGACATCACCTTACCAACAAAGGTCCATATAGCCAACACTATGTCTTTTATAGGAAAAATGTGTAGCTGTGAGAGTTGTATTATCAGGAAATAGGGCCAAAGAACCCACATTTTATTATGGTGCTAGAGAAAACCTTTGAGAGTCCCTTGGGCACAGCAAGGAGATCAAATGCAGTCAATACTGCAATTAATTCAGACTATTCTTTGGAAGGTGAAATGTTGAAGATGAGGCTTAAGTACTTTGGCCACATAATGAGAAGACAAAACTCATTGGAAAATATTCAGATGTTGAGGAAGATTGAAGGCAAAAGGAAAAAGGGATGCCCAAGGACAAGATGGAAAGATAGTGCCATGGAAGCAATAAATCTGATTGAGTTCAGACTTCAGGAGATAGTGGAGGATAAAAAGCCTGGTGTAAGGTTACAAAGAGTCCAACATAGCAAAATGACTGAATAAGAAAATTAATTCCATAACACCTGTTTTAGTTTTTTCTTGTTATTATTCCCATTTACATTGCTTTGGTCACTTTACATTATTATCCTGGTTAGCCTAACTTCCCTTTACATCAATCCCTTTGTCTTCCCATGCTTCTCTGTATTCAACATATTCATAATGGGAGCTCTTTGAGAAAAAGGATAATCTTTCTTTTCTATTTGTATTGCCAGGGTTTTGCACAATGCTACCATTATAAACACTTAAGAAAAATTTACAAAAATAAATATATTTATTCATTCATCATTTCTTTTAACATGGGAACATTCCAACCTAACTCATAACATGAGCAGTGGGTACTTAATTTTTTCTAGTTCTAAGCTATTACACAAAAATGCTCTTAGAAATATTTTGGAATACATGAAACCTTTCTTTTTATGATTGACTTCTGTGTCTTGCAGTGAGATCTCTGAGTTAAAAGGTCTGGACATTTTAGCCACTTTTTACATAAATTCAAAATTATTTTCCAGATTGATTGGACCAATTCTCAGGTCCATCAAAAATGTGAATGTACTCATCTTTCTACATTCCCTCCAATATTAACTAGTTTAATTTTTGTCATTTGCCAATTTTCTTGGTGCAAATGAAGCCTCAGAGTTATTTAAATTGCCATTCCTCTTATTTATAGTGATTCAGACAATTCTTTTATATAGCCAATATAATAATTAATAATAATTTTACAATTTAATTCATAATAATCAATAATAATAATACAATTAATAATCAATAAAATAATAATCAATAATAATCAAAATAAAAATAAAGCCAATATAATCAATAATAAACAAAATAAATACAGGGAAGGTAGGTAGAACAGTATATAGCCTCATACATTGACTATGTTAACTTGGTAAGTCATTTAAGCCTGTTTGCCTCAGTTTCCTGATCTGAAAAATGAATTAGAAAAGGAAATGGCAAATTACCCCAGTATCTTTGCCAAGAAAACTACAAATGGGATCATGAAGAATCAGACATAACTGAAAAGACTGAATGACAGTATAGTAGTTAATAATTTGACATTTCTTCTTAGAACTTTATTCATGTCCTTTGACCACTTGCTTATTGGCTATCTGCCTTTTGTCATATTTCTGTTAGTTGCCTAAATAATTGTCAATAAGACCCACATTATTGCTATTTGTAAAACAGTTCCTACTCAATCACTTTCCTTCTTATAATATTTGGATTATTTTTGTTCCTGCAAAAGATTTTTTACTTGTTTTGAATGAAATTATGTATTTTTTCTTTACAATTGCCTTTTTGTTTAACAATTCACCCTCTAGAAATATCAGTGAAAATTATCTTCCTACTTAATTTTTTCCTCTTCAACATGTTTTTAAAATGACACATCCTTTAATATTCAGGTCACTTTTTACTTTATGTTCCTTTTGGAAAAGAATAGAATACCTTCAAATGATTGTGGATTCTCTTGTTAGATATCTAAAACTATATAAATTGACTTAGTTCTTTCTCCAAAGATGTGAATTCATTTGTTTGTGTTTGGAGGTAGGTGAGTGTTAGAAATTATGTTATTGTATTTAATGTTTTGTTTAAGAATAGCAAGCTGCCTTGTTTAAACTATGTTTAAAATATCTTTTAGGTATAACTTTCTGGGGTGGAGCCAAGATGGATGAGTAAGTAGGGCAGCAGCTCACTGTTTCACCACAAAAATCCTCTCCAACCAAGACTAAAATATCACCACAAAACAAATACAGGAGTAAAAGAACCAACAAAGAGACAGAAGGAAACAACCTTCAAAAAAAGAAAAACATGAAAGGTAGGCAGAGATCATCTGTGGAACTTAGGGGAGAGGGGAGAACAGAAGGCAAGGGACATAGAAGCAAGTGAAAAGCAAGCCAAGAGCCAACCACATCTCCCACCACCCCACACCTCAGCTCTCAGGTTCAAACTTATGTCCAAACTAAGTCATACCCTGAAATCCTGCTGGGCAGTTAGTGGTCCAAGCCAACTAATACCCCTTGAAATTGCAGACATGTGGAGAAGCCCAGAGTTCCAGCCCAAGGCAATCTGGGCTGAAGGTGACTGATCCAGGGGGGCCCAGAGAGAAGTCAGGAATTCCAGTCTTGGCTTCAGGGGAGAGTATAATCTATTGTTTAAGGTGAGGACACAGTTCTCAGGGGGAGCCTTCCCAGGATCTTTTTCCCCAAAATTAAGGGTGGAGTTCCAGGACAGGGTAATCAAGGGTGTGTCTGATTAAATCAAGAACACCTTGAGACCAAAAACTTGAGCCTCAGCTTGGGGCTAGAATTTGATCAGCCCCTGATCTGATCAAGTTGAAACTGAGATCAAAAGCTTACACCCAAACTTGAGGAAAGTCTTTAAGCTATCAGCATCTCAAGGGTCAATTGAATCAGAAGAAGGGGACTCTCAGAGCTCTCAGCCCTCAGGCCATCTGGTAAAGTAGTAACTACTCAGAAAATAAGCATAAAATATCAGAGCCTACCTATAATTAAATAGGGGAAATGAGTAAACAATCAAAAAAGCACCTAACTCTAAACTTTTTTTTTTATGGAGACAAAGAGCAAGGTGCAGACACAGAAAGGGACAGAGAAAGCAAAGGAAACACACTCAAAGTCCAAAAGAAAAATATGGATTGGTCACAGATTCTGGAAGAACTCAAAAAAGACTTCAAAACCCAATTATTAGAGGCAGAGGAACAGTGGAGAAGTGAAATGAAAGCAATTCAAGAAGAAATGGGCTAATTGAAAAAAGAAAACCAAAAACTGACAGAGGAAAAGGCCTTAAACATCCAAACTGACCATCTAGAAACCAATGATTTAATGAGAAATCAAGAAACAATAAAGTAGAATCAAAGGAATGAAAAAAAAAACAGACAAAAACATGAAATGTCTTATTGAAAAAAAAAACAATAAACCTATGAAAAAGATCTAGGGGAGATAATCTGAGAATTATTGGATTACCTGAAAGCTATGATAAAGAAAAAACCTTGGATATCATATTAAAATAAATTATCAAAGATAAATGTTCAGAGATCTGTGAACAAGAAAATAAAGTTGAAATTGAAAGAATTCACAGATCATCTCCAGAAAGAAATCCTTAACTGACAATTTCAAGGAATGTAATACCCAAATTCAAGAGCCACCAAGCCAAGGGAAAAAAACCCTCAAGCAGTCAGAAAGAAAATATTTTAATACAATGGAGCTACAATCAGGATCACTCTGGACCTAGCAGTTTCTACCTTAAAGGATCAGAAGGCATGGAATATGATATTCAGATAGGCAAAAGATTTGGGTTTACTACCCAGAGTCACCTATCCAGCAAAACTGAGTGTACTCTTTCAGGGAAAAAAATGGTCATTCATAAGATAGATTTCCAAGCATTCTTAAGGAATAAGCCAGATCTAAACAAAAAAATTGAAGGCCAAATAGAAGACACAAGAGAAGCAAAGAAAAATGAATAAGAAAGAGAAAATTTAAGAGACTCATTAATGTAAAAATGCCTATATGTCTACATGGAAAGTTGATTTCCATAATTCTCAAAAATTACTCTCAGTAGTAGAGAAGATAGAAGGAATTTACTTGGAAAGAGATTGAAAAAGTAAGCTGATTATGATATATATGATGTTATATGAGGATATTATTCATATGTAAATGTGATGATAAAGAACAATATGGATGTATATGATATGTAAATATATAAATGTATGTATGATATGATACGATATGATATGATATGATATGATGTCCATGTAAAAAAATCAATCAAGGGCTGAAAGAGAGATGAGGGAAGGAAGAGAAAGAATGGCGTAAATTATATAACATAAAGAAATGAGAAAAATCAATACAGAAAGGGGAGGATAAGGGTGGTAATGGGCAATGCTCAAACATTACTCTCTTTGTAATTGGCTCAGAGAGGGAAAAAAGGAATATATGTAGTGGGGCAAAGAATTCTATCTTACCCTACAGAGAAGCAGAAGGGGAACAAGACAAGGGAAGCAGGGGTAAGGTGTAATTGAAGGAGGGGAGGAACTGGGGGTGGACGATAATAAGCAAAATACTGGTGAGGAAGAATGGAGTAAAAGGAAATAGAGCAGGATCTAAAGGGGATAATACGATGGAGGACAATACACAATTAGTAGTAATTAGTAATCTAGTAAAAAATCTAGTAAAAAAATCTAGTAAAAAAAAAGTAAAAAAGCATAATGTGAATGGGGTGAACTCACCCATTAAATGGAAGCAGAAATCAGAGTAGATTAAAAACCAGAATGCTATTATATGCTGTTTATAAGAAACACATTTGAGGCAAGGTGACACACACTGCTTCAAGGTAAAAGGCTGGAACAGAATATAATATGTATCTTCTAAAGTAAAAAAAAAAAGCAGGAGTAGCAATCATGATACCAGACAAAGCCAAAGTAGAAACTGATCGGATTAAAAATAGATAAGGAAGGAAATTACATTTTGCTAAAAGTCACTATAAACAATGAAGTAATATCCTTACTAAACATTTATGCACCAAATATAGCACCAAGTATAGCATCTAGTTTTCTAAAAGAAAAATTGAAAAAGCTCAAAGAGCAAAGAGTAAGACTATACTAGTAGGAGATCTTAACCTTCCACTCACAGAATTAGATAAATTGGGCTAAAAAATAAATAAGAAAGAAGTACGGGAAGTAAATGAAATGCTAAAAAAATTAGCGTCAATAGAAAACTGGAAAAAAATGAACATGAATAAAAAGGTATATACCTTCATCTCAGCAGTACATGGTACATATACAAAGACTGACCATGTACTAGGGCATAGAAATATTGCAAACAAATGCAGAAAAGAAGAAGGAATAAATGCCACTTTTTCAGATCATAATGTGGTAAAAATTATAATTAACAAGGACCCATTGAAAGGCAAATTTAAAATTAATTGGAAACTAAATAATCTAATTCTTCAGAACAGGTTAGTCAAAGAAGAAGTCATAGAGACAATTACAGACTTCATTAAAGAGAATGACAACAAGGAGGGATATGGCCAAATTCTCAGGGGAGAATTTCTATTGCTGAGTGCCTATTCTAAAAAAAAAATAGAGAAGATGGAGATCAATGAATCAGGCTTACAACTCAAAAAATTAGAAAAAAACAAATTAAAAATCCCCAGGTAAACACTAAATTTGAAATTCTAAAAATTAATCAAATTGAAAGTAAAAGAACTATTGAACTAATGAATAAGACAAGGAGTTGGTATTTTGAAAAAAACAAATAAAATGAATTAAGTACTTGTCAATCTAATAAAAAAGAAAGAAGAAAATCAAATTAACAGTATCAAAGATGAAAGGGGCAATCTTACCTCTAATGAAGAGGAAATTAAGGCAATTATTAAGAACTACTTTACTCAATTATATGGAAATAAATATGACAATCTAGGTTACATTTGTGAATATTTACAAAAATATAAATTGCCTAGATTAACAGAAGAGGAAATTGAATAGTTAAACAATTCCATCTCAGAAAAAGAAATTGAACAAGCCATCAAGGAACTTCTTAAGAAAAAATCCCCAGAGCCAGCTGGATTCACAAGTAAATTCTATCAAACATTTAAGGAACAATTAATTCCAATACTATACCAATTATTTGACAAAATAAGCAAAGAAGGAATTCTACCAAATACCTTTTATGACACAAACATGGTACTGATTCCAAAGCCAGGTAGACCAAAAACTGAGAAAGAAAACTACAGTCCCATCTCCTTAATAAATATAGATGCAAAAATCTTAAATAGAATATTAGCAAAAGACTCCAGCAAGTGATCACAAAGATTATCCACTATACGTAGGTGGGATTTATTCCAGGATTGCAAGGAAGGTTTAATATTAGGAGAACCATCCACATACTTAACCATGTCAATAATCAAACCAACAAAAGACACATGATTATTTCAAAATAGTTGCAGAAAAAGCCTTTGACAAAATGCAACACCCATTCCTATTGAAAGGACTAGAAAGTATAGGAATAGAAGGGTCATTCCTCAAAATAATAAACAGTATATATTTAAAGCCATCAGCAAGGATCATCTGCAATGGGGACAAGTTAGAAACCTTCCCAATAAGATCAGGAGCAAGAATGCCCATTATCACCTCTTTTATTCAACATTGTACTAGAAACACTCGCAGTAGCAATCAGAGAAGAAAAAGAAATTGAATGCATTAAAATAGGCAATGAGGACACTAAACTATAACTCTTTGCAGATGATATGATTGTATACTTAAAGAACCCCAGAAGAATCAACTAAAAGGCTAATAGAAATAATTAACAACTTTAATAAAATTGCAGGGTACAAAACAAACTCCCATAATTCATCAGCATTTTTATACATTTCCAACAAAACTTAGAAGCAGGAGTTAGAAAGAGAAACTGCATTTAAAATCCCTCCAGATAATATAAAATATTTAGAAATCTATCTGCCAAGACAAACAGAGGAATTATTTGAACAAAACCACAAAGCACTTTTTATACAATTAAAACTAAATCTAAACAATTGGAAAAACATAAATTGCTCCTCAGTAGGATGAGCTAATATAATAAAAATGACAATACTATCCAAATTAATCTACTTATTCAGTGCCATGCCTATCAAACTACCAAAAACCCATTTTTATAAACTTAGAAAAAAATTGTAACAAAGTTTATCTGTAAGAACAAAAGATCAAGAATATCAAGGGAAATAATGAAAACTAGAAGGGAAGTATGGGGGTATAGCAGTACCAGATCTTAAACTGTACTATAAAGCGGTGGTCATCAAAACAATATGGTACTGGCTAAGAGTCATAAGGGTGGATCAATGGAATAGACATGGGGTAAATAACCTCAATAAGCTAGTGTTCAATAAACCCCAAAATCCTGGCTTTTGGGTCAAGAACTCAATATTTGACAAAAAACATTACAAGGGAATTTGGAAAACAATGTAGGGAAAATTAGGTTTAGATCAACATCTTTTACCTTACACCAAGATAAATTCAAAATGGGTAAATGACAAATATAAATCATAAATAAATTAGATGAACATAGATAGTATACCTGTCAGATATGTAGGAAAGGAAGCAATTTAAAACCAAGCAAGAGATAAAGAACATTACAAAATGTGAAATGAATGACTTTGATTATATCCAATTGAAAAGGGTTTGTGCAAACAAAGCCAATGTAATGAAAATTAGAAGAAATGCAACAGACTGGGGAAAAGTTTTATAATAAAACTCTTTGACAAAGCTTTAATTTCCCAAATATATGAGGAACTAAGTCAAATTTATAAAAAATCAAGCTGTTCCCCAATAAACAGATGGTCAAGGGACATGAATAGGCATTTTTCACATGATGAAATCAAAACTATCAATAAGCACATGTAAACTGTAGTCGAGGCATTGCCGTAAGGGTTAAAGCCCTCCTCTTCTCCCTGCTTGGACTGCATAGTCAGGGTCGTGGTTTGAACTGCATACGACCTGTCCAGCTGCATGCTCAAGGTTGGAATAATCAGCAGAGGGAGGATTGATAAGGTTTGTGAGTGGGAAACTGCAAGGTTGGAATAGTCAGCAGAGGGAGGATTGATAATGGTTGTGAGAAATTGTGAGAGACCTTGGGAAACTTGTTTCTCTGCCCTTGTTTGGAATCCTCTCGGTTCCTCCTTGTGCCTGGCAGGTAACATCATGAAATCCTATGAATCTGCCCAATTATTGGTTCCTGCTGTTGCTGGGCGGTAACATCATATCTTCCTGTGTGTCTTAACCTATATATGCTTTGTTTGAACCCAATAAAGCTTTGTCTTTATACATTTCATATAGCGTCCGTTCGTCACGCTTCATGTTCGTTACCCCAGGCAAGGTCACACAGGGTTGGCCACCTTGGCGCTGAGCCTTGCAGTAAACAGTGTTCTAAATCCCTACTGATTAGAGAAATGCAAATTAAAATAACTTTGAGGTATCACCTCATACCTAGCAGATTGGCCAATATAACAGCAAAGGAAAGTGATAAATATTGGAGAGGATGTGGCAAAATTAGGACACTAATACATTGCTGGTGGAGTTGTGAATTGATCCAACAATTCTGGAGGGTAATTTGGAACTGTGTGCAAAGGACTTTAAATGAATTCTTGTCCTTTGACCTAGCCATACAACTTTTGGGTTTGTACCCCAAAGAGATAATAGGGGAAAAGACTTGTACAAAATTATTCATTGCTGTGCTCTTTGTGGTGGAAAAAATTGGAAAATTAGGGGATGCCCTTCAATTGGGGAATGGCTGAACAAATTGTGGTATATGTTGATAATGGAATATTATTGTGCTGAAAGGAATAAAGAAATGGAGGAATTCCATGTGAACTGGAATGATCTCCATGCAGAGCAAAAGGAGCAGAACCAGAAGAACATTGTACACAGAGATTGATATAGTATGGCCCAATTGATTGTAATTGACTTTTCTACCAGTAACAATGTAATGACCTAGGACAATTCAGAGGAACTTATGAGAAAGAACACTATCCATATCCAGAGAAAGAACTATGGAATCAGAAATGCATTAGAATAATATATGATCAAAAATGTAGTTTGATACGGATGTGATTAGGGTTTTGATGTTAAAGAATCACTCTTACATAACCTAGTGGAACTGCTTGTCGGCTTTGGGAGGGGGAGGTAAGAGCATGGAAGGGGGGATTATGAATCATGTAACTATGTAACCATGGAAACATTTTAAATAAATAAATAAATAAAAATTTTAAAAAAGTAAAATAAATATCTTTTAAAATTATTTATTGTTAGTTCCTCAACAAAGTGATTGCAGTTACAACCCTCAGAGAACTCCTTGTGGCCCAGAGAAGGAAAAGCTAGCTAATTCAACCCTATATTGATGAAATAAAGGCCACAGGGTAGTCATTTGTTTTGTTTCTGTTTCTGTTGTTTCTACTGACATGCTGGTCTTACTCATATCCAACCCTTAAGGAAAGAGCAAATTAAGACAAAGGAAGAATCTGTTCATCCCACCTTAGAATATTACACCTTAAGACAGATACTATCTTTTTTTATATTCTTCATAGTACATAATATTATTTTTTAAAGCACATTAACAACAATAAAAGGTATGTTTTACTCTTGAAGTGAAAACAAAGATGAAATATATTGAAATCCTTATTTCTTAGGAGGGCAGATTAGACTTAAACTATTACTGTACATATTATTATTAAACTCAATTAGTAAACACTAAAAAATAGTCTCACTGAATTGGAAAAATATAATTCCCCTCAAAACTTTGCTTCTACAAATTGATGACATTCAAAAATCATAATTTCCAAGGCAAAATAAATCAAATTGGTACATATTTCTCTTCAGAAAGTATTTTTTCTTATTTTTTGGATTGAAGTGTTTGAATCTATCAGCTTCCTTTGTTCCCATTTTCATCTCCTCTATGGCCACACCAGACATCACTCTCTTTGACTTATACATCACCCAGGTTCTTTCTAGGAACCCAAATAAAGCTGCTTTCAGACTTGGTTTTCCCAAGATTCCCAAGTCTAGTGACTCAGACTTAAACTTGAAGGACTTTCAGGGGCAAAGCAGGATACCACAGAAAAGAGAATACTTGATATATCATTGCAGAGTGTCTATAAGGGCCATTTGGGAACTACCTTCCTGTCAGTGTGACCAGAGAGATTTCACAGAGTCTTCAATGATGGAAACTAAGAATGGACAATTACCTGGGCATATTCTATGGTGCAGATCATAAATGAATTGGGAATGAAAACAGTGATGCCCTCTTTCTCTATCCATCCCTTTTCTCCAGGGGTTATAAATGGGTGAATGAAAACAGCATTTATTAAGCACTATATGGAAAGTGCTGTGCCAGGGATACAGAATAAAACAAGGTAGTCCTTGCTTTTAAAGAGTAGATATTCTAATGTGTGTGTATACTTGTTGTTCAGTCGTTTTCAGCCATGTCTGAATTATGCACTGAGGAGAAAGATGAAAAGTTGGAGGCATTTGACTCTTGTAAGTTTTATAAAAGTACCTTGATCCCCATTGGAATCCTTCCTTTGCCAGAATTAGAACAACGTGAGAAAATGAGAACCATTTCAGGGAAAGTGACTCGGGTCTTTCTTTCTACACTAAAGAGGAAAGAAGAAGTCAAGATACTGTGCATGTGCTGGTAAATGAGAGAACAAATCAAATACTCAAAGGGGTTTGGTAAAATGAAGTTATTTCTGCAATACAGCAATATTAGAAGTTCAAGGACTTCTTTTTGAAAAGCAAAGGAATTTTTTGAGGTGATCATCATACTCTCAGTTCCTCCCTAATCCTTGGTTGATAGTGGACAATTGCAAAGATAGCTCCATGCCTCCAGTATTTACATGGAGAAAGTGACTTTGTCCCATGTTTCTCAATGAGAGATAGTCCATTACATTCATGTGCCACAGTTTTAGGTTGTTGTTGTTTTGCTTTGTTCTGTTTTGTTTATTGTTGTTTTTAGCTATATTTTTATGCATTGGCAGCTATTAGCACAGAAATTCAGACTCAACTCTCCAAAGAATTTTCTCATTCTCCTCAAAGTGATAGTGTTTTCATCCATCTTCAGATTTTCTTGAATCTATGTATTTTTTCGTAGTTTGTACGAACCGAGAGACTGCAAACTCTTTGAGAATAGGACCTATTTTTAATTTTTTTTCTCCAGTGGCTGGCACATCACAAATAGTAGGCACTTAATAAATGTTTGATGACTTACTATTTGTACAATAATATAATTTATTATAATTTTTATAACAACAAACTATTATTTTTTACCACATAATCATCATAGGACTCCTAGTGTCATAGGTTTATATGAAAGGGAATTTTGTGATTTTGAAATTTTTCTAGGTTCAGTTTACTGTACCTAAACCATTCTAAATAAGACTCTGGTTTTTAATTCTTCATATTTAGGGAGTTCTCAGTTTTCTCAATTTTAACTTTTAATCTTAATATTTTATTTCTTCAAAGAGAAATCAGTTATTTTTACCACTTATCTGATATCCTTTGAAATCGTTCATATACAAAAGTGCCAACCACATATTAGATATTTAATTGTTAAATTATGATGTATTAAACTGAATATGAGTTTACCATTTCCTCATTGTTTCTCACATTAACAGGAGATAAAGTTAGAAAAACCTAATAATTTAGAAGAATTTTTAGTACTATAACTAACTGAACTTCTCAAGTTTTCAAGTGACCTACTTAGTTCTTGTTATATTCCTTATATTTAATATATTATATTTCCTTATCTTTCCTACCAGTCATTTTATATATATATATATATATATATATATATATATATATATATATATGTATGTACACTCACAAAACATAGATAAAGCTGATGTTGGCTGGTGATTTTATTTGAATGTTTATCATTTGTCTTTATCTATGGATTTATAGTTGCATATATTTGATATATTTATAGAGTTACATATTTATAGCTGAAGACATATGTGATAACTCTGTCTATATCTATAGACATCCAACTTCCCATATGTTATATAAACACATTCATTTGTATTTGTCCCATCTTCTCTAAGAGATGAGACGTTAGCAGTAAGGGCCATGTTTCCTTTATAACTATCCCAACTATCTACTGGCAAATCCAGCTCTCATCAGGGACTTGAACCAAGCAATTAAAATAGAAAGCTCTAATCTCTGAAGTTATTTTGTTGTTGTTTTCTAATTGCCTGACCTACAGATCAACCCAGGAAAATTAAATAAACAATTTAAAGTCTACTACACAAGCACTTAGCTAAATTATGATCTATTTCAACAAAGAAAGAAAGCATTATTTAAAAAGGATATCACTTCAAATTAAATGTTCCTCTTCCTGTGCACCAGGAAGACCTCACTGAAAATCTTCCTTAATGTTGCATTGCTAGATGCAGTTAAGAATACATTTATGCCATTTCATTTCAGTATGTAAGGGCAAAATCTGATTGTTCCTTACCACAGAAACATGGACTTCATGAGTGGACAATACCTTCAAAATTGAATCATTAAGCCCATTTATTTTCATTCTCATTGAGACTAAGCCAATACCCTCTCAAGAGTGCATTCTTTAGGATGATTTTGACTGAATGGTGGAGCAAGGATACCAACTGACAAGAGGCACCCATATTCAAGAGAAGAAAATAAGAAGATATTGAGAGCTCTAACATTTATACCAGAGAATTACATGGAATAAGGTTTTATTTTTCATTTCGGAACTAGGTTTATAAAATTAATTGCATCTAAAAATAAAACTAATTTGTAGACATGAACATGTGCAAAAAATTATATTAAGAAAATTTCTGAAAACTCCCCAATGTATTTTATTTTAGTGATGCCTTTTTAAACAACATCTTCAAATACTTTCCTCTTTCCTCTTCTACCTGGAAAACCAACTTTTGTAGCAAAGATTATAATAGAAGAAAAAGAGCAGTTAAGCGAAACTAAATGATAAAACCATGTTTATTAGCAAATGCAATATTGCACACTTACAGTTCTCCACTTTTGCAAAGAATTGGAGAGAGTTACATTTTTACAACTATTTTGCCAAGACAAAGCTTAGATGTTATAATGATCTAAAATCCACATTTTTATCCTTTTTACTCTTTATCCTTTTGCTATTATTATCCATATTATTTCCTTGGTTATGCTTACTTCACTCTGCTTCAGCTCATTTAAGTCCTTCTTTGCTCTTTTAAACTTTCATTTGTCATTTCTTATAGTATAGAAATATTCTGCTACACACATATACTACAATATGGTTAACTGTTCCCTGAAAAGATATTTGTTTCCATGTTTCCATTGCTTTGCTACTACAGAAACTGTTAATATATATATATATATATATATTTTTTTTTAATTTGTATGGTACATAGCATTGAGCTTACTTCAGTGGGTTAGGAACATCTTAGTCACTTCAGTTTTCTTTTTGCATAATTCTTAATTGCTTTCTAAAATGGTGATATCATTTCATAATTCTAGGTTGGTGGCCACTTTATAATATAGTTTGAGAGCTAGTACAGCTAAGCCACCTTCCTTCATATTTTTTTCGTTAATTTGCTTAACATTCTTGGTCTTTTCTTGTTCCAGATGAATTTTATTATTTTTCTAGCTCTATGAAATAATTTGGGGTAGTTTGATTGGTAGGGCATTGAGTAGGTAAATTACTTTAAGAAGAATTGCCATTTATATTATATTGACTTGGCTTACCCATGAGCAATTAATTAATGTTTTTCCAATTGTTGAGATTTAACTTTATGTGAAAAGTGCTTTGTGGTTGTGATCATTTAGTTCTTAGGTTTGTCTTGGCAAGTAGACTATCAGGTTTTTATACTGTCTACAGTTATTTTATTTATTTACTTATTTATTTTGCATCTAGTAGATAGTTACTTTAATAGCCCAAAGCAACTTTATCTCAACATCATTTTTTTCTAGAAGCTACTCTTATTGTTATTGATACTAATAACTCACATTTCTATAGCACTTTAAGGATTGTGGCATGCTTTCCTCACAACTGCCTGGTGAAGCACATCTTTTCTTTACCTTTTTTTCTTTAGAATATTTTTCCACGGTTACATGATTCATGACCCCCCTCCCTATTCTCTTCCCCCCTCCTGAAGCTGACAAGCAGTTCCACTGGGTTATTAATGTATCATTGTTCAAAACCTATTTCAATGTTATTCATATTTGCAGCTACAGTTATTTTAAATGGAATTTTTCTTTCTGTCTCTAGCTGCTGGATTAATGCTCATTATTTATGTGGGTTAATTTTATATCCTGAAAATGCAACTGCTAAAATTGTTCATTGTTTTGATGTTCGTAGGTCGAGTCTCTAAGATATATAAGTAAGTATAGCATCATATCATCTGCAAAGGGTGATAGCTTTATTTCCTCGTTGCCTATTCAAATTGCTCTAATTTCTTCTTCTCTTATTGCTATAGATAGCATTTCTAGTATAATATTGAACAAGAGTGTTGATAATGGGTATCGTTGCTTGACTCTTAATATTGGTAAGACTTCTATCTTATCCCCACCATAGATAATGCTGTTTGATGGCTTTAGACAGGCATTATTCATCATTTTGAGTTCCATTTATTAAAATGATCTATAGTGTGACTAATGGGAATAGGTAATGTAGTTTGTCAAAAGGGTTTTTTTTAATATCTATTGAAATAATCATATGGTATCTGTTGGGGTTTTGAATTGACATGGTCAATGATGCTGATTATTTTCCTAATATTGAACCATCACAGAATTCCTGATATAAAGCTTATCTGGTCACAATGGTACATGATCCTCTGTGATATATTGCTGCAATCTCCTTGCTGGTGTTTTATTTACAATTTTTGCATCAATATTCATTAGGGAGATTGGTTTATAGTTTCCTTTCTCTGTTTTATTCTACCTGGATTAGGTATCAATACCATTTTTCTGTCATAAAAGATATTTGATAGAGTTCCTTTCATAATTATTCCTCCAAATAGCTTGTATAGTATTGAAATTAATTGTTCTTTAAATGTTTTGAAGAATTCATTAATGGAACCATCTGGTCTTCAGGTTTTTTTTTTCCTTAGGAAATTCATTGATGACTTGTTCAATTTCTTTTTCTGAGATGCAGTTGTTTCCTCTAATGCTAATTTGGACAATTTTTATTTTTGTTAATATTCATCTATTTTTACTTATTGGCATTTAATTGGGCAAATTAACTATTAATAATTGCTTTAATTTCCTCCATTTAGTTGTGAAGTTGATCTTTTCATTTTTGATGCTAGTAATTTGATTTTTTATCTAATTAGTGGTTTATCTATTATTATTATTAGTTTTTTCTAATAAAAACCAATTCCTCATCTTATCTTTTAGTTCAATAATTTTCTTGCTTTCAATTTTTATTAATCTCTCCTTTGATTTTTGGGATTTTTAAGTTGGCATTTAACTAGGGAATTTTAATTTGTTCTTTTTGTAAGTTTTTTAGTTGCATGACCAATTCATTGATCTGTTATTTTTCTCTTTTATTGATGTAACCATTTAAAGGCATGAATTGTCCCCCCAAAACTGCTTTGGCTATTTCCCAAAATATTAGTTTGATGTAATTCTCTTTAATGAAAGTGTTTATTGTTTCTAAGATTTGTTCTGTGATACAGTCATTCTTTTAGATAAAGTTGGTTTCCAATTCATTTTTAGTCTTTTTATCTAAAGCCATTTTTTGAGTATAATTTTTAAAGGTCTGGAAAAGATGCATTTATATTTGTATTTATGCTTTTGACTGGATGGTTTTAATGTTCTAGTATAAGACTATAATTGTACTGTGATTTTTAAATTTTGTATCTCTTTAAGGAAGTGATTGGTGGATTCATTCAATTTCTATCTTCCCTTCTTGTTCAAGATAATTTCTTGAAATATGGTGACTAGGCTCTTGGTTTGATCATGGCCTTCAAGCAGGCCAATGATTCTTAGATTATATCTCCTGGATCTATTTTCCAAGTCAATTATTTTTCCATTGAGATGTTTTAGATTTTGTTCTTTTTCATTTCTTCTTATGAATTGCTTTATTGTTTCTTGCTGCCTTATAGAGCCATTAGCAATCTTATATAGATTTTAAATGTACAATCATGTAAAAATTTTTCCTACATTGGTTCTTTTTTAGAAAGATACTCAAATAAAAAATAAGAAAGTGAAAAAAGTTTGCTTTGGTCTGGATTCACAATGAGTTCTTTTTCTCTGAAAATAGAGGACCTTTTTTTTTTTTTATCATGTGTCCTTGGAGACAGTTTTGGATCATTTTATTGCTGAGCTGTTACTCACAGTTGTTTGTTGTTCAGTATTCCTGTCACTCTACAATTTCTCCTGGTTCTGTTCATTTCACTCTGTTTCAGTTTCAGTTCCAGGTTTTTCTGAGCTCCTCCTGTTTATCATTCTTATTGCACAATCATATTCCTTTAAAATCATATGATATAACTTGCTCAGCCATTCTTCAAATTGGGGCTATCCTTTCATTTTCCAAGTTTCTCTTCCCCTTAAAAGAATTGTTTTTAACATTTTTTGTACATATAGGTCCTTCTCCCTTTTTTCCTTTTTTTAGGATACAAACCTAGTAATGGTATTGCTGGGTCAAAGGTTATGTACTGTTTTATAGCCTCTTGGACATTGATCCAAATTGTTCTCTTAAATAATTGAATCAGTTCACAATTCTCCCACCAATTTATTAGTGTCCCAGTTCTCCCATATCCTCTCTGGTTTTGTCATTTACTTTTTTGTCATAATAGTCAATCTAATAGGTATGAAGTGGTGCCTCAGCATTGTTTTAATTTGCGTTTCTCTAAATAATAGTGATTTAAAGCATTTTTTGCATGACCATAGAGATCTTTAATTACTTGGTCTAAGAACTTTGTTTATATGCTCTGAATATTTATCAACTGGGGATTGAATTGCATTCTTATGTATTCAACTCATTTCTCAATGTATTCAAGAAATTGTCTTTAATAAAGAATCATAAAATTTTTGCACATTAAGTTTACTATGTATTACTCTTCTTCCTATTTCTCCTTGTTTAATTTCTGCCTCTACCTCCCCCAATTCACCTTCTTTTCTGTCAGTACCATCCCACTTCTCATCTCATTCCCTTCTTACTTTCCTTTGGGTTTAAAAATAACTTTCTTACCCTAATGATTATGTATATTTTTCCCCTCTCTGAGGAAATTCTGATGAGAGTAAGATTTATATGCTCTCCTCCCTAAGTCCCCCATCTTCCCTTCCACTGAAATGTTCTTTCATGACTCTTTTGTATGCAATAATTTGCCCATTTTTTTTATTTTTCCCTTCCCCTTCTCTCAATGTATTCCTCTATTTTATGCCTTAATTTTATTTTGTTTATCATACCATCCCATCATATTCAACTCACATCCTCAACCTCTGACTATGTGTACTCCTTCTAACTGCCCTAAAATTGATGAAGTTCTTTGGTATTACAAAAATTATTTCCCTATGTAGGGATGTCCATAGTTTAACATATTAAAGCCATTTTCTTGCTTGAAGATTTTTACTTCCTATTTTATAGAATTATTTTCTTCCTTGAGGTTTTGTACTTTGATTTTTAAGTCTCATTTCCTCTCTCATTTTTTCTTTTACCTCTTATTTATTTTGTGATTCTCTTTTGGAACCCTTCCAGTTCATTTGGGACCTAACACTCTTTTGCATTTTCCTTTGAGACTTCACACATTTATGTTTTGACATTGCCATTCTCTTCTAAGATTCTTTTTTTTTCTCCTGCTGTTACTTAAATGTTTTCCAGAATGAGGTTTTTTTGGGGGGGTTTTGGTTGGTTTGTTTTTTCTCACTTGGGAAGGTTATTTTTTTGTGATGTCTATATGTTGAATCTCAGGTCCACTCTTAGGGTGAAGAGAATATGTCCCTCGGTTCTCCTGGGTGCCACATGTACTCGATTGAACTAGATTCCCTTTCTCTGTTGCTGACTACCCCTGGTGTTTCAACCTCTAGTTTGCTCTTCTGCTGAGGGTCCCCTCAAGTATGCTTTCTATTTTATATCTTGTAACGTTCTCTATGTTTTGTTTGAATATAAATTCTCCCCTTATCTATAGATCTCAAAAACTCCTCTATGCTCCCTTTATTTATGGTATCTCCCTCTATTTAGAAATCATGTGTCTATTTTGACTTTACCTTACTAAATAATGAGAGGTGTTGTTCTCTGTCTAGTTTCTGTCATACTCTTTCCCAGTTTTTTGAGCAAGTTATGTCAAAGAGTGAATTTGTCTTCCAAAAGTTTGGATTTTGTGGTTTGTCAAATACTATATTACTATGGTCACTTACTACTGAGTTTTGCATGCTACTACCAGATTGTTTTGATGTTCACCACCTTGTAACATAGTTTAAAGCTTAGCCACTTTTCTTTTGACTATCCTCTTTCCATACTTTTATTTCTCTTTTCAGTGATAAGCTCAAAGATCTTGATGAAGTCCTTTTGGCACAGTTTTCATCAGGAATTTTTGCTCTTTTTTTTTCTTTCATCATATAATATGTGTTCATTTTGCTCTGGTCCTTTTTTCATATTGTGTTTTTTTCCCCCTTCTTCATAAGTATCATAAGTATCATAAGACTTTCTCCCTTGGTCTCTTGGTTTATGACATTTCTCTTAGATTCCTAGTTACTTCCTCTGGTTTCCTTCCTACCTCTTTGGTCAATATTCCTAGGCTCCTAAAATTAATTATCCTCAGAATCCTCACGATGGCAGTTGTGGAGGATAAAATCAAGTCCCTTCACAGAGTTAACGCTAATGAGGAGATCTGGTCCCATAATGGCTTCTAGTTCCTTTGTCATGAGGCACAAAAATGGTTTTCCCTTATCTGCCTGTGCTACAGCGTTATGTTGCCCAATTCCTTCACCCCAGAACTCCCATTTGCTCTCTTTTTTCCCTTTAGCAGGCTAGCTTAAATCAGTTTCTGCCCCCACTTCTGAGATGAAGAGGGGGACCAAGAATATCCACAGCTTAACTCTGAAACACAAAATAAAGGCATCTGGCAAGCAGTGGGTTAGAGGACTCTAAATAGAAGCTTTAAGTTCTCCATTAGAAAGTTATTAATCGACCTTATTCAGATATTTCTACCGTCTTTTCTTATAGACTGAGTTTTAACTACTTCCTACATAACACATTAACTATTTTTTAGTATACAGTTTTTCGTGAAGTTTTTATGTGCTTATTTTAGAAAGGTTCCCAAAAATCTTTGAAACTCCAGTATCTTGACCATTATATACTCATTTAAAATATACATATATATATACATGAATATATATATATGTACATGTATGTATATATGCTCGGTGGCTTTTTAGAAGATCTGTGTACAATTTATTTTTTATACGAATCCAGGAGAATTTAGGCCTAGACTACCTTTCCATATAGTATCAGACCTTAATAATAACTTTCTGACTTTATTTTTACATGAAGCGCATGCTTTAGTTAACTTTATCCTTTTAATTTAAACAAAATATAGAGAAGCTCAACATCAATTTTTAAAAATCAGATTTTCATGAGAAATCCACAAAGGAAATTAAAGACAATTTGCAGTATGGCTAAGACAAAAAGCTAAATCCCTTCTGAGAAAATGGAATGGTAAAAGTTTAAAGAGAGTCCTAAGATTCAGATCCTTGAGGGAGAGTAGAGAGACAGTGATACAAGATCTTGTGCCTCTGTGATGAATGCTAACATAAGTCTAAAACAGTTTTGCCCTGGATAATACTCAAACTGTTCTCTCATTGAGACTATTGAAAACCTTTAAATATATTCCTAAATTTGGCTAAACTGAAACTTCTTTGCCCAATAGGTAACTAAATGCTTTAAATCTTTACCTGTTCTGTTGAAGCTATGCATTGCTTTCCAATAGAGCCTATCATTAGAGGTATTTACTGAAAGAAATTGGCAGCACAATCTTAAGAAAAATATCTCCCATCAGGTTTCCACAAATGCAGATCGGAAATCTATTTTTGTATTCACAGGAGAGGATTACATCAGAGTCCCATTTGGAAAACTTTCCTGCTGTGGTTCTGCCTGATGTTATTCAAGAAACGGTATGAATGTTAAAAGAATAAATTTAGTTTATAAATTATTTGAATTTTTCCTAATGTTTCATTGAAGTCTCAGTACTCAACTCTAGTAGATACTGTCATTCCAGGAAAAAAAATGATAAATCAAAGCTACTTTGTATGTTCTTCAAAACAAAGAGATATAATAAATTATAATTGAAAATTTTAAACAGAAAAATTCTGTCCATGCATCTTTGAAAGAAAGCTATAGAGGTACTCCTTGATGGGATAATGAATAAATATATAGGTCAAAACAAACAATCTTCCTTCTTGTCCATTAAGGTAAACTTCTTTTGAAATGGTCATTCTGAAAAACACCTTGTTTGTATCTATTTTTACTTCATTTTTGTTCACACTTATGATTGCATAGATGTAGGAAACTCCCTGTGAGGATTTTTTTTCCCCAAAAATGAAGGCTATCACCTTCTCTGCAACTTACATTCTTACCAAATTGGGGGAAAACAGCATGCTTGGTATCACAGTTAGGATGTGCAAGAAATGGAACTTGAATACAGGTCTTCATAATTTGGAGTCCATTTCCCCAACCAACTGCAATGGAATGAAGGAAGGTTGGAAGAAGGTTAGAAGGAAGGAAGGAAGGAAGGAAGGAAGGAAGGAAGGAAGGAAGGAAGGAAGGAAGGAAGGAAGGAAGGAAGGAAGGAAGGAAGGAAGGAAGGAAGGAAGGAAGGAAGGAAGGAAGGAAGGAAGGAAGGAAGGAAGGAAGGAAGGAAGGAAGGAAGGAAGGAAGGAAGTAAAGAAGGAAGGAAAGAAGGAAGGAAGGAAGGAAGGAAGGAAGGTTAGAGGGAAGGAAGAAAGTTTGGAAGGAAGGAAGGTTGGAAGGAAAGAAGCAAGGAAGCAAGGAAGGAAGGAAGGAAGGAAGGAAGGAAGGAAGGAAGGAAGGAAGGAAGGAAAGAAGGAAGGAAGGAAGGAAGGAAGGAAGGAAGGAAGGAAGGAAGGAAGGAAGGAAGGAAGGAAGGAAGGAAGGAAGGAAGGAAGGAAGGAAGGAAGGAAGGAAGTAAAGAAGGAAGGAAAGAAGGAAGGAAGGAAGGAAGGAAGGAAGGTTAGAGGGAAGGAAGAAAGTTTGGAAGGAAGGAAGGTTGGAAGGAAAGAAGCAAGGAAGCAAGGAAGGAAGGAAGGAAGGAAGGAAGGAAGGAAGGAAGGAAGGAAGGAAGGAAAGAAGGAAGGAGGGAAGGAAGGAAGGTAGAAAGATTGCATGCAAGTACAAAGCCAGAAAGAGGGACTTTCTATAACTAAAAGAGTCTGGTTGATCTGTGAAAGACTTGTTCTAATAGGGACCCCAAATGTTGTCATGAAGGGAAATCATTTTAAATACATTGTACGCTATTATAACACTTCCTTATTAAGCTACTTGTGAATATTTGATTACCCTACATCCTATCACTGAAGCATACTGCTACCTCAGCAAACAATTTACAAGTCTCCTTATCTCTACTTTGAAAAAGACACTCTACCCCATCCCCCAGCTCACACACTCACACAATTAAGAAATTGTAGTATATACCATTGGGAAAACACAGTCTTTCCTAATTACCCACAACAGTTCAACATTCTTTTCAACCTTTTCCTCTATTAATCTGAATGTCCTGTTTCTAACTTTAATAATCATTTTAGTTACCTCATTTGCAAATGCATCTCCTCAGATTTAGATAATTCTTCATCCCTCTTTGACTTATTACCGTCTGCCTCTTCCACTAAAGATAGACCATGTTTAATGGCAATATTATGTAAAATAGTGCCCGGCAGGAATTTCTTGCCTACTTGAGGAGGGCAGTGTAATGATGTTCCAGCAGATTCGTCTAGACATCAAAATCTCATTTTTTAGATTCCCAAAGTTCCTTCAATAACTGCTCTGCTAAAAAATGTGGTGCTCATTATAATCTATTTCTTTGGCATCCTGGGATAATAAAAGGAACCCCCAAAGTAAGTTAAATTTCTGTTGACAACTAGCTAACTTTAAGCAAAAAGTCACCATTTGATTTTCAGATATCGAGATATTACCAGCAGCATAGGATAGAATGACTCAAAAGTCGCATTTCCCCCATTTTGAAGAAGCTGTGCATTCCTATAGCAGACTGTCTTCAAATGAATGAATCATGACATGATCTTGGGTACTTAGCGACGACATCTGTTGTGTGGTAAATTGCAGTGCACGCCACATGCATAATGAAGGAGAGAATGGCTCCTAGTTGCTGGAGTATGCCTCATTATGTGGAGTCGCACCGATACAAGCAGGGGCACTCAGGACAGATGGAAAGGATGGGAGGCCTTCGACTACACAGAACTTGTTGTCGATGCTTCGTATGTTCTAGAAAATTTATAAATGGATAAACACTCTAGAGAAAAGGCAAAGCTGCTCAGGATGCTGCCTAGGAGCAAAGAGATCCACTTCGTGTAACTCCTTTGCTACTTCTTCAAAGGCTCGCTTTCCAAGCAGACCACCCACACAAGGAGGCATCCCCCCTCTGACTCATTAAATCCCCTTTCATTTCACACTATTAAGCATACAGAAAACATTTCAAAAGATAATATGAAAACAATAAAGAATGCAGCTGTGGATGAGGAAAAATTAATTAACAAAGCAAGCTACTTTCCAAGATCAAGGGATGAAAGGAGTATTTTCAAAACATGCAAATACTTTGGCAAATACCATGCACCTTAATTAGTTTAAATAAATAGAGACTGAGGGATTTGATATGTGTGTGCTGGAAAACTCAAACCATACCATATCTTTTTTTTATCTAAACATGATCCTTATGAAACAGTCAGAATATAATAATTCAGGTGCTCATAAAGATTAAGAACATGAGCTATATCCCACTGTGGAATTTGAGTGCACAGATAGACCTTAATTTTATCATTTTACAGGTGAGGAAATTGAAGTCAAGAAGTTGAATGACTTGCTTAAAGTCCTATTGGCCAGTGAGACCAGGGCTAGAATCAGGCTCTCCTCATAGATGACTCTTTTTCCTACCCTTTCCAGAGGTTGTGATCAATGACATACTAATCCAGTTTGGATAAATATAGAACATAAGAAAGGGAGTATTATGAAATTAAGAAAAAAATAGAAGTATGACCTAAACTAGAAGACCCATACAGAGCCCACAGCACTTCCAAGTTTGCAGCCTGAACCAGGTTAAAATGTGGTCCCTTTCTTAGTTTAATATTTTTATATTATTATGTATAATATTAACATTCTTAATTTAATATTTAATGTATTGTTTTAAAAAGAAATATACAAACATGCTTATCCTAGTAAATATGAAATCTTCCAGTATCCTCATTCATGGGTCAGTGGCTCCCATTTCTTTTTTAATTTGACATTACTGACCTAAACCATCTAGAACCTTGAATTCCTTAGGTATTGGGGATCCACTCATAGATTTTTGAGGAGGAAAATGACATGAGAGAATCTATACATTTAGAATGTTATTTTACCAACAGTATGAAGAATGAATTCTAAAAGGGAATGACTGGAGGCTATTACAATAAATCTAGTACTGAGTAATGAAAGACTGAATTAAAGTAGTGTCAGAGGGAATGGAGAGGACAAGGAAGACATCAGAGATATTGTTAAAGCTACATTATGGCATGAAATATAATTTATTTCAACTTTTTAATCTTTGTTCCTACCAAACACAGTGCTCTGCACATAGTAGGTCCTTTAAAATACACTTTTGGATTGAATTTTAGATCATTTAGAATTTAGAATTCCTTAGAATGAAGAGAGTTTCAATGATTGAATGTGACAAATACAAGAGAAGAAAAGATCAGACACCTCCATATTCTTTAGCTTCATTCACATTTTTCAGCTTAACTGGGAGTCAACAATCATGGCAAGTTAAAGGGGAAATGATGTAGGAGGAGAAAATTGATACATTCAGAATTAGACAAATTGAATTTGAGTTGTTATCAGGTGAGGAGCTCTAACAGGCGTCCAGAAAGGCTAGAGAGTGACTGAGAGGCCAGACCAGGAATAAAGATCAAGTTTGGGGAGTTCTGTAGGCAGAGAGGTGAAATGAGATGGCCTAGACAAGTTATGGAGACAGATGCTGAAATGCCTGAGGACAGCCTGGAGACATGCCAGGTTTAATTAATGGGATACCAAGCAAAAGTACTTTGATAGGCAGATAGAAAGGCAGTACCTAAAAGACTGAGAATCAGTTAGAGGACTGGAATTTATATCTTGCCTCTGCTATTAATTCTTTAGGTGGTATAGTAGAACTGGCCCGCATCATGAAGACCTCAGTTCAAATCCTTCCTTCTTTACTAGCAATGTCACCTTGAACATGTCACTTAATCTCTTTCTGCTTTTATTTCCTCATCTGTAAAATGGGAACAAGGAAGAGGGCGGATACTAGCACCTATCTCCCAGGCTGGTTCTGAGAATCAAATGAGCTCACATTTGTGAAAAGCTTGCATGTATAAGTGGTAACTTTTACTAGTAATAGTGTTACTACTGTTATCTGTGTGCCTTGGGCACATCATTGATCTTTTCTGGGCTTCTATTTCTTCATCGATAAAATGAGTGGTTTGGATAAAATGATTTCTTAGGTCCCTTCCAGCCCTATATCTTATGACCCTATTATGAAGCAGATTAGAGGAGAGTCAAAGAGGGGAGAGGTAAAAACATGGAGAAGGGGCTGCGGGAGAGTGCTGGGAGAAGAGAGCCAAGTCTCCTGCTTCCTCAACCATCCACTGGTACTCAGCTGTACGTTGTATTATAGCCCCAAACAACCCACTGGTTGGAGGCAATTATTTTCCCAAAGTTCCAAATTCCCTTCACCAACTTCCCCAAGCTACACTGCGCTAGTATAAAGAGAGCATGCTTCCTTTGGACACATGCTCTTAAGAGAGGGTAATTTTGATGTAGGAAGACTGAGTGTTTCACTAGTCAAAAATAGAGCACCAAAGCTTTGCTCCTGACAGAGGGATGCTAAAGACAGGAACTCTGAGTAGGCTTGTACACAACAAGGATTTTGCCTCCTTAACCTACCTTTAGTTCTGGCTTATATCTTTTTGCAACTAAGCCAGAGAGGATCTTTGGAGAAGTGAGGTTGTTTGAACCCCAAACTAGGTTTCAAGAAAAATTAAATAAAGCTAGAAAACATTTTGTTCAAGTCTAGTCTCAGATACTCCCTAGTTGGATGACCTTGGGCAAATCACTTAACTCTGATGATCTTAGAATTCTTCTTAGATCTTAGAACTCTTCTGTCTTAATACTGAATCAGAAGGTTGGTATGTAAAAAAATAAAAAAGCTAAAGTTATGAACTCTAAACGAGATAACGAGATAGTAGTCTATAACAGAGGGCTTTCATCTCCAGTCTAGCAATAAAGATCAAAAAGGAAAGACCAGAAATCATCAGGGGTACTACATATATTACTACTACATACATACATACATACATATGTAGAGATACTACATATCTCTACATATATTTCTCACCTATAGGTGAGGTCCCTTTCTATGGCTACTCATTCCTTACTTTGGAACCATATATACTTTGGAGGGAGTGTGCCTCATGTTGATGGGGGTGATGATCTACTTCAAACTTTCCCATATTTCATTAAGTGTGCTTTCATTGAGATAACTGCATCCTCCACCTTCTAAAAGAAAAGTTCTAGGTTGGGAGAGGGGTTGTAAACTATCATTTTGAATGGATGTGAACCCATAGACTACCTTAAACCTGAAGAATCAATGTGAAAATCCTATGTGAGATAGGAGAGTGTCACAGATGTTATTAAAACTACACTGAATTTTCTACTTCCCTTCTCCCTCCCACTGCATCAATAGGAGTTGAAGAGTGTGCAAGCAGGCAGAATTTCTGGAGGTAATTCAGATTAGTCTTTGTGACAATTTGATAGTAAAGGGGAAGGGAGAGAGAGCAGATAACTAGAGGGAGTAGAAGAGTCTAGGAAAGCTCTGAGAGATTTTTGTTTGTTTGGAAAGGGTTGCAAGAGGAGTATTCAGGATAGAAAACTAAATTTGATTCTAAGCAATAAGATGTAGAGCATAGAGAAGAGACAGAGAGAGGGTTGTGGGTGGGGAAAGAAAGAATAGGAGAAAAGAGGAGAGAATGGGGGGAGACAAAGAAAAGACACTGAGAGGCAGACACACAAGGATACCAACACATAGGTAAAGAGAGAATATGAAGGAATTGACCTATGGTCCTTGAAGAGTCTGGAAAGGATGGAAGGCAGAGACAGCCTTTGCAAAGAGTTGAGTTTTAAAGAGGAAGACCTTCCCAAATCTCTGAGACAAAAGAGAAACAGAAGCTAAACAGAGCTAGAAAGCTATGGTGAGGAAAAGATAGAGGAACTTGTGTTAGTTAGCTGGTTCTTATAATCGCAGAAAATTAAAAGGTAAGGTCTTGCTGAGAAATAGAAATGAAGATACTTTGGGGGACATCAGGAGAAAGGAAAAAGTGCAATCACTGCGGGAAGCATAATAATTAGCCAATAAAAGATGAATAAAAAGATTTCCATGAAATTATGAGGACCCAGTTATACAGTAAGAATTTGGAGTGGACCTAGCCAGTGCAGTTTCATGACATCTTCAGCCCTTGTCAATCTAAGAATAAAAGTGGAGAAGGAGTATAAAGGGTTTGCTCAGGATTATGGTTTAGCAATTCTGAGCAGGGGTGCAATAGAGAACAAGAGATATGAGGGTAAGATACGTTATTAAATGATTGATTATATCTAGACAATCAACAAACAATAAGTCCATGACTGATATTTAAGTTTGCAGGTTTCTAAAATGTAAATAATAACAAAAATTCATCAATTGTTTTTCCAAATTCAATTCAAGCTGGCTCCAATACATTTTCATATTTATCTATAACTACACCAAATCCTTCTCTGGTGCCTCATCATGACAAGCAAGTAGCCTTAGGTTCTCAAAGAATATACAAGGAAGTGAAAATTCTAGGTTCTACCATTCAACAGACTATTTTAACAATGGAAAACAGAAAAAAGAGCCAAGTAATTTGCATAAAATTAGGAGGATATACAGGAGAAATTTGAAGAGATATTTGAAAATGGAGGACTCCATATACGAACTCAACATTTTTCTTATATATTTATTATTTTCAATAAATGATGTAGTCATAGTATGTTGAATGGCCATATGTTATCAATATGGAGATAATTTGACTAAGAGAAGATATTTCAGACTCAAGGTAGGGACTATAGAGTCATAAACATCCTATTTTTTAGTATTCTTACCAAGATTCCAAATCACCTCCCAGAATCTCAAACCCATGTTACCTATCTATAACAAACCACATAGCTCAGCATTAAAGAATAATATGGGGATATTTCTGTAAGCTTATTACCTGCTAGTAAGCAAAAGAGATGCTGCAAACTTGAAAGACTATATTTTGTTTTTTTCAATAAATTAATTCTGCAGACTCCAGCAAGTGATTAGAAGGGTCATCCACCATGATCAAGTAGGATTTATACCAGGGATGCAGGGCTGGTTCAGCATTAGGAAAACTATCCACATAATTGACCACATCAACAAGCAAACCAGCAAGAACCACATGATTATCTCAATAGATGCAGAAAAAGCCTTTGATAAAATACAACACCCATTCCTATTAAAAACACTAGAAAGCATAGGAATAGAAGGGTCATTCCTAAAAATAATAAACAGTATATATCTAAAACCATCAGCTAATATCATCTGCAATGGGGATAAACTAAATCCATTCCCATTAAGATCAGGAGTGAAACAAGGATGCCCATTATCACCTCTATTATTTGACATTGTATTAGAAACACTAGCAGTAGCAATTAGAGAAGAAAAAGAAATTGAAGGCATCAAAATAGGCAAGGAGGAGACCAAATTATCGCTCTTTGCAGATGACATGATGGTCTACTTAAAGAATCCTAGAGATACAACCAAAAAGCTAATTGAAATAATCAACAACTTTAGCAAAGTTGCAGGATACAAAATAAACCCACATAAGTCATCAGCATTTCTATATAATTCCAACACAGCTCAGCAGCAAGAACTAGAAAGAGAAATCCCATTCAAAATTACCCTAGACAAAATAAAATACTTAGGAATCTATCTCCCGAGACAAACACAGGATCTATATGAACACAACTACAAAACACTTTCCACACAACTAAAACTAGACTTGAACAATTGGAAGAACATTAACTGCTCATGGGTAGGACGAGCCAATATAATAAAAATGACCATCCTACCCAAACTCATCTATCTATTTAGTGCCATACCCATGGAACTTCCAAAAATTTTTTTTACTGATTTAGAAAAAAAACACAACAAAGTTCATTTGGAAGAACAAAAGATCAAGGATATCCAGAGAAATAATGAAAAAAAATACAAAGGAAGGGGGTCTTGCAGTCCCAGATCTCAGACTATATTACAAAGCAGCAGTCATCAAAACAATTTGGTACTGGCTAAGAGACAGAAAGGAGGATCAGTGGAATAGACTGGGGGCAAGCAACCTCAGCAAGACAGTATATGACAAACAGAAGATCCCAGCTTTTGGGACTAAAATCCACTATTTCATAAAAACTGCTGGGAAAATTGGAGGACAGTGTGGGAAAGATTAGGCTTAGATCAACACCTCACACCCTACACCAAGATAAATTCAAAATGGGTGAATGACTTGAACATAAAGAAGGAAACTATAAGAAAATTAGGCGAACACAGAATAGTATACATGTTAGACCTTTGGGAAGGGAAATACTTCAAAACCAAGCAAGAATTAGAAAGAGTTACAAAATGCAAAATAAATAATCTGGATTACATCAAATTGAAAAGTTTTTGTACAAACAAAACCAATGTAACCAAAATCAGAAGGGTAGCAGCAAATTGGGAAACAATCTTCATAAAAACCTCTGACAAAGGTTTAATTACTCAAATTTATAAAGAACTAAATCAATTGTACAAAAAATCAAGCCATTCTCCAATTGACAAATGGGCAAGGGACATGAACAGGCAGTTCTCAGCCAAAGAAATCAAAACTATTAATAAGCACATGAAAAAGTGCTCCACATCTCTTATAATCAGAGAGATGCAAATCAAAACAACTCTGAGGTATCACCTCACACCTAGCAGATTGGCTAACATGACAGCTATGCAAAGTAATGAATGCTAGAGGGGATGTGGCAAAGTGGGGACATTAATTCATTGCTGGTGGAGTTGTGAATTGATCCAACCATTCTGGAGGGCAATTTGGAACTATGTCCAAAGGGCGATAAAAGACTGTCTGCCCTTTGATCCAGCCATAGCTCTGCTGGGTTTGTATCCCAAAGAGATAATGGACAAAAAGACTTGTACAAGAATATTCATAGCTGCGCTCTTTGTGGTGGCCAAAAATTGGAAAATGAGGGGATGCCCATCAATTGGGGAATGGCTGAACAAATTGTGGTATATGTTGGTGATGGAATACTATTGTGCTCAAAGGAATAATAAAGTGGAGGAATTCCATGGAGACTGGAACAACCTCCAGGAAGTGATGCAGAGCGAAAGGAGCAGAACCAGGAAAACATTATACACAGAGACTGATACACTGTGGTACAATCGAAGGTGATGGACTTCTCCATTAGTATCAATGCAATTTCCCTGAACAATCTGCAGGGATCTAAAAAAAAATACTACCCACAAGCAGAGGATAAACTGTGGGAGTAAAAACACCGATGAAAAACAACTGCTTGACTACAGGGTTAGAGGAGATAAGACTGAGGAGAGACTCTAAATGAACACTATAATGCAAATTCCAACAACAGGGAAATGGGTTCGAGTCAAGAACACATGTGATAACCAGTGGAATCATGCATCAGCTATGGGAGAGGGAAAGGCGGGGGGGGGGGGGGAAGGGGAGGAAAAGAAAACGATCTTTGTTTCCAATGAATAATGTATGAAAACGACCAAATAAAATAATGTTTAAAGAAAAAAAATAAATTAATTCTGCTTGGATTGACCAGAATTTGATATCAATAAATTATAAATGAGTTTTAGAAAGGAAAACAAAAGTTGGGGGGCTGAGAGGAAATAATCATGTATTTGTCTGACCTTTATGGATCCTGGTCTGGGATAGCAGTCACCACACTCCCTCTCACATCCACACACCTAGCCGAACCCATGAGTGGCCCTAGAAAGAGGGGACAAAGAGTCCAGACAGCTCTACTCCAGTTGAACTGTATGATCAGGAGCAACTCTCTTTCCATCTCTGAGCCTCAGTTATGGACTACATGAGATTCAGGGTGCATCATCAGCAATCAACCATTGCCCAGTGGGTGATCTTAGCCCTAATAGTAGATGAGTCATTGAAGTGATTTATTCAAGCAGGCCAACCTTTAGAGACTGCAGTAGTTTTACCAGCTCCAGAACTCAGGAGAGTCCAAGAAATGGAGGTTGCTGTGGTATATGGTTCCCTCCCATGGTGCCACCTCACGTGCCATAGCTTGAATTATCTCCTTTATCCCAACTTCATGAAAGGCAGGGCTGTTCAAAGAATTTCCCAAGAGACTTCTAGAGGAGGTGAAGAAAGGGAATCAGAAGAGGGGACCCTCAACAATGAGGAAGGAGTTAACAAAAGAGAGGAGGTCTCCAATGTCTCCAGGGGAGGGTGTCCCAAGTTATAGTGGGTGTCCTTGGGATGGGGAGTTGAAGGAAAGTGGTATCTCTGGTTGCCACTGATACCTGAGGTCCTCTTGGTCACCAGAAGAGGAACATCTTTGCCTATGATAGTGCCACAAATATGGAGGCGATGCTTTGAGAGTTTGGTCTCCAGACATGGAATATCTACTTGGAATGTGGCCCTGGGAAGTAGGAGAGTGAGGAAGAAGAGGCATTTCTAGAGATTGGTACATTGAAAAAAGAGTCTTCTCTGGCTATGGTAAGATCCTACTAGAAGTGAGGAGAGAAGTGGATGCCTCAATGAGATAGATGCATAGAAAAAACAAAGGGACATATGTCAAGGCAGTATAGATGGGGAGTGGTATCTCTCTCACTCCCAGAGAATCTCTAGATGTTCAGGAAGGAAATGCCTTGAGGAGATAGAGGTGGGGTCTCTGGCAGGGACAGGATTCAAAATGGAGGAAAGGAACATCTTGATGAGGGGAACATCAATATCTCTATCTATGGCATAATCTGTAAGAGGGGAGGCAGGGCTGCCTGCACTTATCTGAGAAGAGGAAGCAGGAATACCTTAGCTATTTAGCTCCCAGAAACTTAGGACAGAAGTAAGTGGCACGGTTAGAAGAGGTTGCCTTTCAGGGAAACAGTGCCTGAAGCTAAAATTTGACTTTCTGGTGAAAGGAGAGGACCCCAGAGAAGGGATCAGACAGTCAGGACTTGAGCAACTTGGCAGGGCAAGGTGCCTCAGGGTCACCTCGTCTCCCCTGGCCCATGGAGAGGGCCTCCTCCCTTGGAGAGGGGCAGGAGCTGGGGGCAGAGCAGGACTGAGGCTGAGGTTGGAGCTTGGGATGACTAGGTCCCTCGGGCTGGACTGGGAGGCCCTGTTGCCAGGATAAGGTTGGACTCGTTTAACTCATCCTCAGAGGAGGATTTGATATCTTCCTTTTTGGTGCCTAAAGAATGCTTGGCACCAGTTGCCCTCTTGTGCTTCCAAAACTTGGCCCTGCAATTCTGGAACCGGATCTGCATTTGGGCTTCAGTGAGGTCAATCTTGAGGGCCAGTTCCTCATATAGATATCATGGTAGTAGTTCAGTAAGCATTCACTCCAATTCCTTGAGCTGGGAGCTTGGGAAGGCCATTTGGATTCCATACTGTTTGCATTTCTCACTTACCCAAACAAGTTCCAAGAATAACTTGTTTTAGCACTGAGAAGGAGGATGTGAGTTGGTGGTCCTGTAAGGTGCCCAGGCTGAAAGGAGATGAAGCAATGCCAGAGCAGGTTGCTCCACTGTGCTGAAGGCAGGGCACACAAGGGGTCCCTGGATGAAGATTCCATGGGAGCCACAAAGGAGTTATAAAAGTTGACATTGGAGTAATCCATGAGCAAGCATGGGCTCAACTAGGGCAAGGGGGTGGCTCTATTTCTTAACAATTAAAGTTGACCAAAAGTGAAATGGGCTACTTCTGGAAGTACCTGGTTTCTGGCATTTGGAGGTTTTAAAGTTGGGATTGTGTGATTATTTACTGTGAATATTAAATGTGCAGTGGAATAGATAGTTTCTGATATTCTATTTCTGACATTCTGTATTCTGTTGGACTCATGTATTCATGATGGACTCGAGACTCTAAGCTTAGGACTTCCTCTGTAAGACCTGCATAAAATGTTATGATAAAAAGGATGTTATGAATCTTCCAACTTGGGTCATATCTGGCTGCCCTTCCTAACAATATTCCCTTCATCTTTATAGCCCTTTCAGGAGCCATGCATAAGAAGAAAACTTCTCATGTGGGTACGCCATTTGGGGGGAGCCAAAATAGAAACAAAAATAGAGACATATGAAAGTTTTTCAAATTTTATCCAAAATGTATATCTTTGTGTCTTCTGATCCTGCTAGCCCATGTTCTATTTTTCTGAGGCAAAGTCTAATCTCTCTTCAGTATGATAGCCTTCAAGTATCTGAAGATAGCATTCATGTCCTTCTGAATCTTCATGGTTTTGATAACACTTTGGCTTAGCTTTCAAAGGAGCTACCTATGGGTTTTGCTATGTTAGCCAAAGACTTTACTAAAAATATAGATTATATACCTATCAGATTTTCAGGTAATAAAGCAGAGAGATAATTAACACAATAGAAAAGTCAGGGTTCTAAACAATCATGAAAAAACATTTTGCCAAAATGTAGGGGAAACTGAAGAAGAATAACGATGAAGTCTTATAGTTGAATATTCAAAAATCAGTTTCATAAGTAGATCAGTATTTTGAATGAAAGACATTTTCTCTGAGTTTTAGTGAACTGCAAGTTCTTTTGGAATCAACAGTATACTCTGGCATAAAGCTAAGGGGATCTTGAGCTATATCCTAGAATAAGGAAGTAATCATCCCCCTCTACTGTTATGGCCAGAGCCTATCTGCAGCATTGTATTCATTTCTGTTCACTGAATTGCATCCAGGATGGTTAAGAGCCTTGAGATCATGTCATATGGGGATCAACTGAAGAAACAATATTTTAACCTAGGAAGGGGAAAACGCAGAGGGACCATGAGAACTATCTTCAAGAAGGACAATCAAATATAAGAACCTCACAATATCTCTCTCAACTGCTCTTTGTCACTATTGGACTACTGCATTGGTCTTCTAAGTGTGTCTGCATTAGACCTCTTATCATTCCAATCTATCTTCCATATAGTTACCAAAGTGTTCCTTCTAAAAGCACAAATTTTACAATGTCAATCCCCTACTCAGTGAAATTCAAAAGTTTTCCATTTTCTCTAGGATATAAACTATATGTAGCATATATGTACATGATATTTTAATATATTTATATGTTATATATATAATGTTTTATATATTATAGATGATATATGTATTTTAATATGTCATATATATATATAACTATATGTGATTCACATCCTAGAGAAAATGGTAAATTATTGGATATATATTGGGTATATACAGCATATATATAATATTTTTAGATTTGATACTTCAAAAATTTTAATCTTTTTATAAGAGAAGGGGCAAAGGTGGGATATATTTGGAAATTAATGTGATGCAAAAGTAAAATGTATCAAAAATATTGTTTTCAAAACAAAGAAGAAAAAAATGAAGTTCAAAGACTCTACTATAGATCAAGCACAATATGATCATTTGGGGTGGAGATGTCTCTAAATCTATGTATCTCATCTTTCTTTTGAACTATAGCAATTCTGCTTTTTCTTATTGTGTACAGTGCCTTCCTTGAAATCCTGTGGCATTGTCCTCCATGTCTCACAATTGATGCTGAAGTTTTTCAGAGAGATTCTGAGAGGGTACCACTTCCTCTGACCTCCATACAAACACTTGCATAATTTCTCTGTAAAAGTCTTTGAAGCAAACATATGTTTGTCATTCAAACATGGTGGCAAGCCCATTTGGGTTGTGCTCTTTTCAGTAGAGTCCAATTGGTTGGCAATTCAGCTTGAGAAAAGATGCCATTTTCCTTTACCTTATATTACCAAGTGATCTTCAGAATTTTCCCAAGAATTCAAATGGAAGCAATCCCATTTCCTGACGTGGCACTGATATACTATCCCATTTTCACAGTCATACAACAATGAGGTCAGAACAAAGGTTTGGTAGACCTTCAATTTGGTGGACAATCTAATACCTCTTTTCTCTAAGATTTTCCTTTAGAGCCACCCAAACACTGAGCTAGCTCTGGCGAAACATGCATCAACCTCATCATCTA
Source organism: Monodelphis domestica (assembly GCF_027887165.1). NCBI lineage: Eukaryota > Metazoa > Chordata > Mammalia > Didelphimorphia > Didelphidae > Monodelphis > Monodelphis domestica. The sequence continues at coordinate 521,174,215 of NC_077229.1, read as the reverse complement.
TGTGGTCATACCTAGAAAGTATACTGCCAAGGTATGTGAGCTTATCTATAGCATTCAAAATTTATCAAGTTGTTGTTATGCAGCATTGGTCAGTGCAGAATATCTATTTTCTTCATGTTAACTGTCAGGCCAAAATTTGCACAAGTGGCAAAGAATCAATACATGCTCTGTTGCATCTCAATCTCAGACAGCATTGAGTATACAATTATCTGTGAACAGATGCCAACAGTCCCTCTACTTTAGTCTTGGTTTGTAGGTTTTTCAGGTTATCACATTTCCATTGATGTCAGTTCCATCCTAATTGAAGGCATCAAACAACATCACTGAAAACATCATACTAAAAATCTTACAAGCAAGCTTATAGCCATGCTTTATGCCATTGGTGACTGGGAAGCACAAGATAATTACCCATTATCCAGAATCTATGCAAGCATGCTGTCATGGATCTAGCAAACAATATTGATGAACTTCTCCAAGCAACCAAATTTTTTCATGATATTTCTTAAGCTTTCATGATTGATAGCATCAAAGGCATTGGTGAGATCAACAAATGTTGTATACAGACCTCTATCCTGTTCCTGACATTTCTCTTGGAATTTTCAGGCAACAAATACCATATCAATCAATTTTTAGGCCTTGCCACACTGGCTGTTAGGTAGGTGACATCTTCCAAGTAAAGGAACAGCCAATTAAGGAGGATTTTGGCAAGAATCTTGTCAGCAATGGATAAGGGAGAGAAATCCCTGTGATTGTCACAGGTTAATCTATTTCCTTTTTCTTTATAGAAATAGATATTGGAGGCATCCTTGATCTCCCCCTTTTTTTGGATTGCTTTCCTGCTTTGGTATCCATCTGCCACACAGTCCTTGACTCCAAGAAGGTGTAGCATGCACAGTTGTCACATACTAATAAAACCATCTTGACAGATGGTCTAAACTACTTTGAGGGTAACCAAATAACCTCAAATCATTCAGTGAATTAAGGGAGTGTCTACCCTAAACATGTGAAAACTTCTCCCATGCAGAATGAACAGATGAAAATAATTTGTTTCAATGACCATGATGGCAGTGGAAACAGTACAGTGGAGTGCTTTCATCTTGGTTAGAAAATATCATTAATAGCTTGGTGAAAAAGACACAAAATATTCAAAAAATAACACCTTAAAATGGAATTGTCCAAATATAAAAGAGATTCAAAAATTCACTGAAGAAAAGAACTTGTTAAAAAGCAGTATTAGCCAAATTGAAAAAAAAAAAGATGTGCCAAAGATCACTGAAGAAAATAATTCTTTAAAAACTATAATTGGATTCCTCAAATCTAATAATTTCATGGAACATCAAGGAAAAAATCAAATCAAATAAAAAGAATGAACAAATGGAAGAAAATACAAAATAGTTCATTGAACAAGCAACTAATATGGAAAATAGAATGTGGAGAAATAATTTAAAAATTATTGTAGCACCTGAAAGCCAAAAAAATAGTCAAAAAGAGCAAAATCACAAAAACAAGCCTAGATATTACATTTCAAGAAATTATCAGGGAAAACAGCACCAAAATCTAAGATCAAGAGGTAAAATAGAAACTAAAAGAATTGAACTTCCAGGTAAACATGGCGGCAGTATAGATGCAAGACTCATCCTCTCCTCAGCACCCACCGATATAGAATACCTCAAAAGACAAAAAAAAATCGTAAGAATGAAGGGACTGTACAGTAGGGCGCAGCATTGAAGTATGTGGGATTTGGGCATTGCCACACTATAAGGGGGTGAAAACGTTACCACCAAAAACACGAGCTGATCTACCCTCCCCACACCACCTCAAAGCCAGAGTTGGAGCCAGTGCACACCAGAATCAGTGAGTGAGTGAGGGGCACCTCTAGAGTGAGCAAGGGGCACCTCTAGGTCCTTGAGAGCTGACTAAGACCACCAAAGACCTACCCCTGAGAGCAATTACACCTGAAAGCCCAGCAGGCTGAAGAGCACAGACCATGGGAGGTCACGGGAAGATAGCACAGAGAAGGGCAGCAAGCAGCAGAAGCTATGGAGATTCAAGAACTTGCCTCAGGCAAAATCCTTGCTCCTTACCTCCATACACAGAAAGCCTGCCTATCTCACTCAGATTTCTGACTATAAAGGGAAAGAAAAACCTCCACAGTGATGGCAAATTGTGCCCAGGAACAGCAACCTCATCCACCAAGAAAAACAGGAAGAGGGGTTTGACCCTGGAAATTTTTTTTGTGGAGGAAAAACCCAGACTACAGAGGAAATAGAGGAGGAAATTCAAATAAATGCACCAAAACCTTCCAAAAAAATGGAAATTGTCCACAAGCTCTTGAAGAATTTAAATTGGAGCTTATCAAAAAGACAGAAGCCTTCTGGCAAGAAAAGTAGGAAATAGTTCAAAGAGAAAATAACAGTTTAAAAGACAAGAAATCCCAACTGGTGAAATAGCTGGAAGCCATGAAAACCAGGATAGACCAAACTGAAAAGGAAAACTAGTCTTTAAAGACCAGAATTAAGCAACTGGAAGCCAATGATCTTGCAAAACAACAAGAATTAATAAAGCAAAGCCAAAAGACTGACAAAATAGAATAAAACATAAAATATCTCACTGAGAAGATGACAGATCAGGAAAACAGATCAAGGAGAGACAATTTTCATAGCTACACTCTTTGTGGTGGCAAAAAAAATGGAAAATGAGGGGATGCCCTTCAATTGGGGAATGGCTGAACAAATTGTAATATATGTTGATGATGGAATACTATTGTGCTCAAAGGAAGAATGAACTGGAGGAATTCCATGGAGACTGGAACAACCTCCAGGATGTGTTGCAGAGCGAGAGGAGCAGAACCAGGAGAACATTGTACACAGAGACTGATACACTGTGGTACAATCAAATGTAATGGACTTCTCTATTAGTGGCAATGCAGTGATCCTGAACAACCCGGAGGGATCTATGAGAAAGAACACTATCCACATTCAGAGGAAAAACTGGGAGTAAAAACACCAAAGAAAAACAACTGCTTGAATACATGGATCAAGGGGATATGACTGGGGATTTAGACCCTAACTGAATATCCTAGTGCACACATCAACAGCATGGAAATAGGTTCTGATTAAGGACACATATAATACCCAATGGAATTGTGCGTTGGCTACAGGAAGGGCGGGGGGAAGGAAAGGGAAGAATAGAATATGATTTTTGTAATGAAGGAATAATGTTTGAAATTGAACAAATAAAAAAATAATTAAAACAACTAAAAGAATTCACTGCTCCCATTCTGAAAGAAATTTCCAAATGAAATCTTTCAGAAATACCATTGCCAAATACCAGAGCTCTCAGAACAATATTGCAAGAAACAAGAAAGAAATAATTCAAGTATGGAGCCATTATAAGATTTAACACTTTCCCCATTAAAGGAGCAGATGGCATGGAATATCATATCCAGAAGGCAAAAGAGCTGACATTACAACCAAGAATAATCTATGCAGCAAAACTGATTATAATCTTTCTGGGGGAGATATATATTTAATGAAATAGAGAACTTCAAAGCATTCCTGATGAAAAGACCAGAGCTGAATAGAAAATTTGACATTCAAACATGAGCAACATGAAAGAGAAAATATAAGCAACCCAACAAAGTTAAACTGTTTACAGTCGTATATAGTAAGATGATATATGTAACTTCTAAGAACTTTATCATTAGGGCATTGAGAAGCAATCTTCATAGACAGAGGGCATATTAATGAGTCAATTGTGTTAAGATGATCTAAAAAAATGAAGAGGTGAGAAAGAGGGATGAACTGAATTAGTTGGGGGGATGGGAGAGGTAGAACCATGAAAATATCTCATATACAAGAGGCATAAAAGGGTAGAGCTTTTACATTGGAGGGAAAAATGAGGGATGGGATGGCAGAATATCATCCTCATCAGAAATGGTTCAAAAAAGAGAAGAATACACACACATACATACAAATGCACACATTCAACTGGGCATAGAAATCTTTCCTATCTGACAGAGAAATAGGAGGAGAAAGGGATAAAAGAGAGGGGTGAGACGATAAAAGGGAGGGCAAATTAAGGAAAGTAGTGGATAGAAGTGAAGCAGGACTAAGGAGAGAGGATAGAAAAAGAGAAAGAATAATAAGCAAAAGAAAATAAAATAGGGAAATATACAGAATCATAACTGTGAATGTGATGAGCTTACCTATAAAACAGAAGCAACTAACAGAATGAATTAGAAAACAAAATTCAAGAATATATTGTTTCAGGAAAAATATTTGAAATAGAAAGACATATAGAAGGGATAAGAGTAGGAGGGAGGGCAAGAACATGGATTGCAAAATGGCAGAAAATGATTATTAAAATTATATCAACATGTAACCTAGAAAAAAAAAGAAATGATAAATGGGAAGATCTATATGAACAAATGCAAAGTAAAGTGATCAGGACCAAGAAATCATTGTAACAGCAATATCGCAATGATGATCAATGGTGAAAGACCTAGTATTATAATCAATACAATGATCCAAGAAAATCACGAAAGACTCATCATAAAAATTTCTATCCACCTCCAGGGGAAAAATGGATGAGCTCTTCTTGCTTTCTTTTTTTTTGTAATGCAACAAATATGAAAATAAGTTTCAAATGACTTCACATAATTTATTGCCTTATCAGGGTATGAATTAGAGTATTGGGGTGGAGGAAAAGGATTTGGAACTCAAAATTTAAAAAGAAAGTTAAAAATAACTAAATAATTTTTAAAGATTCACTTGAAATGCTTCCTTCTATATGAATCTTTTCTTGATTTTCCCCAACTGCTAGTCCCTTTCCTCCTTAATTACTTTCTATTTAACTATTCTATATTAATTTTGGATTTATTGTACATATACTTATACATAAACATATTTACTCTAATAAGAAAGTAAACTCTTTTTAAACAGAAACTAATTTTTATATTTGTATCTTCAGTACTTAGGAACATAGTGGCACTGAATAAATACTTGTTAACTGATTGATTGATAGTAATTTTTTTTTATTAGAATTAAAGCCTCGAGGAAAAAATAAGTTGTTGGTATTTTTTATTGGTCTCTAAGTGAAGAAAACCTTCCAACAATTAGAACTGCCCTAAAGTGGAAGGTCACCTAAGGAATGTGCAATTATTCTAACATCCAAGATTTAAAATCTTTTGGAGAAATTTCAGGAAAGGAAACTTGCCAACACCCCAAATCAAGAAAGTGGATCCTTTTGGAGTAGGTGCTATAAAGATGCCTGCAGAAGCCACACATTGTGTCAAAAGATCCAGAATGAACTTTGGAATATGATGAACTGAACTGAACGGGGTTGAACATATTTATTCTGAATGTAAACTCTTATGCCAAAGGGGACTGTTCCCTAATTGGCATTTTGTCAATGTGTATATGAGTCATTTTTTTCTTTCTTCTTCTTTTATTTCCCTCTTATCTCTAATTATTATAGCTTCCTCTTAGAAAGTGCAGTATTGTATGTGCTTTTAGCTTGGAGATATTTAGAGATATAAGATAGTTATGTTTAAATGATCCATTGGGGAGACTGGTCTCCCAAAGGATCACAGGGAGAATTGTATAGAGGGAATTTCATCCTCTCCCCCCTTGGATTGCTGACCTGCTTAATCAACAATTTTCACATGCCAGCACTGCATCAGTGAACATAAATAAAAGGGCATGGGTGGAGCCTAGAGGGGCTTTTGGCACTGACTACTTGTGGTAGCAGACCGGTGAGGGACAGACTGAGGATTCTTACAGGATGGGCAACAGGTGGTCAGGATTAGAGTAAGAAAGAGACTTTAAATCTATGCTCATCTCCCTTTTCCATCTCAAGTGATTATTAATAAACTTTATGGAAAATAAGAATTTGTAGGGATTAATTTAAACATAACAGAAGTAGCACATTTCTTTCAAGGGAAGGCTTTTAATTGGAAGACGAATGACCAATTGTTGGGATATCATTCAAGATACTCCTTTCATATTTAGATTGGGCTAGATGCTATCACAAATCTTCTGGTTTTGAGATTGTGCAGTTCTCTGGCTATAGTAGACTAGAAGGATAGATATTTTGAATATGGTCTCAGAATGTCTCTTGAAATCATGCAATCTGTCTTTGAAACTATAATATTTAAGCTTGATTGTCATTTATAACACATAACTGTGAGGTTTGTTGTCATTTTATATAGCCACACATTTCATACTCTTATTATTGTATCATTTAAATCATTGATAATACATATTAAATATTGGTTAACACAAAGGGAAAATATCTTGGATTCACAGATTGCTTTATGGATGCATTATTTTTCTTTTCATTGTATTCTTATGTTTAAAGAAATTTTAGTCCAAATTCCCATTCCCCAAATGTAAAATCATGTAAATCCAGATAGATAATTTTTTTGAATTAGAGAATTGACAGCACAGCCAGAGGTAGTATGTGAATTCTTTGTTATTAAGAGATAGAGACAGTTTTCAGATTAATGTACCAAAAAAAAATCCAAAGGAGAAAAGAATATATATTGAACCAGATGTACATAATGTCTGTATAATAACCACCTCTGGAAACTGAATTAATTCTTTGAAAAAACGCAGCTTCTATTCAGTACAACAAGACATGAAGAATGAAAAACAATTCAAGAGGCCAGCAAGACCTTCAAGAAAGTAATGGATGCCAACATAAAAGTGAAATCCAGATGAAAGCACAATCTGCAACAGTCATGCTCCAATGTGATTATAAGACAGTCATTCCAGACACATAACCTCAAGCTTCTTGAATATTTTCATTTTTGTTACCCAAATGCCCTACTGAATGTTAAAGAGCAAGAAAATATCACCAATACCAACATGTCCTAGTGTGAAGGCAAACTAACATCCTCAAAGCAATGATTTTTTCAAAGATTTGTCTACAACAGAAACGCGAGATCTCCCTTTCATTTCAAGCTTGGTTTGTTTTTTACAATTTATTTTTACTTTTTACATATAACATAACATAACACAACATAATATGAAACATAACAAAAAAGGAATACATATGATTTTTAAAATTATGTAATAAAGTTTAATAAATATTCTTATCTATTAGAAACAAATTCTCAGATTAGCTATGTCCAAAAATCTATGTCTCATTCTTTTCCCTCCTCTCTACCACCCTTGCTCCCTCCCCAAAGAAGACAGGTAATATTATACAGGTTATACATATAATATCATATAATGCACATTTCTCTGTTTATCATGTTATAAAACAAGACTCATTGCTTATAATAAAGAAAAATTCTTGGAGGTTATAAAATTGATAATGGCATGTTTCAATATGCATTTGGATTCCATCTGTTTCCTCTATGATGGTGAATATACTTTTTAATCAACCTTTAGATTTGTACTGGATTCTTGCCTTGTTAATAATAGTTGTTAAGTCATTCACAACTGATCATCATACATTATTGTTGTTATTGTGTACCACATTCTCCTTATTCTAATCACTTCACTTTGCATCACTTCATATGTCTTTCTAGGGTTTTTTGTGATGATTTTTGTCTGCCATTTCTTATGGCACAATAGTTTTCCATACAGTCATATACACAATTTATTCAGCCTTTTCCCAATCAATGAACATTCCTCCAGTTTCCAGTTCTTTGCCACCACAAAACAGAGCTTCTATAAATATTTTATAATAGTTTCTTTTTCCTTTATCTTTGATCATCTTGCAAAATACAGCTAATAGTGTCATTACCAAGTCAAAAGGTTCACAAAAAAATTTATAACTATTTAATTATTCCAGATTGTTTTACAAAATAGTTGCATCAGTTCATAGTTCCATGAAAATATATTAGTATTCCTATTTTTCACATATCCTCCAATATATGTCATTTTGCCTTTTATCATTTTAGCCAATCTGACAGGTATGAGATATCTCAGAGATTTTTTATTTGTATTTATTTAATAAGAAATGATTTAGAATATTTTTCATGTATTTATATATAGCTTTTATTTTATCATTGAAAAACTGTCTATTCATATCTTTTGACCATTTATCAGTTGGGAAATATCTCATATATTTGATAAAGTTCTCTATATGTTTTAGATATAGGTCCTCTGTCAGAGAAATTGTCTATAAAATTATTGCTTTCATTCTAATCTTGGTTACATTAGTTTTATTTCTATAAAACCTTTTAAATTTAATGTATTCAAAATTATCCATTTTATATTTCACAATCCTTTCTACCTCTTGTATATTCTTTTCTCCTGCACGTGAAATCTGATAGGTAATATGTTACCTCTTCTAATTTGTTTATACTGTCTCCCTTTATAACTAGGTCTTGTATCCATTTTTATTTTATCTTGGTAAATATTGTAAGATATTGGTCTATATCGAGTTTCTGCCAAACTACTTTCCAGTTTTCCCAAAAATTTTCACATTCCTCATTCCAAAAATTCATTTCAAAATTTATCATTCCAAAAAATTCAGAACTTTACCTTTTTCAAACAAAAGGTTACTACCATCTTTTATGGCTGTTTGTTGTATGCCTAATCTGTTTCACTGATGTACTTTTCTATTTCTTAGACAGCACCAGATAGTTTTGAGAATGACTGCTTTGCAATATAGCATGAAATCTGCTACTGCTAGACTTCCTTTCTTAATTTTTTCATTGTTTCCTTTGATATTCATGACCTTTTATTTTTCCAAATTAATTTTGTTAATATTTTTTCTAATTCAATAAAAAATTTTAGTAATTTAATTGGAATAGCATTGAATAAGTAGATTAGTTTAAGTAGTACTGTCATTTTAATTATATTGGCTCTACCCAATCATGAATAATTAGTATTGTCCAAGTATTTGTCTATTATATAAAGAGTGATTTATAATTATGTTCATATTGTTTCTAGATTTGTTTTGGAAGATATTTGCTTCTCTCTATGGTCAGTTTAAATGGATTATCTCTGATTATCCCTTCTGTGATATGTATAAATATTGATGATTTATGCAGATTTATTTTAAATCCTGTATTTTGCAAAAATTGTTGATTGTTTTTAATAAATTTTACTTGAATCTCTAGTATTTTCTACCTATATCATCTGCTAAAAGACATGGTTTTTTTAGCTCTTTGCCCATTCTGATACAGCCAATTTCTTTTTCATCTCTTATTTATATTGATAGCATTTCTAGTACAATATTAAATGATTCTACTGACAATGGGCATCATTGTTTTACTCTTGATAGGAAGGAATTCTAATTTATCCTCATTACATATATGTTTGCTAATGGTTTAAAAATATATCTCCTAATAATCTAAAGGGAAAAATTAATTTAAATCTAAGCTTTCAAGTGTTTTTAAAAAGGAATGGGAGTTGTATTTTGGAAAAAAAAGCTTTTTTTCTGCAACTAATGATATATGGTTTTTGTTACTTTTTAATTTATGTAATCAGTTATGTTAATAGTTTTTGCATACCTCATATCAATCCAATTGGTTCATAATGTATAATATTTGTGATATATTGTTGTAGAATCCTCACTGATATTCTATTTATACTTTTGCATCTATATTTATTAATGGAATTGGCATATAACTTTTCTTTCTCTGGTTTTGCTCTTCCTGATTTAGGTTTCAGCACTATATTTCATAAAATGAATTTGTAGGATTCCTTTTTTACCAATTATTCTAAATAATTTAATATTGAAACTGGATGATCTTTAAATGTTAGGTAAAATCACTTCTAAATCCATCTAGCCTGGATACTTTTTTCCTTTGGAACTTCTTTTATAAATCTCTTCAATTTCTTTTTCTAAAATAGACTTATTTAAATATTCTATCATGCCTCTGTTAGTTTAGATAATTTGTCTTTTGTAAATATTCATCCATTTCACTTAAATTATTAAATTTGTTGACATATAATTGGACAAAATATCTCCTAATAATTGTTTTGAATTAATCTTCATTACTGGCAAATTTCACCCTTTTCATTTTTGATGCTAATGATTTGGTTTTCTCAATCCTATTAACCAATGGTTTATCTATTTTATTGTTTTTTCATTAAAATATTAGTTTTATTAATCAAATGGTTTTCATACATTCAATTTTATTAATCTCACCTTTCACTTTTAGGATTTCCATTTTAGTATTAGACTGGAGATTTTTAATTTGTTCTTCATGTAATTTTTTAGTTGTATACACAATTAATTGGTGTGTTCTTTTTCTATTTTATTAACATAAGCATTTAGAAATTTTAAAAAATTTCATCTAATTACTGCTTTTGCTGTATCTTATGAATTTTGGTATGTTGTATAATTGCTCTCATTTTCTTTATTTGAATTATGTATTAGTTCTATGACTTGTTCTTTCACCCACTCAATCTTTAGATTGTTAGTCTCCATTTAATTTTTATTCTGTGATTCCATGGTTCCTTATTAAATATAATTTATAGCATTCTGATATGAATATGATTCATTTAATATTTTGCATTTATTTATAATTTTTTGTGCTTTAATACATGGTAAATTTTTTTAAGCTAGTCATATGCCACAGAGAAAAGAGTATATTCCTTTCTATCCCCAAGCTGTTATCTCCAGATAACTTAACTTTCATATCTAGTTTATCTACAATTTTATTTATCTTCTTAATTTTTTTTTTGTTAGCTATATTCTGTTCTGAAAAGGCAAGGCTTAGATTCTCCACTATTACAGTTCTTTTATCTATTTCTACCAGTAATTCCTTTAGCTTTTTCTTTAAACATTTGGATGCTATAACATTTAGTACATATGTGTTTAGTATTGATAATGCTTCATTAATTATGGTACCTTTTGACCTAATGTAGTTTCTGCTTCTTTCTTTAATTAGATATATTTCAGCTTTAATCTTGTCAAAGATTATTATTATGCTTGCTTATCTTCTCTGCTGAAACAAAATATATTCTTCTCCATCCTTCTATTCATATATATATACATGCCTCTCGTTTTAAAATTGCATTTCTTATAAACAAATGCTTATTAATTGCCTGCTATGTGTCAGGCATGATGCAAGACTTTGGGGATATAAATAAAAAGAATTAGACAATTCCTGTTCTTAAGCAATTTCTTCTATGGCAGATAGAACAAGCATATACCTAAATATATAAAAATAAATATAAGGAGACTAAATAAATATAAAGAAAATAATTATAAATACAAATTACTTAAATGCAAGGTAAAGGCAGTATTTAGGGAAATCAGAAAAATTCCACATGGAAAAAGATTCCTTAAGTTGTGTTTGGAAAGAGTAGAGTTCTAGGAAGTTTAGGTAAGGAAAGAGTATATGGCAGATCTGGGGGAGTGTCAGAAAGACAGGATGGGCCCAAGTGAGAGGATGAGGGAAAGGACAGTGCGACTGCTTTGCAAAATGCCAGCAGGGAAGTCTGGAAAGGTAGAATGGAGCCCATTTGTGAAAAGCTAAAAACAGGAATTTCTGTTGATCCTAAAGGTTTTAGGAAGATTATGAACTATGGAGATTAGGGAACAGGGAGGAGATGTGGTCAGATTTTGGCTAAAGGAAAATCACTTTGGCAGCAGAGTGTAAAATAGAATTGAGTGGGGAAAGAATTAATTTTATCCTGTCCTGTTCTACTGGGCGTCATGCCATTGTATATTTGCTTTCTTTCCTTACTTCTTTGTTTTCCTAGTTTTCTTCAAGAAAGACGCAGCTCCACTTCTTTGTTCTTGAGGAGGGTTTTCTTGGTCTTCCACTTTTGACATTACCGACTTTGCACCTCTCAGCCGCACTTTGTTTATGATACATGTTGTGTCACACAGATATTTCATATTCAAATATTTTCTCCCCTCTTAGAATTCGAGCTTCTCAAGGGTAGAGATTGTCTTTGTCTGTACTTGTATCCCCACTGCTTATCCTAAAACCTAGTAAAAACATAATAAATACTTAATGACGGACTGACCTAACACCATGCCATTCTACCTTATGTAATATTGATGGTCTTTACAATAAAAGTCGTGATTTTGTCATCATAGAGAATTCCTAGCATTAGAACTTTTATAACAATGAAAATTGCCTTCCAGTGATGTCTTAGTGGATAAAATGTAGGAAGTTGCCTTAAGGCACAAAGAAGTTAAATGAACTTTTAAGGAGGGACTCCAGAGGCCATCTAGCCCCATCACCTCACTTTACAGATGAGGAAAGGGGCATGGAGAAAAGTAAAAATGAATTATCTAAGGTGAAAGGGAGAGCAAGCATCCTATGATAGATTTGAACCCACGCCTTCAGTTTCCAATGGACAAACTCCCATAAGAAGCAGCTACAATATTTGATACCAGGCTTACTGACTCTAGCCTAGCCTTCTCTTCTCTAGACCCCATTGTTCACTCACACTTATCAGATTTATTCCTATACTTACATTATCTGCACAGTTTGAGCAAAATGTTTAAGTCCTCTAAGTATTTTATTTAGATGGCAAATTACTTTTTATTCTTATATTGTTCCTGATTATTCTGTTTTTCCATATACATAAGTGTTTGCTAGATTAAAATGGAAACTCCTTGATGCCTAACCCTCATCCTCCCACTAGCTGCATGTCAGCTACTGTGATGAGCTATGGGACATAGCCTTGTCCCCTAACCTCTGTCAACCTCATTTTCCTCATGTAGAATGGGAATAATGGTAACTCATACTACTCATCTCACAGGAATTCTTTGAGGAAATTCCTTGGCAAATTTTAAAGTATTATATTAATGCGTATTGTCATCATTATTCAATCACTTATTACCTGTGATTGAAAAGCAGGAAAATTGAAAACAAGAAGAACAGAAAGAACTTTTAAAACTCAATGAAGACTTGAGCTCCATGGTGAATCAATGAATGGCAGCCAACAAAGGCAAGAGCTGGCATATGGATTGCTAAAGGGATTTTCCTAAGATCTGCCTCTGCCTCTGTCTCTTTAAGAGGCAGGAGATGGGGATTTCTAGGTGAAGCAGAGCTGAGAGGGGTCTATGTGCTAGAAGTGAAGATTCCATTATCAAGGAGAGGAGAGGAGAGTTAAGGAAGGAATCCGTTGGCAGTTAGGTCTTTTGCCTTTGGATCTCAAGAGAGGAGGAGGTCTATATCTGAGTCAAGGGGCTACTGGCAATTACTACTGATAGTTAGAGGATAAAACCTTATTTAAGGAGGTCATGAGTGGTGGCTGTTGATTTATTAGTGTAAGATAGGGAGTTAGTGAATCAATTTTAGATAGTGTAGGTTAGATAGGCCTGGTCTGGCCAAGCAAGAAGAACCTGTCCTCAGAAGACAGAAGTAGGGTTTTAGAAATTTTAGTTAATATTAAGAATTTAGGTATAGTCATAGGGTAGTAGAATAATAATCTCTCTTGCCTTCTTTCTATTTTCTATCTGTGCTTCTCAAATTAAACTAAGCATTTTTTAAACTGTTCTTCTCATTTCTGTCAAACTCCTACCATTTAACCTTTACTAGGTATACTGAGCAATGGACAAGTTTCACAAGGACTCAATATAGAAAAGAAGACTTTGAGCCTTTCACCTTAGTATTTCTTCCTAGTATTACCATAGAAAAAGTTCATTGTTAGTATCATCTTCAAAAATGAATGACCATCTGTCAATGAGACTTTAAAGGCATCATCTAAGTTCAATTTTTAATGCATTTCAAATTCCAATTACAGTGAGTATGAAAGAAAAGATGTCTAAAATTTAGGATAAATATATATTAAAAAGATTTTTTAAGTATTCATTTTGATGATTGAGGGGTGGGATCATTGAGGGAAGTTGTTTTGTACTTTAATATTAGTTTGAAGCATTTACCTAGTGTTTAAACATGACAACTACTACACAAATCCTTTTCAAAGGTTAGGTTTTATGATCTATCACTATGAGAGGTTGAATGGTTGTGAAATACCCTGCAAGGGTTATGGACACCTAAAGGAAACATAACACTGTTTACCTGCCAAAAAGGAGGCCAAGTTATGTCCTGGAAACAATAGCAAAGTGTTTGGAGACATCTGGAAAGGTATCAGGTAAACTATGAAACCAAAGGGTTTAAATTCTTTCTCTGCCTCTTACAGTTTTTAGTCAGAGTTTGACTAATTGGAAGAAGGACCTATTAAATAACTATATTTTCCAACAAAACAGAACCTGTCCTGGCTTGGAGAAAATGAATATATAAATGGCACAGTACATAAATGTAGTAAAAGGGTAAAAAAATGGCAAGACCAAAATTCAACTTTTATATATATTTTACCCAACTCAATTCGATTCCATTTAATTCAGGGAGCATCGTGTGAGGACCTGAGCTAGATAGAGATCACACAAAGACAAAAATAAACCAGGGCTTGCCCTCAAGAAGTTTACATGAGAAGCAGTATATATACAATGACACAACTACAAAGATTATATAACATAAACCTAATGTAATTTGGTGGGAGATCAGGAAAGACATCTTAGAGGAGGTGATTCAAGAGAGCTTTGAACAGAAATTGATCAAATGGAAGTAATGTGCAAGAAAATGATTCTGAGTGTGAAAGACTTCAAAAGATTTTAAAGGCCAAACAAATACATCACCACCCCCCTAAAAACTCCAGATGATTTCTATAATCAATATTTCATTATATTAAAATAGCATCAATTTTATGAACTTAATATACTTTCCTCTTTTTATAAATTCCCCCCAAGCCTTCCAACATATCCATTATTGTGACCTGCCCTAGACTTTTAAAAATACATAATATGTGTGTTCTCACATCACACAAACAGTGAACAAATCACTACAACATAAGTAAATTATTCCAAAATATTTTTTCAGTCTGTTTCCTTGGCTAAAAACCATGTGTATCACAGTTTTTATAAAAACACATACCACTTCCTCAATAGAATAGGGGAGCACCATCTGTGTCATTCTCCTCCACTATTGTACAGTGTGAGAGCACATATTTGTGAATCATTTGTCCAACAGATCCGATCAGATCCCCCAGAATTGCTTGGTAAAATACAACTCCAGGTCTATGATGGAAATGTTTTGTTGTTTTGAGTTTTTATAAAACAAAATCTCTTCAAGTTTATCAGAATTTCTTTTTGGTATTTGGTAAAAAGTACATTCTACTTCTGGGCCAAGACTAGAAAAAATGAAAATAAATTAATAATATAAATAAATAAAATAAATAAATAAAATAAATGAAAATAAAGATATTTGACTTATTTACAAAGGCTGCCATACAATTTCAACTACTGCATACACATTTTATAAAAATTAAGCATTCATAACTCTACTTATATAGCCCCCCTGAAATCTACTCTCTAGATAAATTTAAAAGCCAGGCATATGTTTTCATGAAACTGAATCAGATTTTCCTTGTGGTAAATCCCACCCCAAATTACAAGCTCTATTTAGTGATGTTCCAGTTTATAACATGAGGTAGAAATGAAAAACAGGTCTTTTCCTAATGAGGAAACATTGAATCTATATCTGTATATAAAAAGGATCCCAAGAATATGAGAAAGAATATCACTGAGTCATTTATCTGCTCACTCTCACACTTAATGCCTCAGAAGAAATTATACTGACTAGAAATATACATATATCACCTTTCCTATCCTTTAGTTGTCTTAGCTGTGGTGGCAGTTACCTAACTGACTGAAATTCATTTTTTTTCCTTCCAGGAATAATTCTCCACACTGTCATTATATGAGTGTATATATGTGTAAAAATACATCATTATAAAACATAAAAATATACAATAAAATTAATTTTTCACATATTACATGTCAATACAATTTTCAATAGTCATTTTCTGACACTGAGTGATCCATGTTTTCTCCCTCCCTCCCACCACTCCACCATCTTCAGATGGCAGCTAATATAATATATATTTCACATATGTTATTATATAATATATATTTCCATGTTCATCAAGTTGTGAAAGAGACACATATTGCAAACAGTAGGAAAAAACCCATAGAGGAAATAAAATGAAGAATGGTATGATTCATTATTCATTCAGACTCTATCAGTTTCTTCTGGGATTGTGAATAGCCTTTTTACTTGATGAGTCCCTCAGAGTTCTTCTTGATCCTTGTACTGCTAATAATAGTTAAGCTTTTCATAGTTGATCATTGTACTTTATTGCTGCTGTTGTTTACAGTGTTCTCCTGGTTCTGCTCCATCCATTTTGTAGCACTTCATATAAGTCTTTCTTTTGTGATCATCCTCTTTGTCATTTCTTATGGATCAGTAGTATTCTATTACAACTAGATACCATCAGAAAATCCAGTAAAGATTTATATGAACTGATGCAAAGTGAAGTAAGCAGAAACAGGCAAACACAGAAACACTATGTTCAGAAACAGAAATAGTATAAGATATTCCACTGTGAAGAATTAAACTATTATCAGCAAAGCAAGTTTCCAAGATATCCACAAGGGACTCAATGAAAAATGCTGTCCACCACCTCAGAAAAAAATGATAGAGTGTGAAAAGATTTTGAAATATGGCATTCTTCACTTAATTTCTGCCATGGATTTTTTCTTTATTTATTGTAAATTCACCCTTTTCATTTTGGTGTAGTAGTTTCATTCTATTCTTTCATTTTATTGATCAAATTAAGCAAAGGTTTGCCTACTTGGGTTTTTTGTTTGTTTGTTTTGTCTTGTTTATTGGTAAAACCAGCCCCTTGTCTTATTTATTAGTTGAATGGTTTTCTTACTTTCAATTTTATTAATCTCTTCTTTGAATTTCAGGACTTCCATTTTGGTACTTAAATGAGAATTTAAACTTTACACTTTTTCTAATTCTTTTTGTTTTCAGTTGCATGGCTAATTCATTGATCTACTCCTTTTCTATTTTATTTATGTAAGAAATTTCCCTACAAACTGCTTTGGCTACATTCCTAAAATTTTAGTATGTTGACTCCTTTTCATTCTCTTTAATGAAATTGTTGTTTGCTCCTCTGACTAATTCTTTGACCCATTCATTTTTAGGATACATTTATTTAGTGCACAATTTTTAGTCTTTTTTTCTGTAGACTTTTATAATATTATGGTCTGAAAAGAATGCATTTAATATTTCTGCTTTCCTACATTTGGTTGTGAGACTTTTATGACCTATTATATAATCACTTTTTTGTGAAAATTTTATGTGTTGCCCAGAAAAGAATACATTCCCTTTTATTTTCATTCCATTTTCTTTTCATTCCATTTTCTTCAAATGTCTATCTTATCTAACTTTTCTATAATTCTGTTCACCTCCTTTATTTTTTTCTTGTTAAATTTTTATTTGGCTTACCTAATTCAGATATTAGTATCTCATAATAATGTAGTTTTTCCTCTACTTTCTTTTGTAACCCCTTTAACTTCTCCTTTAGGAATTTGGATGCTATGCTATATTTGGTGCATACATGTTTAATAGTGCTGAATTCATTGTGCATGGTATCTTTTATCAAGATGTAATTTCCTTCCTTATCTTTTTTAATTATAACAGTTTTTACTGTTTATTTGTCTGAGACCATAATTTCTACCCCTGGGTCATCATCTTTATATGAACTATGGAGTTAAAAAAGGAGAAACACGTGGAAAGTCTTTTGAAAGGTCTATGTATCCAAAAGCTACAAAAAAGATTAGTTGCATGAAAACTCGACAAAAAAGAAAGTATTTCCAGATGAGAGACATATCCAATGCAAAGGTTGAAGATATAATTCTATTGTAGCCATATCTCTGTGTGATGTTGTTTATATAACATATTAGGTGAAAATTTTCTACTCTACTGCTATAGAATATTGGGATTCTTATTCCATCTTATGATACCCAGACTTTGGACTGTGGATATCACCAATCATTTCCAGATTCTTCTCCTTGCCTCCCACTGGGAATGACTTTCTCACTCCAATCTTCTCCTGTGACTTCACCCTTTCAGAGGATTGTTCTTGAAAATTCAGAGACTATAACAATGGGGAAGACCATATGTTCCTTTATGGTAGCTCACTCAAATCCTGCCACCCCCACCACAATGACACATGTAAACCAGAGATGGATTGCTCCTGAGTTCAGTTTTTACCTATAAGAAAACCAAATCCATCCTGTAGCATTATTTTGGAAGTTGTGGGATATAAAACACTAATATTCACTTTCACTTAATTACTTGATTACCGGTCAGAACGATTTCTAGTAGTTTTTGGCCATTTTCCCACAGTTGATTCTGTGTGACTTTACATGTTCAACATGTCACTTACTAACCCTATTTCTTGGATCCCATATCCAATAATGAAACATGTACCAGAAATCACTATTTTACTACATTTTTACCTTTTACTATCCATCGATACTAATTAAACAGAAACATAAATGAACTTTAAAGAACTAAGCTTTAGCTTTAACATATGGTCCCCTGGATAAGAGAGGGGGAGGAAAGGGAAGCAAAATTTACCATCTGGTATCAGTTCTTCTAAACTTAAAATTTAACAATGGCCAATACAAACAACTGTGCTTCTTACTCCTGTTCATTATTGTTCTTGAGACCACAAAAGGGAGATGCAGCACAGGCAATGGCAGAACTCCCTTGACTGCTAAAATTCCAGTAATGCTTTCTGTCTCCATACTCATACCAGTCACTCTTGCAATTCATTTATGTTGCATTTAAGCTCACCCTTGCCTGAGTAGATCTCACTATTTGCTGAAGGGAAAATAATGCTACCTCTTAAAGGCATAGTCCTTTCATTTGTGGATCAAGAACCATAAGATTTCCCTCATATTCCCAGGTTTCATTCCATCTGTTCAAAACCTTTTGGTTAAGGGCTTGCTATCTAAACAACAGAGGTGCATTTAGTTTAAAAAATAAATCTACTGCCCATATCCCCAACTCCCACTGAATAAATAAAAGAGAACTTTATATAATTGGCTCCCCCAACCTAATCTATCCTTTAGTACTCAGAAAACTCAGAGATTTCAAGGAATGGAAGGATGAAGTTTCATCTTTAAGAAGGGATCTATTTTACATTTTGTGATTCTTTCTATGTCTTGCTTGGTTTTAAAGTCTTTCCCCTCCCAAAGGTCTGACATGTATACTATTCGGTGTTTACCCAATTTACTTATGGTTTCCTTCTTTATGTTTAAGTCATTCACCCATTTGGAATTTATCTTGGTGTAGGGTGTGAGGTGTTGATCTATTCCTAGTCTCTCCCACACTTTCTTCCAATTTTCCCAGCAGTTTTTGTCGAATAGTGGATTTTTGTCGCAAAAGCTGGGATCTTTGGGTTTATCGTATACTGTCTTGCTGAGGTCGCTTTCCCCCAGTCTATTCCACTGATCCTCCTTTCTGCCTCTTAGCCAGTACCAAATTGTTTTGATGACTGCTCCTTTGTAATATAGTTTAAGGTCAGGGACTGCAAGGCCCCCATCATTTGTGTTTTTTTTTTCATTATTTCCCTGGATATCCTTGATCTTTTGTTATTCCAAATGAACTTTGTTATGGTTTTTTCTAAATCAGTAAAGAAATTTTTTGGGAGTTCAATGGGTATGGCACTAAATAGATAAATAAGTTTGGGTAGGATGGTCATTTTTATTATATTGGCTCGTCCTATCCATGAGCAGTTAAAGTTTTTCCAATTGCTCAAGTCTAGTTTTAGTTGTGTGGAGAGTGTTTCGTAGTTGTGTTCATATAGTACCTGTGCTTGTCTCGGGAGGTAGATTCCTAGGTATTTTATTTTGTCTAGGATGATTTTGAATGGAATTTCTCTTTCTAGTTTTTGCTGCTGAGCTGTGTTGGAGATAGATAGAAATGCTGATGACTTATGTGGGTTTATTTTGTATCCTGCAACTTTGCTAAAGTTGTTGATTATTTCAATTAGCTTTTTGGTTGAATCTCTAGGATTCTTTAAGTAGACCATCATATCATCTGCAAAGAGTGATAACTTGGTCTCCTCCTTGCCTATTTTGATGCCTTCAATTTCTTTTTCTTCTCTAATTGCTACTGCTAGTGTTTCTAGTACAATGTCAAATAGTAGAGGTGATAATGGGCATCCTTGTTTCACTCCTGATCTTAGTGGGAATGCATCTAGTTTATCCCCATTGCAGATGATATTAGCTGATAGTTTTAGATATATACTGTTTATTATTTTTAGGAATGACCCTTCTATTCCTATGCTTTCTAGTGTTTTTAATAGGAATGGGTGTTGTATTTTATCAAAGGCTTTTTCTGCGTCTATTGAGATGATCATGTGGTTCTTGTTAGTTTGCTTATTGATGTGGTCAATTATGTGGATGGTTTTCCTAATGTTGAACCAGCCCTGCATCCCTGGTATGAATCCTACTTGATCATGGTGAATGATCCTTCTGATCACTTGCTGGAGTCTTTTTGCTAGTATCCTATTTAAGATTTTTGCATCTATATTCATTAGGGAGATTGGTCTATAGTTTTCTTTCTCTGTTTTTGACCTGCCTGGTTTTGGAATCAGTACCATGTTTGTGTCATAAAAGGAGTTTGGTAGAACTCCCTCTTTGCTTATTATGTCAAATAGTTTGTATAGTATTGGGAATAACTGTTCTCTGAATGTTTGATAGAATTCACTAGTGAATCCATCGGGCCCTGGGGATTTTTTCTTAGAAAGTTCTTTGATGGCTTGTTGGATTTCATTTTCTGATATGGGATTATTTAAGAATTCTATTTCTTCTGTTTTTCTAGGCAGTTTGTATTTTTTTTATATATTCATCCATATCACCTAAATTGGTGTATTTATTGACATATAATTGGGCAAAGTAATTTCTAATGATTGCCTTAATTTCCTCTTCATTGGAGGTGATGTCCCCCTTTTTATCTTTGATGCTGTTTATTTGCTTTTCTTCCTTCCTTTTTTTAATTAGATTGACCAGTACTTTGTCTATTTTGTTTGTTTTTTCAAAGTACCAGCTTCTTGTCTTATTTATTAAATCAATAGTTCTATCATTTTCGATTTTGTTAATTTCTCCCTTAATTTTTAGGATTTCTAGTTTGGTTTTCTGCTGGGGGTTTTTAATTTGATTTCTTTCGAGTTTTTTTATTTGTGTTTCCAATTGATTGGTCTCTGCTCTCCCTAGTTTGTTAATATATGCACTCAGGGATATGAATTTACCTCTGATTACCACTTTGGCTGCATCCCAAAAGGTTTGAAAGGATGTCTCGCCATTGTCATTTTCCTCGATGAAATTATTGTTTCTATGACTTCTTTTCTAACTAAACGATTTGGGAGTATCATATTGTTTAATTTCCAATTAGCTTTTTATTTGGTTTTCCATGTTCCATTACTGATCATTATTTTTATTGCCTTGTGATCTGAAAAGGCTGCATTTATTATTTCTGCTTTTCTCCATTTGTGTGCCATGTTTCTATGACCTAATGTACGGTCAATCTTTGTGAATGTGCCATGTGGTGCTGAGAAGAAGGTGTATTCCTTTTTATCCCTATTTATTTTTCTCCATATGTCCATTTCTTTTACCTCTTTCTTATTTATTTTTATTATTAATTTTGACTACATCAAATTAAAAAGCTTTTGTACAAACAAAACCAATGTAACTAAAATCAGAAGGGAAACAACAAATTGGGAAAAAATCTTTATAGGAACCTCTGACAAAGGTTTAATTACTAAAATTTATAAAGAGCTAAATCAATGGTACAAAAAACCAAGCCATTCTCCAATTGATAAATGGGCAAGGGACATGGATAGACAGTTTTCAGATAAAGAAATCAAAACTATTAATAAACACATGAAAAAGTGTTCTAAATCTCTTATAATTAGAGAGATGCAAATCAAAACAACTCTGAGGTATCACCTCACACCCAGGAGATTGGCTAACATGATAGCAAAGAAAAGTAATGAATGCTGGAGGGGATGTAGCAAAGTAGGGACATTAATTCATTGCTGGTGGAGTTGTGAACTGATCCAACCATTCTGGAGGGCAATTTGGAACTATGCCCAAAGGGCGATAAAAGACTGTCTGCCCTTTGATCCAGCTATAGCACTGCTGGGTCTGTACCCCAAAGAGATAATAAGGAAAAAGACTTGTGCAAGAATATTCATAGCTGCACTCTTTGTGGTGGCCAAAAACTGGAAAATGAGGGGATGCCCATCAATTGGGGAATGGCTGAGCAAATTGTGGTATATGTTGGTGATGGAATACTATTGTGCTAAAAGAAATAATAAAGTGGAGGAATTCCATGGAGACTGGAACGACCTCCAGGAAGTGATGCAGAGCAAGAGGAGCAGAACCAGGAGAACATTGTACACAGAGACAAACACACTGTGGTATAATCGAAAGTAATGGACTTCTCCATTAGTGGCGGTGTAATGTCCCTGAACAATCTGCAGGGATCTAGGAGAAAAAACACTATTCATGAGAAGAGGACAAACTGTGGGAGTAGAAACACCGAGGAAAAGCAACTGCCCGACTACAATGGCTGAGGGGATATGACAGAGGAGAGACTCTAAACGAACACTCTAATGCAAATATTAACAACATGGCAATGGGTTCAAATCAAGAACACATGTGATACCCAGTGGAATCACACGTTGGCTATGGGGGTGGGGGAGGGAGGAAAAGAAAATGATCTATGTCTTTAATGAATAATGCTTGGAAATGATCAAATAAAATATTATAAAATTAAAAAAAAGAAGGGATCTAAAACAATACCAGGATGCTTTTTACTTTCAGACCACTATAACCAATTTTTCTGCTACTCTTAGTACTATGTATCATTCTTGCTTTGGGAACCTGATAAAAATTATCCATGCATAGCTGAGACATCAGTAGAGTTATACCTTAGAAAACAAAAATATAAAATATATAGTATTCATCTTCATCCCAAGGATAATGGTGATGAGGGTGGTGATACGAATCTATGATTTTACTCATGTTGAGGACTCTTGAGAACAAATTATCCCCCACTTCTAGAGTTCAGCATTTTGCTTTATGTTTATAGCATGTAGACCTAGAAAATCTCCTGGGAAACTGAAAAATTAAGTGACTTAGAGTCACAAAACCAGTCTATATCACAGTCAGAACTTGAACCATGGTCTTTCTGATTCCAAAATTAATCCTTATTCACTATGACATAAACTCTCAATAAATTATATTACTGTAAAGAAAGAATACCACCACCTCCACTTGAATTAATATAAACACAAGATGTTAAGTATAAGGGAAAATTATTATGGCTTCCCCCCTTTTTTAGGTAATGTAGTCATACAATTATCTATTAATGGGTAAATGAAATGCATGTATACCCTTTGACTTCTTTATGGGGTTCAAATCTTTTTAATTGGAATAGAAAAGAAAACAATGTGTTTGGCAGAGACTTAATCATGCAAACAATTCTATAAGTGAAAAATTACAGACTCAGGAGCACTTTACTGAGGGAAACTGCTTTTCCTGCGCCAAAAGACAACAAAAGTGACAAGGAGATCACCTCTTCCCTCGCCCTCATCCATCTCATCAGAGTTATTGAACCAATAAGATATAATACATCTTGCCAGAAATGGAGACCATGCCAAAGATAGACACCAATACAGAGGCACAATTACTCAGCAGTTTCAGAGGACTCTTTCATGAAAGAGAAATGCCAGCTATGGACACAATAAAGGAAAAGAACTTGGTAGGTCAGTGGAATGGCCTGTTCATCAGAAAGTTATTAAAAACAAAACAAAACGCTATATGAAGACTCTAGAAAAAAGAGAAGACTTCCAGGACCAGGATGTTTGAGTTACCCTTTGGCAGACACAGATCCCTCATAGTAGAACTCATCAACATTGTAGTCTCAGAATGAACCCCCTCATCCCATGGATACAGTATGTATGTGTCTCAGGGTATGTCCTTCACTTTCAGGGAAATGTTTTTTACTAAGAATTTTAACAATATACTCTAACTAATTTCTTTCCTAAAAATTAAATTATTCTACTGGCTTTTTGTTAGTGGCAAAAATAGTGGTGGGGACTCAAGAGCTGTAGAAGTGGTTATGCCTAGAAGCTACAAGTAGTAGTCACCACTTTAGGATCCAAGCTCTAAGTGTGCATGCAAGTTGAGGAAGTATCCCAGAGGAGTGCTTCCTTACTATTTCATAAATATAAGTGACTATTAATGTCCCTTTAAAATTATTTCAAAGAATGAATATGATATGGAAATAATCAAGTTTTAAGGTAAAGCAGATCTCCTTTTCATGAGAATAATTTCAAGTCATTAAAAAAATTATAGAAAGGATTTCCAGAAGTTTTACAAATGAGGAACAGAAAAAGTGCCAGCAGAATAGACAAACTAGTGTGTTAAGGCAAAAATAATCCAAAGATATTTGTGAGAAAGACTGTAAAATGGCTATTATAGCATAGGAGAAAATGAACTAGAGCTTTAAATCTAAGTGAGCCCTAAAGAATATCTTTGCTAATCCTTTCATTTTACAGATGAGAAAGCAGTCTAAGAAAAGTTACATAATTTTTCCAAGGCCATATAGCTCATTAATGGCACAAGAAAGGAATTAGATCTAGCTCCCTTACTCTAAATCATGAAATCCTATTTTTCTTCTACTACCTGAAAGTTTATGAAATGTCGAAGGTAATACAGACATACAGACAAAAGTTCAGCTGATCAAACTAGGTGTTTTCAAATAAGTAAAACTCAGAAAAACTAAAAGGAAATATCATTTGTACCCTTAAATTGAAAGGTTCTGCTTTTATATTCACAGAGTGAAGTTACAAATGCTTTCCTACATTTTTGGATGACAGACACATAATAAATTACTACAGAAACAAAAATGGTTTAGGGGTTCATCAAGACTGACATGAAAGAAACAATTATGTCCTTTCAAATCATGGCTTTGGGTTCCGTTGAAGAAATATAATATTGAACTTGATCGATCATCATCTGATACAACTTGACATTGCTTATATGGGCTCACTGATGTTCTCATTGGTATGTCACAATAACTGGCCAGCATGTCACAACAGACAAGCAGATGTATGGCAAAATTAAGGCAAAAATAAATAACATGATAGAGGGAGGAGACAGAAAGACAGAGGCAGAGAGAAAACACCAAGAAAAATAAAGTAAAAGCAACTAAAACTGCATGTAGAAAATTCAGTTTGGGGATCCAAAGAGCCCAGACTATGGGAAGGAACTTAAAACAGAGATGGGAAATGTAAGAAGCCTAGGTCATGTTTGTGAGAATGATGGCTGCAATCTAGCCAAAGGCAATCTGTAATCTACTGTGGAGCTCTGGGCAGCAAAATTTAAAACCGGCCAAAGGCTTCTCTCTCATTTGAACCTGACGTGCCCAGAAAGAGTCATTCTCTTCATCAATATATTATTTTACCCTTCTACTGAATCAAAGCCTTTTCCCACTTTACTTTTCCTTTATTGGACACGTAAAAACAAAAGGGAGAATTGAGAACCCGAAATTACACAAAAACTAAAAGGTATAATTTTGGAGGCAAAGATCATTATGTAGCTCTTTGAAATACCCAAATTGTGCAATTGAGAAATAAGGGAAACTATTCCATCTTCCTAGACTTCCAAACATCATACCAAGAAATATATGTCTTTTATAATGTACTATAAATATATATTAAATATGCCCAATTATCTTTCATACACAAATATGATTTTGCTTTTGGTATTGTCTTTGTCGATTTTCTAATGGCTAGTTAGCCAACTTTACACATCCGTTGTTTCTTTATCTCATTTGTTAGAAACTGATTTAATTAGGGTCATTAGAATGGGGAAGAAGTAACAGAAATACACTGGGAAGGTCCCACTATCATAGTATAGAATTAAAAGAGATTCAAAGAATAAGGTGACCTCAGAGCCATAAAGACTTGCATTAAAGTCCTAACTTCTACATATAAATTAGTGCTGAGTATTTCTCAGAGAGAATTGAGGGAAGAGAATGACATGCAGTGATAAAAGTTCTTCAACCAGAATTGTCCCAATACCTTCATTTTATAAATGTAGAAAACAAATCCCATTTCCGTTCCTTTATTTGTAAAAGGAATGCTAGAGTCAGAAAGAGAATATTTGAGATTCCACGTTATAAAATGTTCTGTTCTCTATACACTCAATTTTCTTACTAGGAAAAGAAAAACAAGTGGGAGAAAAAGAGAAAGTACAAGTAATACTGTTAAACAGCCCTATATTAATGGCATTTTTTTTTCAAAATATACTGAAGGAGTCAACTACAGAATCAATTTAGTTGTTCAGTGATTATAGGGCAAACTGCATGCTCAGGGGGAAAAAAGGAGGTTGTTAACATTCCCTAATTTTGCCAAAGAAGAGATAAGAATGATTTCCATTTCTCATTTGTTCTCTGAACTGAATAAATTTCTGGATCAAAGAATATAAAATCAGCATGGTTTAAGTTAAATTGTAAACATTCTGGGAGAAACATGATGGCTCACAAAAAAAAAGAATGAATAGTGGATGAGAAATTGCATTGTGACTACTTAATTTTTTTTGAATCCTAAGATTTTGATTATGTGATACTGACAATAAAAACATACAAAGTCATCGGTACTAAATGGCACCAATCTAAAAAGTTTGAATGAAATAAAGAATTAAATGGAACAAATATTAGTGAAAACATGTGATATGTCGTTACAAATAATCCCTCTGTAAGAATATTGGCTTATTGCAGATATGAGTCCTATAAAGGAAAAAGTGCTAAAGAAAGAAGCAAGGAAAACTTCCAATCACTGAGTTTCATCGCCATACTGTGGGATCTACTAGAGCATATGGTGTTCATCATTCATTTTGGAAAGGTCCAAGGAAATCACAGGGTGATATCTTGACCTGCTTATGCACTGGACTTAAGTGAGGCAGAGTTGCAGTCAGTTTCACTCTTCCAGAGTCATTGAAATCCAGTGACATGACAAGAGTTCTAACCATTGGCAGTGGCTTGGGATGGAGTAGATGACCTCCACGGCTGACAAATCTTAGGGACTTCACGTTGCCTCCATTAGCCACCCTCAAGCCCAGTGGAACAAGGTGTTCTAATCAGCCCATTCTGCTGGGTGACATCTTTACTTGCTTGGAGCAGCTATTCCCCTAACTCACCAACACTAAGCCTGGTTTAACCTCCCTACCTATATATTTGTATGATGTGCTCAGGGAGGACAAGTGCCTCTGCTGTAAGGGCTCACTGAGTCTTTCTCGGGGCTGCTCATCCACTTTTAGTGTCTGCCTTGTGCCTAATTCTTACTTGTGGCTCCAAGAAGCTGTAATATGTGTAGTGCTCATACCTCTGGTAAAAGAGTATATAATAACAGGGATTAATGGGTATTTTCTTCAATATAATATTATAAATTCTTAAATAAAAATAATCTGAGTGATTCAATATGATTTCTAAAAAGTAGAAGTCTTTCCTGATTTAGTTCATTTCTTTGAGGTAGTAATAGGTGTGTACTAAAGAGGAATCAAAGAATGTCACCTTCCTAGATTTTTCGAAAGTCTTTCTAGAGGTCCTTCCTGGTCATCCATCAATGGCCATTGCTCTTTTTAAAATTGTCGATTTTGGTATTGTCTTTTATGTGCCTTATCTCATTTTATTCTCACATTAACTTTGTGGAAAAGAAGTGCAAATGTAGTCCTCCTCATCTGACATATTTGCCACTGTGCTCCCTCAATACCGGTTGCCTCTTCATACTCTAATATATACTGTTTTTTAACCCCACCCTTGAATGTCCCTCTGCCATTCTGTCCCCTCCATTCCCATAAGTGAGTTTCTCATAGATTATTCAAGGGCCAACTTACATTTCCCTCCAGGATCTTCTTCTGACTACTTTGATGTCATGCCCCCAATGCCCAAGCAGGCACCCTTCCTTTTCCATTATTCTTCCCTCCCATTTTTCAGTTTTTTTCAAACTTCCCTTTCCATCTTAGAATTAATACAAGGTATTAATTCTAAGGCAGAGAATCAGTAAGGGCCAGAAATGGATGTCAAGTGACTTGCCAGGATGACACAGCAGGAAGGGTCTGAGGCAAGATTCAAGCTCAGGACCTTCCATCTCCAGGTCTGACTCTCTATCCACTGAGCTACATAGCTGTCCCCTTTTGGTTCATTTTTCTGTGCTGTCTTTTTCCAATTAAAATACAATTGCCTTAAGGGTAAGAGCTGGCTTTCTTTTTGGTTGTATTTGTATCCTCCATGTTAAACAGGAGTTCATATTAGTTCTTAAGATCAGAATGCTTCACACAAAGAATTTTTTGCCTTGCTTTGCATTGTGTTTTCCAGAATCAAAGTTTTCTTTTGATTATTGCTCTAAGAAGTAGAAGTAGAAAATAGTGAGGGGTAGGGGGATTGGGCTATTGCATGGTGCATGATGCACTTCATGATGTTGGCTAGGAAGCAGCACCCTGATGGATTTGGAATGATTAGGAATAACTCACCAATATAAAATCTAGGGCACCAGAGAAGGAACTATGGACCCAGATCAGAAGTAAAGAGTGAAGAGCATGAAGATGCTATTGATTTCAAAACTAGGTGAAGATATCACTAAAATCAATATTTAGGCACCAAATATAGTAATATAATAGTAATGCAAAAGTATTAAATAAATCACCAAAAGAACATACAAATACAGTAAAATATAATTCTCATCATATCGAAGAAGTTTTAACCAATACTGCAAGGCAACTTGAATATCAGAAAGACCATCAATTACAATAAACCAAATATATTTTAAAACTTCAAAAGTCATTAGGTTAGAAAATTATTCAAATACAATCTAATAAGCATTCATGATAAAAAAAAAAACATAAAGAGCATTTTTCTCAACAAAAGAGAAGTGCTTTTTTAAAGCCAAAAGCCAAAATATTATGTAATAGAGAAACATTAAGAGGTGTCCTTGTAGGAAAGAGAACTGTTGGGGGTGAATGGAATGTTGAGGATTGACAGTTGCATGAGGCAAGAATGACAGTTGTGAACTGAACAAGGACTTCTGGGAAATTCTTCTGAGGAGCAGGGTCTTGAGGGGAGACACAGAAGGGAGTGGAAGGAGGAGCTGTTTCTCGGGGTCATTCAAGACACCTGTGGAGATTTCTGTCACTGACAGAAATCCTAATGTCAAGGGCTCCTGTTTAAACATCTCTGGTTCCTGTCAAGAAACCTAATTTCTTCAAAGACTTACATTCCATGAACTATTGAGATACTGGACTCAAATTGGTGAGCAGAGTTCTCTCCCCTATTCTGCCTCTCCCCTGGGTATGAGAAAACCTTTTACTTCAGTAATTAGTTTTATTTTAAAAAGAGATTTAGGGAAACCAGAACCCCTCTGACCTCGACCCTTTGCCCCAGTCAACAATTACATCTAAAAAGCAGTCAGATAGCAAATTTAATCTCATTTATTTATATCTAGAGAGTAAGCCCATTGGCAGACTCCATCTTGATGCCAGTTTTCAAGAAGACAAGAGAGGGAGGCTTGTGAGCACCCCAAAGCAGCACATATCCAGATTGAGATCCCATATACCTCTCCTTGTAGAGAAGACTTCCCTGCCACCCTTGAGAGCCAACACAGCCATCAAGGTGCAAGTCTTCACTGAGGGGAGATCTCCATTTTGTTTCCCTCAAATAATTCAGGGATTCCAGGAGGGAGTAGTGAGGGAAGCCATTTTCATCAACCCTTTCCTCACTGCCTTTAATCCTCATTTCTCCATCTAAGGAGTGTGAGCCCTCCCCCCCCCCCCACATCCTGATAAAAATGGATACAAAGTAAGCATGCTTTTATTTGACCTTATGGTAAAAATTCTTGAGATTGCACTAAGGTAGTAAAATGAAAATAAATTAATTAACATTAAAAGTGAAGTGATGAAAATATAATTATTTGAAAATGACATTTTAATGTACCTTTTTTAAAAATCCAACTGTCAAAAAATGAGTTCAGCAGTATCATAGGCCAGAATAAACCACAAAATTAATTTGCATTTTTGTTTAGAATATAAATTAAAAAAAATAATGAATGTTCTCCCCATTTACAATAATAGCTCTCATTTCCTAGAAATATAGGCATGCAAAAAAGGACAGTTACAAAACTATAAGGTTCAAAATAAAGGAATAGTGAAATAATTGGAGCAACACTAATGTTCATAATTAGGTCACACTGATGATAACAATCCTCTTCAAATTGATTTATATTTATATCTGACTGGAAAAAAAGAAAAAGATGGATTGGTCACATACTAAATAGAAAATGGGTGTATAAGGGGTAGCTAAATAACTCAGAGGATAGAATGTCAAGCTTGAAATAGGGAGGTCCTGGGATCAAATGTGACCTCATACACTTCCTAGTTATGTGATCCTTGGCAAGTCACTTAACCCCAATTACCTAGTCCTTACTGCTTTTTTGCCTTGGATTGATACTTAGTATTGATTCTAAAATGGAAGGTAAAAGAGAAACAAACAAACAAACAAAGAAAATGGGTGGATAACCAGCAATGTTCACTGCTATCCTTTAAATGTCAAAGAATCTAGAATAAGCCCCAGAACATTAGGAAGTACTATTACTATACTCTACCATACTATACACTATTGCCAATTTCTAAGAGGAAATGAAGAAAAATCCAAAAGGATGAACAGATATGGAAAGATAACGAATTATATGTTTGGATGGAAAACTCAAACCAAATAGTTTTATAACCAAACTATCAGCTTGATAAGGGACATACTTTTATTGTAAGAGAGACAAAATTTGTTGGTTTTATTTTTCGTTTTTGTTCTGCAAGCAAATATAATTTATCTTGTAAATTAGATACTGAGGTAGAAGAGTCCAAGTACAGTAGGGTCATTATTGCCACCAATGAACATTCATCTCTGTAGAAATGTTAGAAAAATCATTCAGTTCTATGCCTATTTGTTCTTTCAGTTTAATTTGTAAATTCTCATGTAGCTTGATCTTGTACCATTTTCTCTTCAAGTTCTTTTCCCTGGCCACTAATTCTCATTGTTTCATAATGTTTTCTTCCTTTCCTCCATCATCCTCCCAGATCTTTTGCAAGACTTGCTTTAAAGAATTTTTTTTAAATAATTGTCTATTTGTTTACAAAAGAACCCATTTCCAAAAACCATGTTTTTTAGTTTGGCTGATGTTTGACCCTTCCATAAAGAACTCAACAGAAAACATTAAAGCTAAGGAAATGGGCTTAAGAGTTAGGGTAGAGGTGCTTGGAAAGTTTCAATGGTTGAAACTAGTCCTTGTATTAAAAAGTTAACATTTTATTCATTCCCCCAAAATGGTTTGCTGCTAGGTAGATGCAGTCTTGTGTTAAAAACTGAAAGGAAGCATATTATTGCCTTTAAGTTGGCATTCATTTCCATTAAAAGTGCTTTGCAATGCATTTCCATCTTGCTTTTCTCAAAGCACACTGAAAATGCTTAAATAATACAATTTATCTTTGATTCATTTGCAGTGAAATTGTGCATACTGAATAAATTGAAGTGAATTGGTCCTGAATATACAAAGCAAAATATGTGCATTATTTGTAAATATGATAAAGTAGCTGAGCTCCCGAGCTTTAGCTCATCAGATAAACTGATGGACCTTCTACTTTATTTATTTTGCCTGCCTGAAAGAAGGAAAACAGGTGAAAGTGCATGCACTTACACACACACACACACACACACACACACACACACACACACACACATTATACATATATAATGTTTCTGATCAAATTCTTTCTTGATCCCTATTCATGATTTCTACTATGAAGCATACATTGTGATTATCCTCTGTATTATCTCTATAATTTATAGTCACTATTTTATATTCAGAGATTAAATATGGGCCATTAAATACATTTCCTAATGTTGGGGGTTTCCCCTCCAACTCCAATTTCAATGCAATACTTATTTCTTATACTCTCTGTCATACGTATTCCTCATACCAGAAAATATGGCACACTAAGGGCTACTTGGTCCTAGACCTAGAAAAGAACAGATCAAAGATGGGTTTTTAGACTAGTAAAGGCACAATATAAAATAATTAGTTTGTTATATTTTCCCTTTTATCTAGTCTAATCTGAAGCCAAGTCAAGAAAGGAAGAGAGTGACGCACTAATCTAATTCTGGAAAAGAAATCCATATGAAATGTGCCAAAATTAATTCAACTCCAAACGTTTTAAACCAGTTTCTTCCTCTACAAAATTTAGAGATAATCTCTTTAATGCATTTCATATATAAATCTGGTAATTCTGGTCAATGAGCCTAAAGAAACTGATTAATTATTAGTTTGATAATAGTCATACTGCTTTTAGAAATCATTTTCTTTGGATTTTTGCTCTTGAGTTTTTGGTAATATTATTTTGTTTTTTTATTCTCTGGGAAAAGTGAAACATCCTGGTTTCTCTGGATCTGGGAATGGTAATTCCCTGGGAAAGGCTTCCTGGATAAATCATACTTTCCCTCCTCATACATCCAAATCCATTGTTGGATTTCTACCCTCGCTAAATTGTATATGACGTATCCTCTTTATAAAGTCGAAACATAAGTCTCTCTCACATGCCTATTTACAACTTTTTGATCTGATCAAATAAATTCTGATTCAAGATTCAGACTAATTCAAGACAAGATTCAACTAATCAGACTTAGTTTCCTGGATCAATTTTGTGTTAGAAATAACTTCTTAACAATTAGAGCTATTCCAAAATATAATGGGTTTCTTGCAAGATGAGGATCTCTGTCTCTTGGGACTTCTTCAAGAAGAAGTTTGTTGATAATTTATTGTGTAAATCGTAGTTGAAATTCCTCTTATGTGACTTCCAAAAGTCAAAATGCCTGTGATTCTGTGATACTGACATTACAATAACCAAATCCAAGTTGATTTGGCAACCCACTAAAATCTGACCCAGACTTTTAGAAAATTAGGACAATTTCCATAAAGACCTTTAGGATTTAAAATATTGTGAAAAATATCTTTCTTTTATTTATTATTATAACAAGATATTTCAGACCAAAGCCTTATGTACTATCTAGTCCCTGATGAGGTCTCCCTATAGTCTAAGGCAGAGTCCTCACATTTGCAGTTTTATAATTTTTTTCCTTCTCATTTTAGCCAGAAATGATCAGAGAGTTACTTTGTAATGTATAAATCTTTATAGAAGGGGTCTTAATTTTCTAAAAATCTATGTATCTTAACAACTGCTCAGGACTGCATTTTGAACAATATTGGTGACATGAATTAAAGAATAAAATATATATTGTTTATTTATTAAGCATATTAGGGGCAAAACACTATGATAAGTGTTGCGATTTCAAAAAAACAAGTTATTTTTTCAAGGAGCTCCCATACCACTGGGAGAAATAACACATATGGATGAATGTAGACCTATTTTGCGGGGCCAAGGGCCTTGGTGGCAAGACTTTTCTGGATCTTAGTGATCTTAGGGGTTTTCGGCACTTGCATGATTAATTGCCAAGATGCATTTCCAAAGGAGTTGGTATGATATCTGAGAGCCCTGGACAGAAAATGTTGCTCTTGGGTTAAGGTGGTTGGGTTCTCTCCATTAGGATCAGAGAAAAGATGGTGGTCAATTTGGTGGGAGTAGTCTCTCTCTGCCTGATTCCTGCTACCTTCTGTCTCTACCTGTCCTGTGTATGGCACTTGGTTGGGATAGTTTATTCTCCATAAGAGCTATTTCCGTAGTTGATGGCTGTAAGGTCTGAATTGGTATCAGGTCTGGGAGACTTTGCCACTCTCAAGGGCTCCTGTGTCTACTTTCATCCACTCATTTCCCCCTTCATCCTTTAGACATATTCCTATTTTTGTTGACTTTAGAAAATTTAAAAATGAATATATTTCTAATGTTTTAGGGTTTCTAAGTCTTTATATTGAGTAATTTAAAATGGGGTGACTTGAAGATTGTCCCTAAATCCCATTTTAAGGTATTTTAGATCTTTTCTTTCTACATAGAGCCTTGAAATTTGTTGACAATGTATCTGAGTGAGTAGAATTTGACATTGATATAATGTTTTCTATGTGTTCCCTTAAATCTAATATTTTGGGAAAAATTTTAAAATATTTTCTGAAAAATAATGGCTAAGCTTTTTCAAACATTCCAGGTACGTCCTAATTTACATTTTTCATCTTTTCTTTAAAAAATATTTAGGATTTTTTTCTATATTAGTTAAACAGATTTGTTTTCCTATATTTACCACAACTTCTGATATTTGTTCTTTTAAACAAATTTTTTTTCTTTTTTGTTTATTCCATTCTTTACACCAAATTTTTTTCACTACTTTCTTTATTTTGTGAGTTATTGTTATCATTTTGTCTTGTTCTTTTTATATTACTAGTAGATGGCTTATTAGAGGTGCCGGGATTTTTTTGTTTTCTTATCCTCGTCTTGTTGATAATATGGTCATTTACAATTAACTATCATACATTATTGTTGGTACTTTTTTGTTGTTACTGTATACAACATCCTCAACATTGCTTATTAAGTGAGAAGGGAATCAAGAAGTATTTATTTGAATCTTCTCCACTTAGAATCTAAGTAGACTGCTCAGGGCTTCTCAATTTGGATGGGAGCTACACCTAATAAGAGAAATATGAGGAAATCAGTGAGCCTCCAAGAGAAGGTCAGTGATTAATGGGATTAAAAGGTGTGGATGGAGAGGCTTTATTTTTTTATGCATTTCATTGATTCTTGTCATTACCTCACAGTCAATTCTAGTTTAAAAAAACTCCTTTCTAATTCAATTTATTTGCAATTCATCAACAACACTGAATATATGCAATGACTATATTTAGTAATGTATACAATATTCTGCCCTTTAATCTCTCATGCGTTCCATTGTATCATTTTTTGTACTAGTAATTATAATGCTTACAATTATTTCACAATCATTTCACTCCATCAATTTATGAGAATCTTTCCATTTTTCTTGGAATTTCTATTTGCTATTCCTTTCAGTAATTTTTCCATTTCATTCATATTCCACAGTTTTTTCAGCCATTCTTTAATCAAGTAACCACTTTATTTCTAGTTCTTTGCTACTCCCCCCAAAAGATTCTATGACTACTTATATATGTGTTTATACATACAATATACACACATATAACATTTTATGGGTTTTTTAATTCCTGAAAATGTTTACATAATATTAATGGGCTCACTAGTCAAAGGTGATAGACATTTTAATCACTTTTCTTGAATAATTCCAAATTTTCATCTGATAAATGTAGAACAATTTATAATTCTACTAACAACAACATACTAGGGTACCTCCTGTCTTCCAAAAGTCCCCACAGCATCAATTTAGGGGATTTCTTTTTTATCTTGGGCACTTTTCAGACTATGAGATGAAGCATCAGAGTTATTTGAATTCACATTATTCCTTTAGCTTTTTGAAAAGGTTAAAAGTAAATGAAAAGAAGAATCTAGTATATTTAGTTTAATCCTAAAGAGGCTGGGGATCAACACTTCTAAGTCTCCAAGTCAGAGACTCTCAGGCATTGTTGTGCTCAAATTTTAAAACAGCCACTGGAACTTAAACTATGCCATTTCTGTTGGACTGTATGGACTTTTGTGATGAAAAACTTTTCCCCCTTTTGGGTTTAGACTCCTGCTGTTATAAAATATACAAAACCAAAAGTTTCATTAGTATAACAATAAAATTACTGCCTTAAAAACACTCAAACGAAGGAAAATCCCAAAGTTAATGTTCTCTCTCAACATACATTAATTCATCCACATCTTTTCAATTACTAAACATTGAAATGTGATAAATAGGTGAAATGTGCATGCATGAATCGTATCAGAATAACTTTAAACATTTGTGTTTCTGGATAATGGTACAGTAGAATATATTATGTTAATGTTATAGTATATAATATTTTCACCTTTAATTCTCTTTTTAATAAGAGGGAAAGAAAAGTAAGTAGAGAGCTATTAAAATGGCTTAATATGGAGGCCAATTTCCAATGTGCCTCCCCATGAATCTTAGGAGCTCCCTATCTGGACTTTGCAATTACAGAAAAAGAAAATGAGGAAAAAAAAGGAAAATGTCTTTTTTTGAAAGAGTAGATAGAAGAGCACCTAGGACTGAATAAAGTCACCATTAGTTAGTGAATGAAAAATTAAGGAAGCACTAAATTTATATGATGAAAGCAAGCACCTACCTTTTCTGCTATTAGTTTTTCCCCATCTTCTTTCCATCCAGCACTAAGGACCTCTAAATGGCTTGTGTATTTTAGAATAATAGCATTATGAGTACAAAGTACATTTTGCCCATTACAATCATTACTACTGATTTGTTCTTATTCTTTTATTGCAGGATATTTGTTGTATTGCCTATGAAAAACACTCTTGTCTCTCAAATTTTGAATGACCCAAATGTTGTGTATTAAAATAAGTTTTTAGTGGTAATAGCACTATAATTAAAAATGAATTTGTTCAAGTGAATGTGTGCTATCAACATTTGTCATAGATACGGTGGCATGACAATTTTATTTTAGATTTTAATCATGTAAATATTTTAATATTTTTATTTTAATAATGTAAATATTGTTTTTAGTTTTTACCCTTCCTGAGATCTTTTTCCCCGGAGGGTATCTCCTTTACCAAAGCAGGTTAGTACCTTTTATGCAACATACAGTCTTAGAGGATTGCCTAGGGCACTAAGAGATTAATCTACTTGCCTTGTATCACATAGCAGGTTTGCGTCAGAAGCAGGATTTGAATCCATATTTTTTGAGGGCAAGATTAGCTGTCTGATTTATAAATATATTTATTAAATGAACACTTGCAGGGTTATAATTAAACATCAAATTTGCATTTACATGTTATTTATATGATGCATATTTGAAATCTACTCTTTCTCTGACCTTTCCTTTTCCCTTATTACTCAGTCATTTCTCAGTTGTATCCAGCTCTTTGTGACCCCATTAGAGGTTTTCTTTGCAAAGATAGGGGAGTAGCTTGGCATGTCTTTCTCCAGCTCATTTAAAGCTGTGGCAAACACAGTTAAGTGACTTGCCCAGGGTCATAAAGCTAATTTCTGAGACTCGCTTTGAACTCTTCTTCCTGACTCCAGACCCAGGGCTCTCTCCACTTAGCCATCTAACTTCCCTTTCCTTTCCTTTATCTCCAGTCAATTACTGATTGCTATAGATCCCACTTTTCCATTTTTCCTTTCCTTTCTGTCTCAAAGCCACTACCTAAATACAGGGTCTTCATTCATTATGACTTTAACTATGACAATAGCTTTGCTGCCATTCTCACTGCCTCCTGCCTTTCTTCTTTTCACTCCATTATTCCCATTTCTGCCAGGGTGATAGACAAACACCCAACTGCCTATAAAATCTAAACCAAGATCCTTAGCCAGGCAAAGTCCCACCAAAATAAGGCACCAGCCTTTTTTTACAAGAGCACAGCTGCATCCCATCAAGCAGAGAAGAGGGCTAATTTTACAGCTCCATTCAGCAGAGTACAAAAGCTATAGTTTATTCTAGCCAACATAGAGAAGCCAATTATCCTTTGGCTTCAAATATTCTAGAAACACAGAGTGAGAGAATTTCAGAGCTGGAAGGGACCTCAGCAGTCATCTAATCTAATACCTAAAAGGAATCCTCAGGCAGTCATCCAGTTTCCACCTAAAAACCCACACCGTTAAGAAAACAACCACATAAAGAAATAGCCCATTCCATTGATGTATGGTGCTAATTATTAAAAAAAAAATTTTTCCCAACATGAAGCTTAAATGTGTCTCTTCACAACTTTTACATGTGGGTCCTGACTGGTCCTCTATGGAGTAAAATAATTTTTGTAAGTGATTAATGAGTAACAGATACAGCATATTATTATTATCAATATTACTCTCCAAGTCCTTTAGAAATATGCTGGAGTCTTTTTGCTAGTATCCTATTTAAGATTGTTGCATCTATGTTCATTAAGGAGATTGGTCTATAATTTTCTTTCTCTGTTTTTGACCTGCCTAGCTTTGGAATCAGTACCATGTTTGTGTCATAAAAGGAATTTGGTAGAAACCCTTCTTTGCTTATTCTGTCAAATAGTTTGTATAATATTGGGATTAGTTGTTCTTTGAATGTTTGATAGACTTCACTTGTGAATCCATCTGGCCCTGGGTTTTTTTCCTTAGGGAGTTCTTTGATGGCTTGTTCAATTTCTTTTTCTGATATGGGGTTGTTTCCATGTTCTACATTTTTGGGGGTCCATCATTTTCCCCTATTCTTTTGGCTTCTTTTTACCCTGAACTATCTTAATGCTTTAATATTGTGTTTGTTCCATTAACACTGATTTCCTCTCTGTGTGTTTGTTTTGGTCCTAATGCAATTCTCAATCTCACTGCAAAGGCAATTTCCATTTTCTTGTATAGACTATGGATGATAAAGATGATAGGATCCAATATTCCATATGCTTTCACTGGTAATAAAATGAGATAATTATTAAAACTCTTTAAAAATCAACTGAAGAACCTAGGAAAGTTGAAGCTGTAGCTGCTGTTCCCTGTCCTACTTTCCTGGAGTCTCTGAAACTGCATGGATTCACAAGTGTTTTACCCTTTTGTTATTCCACATATCAGCCACCTCCCCCATCTCCCTATTAGTCTGGGTTAAGGGGATGAAATTTCCCAGACTACTTTCCATGTAGACAGACCCATGTGCAGAACCTAAACAAGGATGACCAGAATGAGAACTAAATCTCAGACAGGAAAGTCCCCCTAGATCCCTGACACAATAACATGGCCCACTTGAGTGGAATCTCTTCCCATTTATTCTCCATTCTGACCTGACCAAAGACTGGGGAATTCCTAATCTTACTTTTCAACTCTTTATGACCCAAAATAATGAAGACTTACAGTCCTCAGATCCATTCTTGACTCTTCTGCCCTAAAGTAATATCTTTTGATTCTTTGTGGTGTTTAATTAATCTTCTCCCCATATTGCCAAGTAAAACTGCTCTAACCATACCCCAATCCAATAAGAGACAAATTCCTTCCCAGACCTCAGCAAAATGGCCCCACTCTCAGAAAAACTTGGAGAGATCTCAGAGTACCTTGGGTCATGTCCATACGCATATCAGTCCATACTTCTCTGAATCTATCTAATTTATCCAGGATGCCCTATCAAGGCCTCCCGGACTTTTCCCCAACTTTGGCCAATGTTCCCGAGGCCTCCCTAGCTCTAAAGCTTAGGGGTTTTGTTTGTATATTTTTTGTTTTACTTAGCCTGAATATTTTAAATGTTTTTATACTGAACTAACACCAAATAAAATTAGTATTTCCATATGTAAAGTAGAATAGGAAAATAGACTTGAACATGAAAATATGAATTTTTAGTATGTTTTGCTTGCTTTTCCAATTAAGTAAAATAAATTCAACATCTAGTTTTTAATATTATTTTGCTTTTCTGTGCTTTCTTCTGATATTCCTTCTCTATACATATATACACATCTATTAACATTTTAATTTCTTTTTCTTTCTTTTTTTATCGAAACATTTTTTCTATCCCCCCTCTCAACTGAAAAAAAAAAAAGGAAAGAGAAATTCTTATAACAAGGTCGAATAATCAAGCAAAATAAATTCTCACATCAATTATGTCCAAAAATATAAATCTCATTCTGGACCAAAAGTATAGCAGTTCTCAGTCAGGAGTTGATTACAATGCTTCTTTATCAGTCCTCTGGAATAATAGGTGTTCATTGTATAAATTGATATTCTTGAGACTTTCAGAGTTGTTTTTCTTTCTAATGTTTTTCTATAAATTGTTCACCTAATTCTACTTAGGCTCCTTTATATCAATTCATATAAATCTTCTCAGGTTTTTTAGAACCATCCCTTTTTGATATTTTCTATATTGTAATAATATTCCTTGATAGTTCCATACCATAATTTATTCAATGATTCCTCAGTTGGTAGGCACATAGTTTCTAGGTATTTGATATACACACACAAAATAAAAACAACTTGATAAATATCTTCATAGAGATGAGTCCTTTCCTCTCACTCTTTGACCTCTTTGCCAATGTGCCATTTAATGACTTTTGGAAAATAGTTAAATACGGTGTTCCAGAATGGTGGAATATAGATCTAATAGTTATTAGTTATTAATATGTCTATGTTCCTGAAATTCTTTCAACAACTGTCATTTTCAGTTTTTGCATCTTTTCCAATATAATAGGAATAAGATGTAAACTTAGAGATGGTTTGATTTTTATTTCTATATTTCTTTGTGTTTTAGAACAATTTTATATGTATTTCTTCCTCTGAGAAATGCCCATTCATATATTTTCACCATTTATCTTTTAAAGAATGGATTTTGTTTATACAAATTTAAATCCATTTCCTACACATCATGGATATCAGAGAAACTTGAAAAGAAATTATTTCCCCCTGCTTAATTATTTACCCTCTAGGTTTGGCCACACCATTTTGTTTTTGTTTTTGTTTTTGTTTTGGGTGCAAATCTTTTTATTGTTTTTAATCATGTTTGTCCATTATGTAATCTGTGATTCTCTTGATCCCTTGGGTGATCAATCCTTCCCATCTGCATAGTTGTGAAAAGTATTTCCTTCCTTGTTCCACTAATTTATTTACCAGACCATATATATATTTGGAGTTCTTCTTTTATACTCAACTCAACTAAATTAAATAAAATGAGCATTTCCATTCACAAAACAGTGATATTAATTTACATCAGAATACATTCCAGTTTTCTGACCAGTTTTTGTTGAATGAGCCTTTATCCCAGAAATTGAGGTCTTCAATTTTGTAGATCACTATGCTACTATATTCATTTGCTTTTGCATATTGGGGTACATAGCCTATTCTGTTGATCAATCTTTCTTTTTCATAATTTAGATCAATGTTATTAAAGATAGAGTTATATTACCATCTATTTTCTGCCCAACTATTAAGACTATGAAATGTTTCTAGCTGACTTGCAGCTAAAATATGTGTATAAAAGTATACATTATATAATATATATATATACATATATGTTATCTCTTTCTTTGAAGGCAAGGATTACCTTATTTTTCACTCTGTATAGCATTTAGAACAATCCATCCCACATAACAAATATTCAATTTTTTTCACTTGTTCATTCAGGATTCCTGCTCTTTATTTCTTTGTGTTTTGGAGCAATTTTGAGGAGGCAGATAAATGGATAGAGGGATGAGCCTAGATTTTAAAAGTCCTGGATTTCATTGCAGCCTTACACATTAACTAGCTGTGTGATCCTGGGCAAATCACTTAGCCTCTGTTTGCCTTAACCACAGGAAAAGGAAATGGGAAGCCACTTCACTCTCTTTGTCAAGAAAACTTTCTGGACATTATGGTCCGTAGGGGCATGAAGGTTTGGACATGATTGAAAAACAACAAAGTAAATATTAAGATCTGCTACTATTTGGGGTCCTTGTCCTTTTTTTCACCTTGAGATTTTTACTGAATTTAATTATTTTTTTCTAAATCTATAAATTAATGTTGCTTGTACTGAATAAGCTAATTCATTTAGACAGCATTGTCATTTTTATTCTATTGGCATGGCCTGCCCATGAATAATGGATATTTTTCTAACTGTCTAGGATAGTATTTCTATAGAGTGTTTCATAATTGTATTCATATGGTGCATGCGTAAGTTTTGATTGATAGACTTCCAAATACTTATACATTCAGTACTTAGATATTGCGCTATTTAGTGCACATACATATGCACATATGCATATTCTTGATATTGATTCATTACCTGTGATGCCTTTCAGTATCACATAGTTTCCTTGCTCATCTCCTAATTGTGTCTATTTTTACTATAGCCTTGTCTGACTTCAGAGTTGATATCATTGCTCACTTACGTGCGCCCAAAGATCAATAGATCCTGCTCTAATCTCTTATTTTAATTTTGTGTGAAACCTTATGTGCATATGATGGGCTTTTGGAGGAGAGGGAACCAAGAAGG
Source organism: Monodelphis domestica (assembly GCF_027887165.1). Lineage (NCBI taxonomy): Eukaryota > Metazoa > Chordata > Mammalia > Didelphimorphia > Didelphidae > Monodelphis > Monodelphis domestica. Next base: position 521,132,297 of record NC_077229.1, on the reverse strand, counting down.
TTGAGTAAAGGCAGGGACTCAGCCGAACTCTTTGAAATTCCCCTCCAAGCAACTTTAAAATAAAGCCTCAAATCAAATTCTGAAGCAGAAAATCTAAAAAAAGGTCAGGGTAAAATAATTCTCCAGCCCAGAATCACTTAGGATGCTGGCAGAAAGGTCAGTCTCAATGGGGTGGTGGTAAAACCTGGAGGCTAGCATAGACTCTACAACACAGGCTGCACCAGGCTACCAGCAGCAGGTGTTTGAGGTAGTTCATCCTTGGCAGCAACAGCTTTGGGAATTCTCAACCAAGACAGAGAGTCAAAAGATTAGTCAGAAAGATTTCAGGGCACCCTTTTCTGGGACTGGGTGCAGGACCCTGTCCCATTGACTATATGCCACTGCAGGACAGTCCCAGAGCTGAGAGGAGCACCAGATCACAAGGTTATGGACACTGGGTAGCGGGGAACCTGGTCACACACAGATGCATGTAAGGGAAGGGCGCTTATGGTTGTTCACAGAGCAGAGGACCAGCCAGGAGAGTAGTGCATACACTTTTCATGTCACAGGACAAGGGAAGAGCCAAAAATCACTGGGCAGATCCAAGATGGTAGAGTAGAAGCTGGGAAGCTCAAAACCTTCATAAGAATTCTCTCCAAAAAATCTTAAAATAATGCCACAAAATGAATACAGGAGTAAAAGAACCAATAAGGAGACAGAGTGAAACAACTTTCAAGAAGAGAAAAACCTAAAAGGTAGGCAGAGAATATCTGCAGCTCTGAGGTGAGAAGGGAACAGAGACAGCAGAAGGCTACAACAAGGAGTGAAGAGCAAGCCAAGAGCAAGCCACACACCCCCAGCTCACATCTGCTGTACCAGATTCTGAACCTTAGCCCAAGCCAAAATCCAGAGTCTGAAACCCTGCCTGGGAAAACAGAGGTCCAAGCCAATGTATACTCCTTGAAATTCCAAGCAAACCTTCAGTGAAGTCCGTATTTCCAGCCCAGGGAAATCTTTGCTGAAGTAGCTTGATCTGTGAGGGCCCAGAGCAAAATCAGGAGTCCCAGTCTGGGCCTGTGATAAGGACATAGGTCCCAGTTTGGGGTAGTTGGTTGACGAAAAACTGTGGTTGGGATCTGATCCTTTTGCCAAAAACTCAAGGTGGAGCCCCAGGACAGAAAAACCTACTGTGTGCCTGATTTGATCAGGCACACACTGAAACCAAAAACTTCACTCAAGACTGAGATGAGAATTTCAGCAATCAGCCATCTCAAGTGTTAATTGAATTAGCAGTGGGAGGTGTCTCTCAGAACTCCCATCCCTCAGGCCATCATACCATCTTGAAAGATCTGAAACTGGCAGAAACTCAGAAATAAAGCTAAGGAGAGCGTCAAGAAATGACTGAAGTTTAAGAGGGTACCCTAACTTCCCAGACAATACAGTGTACCTATAAAATGGTTAGAAAAATGAGCAGACAACAAAAAATCACCAAAATTTAGAGAATTTTTAAGGAGACAAAGAGCAAGGTACAGATACAGAAGGGGACAATGAAAGCAAAGCAAACCCATGTAAAGTCCAAAAGAAAAATATAAATTGGACACAGATAGTGGAAGGGCTCAAAAAGAAATTCAAAACCAATTAAGAGATGCAGAGAGAAAATGGGGAAGAGAAATGAAAGCAAAGCAAGAAGAAATAAAAAAGGAGGCTCAAAAGCTGACAGAGGAAAATCAGGTCTGAAAAATTAGAAAAATCAGAACTGAAAAAATAGAATTAGAAAAAAAAATAGAAGCTAGTGATTTCATGAGACATCAAGAAATAATAAAACAAAATCAAAAGAATGGAAAAATGAAAAAATCAAAAGAAGAAAAAATGAAATATCACATTGAAAAAATAATTGACCTAGGGGAAAAAAGATCCAGGACAGGCAATTTAGGAATTCTTGGACTAGCTGAAAGTCAAGATAAAAAATCTTTAACATCATAATACAAAAAAAAATTATCAAAGAAAACTGCTGAGATATTCTCAAACAATAAAATAAAAATTTAAAGGATCCACAGAACACCCCCAGAAAGAAATCCTCAAATGACAACATCTAGGACTATAATAGCTAAATTTAAGAACAACCAAGACAAGGAGAAAATACTTCAAGCAGGCAGAAAGAACCAATACCAAATACCTTGGAGCTACAATCAGGATCACACAGGATTTAGAAACTTCCACATTAAAGAATTGGAAGACATGGGATATTATATTCAGGAAGGCAAAATATCTAGTTTTATCTAATGCAACCAAAATTAGAAGGAAAGCAACAAACTGGGAAAAATTAGTATAACAAAACCCTATGACAAAGGTTTAATTTCCCAAATACATAAGTAACTAAGTCAAATTCACAAAAAACCAAGCTGTTCCCCAATCAACCAATGGTCAAGGTATATGAATAGGAAGTTCTCAGATGAAGAAATCAAAACTATCAATAATCACATGAAAAAGTATTCTAAATCCCTCCTGATTATAGAAATGCAAATAAAAACAACTCTGAGGTACCACCTTACTGGATTGGCCAATATGGCAGCAAAGGAAAATGATAAATGTTGAAGGTGATATGGCAAAATTGGAACACTAATACACGGCTGGTGGAGTTGTGAATTAATCCAACCATTCTGGAGGGCAATTTGGAACTATGACCAAAGGGTGCTAAAAGACTGTCTGCCCTTTGATTCAGCCATACCACTGCTAGGTTTGTACCCCAAAGAGACAATAAGGAAAAAGACTTGTACAGAAATGTTTATAACCATGGTTTTTATAGTGGCAAAAATTTGGAAAATGAGGAGGTGTCCATGGATTAGAGAATGGCTGAACAAATTGTAGTATTTGATGGTGATGGAAATGATATTGTGCTGAAAGGAATGATGAACTGGAAGACTTCTATGTGAACTGGAAAGACTTCCAGGAATTGATGCAGAGTAAGAGGAGCAGAACCAGAAGAACATTGTACACAGAGACTGGTACACTGTGGCTCAAACAATTGTAATAGACTTTTCTACTAGCAGCAATGCAATGATCCAGGACAATTCAGAGGAACTTATGAGAAAGAATGCTATCCACATCCAGAGAAAGAACTGTGGAAATAGAAATGCAGAAGAAAAACATATGATCAATCACATGGTAAGATGGGGATATGATTAGGGTTTTGGCATTAAAAGATTACTCTATTGCAAATATGAATAATATGGACATAGGCTTTGAACAATGATACATGTATAACCCAGTGGAATTCATTATCATGTCTGGGAGGGGGGAAGGAAGAGGTGTGGGGGGAAATCATGAATCATGAAACCATGGAAAATATTCCAAATTATTTTTTTAATTTCCAAAAAATACAAAAGCAATATAGGAAGTAAAATGAATAATTTTATTACATCAAATTAAAAAGGTTTTGCACACACAAAACCAATACAGCCTTTATCAGAAATAAAATTAAAAATTAAGGGGTGAAGTGGGGAGGAATTTTATAGCAAGTTTCTTAGATAAAGGCTTTATTTCTCAAATATATAGATAAATGAGTCAACTATATTAAAGTGCTTCATTCTCCAATTAATAAAAGGTCAAAAGATATGAACAAGAAATTTTCTGAAGAAATGAAAGCTCTATATTCCCAGAAAATGCTTAAAATCACTATGGATTAGAAAATTTTAAATTAAAACAACTTTGAGCAACTCCTTACAATGTTATCAGATTGACTAGTATAACAGAAAAGGACAAAGACAAAGATCTGAGGTCATATGGAAATATTGGGACATTAATGCACTATTGATGAAGTTGTGAAATGATTCTGGAGAACAATTTGGAACTATGTCCAAAGAGCTTTAAAAGTGTGCATACTCATAGCCAGAAATACTAACTCTGTATCCCAATGAGATTTTTCTACAAAGAAAAAGTACAAAATATGTTCAGAAATATTTATAGCATCTCTTTTTGTGGTAGCAAAAATGGAAATTGAAGGGATCACTATGATCTGGGGAATGATTGAACAAGTTGTATATGATTGCTATGGAATACTATTATACTCTAAAAATGATGAACAGAATGCTTTTCAGAAAAACCTGTAAAAACTTCTATGAACTGATGCAAAGTTGACTTTACAACCAAAAGAATATTATATTCTGAATAATCATCAACTGTGAATAATTTAGCCATTCCCAGCAATAAAAAAATCCCAGACAATTCAAAAGGACTTATGATGAACAATGCAATCTACCTCAAGAGAAAGAATTAATGGGATCTGAATGCAGATAGAAACACACGTATTTTTAACTTCATTTTTCCTGGGTATATTTTTGGTCTTTGTTTTCTTTCATAACAGGGTTAAAATTGAAATATTTATTTTTGCACGAATACACATGTATAGTCTTTATCATTGCTTGCTTTCTCAAGGAAGACTGTGAGGAGGGAGAAAGATAATTTAGAATTGAAAATTTAAAAAAAAAAAACCTAATGAATCTGAAAGCGGAGTTTTCATACTTTAACTTTATTTTGTTTTGGTTTTTGGTCTGTTCCTTCTTTCACAACACAGCTAATATCAAAATATGTTTTGCATGACTGCACATGCATAATCTATATCAAATTGCTTAAATTGCTTACCTTCTCTAGGAGAGGTGAAGGGAAAAATACAGCAAATATATTACATTTCAGGTATAAGTTTAGCCTCTAGTTTATAATGCCAAAAATGACTACATATCTGGCGAAAAGATTTTCTTTCTTGTCTTGTTTATGTGTTTACATTCTGCAAGATCCAACCTGGCCAGGCTTGTGAAGAAAGGAACCGAGAAAGAAAGAATCTTGAAGTTTTCCTCCATATCTCCCACTGAAAGTCTAATGGAAAAGTCAGTGAGAGTAATTCACAGATATTCTACAGATAGTGGAAAGAGCTGTTTTTGAATATAAAACATCTTTTGTCTTCTACGCTTTCTTTCTGTTCTGTCTCACAGCAGTTTTTTATGGATGATGAAATGCTCCCCTTCAAATTTCATCAAAACCTCATATATGTGCAAGAGAACTTCAGAAATGGAAGCCTCGTCAAAGCTCACCATACTATCTTCAAAATACAGTTTTTCATTACTAATATAAGGTAAGTCTGAGTGAATAAGTATAGAACTATTGCCCATCTCCACCAGCATATCTGGGTGGCTCCTGGGCAGTCACAGACCACTTGTCTAAGGAAAAGTGAGGTGAAAAGTAGGAAGAAAAAGAAGAGAAAAAGGAAAACTTTATCAAAGAACTCCTAGCCTTATTTTCACCAGATATTTTAGTTTTTAGTAAGCAGATACTTGACAGATCCAAGAGATTATTTATTAGACTGTTGGGTTTCCTAGGTGAATTCTAACCCTGTCCAAGTCTTTCTCTACGCTAAGACCAAGCTCACCCTCTTAATTTTCTGGACACCGAGAAAGAGCCTGAATTGTGGCCAAACTGGACCAGAGGGGATTCATTGTTTGCAATGTGATCCTATTCTGGTCAGTCCTGTCCATACTCATTCCTAAAGTCACCGATGATTGCTAATCTTCCATGGTCTCAGAGAGCCTTCATATTTATGGGAGTGACCATTGGTACAAAAATAGGGCTGGACTTAAGGAGGATAACAGTTGGTTTTTTTTTTCTAAAACTATATAATAAATGATTTTCCCACAATCATTAAATGAAGTAGTACAATAGGAGAAGAAAACCCAGGACAGCCTGTGGGACACCATTGTTAAAGGGCATGATCTAAATGACGAGTCAGGCATGTATTATCTCTGGTTACTCTGACCCTTTGTACAAGTGGTTGAACAGAGATGGAAAAAGTCTCACAATCAGGGTATTTCAGTTCTTCTTTCTGTCCTCAGACTTCCTAAACTGCTCCCTTTTTCCATGGAGGATCTTACCTCTCATTTTACTGAGAAAACGGAGTCCATTTGAGGTGAGTTCTTTCTAGTTTCTTCATATTAAAACCTCTGAACATCATCCCTTGCTCTTTCCTTTCTTACCGTCAGTCTCTTATGAAGAGGTGGCCCTTCTCCTTTCCAAGGCTAATCCCTCCCCAATTGTGTTTTCATCTTTCTCAAGCAGTTAGCCAAGAAGAGGAGAAAAGATATAAGACACTAATGAGGAGAGATAGTCTGATCAAAGAAGGCTTTTTATAAGGATGTGGAAAATATAAGCTTCTGTGTAAGAAGCAGGGAAAGAGAATAGATGGGGAAATGTTGAAAATTAGAGGGAAAGAAAATAGGTATATAGGTTGGTACTTATTAATGTTCTCTCGGTTGCTTTTACTTTAGTAATAACAGTGTCTGAGATTTTATGAGGATAATCTACATATATATTGAAGGTATCCTTAATAAGGGTATTAAAAGAGCACAGGCAGGTTTTTACAAGTTGCATTCCACAGTAGACCTCATCTTTTCTATCACATAATTGACTTAAAGTTGTAGGGAATAAAAGATCTCACTGTGTTCATTGTTGTTGACTAAGCAATCATTTTGGTAGGGTAAAATGTGGCCTTAAAGGAATTTCCAACATCATGTTTTTAGTGCAGATGCCAAATTTATGAGTCCTTGAAAATGTAGCAACAGAAGCAGCCTTGTTCAATGTTTATTTTAACACTTACATCTAGAAATGGATAAAACGGTGAGAGAGACACATGAAAAGGGCTCGTCACTGACAAGAAGGTAATCCAATAGAGTGTCCAATATAAAGAGAATTTCCCGAAAGTCAAGTTCTCCAGATGATCCCATTTGTTCATAAGGTTCTATTAGAGTGTTTTCTACAAATGTTGGTGTCTCATAAATGAAATCCATAATCACTTCAGACAATATTAGGAAGAACGACTTTTTTGCCATTGAAAGGAGAGCTACCATATATATATATATATATATTCACTCCATTCATATATATATGCATTTATAAATACATATATACATACACGTATATATACACACATTAGTATGTATATATAAACATCAAATATCAGTATATACACACATATTTATAAAAGGGGGAGTTAAACAGGCTAGAATGCCTTGGGGAAATTCAGAATTCTTTTATGGCACCAACATTTCAAAGGTTCTTTATATTGCTAATATTCTTGTGGCATTATGTACCTACAAGTTTTAGAACACTATAGTATTGGAAGAAATGGTTCCCAACTTGATGCAAGAGATTGTTGGGTTTTGAAGGAAGGACTAAAACTCCAATAACCAGGCATTGGGCACTCAATTCAGTCTTGCTTGGCTTCCTCCAAGGTGATGGATAACAAAAAGAAGGTGTTTATTCTGAATTCTGTCTTTCAAAAGTTTCTGTCTTTCAGCAGTTTCAAAAACATAGGTCCAGAACTTCAAGTTTAGACATGTCACCTGCTGGTTAATTCTGGAACACCACTGGCAGGAACCTCATCTCTACAATGAGTGGATAACACTACACTTCATGTATATTCTTAAATAGGTGACTTGCATTTTACCTGCATCGCCCTTTCCATTCCATGCCTAATGGAAATTTATGTGCCATAAACAAATGAAAGGAAGACATTTTGTTCTACCTTTCACAAGGAGAAAGTGAAAATATCCATGCATATTTTTTGAGTTTCTATGCAATCAAGAAACAAAAGACATATGAGTGACCCCAGCAGAAAACATAAAGAGGTCTAGAAAAATTCATCTAAGAAGAAAAATCTAAACAATATAAAGTTGAACCTTTGTTTCAAGGTGAAATCTGGTGTCATTACCTTGTGAAACATGTTACAGCAACTCCATGAATCACTTTGGCCACTACAAAAACACATGTAATGAAGATTGACATATATTTGGCTCCCCTGTAGATGGAAGCACCCAAGTGGAAGGTAGCAGAATTTTGCTTCTCAGAGAAGATCTCCTGCATCCCATGATCACTTAGGGAGAACAACTTCTTTCCATTGTCTAAGTGTCCAAAATAGGTGTAAAATTTAGAACTACCACCCTAGGACGGTGGCACTTTCTCTTTTCAGTAATGAGCAGGGAGGTGAAGATACTGTTCACCCACATCATGGGCACCTTAAACTAAGCTGGAGATAGGGAAGAAGACGGGTCCTATAACCTAGGGAATCAGGCTTAGGCTTTTGATCTGTTTCATTTGTACTTTTCAGTTCTAGACACAGGTAGCCGTCTAACCAGGTCCAGGAGCTTGAAGACCATAGCATTGGAGACAAAACCTCAAAAATCTCAAGACAAAATGATGTTGCCAGGGATATAGGGAAGCTTTGAAAAGTCAGGGTGCTGGGATGCAAACTCAAGAGAGTTGATATAAACATACTATAGAGGCATTTAGTTATGTTATTAACCTAATATATCTCCTATACTCAGAGACAAAATGGGTAATTATGCCCCCTCAAACATTGGAGGGGAATTTTCATAGACTATATCTTTAAAGTAAATATTCCTTTGTAAAAATTTATCTGGCTTTCAAAATACCTGGGAATATATGGGTTGGTAGGTACTTGAGTCAATGGAATGGAGATCTGAAACCCCCAGTCACATTTTAGGGTACTGAGAAACCCTGAGAGATGGGTCAAATGTAACATACTTGTTCTTCAGACAGGAGGGGTCATGATAGTCACTGCTATACCCAGTTCCATTATCTCTTGAGAGCTAGAAAATTATGGTGATTATGATGATGTGATGGTGATAATGATGATGGTGATGACAATGACAATGATGATGATAGTGGTGATCCCCTCCCTTGTGAAGACAGGCTAATGAGAATTTGAAAGAGATAAAGAATCATTGCACAACTTAGAAGAATTAATGTGAAATTTAGTGTAGAGGAATAGAAGAATTGAAAATCAATCTGTGTTAGTCCCATAGCAAAACATGTAACAAAAAAATACAGGCTTTTTTTCTTTTGAACATTTTTAGTATTTATCTGGGGTTTTACTGAATATAAGTAAATAACAAAACATTCCAAATTATTTGTTAATTTAATAAACATCATTTTGCATGGCAATCTGCACCATATGCAATAAAAAGAGATTTGGGAAATCAAGTATAAAGGTCACCCAAAAAACACTATATATATTTATCATGGAAAAACATAAAAGACTTACAACTTATTAGATTAAAAAAAGCAGAGAAGAAAAGAACATATTTCAAAATCTACTAGTGACAGAATTAAGTCAGAAATTCAGGGCAAGTCACATTCCATTAAAAGTGAAGAGAATTTCTGCCTCATTTCCATACATGAAATTGTACTGAAATTCAGATTATTCAATATCATTCAGTGCAAATAAAATCAGATCCATAATTAAAATATTTTATTTGTTTTGTGTTTAGATTGGTCTTTCTTTAGATTTTTGTTATTGAAAGAAAATAATGTGAAGAATAACTCTGATATAATTAAAGGCAAAATTAAAATAATAAAAAAATTCCAGGAAGGGTGTCAAGTTATCAATAATCAATTTTCCAAATAATATCTCAGTTATAGCCTACTGATTACTAAATTGCTTCTAAATGAAAGTTGATAAGTTTGGGTCTTTTCTCTGGTTCTAAATAACCATATATTGTATTCATTAAATTATGCATTCTCTTACTTTATTTACATAATGAAAATTTGGATTTTTCTTAATAGAAGTGATCTCTCACTTCATGAACTATATGTAAGAATTACAAATGAAACCTATCCCCAAGAATAATAAAAAATTAAATTTTATTATCGTTAAACTAATATAACCCAAGGTTGTAGAGTTGGAAAAGATCTTATATATATCTGACATCTAATTTTTATAGATGTGAAAACTGAGGCTCAGAGAGGCTATGAGACTTGCCTAAGGGAATACAACAATCTTGTTTCACGACAGACCCAGAATTCAAACTCAGGTCTTATTCCTCCAGATTGTATTTTTCCTGCCACACAGAATGTAAACTCAAGGATTACTTCATAGAAATACAAATAGAGGATGCCCCAAAAGTCTTAGTGCAGGTTTAATCTTTTAACTGCACTAAGATTCTGGGGGCACCTTTTATTGAATGAATTCTAATCTCTCATCTGAAAGTGACTATATGATGCTAAAGAGTTTAAATGTGAATAAAAATAAATACAGTGAACTGTGTAGTACTTTGTATCATATTTCCAACTATATTACCCACTCTCTTATCTTACAGAAAGTTTTCATCTAGATAGTCTATGAATTACTAGATTACTTGTAAACATAGATTTCCAGCAAAATACAGTTTCATATATATGTATATAAAAATACATATATGATATATATATAATAAATATTAATATATATAATATATGTACAAATTGCAAACATATGTGTGCAATTTGTTTTGAAATAAACCAGAATAATTTCTAAACTCTTTCTTTAAGGACAAATCAACCAAAAATAAACCCCCTTTTATAATAGTTTCTGAAACAAAAATTAGCAAGAAAACAAAGAACATTTCAAACTATGTTGTCTACATTGTATACACAGATCTTTTCTGTAAAGACTGAGAAGTCGATTCTATTTCAAGTCATCTAACCTCAATCATAACACTAAAAACACGCTGGGGCATAACATACAATATACATTTCTTAATATACTGCTGCTTATCACTAGCTTTCTTTTCCTAAACTAATTAAGAAAAACTACAATTGCTAACAGAGTGCAGGTTACATAAATGTGTGTCCTGGTATATTTTGCATCTATTAACAGCGGGAGGTTGTTTAGAAGAAACTTCAGTTTTAATCTATGTAAAATAAGAGCAGATAATCTGAGTTGACATCTCTTAAGAAACCTGGAGGCTATGGGAACCCCACTGGGCCAATAGATGACTAGTTAATAATGAGAAAGCAACTTGACACCAAGGTGAGCAATAATTAAAACTGTCTAGAAATCCTCTAATAGAATTCAACAAAGTGGCACATTGTTAGCAGAACAAAGTCGCCTCAATTGCAACTGATGGGTAAACCTCAAAGTATGCAAATGTCACATCAAGGAAAAATGCAGAAACTTATTCAAAGCTTTTGTGCATTTAAATATGTCTATATATGACCTAAATCAAGCAAAATATCATAGGATCAGAGAATATCACTATCATCTTCAATATATGCCAAGAGGAAAACCTCTACAATTGGATTCTACATATAAGGACAAGGATCTCTATCTTTTCTTGGTCACTAATCACCTGAAACCAAAGCTTTTGTGCATTTAAATATGTCTATATATGATCTAAATCAAGCAAAATATCATAGGATCAGAGAATATCACTATCATCTTCAATATACGCCAAGAGGAAGGACTCTACATGTAAGGACAAGGATCTCAATATTTCTTGGTCACTAATCACCTGAACCCAAAGCTTTTTAAAACAAAGTCCCCAAAGCAGTACTGAAGATTCCAATCCTATAAATTCCTTCTCCTAAACGGCTTCAAAGACTCATAGATCTGAAGCTAGGAAGGATTCCAAGAGCCAAAATCATTTTATAAATTAGGAAATTGAAACTTAGGGAGGGTTCAATCCATTGTCCACAATCCAACGGGTAGAAGCATCAGAAATGGGAACTGATCTAGGGCTTAGCATGTCCACCTTCTCTGAAACAACCTAATATTGAAACGTAGAACTTCAGGAGGGAAGGGCTGGAAGAAGAGTCTTTAAACAAGCATTCCTCACTTAATATTCTACTTCTGTGTTTCCCCTACTCTAATAAGAGAGTCAAGGAATTAGCAGAGAAAAACATTCCTAGACTATTCCCCCCCAAAACTGAAAATATTCACCTTATTTCCTTAAGGCAAAACAGAACAGGATTTTTGGGTCCCTATTAGACCTCCCACTGAAGCTAAAATAGGTGGGAATTCAGAGGCAAGAAGCCAGAGTGACAGAAGGGAATTCTCCATTTTCCTCTAGAAAAAATGATTATGCATTCTCACTCTCATCCTCTGGCCTTCTCAATGAACAACAAAGGCTTAAAATCTCTTTGCAAAGATTTCTTATTTCGATGGAATTAAAGAGCTTGAGCCCTAATTAAAATATGAAAGGTAAAATATGTACTGAAACCACTGAAATTGTACATGCTGATCTAATGATGATGATGTAAGGTTATCTGGAATAAAGACAAAAGTGACATCAAGCTTGAAAATTACATTCTTAAGCCTTCATTCTGAATAACAGGTTCAAGCAAGTTCTTCATTCTCATTAGCAGTTGCCATTGATCTAGCGAAGAGTCTTTGGCTCCTCATCAAATGCCATCCATGCACCAAGCCGTCCATTTCTTTCCTCTTTCCAGGCCAGGGGCTCCCCCATACTCAGCGTCTAATGGCCTGAAGCCCAATCTGAAACTTACCACATCTCAGCAGTGTGTCATATTCCATCAGGAACTACTGTGCAAATAACATATTTCCATTTTTAAAGTCTGAAAAATGTCACAAAAAGCTTTTGGCATTTACATGACTCAGACTTACACCCTCTAATTCTCACTGCAGCTAATTTCTTATGTTCAATACATCTCCACAGCAGGAAACCAGGAATAACGATTACAGAAAAAACTGAAGTTCTACAGCCCAACCATTAGCATCCGCAAGTCTAAAGAGAGGGATTTAAATGACACTATCGACAGTTATTTCTTATATAACGAAAGGCAGGCAAGTCAACACGCAGCACATTAAAAATATATTCGGTAATTTTAGTGATAGCCTATAGGGTTGTTATTTTTTTAATACATTCCTGGGAACCAGCACAACTCTACAAAGATGTGTACCAAGAGGGTCTAATAGATCAGAAGAGTGAAATTATATTCAGTGTGGGTAAAACAGCTTGCTGCATGTTCTCCAACTACTGATCTTATCGCCCATAATCATGCCCCATGCTTTGTTTAATGTTGGACCACACTCACTATGAGCAGAAATTCATGCACACATTTTATAAGGCTCAGCATGCAGAAATCCACAGGCCATATTTTCATTTCTTATTTCTCACTTTATATAGATTGTGCTTTTATCTTTCAGCAGAATAGCATTTGTTGTTTTATTTTCCACTGTTTAATATACAAGTGCTTGTGGAAGGAAGTGGGGAAGACGAGGGATCGCCCAATCATAGCCTGAGGAGCAAATTCAAATATATCCTGAAAATTAGCACTTCTGAAATGAGCTGGATTTTATGCATTGCCAAAGTAGGGGGGGATGTGCACGATTCCTGGGTACATTGATGCCACTCCCAGTGCCTGTGTTGGGAAAAATGGCCAGAATTCGTACATCATGAGTGCTTTACCTACTGAGCATATAAACATAAACTATTAGCAACTAGCCTTTACTTAAAGGATAATAAACAGTCACATCCCCAAAGATGGGCGTGCCTGCATCTTTAAATCATGAATTGGTTGTGTAATTAACTAAATGATAACTATTCAATCTGTAGAGATGAAATATGATAAAGTAGAAAAAAAATGAATTTAGAACTAGAGGATCCAAATTCGAATCTTAGCTGTGCTATTTATTTCCTTGGATAAACCCTTCAGTCCCCCTGAGTCTCAGTTTCCTCATCTGTAAAATGAGTGAAATGAAGAAGTAAAAATCCCTTCAATTCTAAATCTATATTTCTATTGTTTTGCATATGAACCAAAAGAGCTACCCCAACATTTTAGTCAGTAGGTTAAAAAGAGGCTTCATTCTTCCACCACTTGCTTATTCATCTGATGTTATTATAGTTAAAACAAAGAACAAACTCCTCTGGTAGTGCAGATCAAGGAGTATTCTCATTCTCTCTTTGGAAACAGTGTTTGTAGGTCTGAGGGAAGGGAAAGCCAATGCCAGAGAGGATCACGTGGGATGCAGTGTTATCAGAGAGAATCCAAATCTCAGCACAGCCTAGTAGATGGAAGGAACGTAGTAGGAAGAGGTCAAGGATGAAGGGAAGTTTATCACATGGATTGAGAATTCCAGAAGACCCAACAGAAAGGAGTGGGTATGAACAGGGTAGGATGGAGAAGAATGATGAGAAAACAGGAAGTGAGAGCTAAGCGTAGCTTTCTCCTAAATGGCTGGTAATTGATTAATACAGGGGTATGGAAAGAAACTGGAGAAGGCTTTGGGGCATTGATAGATGACAAATGAATAGTGAAGTTTATAGTATCCAAGATGTTGCCACCCAACTAATGGCAAATAAGAAGAAAAAAAATCCATAGAGTATTAGAAGAGCATGTCTAGTGATTAAAAGATTTAAGTAAAAACCATGCAGATTTACCCAAATGCATGGCATCTCATTGCCACTATTGATAGTGATGAGCCACTTCTTTGATTTCTCTTGACTTTTCAGAGGTTCCAAGAGAATACTCTGATCATCCTTTCTGTCATGCATCTTGCCATATTACTGGCACATCTTTTTCTGCCATTCAGTTCTTTGATAGTATCTTTTACACCTGTTCTTCAGAATACCCCACTGGTTACATGTTTTAGCTTGATCACATCCACCCTCCAGCTTTCCATTGCTCTCTGTGTGATATTCATCTTTAATTCTTCAAATGCAGTTATGTTCCATGACTTACTTACCACCATATAACAACACCAAAATAACATTTGTATTGAAAAGATGGGTAAGCAGTTTGGCAGAAACTAGGCATAGACCAATATCTCACACCACATACCAAGTTATCAACATGGATATATTCTTTAGAAACAAAGGGTAATATCATAAGTAAATTAGGAGAAAATGGAAAGTTTTATCTGTCAGGCTTATGGATAAGAGATGGAGGTAGAGAGGTTGATGGAAAATAAAATGGATAATTTCATTTACTTTAAATTTAAAAGGTTTTACACAAACAAAACCAATGCAAGAAACTGGGTTGGGGTAATGTTTTGATAACAGCTTTCTCTGATTAAAGCCTCATTTAGCATATATATGGGGAACTGAGCCAAATTTATGAAAACTGAGTCATTCCCTAATTGATTAATTGTCAAAGGATATGAACAAGTAGTTTTCAGAAAAAAATAAAAGCTATCAGTAATCATTCTAAATAATTTCTGATTAGAGAAATGCAAAGTACAACAATTGCTATCAGACTGGTTAACATGACAGAAAAATTTAATGATAAATGCTAGAGGGGATGTGGAAAAATAGATACATTAATGCATATTGGTGAAATTGTGAACTAGTCTAAACATTCTAGAGAATAATTTGGAACTATACCCAAAGGGCTATAGAACTGTGCATATCCTTTGACCAACAATACCAGTACTAAGTTTGCTTATCAAAGAAAATAAAGAGAAAAAAAAGGTCTATTTCCATAAAATTGTTTATAGCAGCTCTTTTTGTGACAACAAAGAACTGGAAATTGAAGTGATGCCCATTAATTTGGGAATGACTGGACAAGTTATGATATATAATTATGTCAGAATATTATTGTACTATAAGAAATGACAGTGTGGTTTCAGAAAAACTAGGGGAGATATATATGAACTGATGTAAAGTGAAATGAGCAGAACCAGGGGAATATTGTAAGTAGTAACAGCAATATTGTAATGAAAATCAACTATTAAAGACTTAGCTACTGGAATCAATGTTCCACAACACTTCCAAAAGGCTCTTTATAAAAAATTCTATCCATTTCCAGGGAGAGATTTGATGAACTCTAATAGAGCCTGAAGCAAGCTATTTTGCTTCCCTATGTTTCTTGCTTTTTTGGTTTTTGTTTCAGGCTTTTATTTTGCAACAATAATAACACAGCAATAGATTTTGCATGTTTTCACATGTGTAATTGATATCATACTGCTTGCCTTCTAAATGGAAAGAAGAGAACATAGAGTTCAATTTTTAAATGAATGTCAAAAATAAATTAAAATTATTAAAAAGAAAAGGAAAGATGAAGATGGTCCTTGGCTTGTTCAGAAGCTTGTGGTTGGTAAGAGTGCTTTACAATTCTTCATTTGTAAAATGAGCTGGAGGAGAAAATGACAAACCACATTCAGTATCTTTGCCAAGAAAACCCCAAAGAGGGTAACAAATAGTCAGGCATGACTGAAAAATTACTGAAAAAAAAATGAGAAAACATCTCAGTAGACTAAAATGCTACTTTACTTTTTTGTCTATAGATTGATGCCCCTCAACACTTAGCACAGTGTTTGGCACATACTAGGCACTTGATAAATGTTATTGACTATCTAACTTTTTACAGTCATACAGGATTACTTCGAATGTATACCTATAGAAATAACACTATTCAATGACCCTCTATTAAAAATAGTAGGTAGAACACAAACCAGGCAAATATATGCTCACAAAAGGTATTTGCCAAGGTGATGGAAGGGATAGAGTCCAGGTAAAGGAAGAAGTCCTTAGAGACTATTCTTTGCAAACATACCCTATTAAAATATCTAAAGGAAGGGTGGTATGTTGTTTTTGTTCTATAGGAAGCAAGGGTAAATAAAATCTTTAGAGATCTTCCCATGAGTAGGATTGGAGGAACCCATTCCAAAGGATAGATTGTAACATCTAGAAACAAGCAGAAGGGCTATCATAGAGATGAATTCTGTTAATTCTTCGTGATCGGTCCTGATGATGGTGGAGGCAAAAAGTGGTACCAAGCTTAAGAGTTAAAGAGCCCTAGCAGTATGAGTCCCTGACACATGGAATGAGTTGTAGATGACATCAATCTGGAGAGAAGAATAGTCAAATGTTAGTAACAGAAAAAGCTTCATTTCTCTCCTTAACCATAGTTTCCATCTTATTCCCCAAATAGTTTGATGAACATGTAGAACATAGTTCTTAGAGATCATCTTTTCATATGAGTCTGGGTCATATCTATTTAGGTCAATAATCTAATTACTTGAAGAATCTCAAACATTTGAAATTAAGGATTTAATTCTGACTAACCTCAGAACTCCCTCAGTAACATTTCATAAAATAGAGACAAATTTTATAATTTAATTTGTTCTAGGTTAGCCTGAGGGCAGAACTAAAAAGCTAGATTTTGCCACAAATATTATCAATAATAATTTCACACTAATATTACATTTTAAAATTAAGGTTTTAATTTACATTTTTTCACTTAAAATTTCAAAAGGCATTCTTCAAAAAACTTTTGAAATGAATTTTTTATGTATCTATGAGTCCCATTTTACAACTGAAGAAAACAAGCCTTGAAAGCATAAAGCAACTTGCCCAAAATCACACAACTCTTAACTGGCAGAGGCAGGACTCAAATTCCATTTTCATATATTTAGAGGCATGCTGTAGTATGATACACTGCCCCTCCTACACTGCCACCCTAACTGCTTCTATTTCTTTGATATTCATATAGCCATATATGCATATTTACATTTATATGAATATCAAAGAAAACATTATCAACAGTCTGAAAAACCCAATTATAATTTATCCTCAATCAGTGTTTTTCTTTCAATCCATTTAATATTCGTCTGAAACATTTTGATTTACAACCAATCAGTTTAATAAGTCATTACTAGAGGCAGTTGGTAGCATAGTGGATAGAGGACTAGATCTGGAATCAGGAAGATCCAAGTTTTAATCTGACCATAGACACTACCTGGGTAGCCCTGGACAAGTCACAACCTCTGATAGCCTCCATTTCCACAGCTATAAAATGGGGATAATAATAAAACCCGACTTCCCATGGATTGTGTGAGATCAAATGATATTTGTAAAAATGCTTAGCATAGTACCTAACTCTTGGAAGGTGTCATAAAAATACATATTCCTTTCCCTCTTAACCACTAAGGCTCCACTAAGAAAGCAATATGAGTCTACATGGAAAACATTTTCAGTTGAAATGAAATTCATTTCCAATTATCTTTTTATATTACACTGAACTATTTGTGGGGCTACCTCATTGCATAGACAAATATTGCCAAGGTCAAGGAAGAATTTGAAGTGATTCAGCCCATCCTCTGAAAACCTCATTTTTCCCCTTTAGAAAATCCTTTCCATACTCTGACATAGAAAATTCCATTCAGAATGTCATTCTTGTAGTCTTAAGGCACGGAGGGACAGACAGCATGATACATACAATTGAAAGACAACAGTCTATGGAATTAAAGGACTCACATTCAAATTACTTTTCTATGGCTAACTATCGTGATGATCTTGGAAAATTCACTTAACTTTTATGCATTTTAATTTTCTCATTTATTGAATATACACAGGCTTAAAATATCCTTAGAAAAAGTCAGAGGGCTTCATCCTTTAATTATTCAAATTCTAAAAAAAAAAAGCTATTTACAATTTTAAGAAATGAAAATTATATCATAGATTTAGAAAAAAATTGTAATAAAATTTATCAGGAAGTAAAAAAGACCAGGAATATAAAGGGAATAAATGGGAAAAATGAAATAAAATGGCTTAGCTCTACAAGATCTCAAAGTGTATTCTACCACAATAAACATCTAAAGAGTCTGATATTGGCTAAAAAATATAGTGGAGGATGAATGGAATAGATTAGGTACCCAACATGCAATGGTAAATGACCTTCATAACCTACTGTTTGGCAAACCCCAAAATCCAAGCCTTTAGAAGAAGACCTCATTACTTAACAAAAAACTGCTGGGAAAATTAGAAAACAATATGGCAGAAATTAGGCAGAACATCTCCCATCATATACTAAAGACAAAATGGATACATGATTTAGAAATAAAGCATGATATCACTTGAACAAATTAGGGGATCACATTTTTTTATCTGTCAGGTCTATGGATAAGGGAAGAACTTAGGTCAAAAAAAGACAAGGAGAACATTATGATATATAAAATAGATGATTTTGGCTACATTAAAAGAATAAGTTTCTACACAAACAGAACCAATGCAAACAAGATTAAAAGGCAAACAAAAAAATAGGGGGAAATCTTTATATCAAATATCTCTGACAAAGGCCTGTTTTCTGAAATATATAGAGAACTCAGTCAAATATTTAAGAATACAAAGCATTTCCCAATTTAAAATGACCAAAGGATAGGAACAGGAAATTTTAAGGTGAATAAATTAAAACTATCTTTAGTCATATGAAAAAAAAATATTCTAAATCACTAGTGACCAGGGAAATGCAAATTAAAACAGCTCTGAGGTACCACCTCACACCAATCAGAATTACTAACATGATAAAAAAGGAAAATGATGACTGTTGAAGGGGAAATAGAAAAATCAGGACACTAATCTACTTCTGGTGGAACTGTGATTTAATACAACCATTCCAGAAAGCAATCTGGAGCCATATTCAAAGGACCATCATACTGTTTATATCCTTTGACCTAGCAATACCATTACTAGGTTTGTATTCAAACGAGATTAACGATAGGGGAAAAGAACGTAAGCTGTACAAAAATATTTTTAGCAGCTCTTTTTTGTGGTGGCCAAAAAACTGGAAATTGAGGGGATGTCCATTAATTGTGGAATAGTTGTAGTATATGCTTGTAATGGAAGACTATTGTGCAATAAGAAAAGACAAACAAGATGATCACAAAAAAAAATCTGGAAAGATTTATTCGAAGTGATGTAAAGTTAAGTGAGCAGAACAAGGTTGTGCACAGTAACAATAATGCATGATGATCAACTATAAATGACTTCACTATTTATCAACAAGGCAAAGATCCAGGAAAACTCCAAGTTTCATGACCAAAAAAAATATCCACTGCCATAGAAGGAACAGATGGAGTCCAAACACATCCTGAAACATTTCCTTCATCAATTTTTCTCTAATATAAGCAATATGTATCTTCTTTCACAACTTAACAAACATGGAAATATGCATCATATGATAATATATGTACAACTTATATCACATTACCTACCTTCTTGGGTTGGGAAAGAGGTGGGAGGAAGGGCAAGAACATGAATTGCAAAATATCAGAAAATGAATATGAAAAAAATTATATTGGTGTAAAAAAGCAAAACAGAGGATTTAAATTCTTTTTTTTAAAGCTATTTATACTGTTGCCTTCACTTTCTTTCTCCTTAATGTTTTCTAATCTCTGACTTTCCAGTCTCATTTCTCAACTAAAATTGCCCTCTAAAAAGGTTGTTAAAAGATCTATTAATTGTTAAATCCATGGCCTTTCCTTTTTCTCTCTGGATTTTTGTAATATCTCTTTTTCTTATACTTCAGCTTTTCCAATCATTCCTTCTCAGTCTTTCCCACCCTAGATTATCATTTATGTCACATCCAGTAACTTTAGTTATGCCTCAAAGACTCCCTTCCCTTTCCCCCCTAAACTCACTCAGTAACGTTTATTAGTTGTTGTTGTTCAGTCATATCCTACTCTTGGTGACCCCCATGATCTATAGCACTGAAGGACTGTCTACCCTCCATTATCTCTCATAGCCTGTCCAAGCTCATGTTCATTGCTTGCATGGTCCTATCTATGCATCTGATCCTTTGCCATCCACTTCTCCTAATCCTTCACTCTTTCCAATATCAGGTTCTTTTCCAATGAGTCCTGTCCTCTCGTTATGTGACATCAGCTTTAATATTTGACCTTCCACTGCACAGAATGAGTTCATTTCTTTAAGTATTAGCTGATTTGATCTCTCTCTTCTCTAAGGAACTCTGGAAAGACTTCTGCAGCACCACAATTCAAAAGCATTGATTCTGGGGTGCTCAGCTTTTCTTAGAGTCCAACTCTCACCACCACACAGATCTTTGTTAGCGAGGTAATGCCAGTATGTTGTGCAGATTGGCTATAGCTTTCCTTCCAAGGAACAAGCAACTTCTAATTTCATGGCTGCAGACACTATCTGCAATGATCTTTAAGCCCAAGAAAATAAGATCTAATAAATACTCTTTCCATTTTTTCTGTTTTCCTGGAAGAAATGAGACTAGTTGCCAAAACCTTAGGTTTGTTTTTTTATGTTAAGCTTCAAATCAGCTTTTACATTCTCCACTTTCACCCTCATCCAGAGGCTTCTTAATTCTTCTTCACTTTCTGTCATCAGAGTAGTATTGTCTGCATTTCTGAGATCATTGCTAATTCTCCCAACAACCTTAATTCTGTCTTCTAGCATTTCATACAATGTTCTCTGCATATAAGTTAAATAAATAAGGAGACAAGGTACAGCATTGTACTTTTCCCATCTTAAATCAATCCATTATTTCATGTTCACTTCTGACTATTACTTCTTCGCTCACATATAGATTCCTCAGGAGACAAGTAAGATGATCTGGTACTCCAATCTCTTTGAAGACATGCTTTTTGTTGTGATTCACACAGTCAAAGGCTTTTGAAGCAGAAGTAGATGCTTTTCTGAAGCTAAATGATACAGTGGATGTAGTACAGGATCAGGAATCAGGTTTTAATAATGGAAGGAAGGAAGGAAGGAAGGAAGGAAGGAAGGAAGGAAGGAAGGAAGGAAGGAAGGAAGGAAGGAAGGAAGGGAGGAAGGAAGGGAGGGAGGGAAGGAAAATATTGATTACTCTATGCAAAACATTGGGGATATAAATAAAAAATCAAGACAGTCTCGGGCACTAAAAAGATCACATGCTAATGAGGTGGAAAGGGAGTCAGGGCAAAATGATTTCTTAGGGAAGAGAAACAGTGCATAAAAGGATTCAGACGTAGGGCAGATAGAAGGGCCCAGTGGCCTTTAGGATCTTACAGCTAGGTAGCTGATAACCCATCTAATTTAGTATAGATTCTATTGATAAAATCATATCCATTTATGATGTTGAACTCTGACATAATAAAGACTTGGATGATGAGAACTCTATGTGAGTTCTGGGGAAGGGAAAGGGCAGGGCGAGCTGGAGTCATCTGCAGAGATGATAATCAGGTCAGTCTCTACAAGTCATACTCCTCTGGCTCATGGTTTGTCCTAGCTGGCACACGACCCTCTTTTCTCTCTCTCAGGGAGCACAGCTATTGCAGCTAGGCTTGCCTGCCTGCCCATTGCTTTCCTACTCAATAAACTCCAAGGAATCTCCATCACTTCTGGGAGCAAATATAAATACTTACGGTAGGCACTGACAGTCCTTTCCAACATGACCGAAGCCTCACATTGGCAACCTTCATGCGCCTTTCTCCCTGTACATGTTCTAGCTATTTCATGCACCATCTGCTGTGCCTTGATGTGGTTCCTCCTTCCCAACTGAATAAAGAGGCTGAAAAGGTAGATGGGTCAGATGGCGAAGAACATTACATTCCTAAAGGAGATGTTTCTGTGTATTCCTAGATACACGTCATGCAGGAGATCTGAAACAAGCAAGAGAGAGAATAGACGAGTCTAGAAGGAGGTCTCACAGACCTGAGAGTCATTGGCGATTGGTCATAGCATGGTTACTGTCCCACATTGGGGTGTTTGTCTAAGAGCTAGAAGGACTGAGAGCAGAGCGTAGAGCCTAAGCCTTTCTCCTGGGGCACACACAAACATTTTCAAGGGGAGAAAGGCCACTGAGGATGTCTTGACCCAGTTCTACTGTTCCATCTCCCTGGCTGTGATCATGCATGAAGCTACTCTTTTTTTTAACAAAGCCTGAGCTTTATTGAAGCTGCTTCCTCATATGTGTTGCCTTTCGATGGAATCTCCAAAAATGACAACATAAACGATAGAGTTGACTCAAGACGCCGTCCCAGAACTCAGGGTGAAGGTAGTGAGTTCCCCGTTCTTCTCAAAACGCACGCCCTCTTAATGGCGGAAACCTTTGGAAAGAACGTGTCAGCTGGACATGATTGTGTAGCAGACAGAGGAAAAAGAACCGCTGAGAGGGGGCCAGCATCGCATGTGCAGTGCATTCACCGAGGACAGCAAAGGATAAAGCCAGTGATCTGATCAAAATGCTTGAGGATTACTGAATTCCACACTCCAAATGTCACATTTGGAAACCATGTGCTCAGAACTCACAAACAAAAAGCAGATGAAACATTTGCTTACTTTCTGAGAGACCTTTCAGGGGTCTCTGCACTCTAATGGGAAAATCCAATAGAGAGAATTTCAAGGTCTAAACCTGGAAGCAAAGCACTTAACTCTAAAAAGCTCAGAGCCAACCTATTTTTCTCCCCCTATTTTGGGATCTCTTAGTTCACAGAAGTTGCTTCTATGGTGAACACAGAAAACTGATCAAGAGACCTTAAAAAGGAGGAAACTTCCCAGCCATTGGGCATGTATTTACAGCAGCACTACAAAAGAACAAGTAGGTCACCCCTAGGATCCACACAGGCTACCTTGCCTTCTCTTTTTTCTGGTTTCCAGAAGCCAGTAAAGAATTTACTCTGATTTTAAAGGTTTTCTGTGATCTCTCCTCACGGACTACATGCGTATGAGCAATCAAGAACAGAGAAAACTTTCTGTAAAAATTAATTGACTTTTAAAAGTTTGCAAAAAGGTAAACTGCTGGAAGCTGAGAGTTTTTTGTACGTTCATGTCTTTGTATCCTCAATCTCTTTCATGGTGCTTAGCACAGAGTAGATGCTTGATAAACATGGCAATCAGCTAAAGCAGCGAGATGGCATGGAGGATAGAATTGGAATCAGAAAGACTTGCGTTTGAATCCTGCATCAGACACTTATTAACTATGTGATCCTGGGCAAGTCATTTGACATTTCTTAGCCAAAGCTACTGCAAATGTCTAATGAAAAAGCCTCTTGAGCTCTACATCTACGATTCCATGAGCTATGATCCTATGCTTGATTTCCAGTTTGAAGAGGCCTTGGCCCTTCCCCTACCCTGCGTGCTTTTAAGAGCTGGCGTGTAATTCATAGTGCCCCAGCCTCCCCTTATTGAAGAGATGGCGGCAATTTCATCTCTGATAGTTCTAGAGCACTTTAAGACATATGTAGGTTGGGAGACATGAAGACATTTTCATTTGCAAAATGAAAGAATAAATGGTTCAATTTGCCATGACCTTGCAAATTCAGGGGTGTAATCAGTAACTGAGAAGTTAAAATAAAAAAAAGATATGCAGCCAAGTCACTATTATCTGTCAGCACATGGTCTAAATTAGACTGACCAGTCATGCTTTCAAGTTCTTCTTGACATAAATATCTTCATTGCTTTCAAGTTCCTTATTGACTTATGTCTACTCCCTCCGCTTACGGTTGGGTTTCTACATGCAACCCTAATCCAACATGTTTAAAACCAATGTTCTAAGGTTTTTTCCTACTCCAGCTCGTTTTTTTAATCAAAATATCAAATTTAAAGAGAAAAGGGAAAAGATGATTATTCTTGGGCTGATATCCGTACGATTTACAATGAGAAACGTCTTAGAAAAGCATATAATCCGATCCAAAACTTCCAAGCAAACTAAGGCCCAGAGACTTCCTCAAACTCATATAAGTAGCATGTGAAAGAGCCAAAGCTCCTTGGATTCCACGTGCAGTTCTCTTATCCATGCCTAAGCAAAGATTGGGAAGCCAGGTAGGAATAAACAGGCAGAAGGAATGGAAAGATTGGGCAACTTTCCCATTTTCTTTTGAGTCGGCTCTCCAAACTAGAATTTGAGCCTTACCTTTTGTTTCCAAGAGCTGCCTCTATATTGATCCAGCTTTGCCTTTACTCCATGGCACTGAATTGTAAAGACATTCACTTCCTGAGCTGAGAATTCCCCAAGCCATAGTCCTCATGTCTTGTAGGTTTCTGGAGGCTTCCATAGCTCAGCATCTAGTATTTCCAATGTTGCCATCCAGGTTCTCTCACAAATGACCTAGACCTATTCCACTCCAAGCCATATATGTCCCCCTCAAAGAGCTGAGTGAGGTGACTGTTAGAGAATAAACATTTATCAGGTGCCTCCTTTGTTCCAAACACTGGGCTAAATGCTGGGGATATTAAAAAGAGGCAAAAGACAACCCCTCCCCTCAAAGAGCTCACAACGTAATGGGAAGATGCCAGACCAACAAATGAGACAAGCTATACGTCAGATAAGTAGGAAGTAGATAAGAGAGAAGGCACTGGAATTAAAAAGGGTTGGGGATAGTGTCTCCTAGAAGATGAAACTTTCATTGGGAATTGAAGGAAATCTGGGAAGCCAGCAAACGTAATGAGGAGGGAGAGCTTTTCAGGGATAGAGGAAGGACACCCAAAGAAAATGCCCAAAGCTGAGAGGAGAATCTTCATCAGAGAAGAACAAAGAGGCAAGGAGTAAAGTCTGGGAAGACTGGAACAGTTTGGGGGGAAAGGGATGGGGAGAGCAGGAAGTTAGTTATGAAAGGCTTTGCATGCCAAATAGGATTCTGTATTTGATCTCAGAGTTTATAGGGGGCCGATGGAGTTTATAGAGTTAGGAGGTGAATATAGTTGGACCCACACTTTAGGAAAATCACCCTGGCAGCTAAGTGGAGAATGGATTGGAGTGAGGAGAGATTTGAAACAGGTGGACTTGCAAGCAGACTATTGCAATAGTTCAGGTGTGAGGTGATAAAAACCTGCCCCAGGGTAAGAATTTCAGAGGCATATTCAAGAAAGGCTGCAAAGTGAAATCCTCAGACTTTTTCAGTAAATTGCACAAAGGAGAGAGAGGCAGTGAGGGGTTGAGGATGGCATCTAAGTTGTGAGCCTGAAGGACTGAGACGATGCTATTGTCCTCTAGAGTAGTAAGGACAGGAAATGAGGATTTAGGGGGAAAGATGAGTTTGTTTTAAGGCATGTTGAGATTATGATTTCTACTAGACATCCAATTCAAGATCTCTGAAAGGCAGTTGAGAATATGAGAGAGGAAGTAAGCAAAGAGATTAGGGGAGGATATATGGTTTGGAGAATCACCAGTGTTGTAGAAAAACACACTCAAGTTTGTGGCAGGGTCTTACCCCAAGAACAATCTCTAGGAAGTGATGCAGAGTGAAAGGAACAGAACCAAGAGAATATTGTACACAGAGACCAATACACTGTGGTAGAATTGAATGTAATGGACTCCTCTATTAGTGGATATGTGGTAATCCTGAACAACCTGGAGTGATCTATGAGAAAGAAGACTATCCACATTCATAGGAAAAACTGTGGGAGTAAATACACCAAAGAAAAATAACTGCTTGAGTACATGGGTCGAGGAGGGATACGATTTGGGATATAGACCCTAAAGGAACATCCTAATGCAAACATCAACAGCATGGAAATAGGTTCTGATCAAGGACACATGTAATACCCAGTGGAATTGCGTGTTGACAACAGGAAGGGCTGGAGGAGGGGAGGGAGGAATAGAATAGGATTTTTGTACCCAAGGAATAATGTTTGAAATTGACCAAACAAAATTAAAAAAATAAAAAATAAATTTTAAAAAAGTACAACTTCTGGCCATTAAAAAAAATCAAATCAAATCAACATAGACAATATAAAATGCTTAGGAATCTATCTTCCAAGACAAACACAGCAACTCTATGAACACAACTACAAAACACTCTTCACACAATTAAAACTAGACCTAAATAACTGGAAAAACATTAATTGCTCATGGGTAGGAGGAGCTAACATAATAAAAATGGCAATCCTACCCAAACTAATTTACTTATTTAGTGCCATACCCATTGAACTACCAAATAACTTTTTTACTGAATTAGAAAAAAACAGTAACAAAGTTTATTAGGAAAAACAAAAGACCGAGAATAATATCAAGGGAAATAATGAAAAAAATGTGATGGAAAGTGGCCTAGCAGTACCAGATCTTAAAATGTACTATAAAGCAGTTGTCATCAAAGCAATATGGTACTGAACAAGAGACAAAAAAGAGGATCAGTGGAATAGAGTTGGGGTAAGTGACCTCAGCGAGATAGTCTATGATAAACCCAAAGATCCCAGCTTTTGGGACAAAAATCTACTATTTGACAAAAACTCCTGGGAAAATTGGAAGACAGTCAGGGAGAAATTAGGTCTAGATCAACATCTCACACCCTACACCAAGATAAACTCAGAATGGGTGAATGACTTGAACATAAAGAGGGAAACTAAAAGTAAATTAGGTGAACACAGAATAGTATACTTGTCAAATCTTTGGGAAAGGAAAGATTTAAAACCAAGCAAGAATTAGAAAAAAATTACAAAATGCAAAATGAATAATTTTATCACATTAAATTAAAAAAATTTGTACAAACAAAACCAATACAATCAAAATTAGAAGGGAAGTAACAAATTGGGAAACAATCTTCATACAAAAACCTCTGACAAAAGTCTAATCACTCAAATTTATAAGGAGTTAAATCAATTGAACAAAAGATCAAGTCATTCTCCAATTGATAAATGAGCAAGGGACATGAATAGGCAATTTACAGTGAAAGAAATCAAAACTATTAATAAGGACATGAGAAAATGTTCTAAATCTCTTATAATCACAGAGATGCAACTGAAAACAACTCTGAGGTATCACCCCACACCTAGCAGATTGTCTAACATGATAGCAAAGGAAATTAATGAATGCTGGAGGGGATGTGGCAAAGTTGGGACATTAATTAATTGCTGGTGGAGTTGTGAATTGATCCAACCATTCTGGGGGGCAATTTGGAACTATGCTCAAAGGGCGATAAAGGACTGTCTGCCCTTTGATCCAGCCATAGCACTGCTGGGTTTGTACCCCAAAGAGATAATAAGGAAAAAGACTTGTACAAGAATATTCGTAGCTGTGCTCTTTATGGTGGCCAAAAATTTGGAAAATGAGGGGATGCCCTCCAATTGGGGAATGGCTGAACAAATTGTGGTATATGTTGGTGATGGAATACTATTGTGCTCAAACGAATAATAAAGTGGCAGAATTCCATGGGGACTGGAATGACCTCCAGGAATTGATGCAGAGTGAGAGGAGCAGAACAGGAGAACATTGTACACAGAGACGGATACACTGTGGTAAAATCAAATATAATGGACTTCTCTACTAGTGGCAATGCAGTCCTCCGGAACTATTCAGAGGGACATATGAGAAAGAACACTATCCACATCCAGGGGAAGAACTGTGGGAAAAGAAACACAGAAGAAAACAAGTGCTTGATCACATGGATCGAAGGGATATGGCTGGGGATGTAGACTCTATAAGATCATCCTAGTGCAAATATTAATAATATGGAATTAGGTCTTAATCAATGACACATGTAATACCCAGTGGAACTGCATGTCAGATACGGGACGGGGTAGGGGAGGAGAGGGAAAGAACATGAGTCTTGTAGCCATGGAAAAATATTCTAAATCATCTAATTATATACAATTTTCAAAAAACTTAAAAAAAAAAAAGTTAAGACCTCTCAGGAAAGCTAACCATAGGGCATAGAAGTGGAAGGCTACCTGGTATCTCAATATTTGTAGAATACCAAGGTCTTGCCAAACCCCAAGAGAGCACCTCACCCTGCTTTGGTCTTTTCCCCAGTAACTCCTCTACACTTTTTACCTTAGTCATCACATTACCAGCCATTACTATGGCTCCAGAATTTCCATAGCCAATAATCCAATCCAAGTCATTGAATCATTGATTCTGATCTGGATGGGCATCACGTCCACGCTCCTCATTTTAGAAATATGGAAACTAAGGCAAAGAGATGTTAAGTGACTTGCCTAAGTCATACAGCCAGTAATTGTTTGAGATGGGAATTGAACCCATATCTTCCTGATTCTAAGTTAATTATCTTGTCTATTATGTTGCCCTTGGACTATTTTAATACCTAACTAGCTGGGCTCCCTGTACTTGATCTCTCCCATTCCAATTCAGCCTGCCCACAAGCACAAATTTAGTCTCTTTCAAACATTGTTTTCATGGTGTTCTCTTGGTCTTCAAAAACACTTAATGATGTTCTAATATATATATACACATATATATATATGCACATTCTATATTTTATCCAATCAAAACATAACCTTTCAAATGAGCATTGTACACAAGCTGAATCTCTCCCACTTCCAGCTTTATTTAAAAATGTTTCCAAGAATAAGAACAAGTTTACACGCGAGTGGAAGCTGAACTTGCCTAGATTTAATATGGCAACCAAGTAGTACAGAGGATAAAATGCCAGGTCTGGAGACAGGAAAACTCATCTTCCTGAATTCAAATCAATAGATATTAGATATTTACTAGTTGTGTGATACTGGGCAAGTCACTTAACTTTGCTTCAGTTTCCTCATTTATAAAACAAACTGGAGAAGGAACTGATAAATAACTATATAATCTCTGCTAAGAAAACCCCAAATGGAGTCATAAAAAGTCAGACCCAACTGAAAAGCAATATAACAGAAATAAACAAATATTTTACCTTATCAGTCCTAATGTACAGTCTGAAATTTATATATTGTTCAGTAACTCTCAATTATTATACTTTGTAATAACTTACATTCATATTATTTTAACTATGTAAAATGTTACCTTATAAAACTATATAATATAGATAGTAGTTTTGTAAAAATGGAGATTTGAACCCCAGACTTCAATCCCCAGAAGTCCTTGGCACTTCCCAGAATTCCCTATAATCTCACCTGAGTCTCCACCTGGATGAGATCACAATTTATTATTTAAAGGGCTCTCTGCCTCTCAAGAGCTCTCTTCCTCTACTCAGAGATTGCAACATGTTGTAAGTAGGCTGTGAATGGGCTAATTGTGCCCTAGGCACGTGGCTTATTATTTTGTATCCATGATTTCTAATAATCATTAATAAACCTCATAAAAATATAATACTTTTAGAAGAGAAACCAATTTAATTTTTACAGTTTGTAGTTGAGGGAACAGGCTCAGACATGTTAAGTGAATAAGCCATCATAATGCAAATAGCAAGTTGCAGAGACAGAATTTGAATACAGTTCTTTTAATGCCACTATGCTCTTTTGTTGTTAAGGCAATAAGATTCTGGTCTAAATTCTAGCACAGCTCCTGGTGAATGGTGGGCATTTAATAAAAGTTCGTTGATAGATGGATTAAGAATATGAATGCTATCTGAAAATTTCAAAATCGTTATTAACCATTAATTCGTCTTGAACAGTTTAATGTTTAGCCAATTCACAACATGCTAAAAATAATTTACCAAATATCAGTATAAAAGCTGCTTTTTATACATGGATATCAAGAAGAAATAGAATATTCAAGTCCATAGATAATAGAACTACAGTAATTTAAAAACTGTCACCTAATCTATTAACAATCATTTAATGTCTCCTCCACATTCTCTACTAAACTCTTTAAGAAAACTGATGTAGCAAATATTCTGTTCACCTCTTCTAAACCCTTTGCCATCTGGCATCACTGAATTGAAACTGCTGCCATTAAAGCAGTTTTGCTAAAGTTTACCTTAAAGTTGTTTTAGTAAACAACTTCTATTTGCCAAATCCAATGACTTTTTCTCAAGTTTCATCTTCTTTGACATCTGCATCATTTGACATTGTTTATTACCTTTTCTTCCTAGATATTCTCTTTCCTATAGGTCTTCATGACCCTGATTTCGACTAATTCTCTTTCTTCCTATCTGATCTCTTTTGCTGTTTCTTCATCCATATCATATCCATTAACTGTGGGTTTCCCACAAATCTCTATTTTGGGACTTCTTTTTTCTCTCTATTCTATGTCACTTGGGTATCACATTAGCTCTCAATATTTCAGTTATCATCTCCATGCAAAAGATTCCCAGATATATATTATAGTTTAATCATTTCAGTCATGGCTGATTCTTTATTACCCCATGAGGAAACTGAGATAAACAGCATTAAATGACTTGCCCAAGACTGACATAGCTAGTAAGTATATGAGGTTAGATTTGAACTCAGGAAGATGAGTCTTTCTGAACTGCCCTTCCAGATTTATATATCTAACTTTGATCTCTGCCTTGAACTCCAGTTACACTTCACCAATTGCCCTTTGAATATCTCAAACTAAATGTCCCAAAGGCATTTCAAACTCAACACATCTAAATAAAAGCAGATATTTCCTCCAAAACCTCCTTTCTTCTACATTTTCTACTACTTATAAGTAGGCCACTGTTTTCCTCATAACTCAGACCTGCAACTTCTACATCATCATCATGTAAGGGTAATTTTAGGGTTGTGATTTAATCTAAATTAATTTGGTCGCCAGAGAAAATCCCAAATAAAATACCCAAATCAGTTTGGAAATTTATGGTGATTTTAATTAATATAGAGGGAAGGAATTAAGGAGAAGAGAGGGAGAGAGGGTATAGGATTTCTCTTGCCTGGCCTTTGCCAGGGGGAGTTCAAAGACCTTTGCAATGAGGTCTTTGAAGATTAGAGGCTTTTCTAAGAGAATAGTGTTTGGAAGGTAAAGGAGAAAAGAATCAGCCTAAACTCTGAGAGAGCTCAGTGAAGATGCCTCACCTGAACTAGGCTACTAAGCTTCTCCCAGTATAGTATCAAGGAAAACTAACCACCAACCCTGTACAATAACTCCCACCACACCAAGATGCTGAAATGCTCAGCAAGCTGCCGCCAGAGCCACCTCTCCATGGAAAGAGGCCAGAGAGAGGAAGTGACGCGAAATACATAGACGGTTTTTACATCACTTTCCTGCATCTCAATGGTAGCTTAAGCTTGACTTGCCACAGCCCAGGGGTCTGTTAGTTGTTTCTGATTTGTCATTTTCTAGCACATGCTGTCATAATCCATCCTCCGAAATATTTAATCCTTAAGTAGGGGTGTAGACATTCCTGTTTTTGTTAGACTAAGTAGGGTGGAGTAATCTAAAGTTCACAATCAACTCCTCACTCACACTCACTTTCCATATCCAATCTTTTGCAAAATCTTATTGATTTTATTTTTATATTTTCCCTCTATGTCTTCTCTCCCCTAATGCTAATCCTAATTACCTCATCTGGGATATTACAATTACTTGGTCTTTCTGCCTCAAGTCTCTCCACATTTTAATCCATCTTCCATTCAGCTGGCAAGATATGACCATGCCAACCCAGTCACTCCCTATTTTTTCTAGAGTCAATTACAAAATTATGTTTGGTATTTAAAGACACTCATAAACTGTGCCTTTCTTTCATTTCCAGTTTTCTTATACTTTACTCCCCTCCCATACTCATTATTCTTATTGTTGTTCAATCATTTCACTCATATCCATCTCTTTGTAACACCATTTAGGATTATATTGGTAAGAATGCTGGAGTGATTCATTATTTCTTTCTCCAGTTCATTTTACAAATGAGGAAACTGAGACAAGGAGGGTCCAATAATTGTGGCCAGATTTAACTCAGGAAGAAAAGTCTTGCTGGATCCAGGTTCAGTAACTATCCACTGTGTCACCCAGCCAACGCATACCTCTATAATGCCTCATACTCTTCAGTCCAGAATCACCAATCTAGTTGATGTTCCTGACACAGAATAGTCCAACTTCTTTTACCTCCAAGCTTTTAATCTGACATTTTATCTCTCTTGCCTGGAATTCTGTCCTTTCTTAGAATTTCTTGGCTTCCTTCAAGACTCAATCTAAATCCTACTTTCCGCAGAATGTCATTTCTATTCCCTCTACATCTAGTGTCTTCCCCTTGATATTACTTTTGATCTATTCCTCTCTGTCTCTCTCTCTCTCTCCCTCCTCCCCTTCTTCATATTTCAAACATCATTGACAATGGCTCAGCAGTTAAGCATATGTCAGTTCTTTTAGTAACTGAGGAATTCTTTTCATAATTAATCTGCATCTGGTGACATATTCATCAAAGTTCCCTAGATACTTTATTACTATCTCCATTCTTATCTTGGGTATCAGTTGCCTACTAGTAATTTTTGTTTTGTCATGCAACGCAAAGATCATTCTCCTTGGTAATAAAGATGTAAAATGAAACTACCTATTCTCTATTATCAGTTATTTTAAAAATAACTTTTTAATTTTGTTAATCTTTCTCTCCTTCCTACCTTCCCTCCTAATACTGAGAACTAATGAAAAACAAAAATCCTGTTACCAAAATAAATTTTATTTACATATAGACACATACATAACACTTACATGCATACATATGTGTGTTGTTAAGCAAAATAAATTCCCACTTTGACCATGTCCCAAAAAATGTATGTTTTGTTCTACACTCTGAGTCCATCATCTTTTTTTCAGGAAGTCTGTAATCAGGGTTGGTTATATAAAGGAATAGAATTCCTTAGTCTTTCAAAGTTGTTTATTTTTACAAATTACAATTTACTGTATAAATTGTTCTAGTTCTGCTCATTTCAGACGGCGTCAATTAAAAAAATCCTTCCAGGCTTTTGAAAGACCAACTCCATCATTTCTTACAGTACAATGGTATTCTATAGCATTCCTTGTTGTCAGTTATTATTATCAGTTCTTATTCTGAATATTCATCTTTCATCTTTCTTTGACTCTTCTCTTTTCCCAAATAATATTCAGCATTTCTGTAGCACTTTAGGGATTACAAAGCATTTTATAACTATTATCTCATTTTATCCTCTCAACAACTCTGAGATGTAGCAATTACTATTTCCCCCATTTTACAGATAAAGAAGGAAGCAGGAAAGTGACTTCTACAATGTCATAGAGCTAGTGATGATCTCTGGTTATATTTGAATGCAAATCTTACTCTGCCTCTAGTACCTAACTTCCCCAATAGAACTTTAAAACAATAGCAAAAACCAAAACACCATCTTTGTTTTCTGAGCTCTCCTTACCAGTCTCAGATCATTTGGGACTTTAGAAACTCCTGGTACTACTTTTATTAATATACCACATAGTTTTATCTTCTTCCTGCAGATTTTCCTAGGAGTTTGACTTTACAACACTGGATAGAGGTGGTGATCTTTTGTCATACATTCCTGCAACCAGTAAGGTCACTACTTTCTCTTTATCTTCATCCTGCCAAAACATATAATTAATTCAGAAAATTCCTTTCATTTACAGGCTTCTATAACCAATTTGAAGTCTTGAAGTCTTGAACTGAACAAGATGGACTATACATATGGTCAATAAATCACATTGGAACTATCAGCTTTAACTTCTACTTGTTTATCTAACGCATATAAAAGACCAAACAGCCTTCTCACACTCTAGATGTTCCTTTTATTTAATCCCAAGTGGACACAATCTTAATTCCTTACATGTTTTGAAACTGAGTGAATACCACCTCTATGAAATATAAGAGAAACTGTGAACTAAAAGGAGTAATTTAGCTTTTAAACTTTCCCATCAGTGAGTATTTTTAGGCACTAGCTAATCTGACTTTGCTTTTTATGCATTGAAATCAGTCAGGTTCAATGATCTATTTTGGTAGACATTTAGAACCAATGTATTGAAGTACTTCTTGTCATTTATATTAGTGAGAAACTCTTAAAAACCCAATTATGTAGTTTACGTATTCTCCAAAGTTGTTTTGTAAAACTTCTTTCATAATTGTTCTTGATACACTGAGTTTTACACTTATACTGGATTTTACTTTGATGTTTTCCCCAAAATAAAAATTTTGACTGCTCTGAAATAAATGCCTTTTTGCATTATTCAGATTAACTTTTTTATATTGATTTAAGGCGATGAAAAATGTATTTTCTCCTGAATGGAAAAGAGAAATTATTGATCGACTTCCTTTTTGGCATAATGCTGTTTGTGCCAAGGCCAACAATCCTCATAGGAAAAGAGGGTAGGCTGATAGAGACCTGCTAAACATGTGTTTTCTTTCTGTAACCTTCATAGAGAAGTCCTTATAGAGATAGAAGCCCAGATGTGTAACCTGGTGGATTACACATTAGACAACTGTCTAAATTACTGTAGTCATTTCATTTCCTCTTCCATGGCCATGGAAGGAGGTTCCCCAGCTAGAGCTATTTTGTCTACTTCTATGAATATCGCACTGATCAATGAGACAAACAGCTACATCCTCCAAGGGCATAAGTTACACCATGGAAAGGAATTAGGCACATCTGGAATGCACATTAAAGCTCTGTAAGGCCACTAGAGTAGGCTGCCTCATTTGTTAGTAAATGATACTCCAGCATTACAAATGAAGGCATATCTAAAACGCCTATTTTCCTCCCAAAGAGAAATGCAAATGCAAGGAGATTCCAACTGGATGTTCAAAGTATATTGAGATATGCCATTCGGAATACACCTGCTTTCTGTTTCCTTTTTTCTCAGGCCAAACTGACAACTGTTTCTCATTTAATGTGTTATCTCTACTTAGCAACAGCAGGATGAGAATGGAATCAGGTCTGTAAAAACACACTCATTATTCACCCACCCTTCCTACCATTTCATTTGACCCTGTTATCTCTTAAGACATCATCCTTTTTGTTTCCTCCCTTCTGCTGCTAAATTCCTAGGCAGAGTTACCTTCTCTCACTGCCCCCACTTCCTCAACTCCTACTCACTTCTGGCTTTCACCCTTCATAATCCACTGAAACTGCTATCTCCAAGGTGACCAGTGATCCCTTCCTTAATGCTGAATCAAAGGGCCTTTCCTCAGTCTTCATATTGCCTACACAGTTTTGGGGGGGTTGTTCTATGATTTTTGACACTGTTGGCCACTCTCTCCTTCTTGATTTTCTCTCCTCCCTAGGATTCCATCACAACATTCTCCTTCTTTGACAACTGTTCCTTTTCAGTTTCATTCCCTGCCTCTTGTTTCCAAAGCAAATTCCTTAGACTTCTTGTTTCTTTATATTCTCTCTCTTAATAATCTCCCCAGTTGCCCTAGGTTTAATTATCATTTCCATGCAGAATACTGACAGATCTCAGCAGTCACAGAATTTCAAGTTATCAGAGCATCTAGTCCAACCCCACTTAAATAAGTAGCCCCTCTACAAAGGCCATCCAGCCCCTGTAGTCGAAGACCTCCTGTAAAGGGGAATCCACTGCCTCCAAAAGCAGATAATTTTGCTTTTTGGATAGCTCCAATTGTAAGGCAATGAAATGTGTTGCTGGTGACATACGTATTTAGGGTGGGAATAAGGCTAAGGAGGAAGAAAAGAACCTGAGACCAGTTCATTGTTGGGTCTTTCCTCTCTCTAATTCCTTTTCATAGGATACCAAAAGGTTCCTGAGTTGAGAAACTAGGGAGCCTCAAACCAAGAGAGCTCTTGTCAGTTTGCTTGAAAGATAGCCTTAAGACAATGCTAACGAGGTAGATGTTACCAATTGGAAATTAATCAGAGAAAAGGACAATCTTATCCCAAGTCAAAATAAGACTTCTGACAGGCACACTACCCTCACTGACTGAGAAGTTCCTCACCATTCTGAAGGGGAAAAAATAGATAAGCTTGAAGGCACCAATTAGCTGGATAGCTCTGAATTAGGATTTGGAACCTGGAGTTCCTAATTCTGGAAAGGGAATGATCCTCTTTGTCAGAAGAAAAAAACCTAGTGAGTTTTTCCCCAATATGACTAGGAATGTAAATTCTCTCTCTCTTCTCTCTCTCTCTCTCTCTCTCTCTCTCTCTCTCTCTCTCTCTCTCTCTCTCTCTCTCTCTCTCTCTCTCTCTCTCTCTGTCTCTATCTTCTCTCTCTCTCTCTGTCTGTCTGTCTGTCTCTTTCTCTGTCTGTCTGTCTCTCTTCTCTCTCTTCTCTCTCTCTCTCTCTGTCTCTGTGTCTCTGTGTCTCTGTCTCTGTGTCTGTATCTGTGTCTGTGTCTCTCTGTCTTTTTGTCTCTCTCTCTCTGTGTCTGTCTCTCTGACTCTCTCTGTCTCTCTGTCTCTGTCTCTCTTTCTGTCTCTCAATGATAGATCAATATAGATATATAGCATAGGTATAGAGACAAAAAGAGAAAGATAAAAGATAAAGATCTTAGTTTTGATCTATATATAGATATGTGGATATGTATATATGTATTTATATTTATGCATATATATATATGTATATATATATATATATATAAACCTAGATACACACATGCACATGTAACTGGGCAGCTAGATAGTCCAGTGATAGGGTACCAGGAGACAGGAAGAATCATCTTCATCAGTTCAAATCTAGCCTCAGACCATTACTAGCTCTATGATTCTAGGCAAGTCATTTAATATTATTGGCTTCCCTTTCCTTATTGCAAAGTAAACTGGAGAAAGGAATGGCAATGGCAAACCCTCCAGTATCTTTGCCAAGAAAACCCCAAATGAGATCACCAACAGAACTGCCACAACTGAACAACAATAACAACATACATGCATACATATCTTCAGCTTCTGGGTTTTAAACTGAAAGACCAATGGCAAGTTATTATGAGTGACTTGCAACACTTTTGCATGAAGATTCCAACTGCAACCTGAAGCTGAAAATACAGAGAAGTCTGTTTCTACACGGACCAATAAAAAGCAACATCCCAAAGAAGCTCATATTTGGTAAATGGTGCATAGCCATCAGAGACTGCGCATGACACAAGAATAATGGCGAGTAATCACATTGGAAAAGTCATCCAGAGTCCATGGTCACATATGTTCCTTATGTAAATAAATATGCCTCAACACCTGTGTCCAACGTCCGTGGATTCCTTATGAGTATACTCTGTCATGCCTATCACTCTCCCTATATGTGCACACCTTTGTGTAAGCCCAGATCAATTGTGTTCCCAAAATACATAGCTCTCTCTAACTTATGCTCCCTATATATGTACTTTCTCTTCATTTAAGATTGTGGCTTCTGTTTATGGGACTGTATGCCTCAAGTTTATGGGAGAATTGCTTTGTGACTTTTTGTGCTCTTGTTTATTAAAGCCTTCATATTTAATTAATTTATCCTATAATTAACTAGTAGAAAAAATGATTATTGGTGCAATCTTGCCTGGAAACCGACAGTAAGTGTTAGGTGGGTAGCTCCATGGGTTTGGGGAAGGTTTTCCTTTCCATCAAGCCTAAATGTGTCTCTTTGCAAGCCTACTCAACCCTCTCCTTGTTCTGTCCACAAAGTCCAAGCATTGATACTTTGAACTTGCTCTTTTTAAGGATACTATCATGCCTTTTCTTCTCTACTGTTACCTTTCTAATCCCTAGTCAAGTCACACATGGCATGAACTTCAAGATATTTGACTTTTCAGAGTATCCTTCTCTGCATACCCTCTAGCCTCAGTGTCCTAAAATGTCATGCCAAAAATGGAATGTAACATATTTGATGTGGGCTGTCCAGGACTTGGGTTTTTCAGTTTTCAAAAGGAAAAAGAAAACCTAGAAACTGAAGCAGCTAAATATTTCATTCAATGTCTTGACTTTAATATGACAATGATAACTCCTATCTTTTTTTTAATTTCTCTAAATCTCTACACCCTAACCTGTCTCTTGATTTGCAGTCTGGCAAGAACTACCTGCTGGACATTTCTACCTGAATGACCCATCAACTCCTCAAACTCAGCAGGCTAAAAATGTCTCTTTGCATCTTTCTTTCTAAATCCTTTTCCAGATTTCCCTATTTCTGTCAATATTTCTGCAATCATTCAGGCCACCCATGTTCAAAATTTGGATATTTTCACTTGACTTTTCAGTCTACCACTCCCTCCCTACACATTAAAACAGTTGCCAAATCTCATCCACTCTGCTTCCATAACATCTTATCTATGTTACTCAGCTATGCATCATGTTGTGGAATGACACATCACTAAAAAAAAAAAAAACCTCTTGGAAGATGGTATGCTTTGATCTGCATCCAGATTCCTTCAGCTCTTTTGATGTCAGTGGATAATATTTTCCGTTCAGTGTCCTTCGGGGTCGCCTTACATCATTGTATTGTTGACAACAGCTAAGGATTTACAAATGGTCATCGCAGTTACTACATACAATGTTCTGATTCTGCTCATTTCACTTTGCATCAGTTCATATAAGTCTTTCTAGCTATTGTGTAGTTCTCTCATCTCTAAGATAAAAAACAACTTCATCAGTCACTCTTTTGAGACTTTGCATGTCCTGACTTAAAACTAGCTTTCAGTCTTTCTTTCACGCTATTACCCTTCATGTATCTCTGTATGCCCATCATGTTACAAGTATTAGATGTTCCTTAAGTTCAACATCTCATTTCCTGCCTCTTTGATTTTACACAAACAATATCCTGCACATAGAATTCACTCTTTCCCCATCTTTGCTTCTCAAAAATCTTTCTATTTCTTCATCGGTTCTGTGCAGCCATCCCTAACCACTTCCTACCACCTCCCCATCCCTAAAACTCTCTCCATCCTCAATTCAAATATTTACTTCTGACCTTGAGAGCAGGAAAGTCTTTCATTTTGCCTTTGTATTCCTGTTGATTATTACACAATGGAGTTTCTTAAGATGTTCATTAAACTGCATGTGAAAATACTTTGAAAACTGTAAAATACTACATAAAGTATTATAAAATTCTGAAGTCATTAAATTTGTTTCTATAGCAGCTAGCGTTAACCACATTATGTGATCACTCTGCTACCAAGAGTTCTAAAATTATCCATCTAAAAATTATGACTGCTTATATACCTTTCTGAAGTCTAAAAAGTCAAGGATACACATAGGATAAGATCTGATCAGCAAAGTATAAAAAACTTTTTAGAAATTGAGAAATGTCTGCTTTTTTCATTGAAAAATAAAATTTATGGGGGAGGCAAATCAATCATTTTAGCTAAACAAATTCCTAGAACCTTGGGGGCCAAAAGATTGATTTGAAGGAAGACTGACTAATAAAGGCTGTGGGGCAGGTTCCCATTGTTGAATTAATGAGTAGCAGACAACAGATTCTACAAAGACAAGAAAAGAAGCAGCTAGTCAACATGCCCAAAGCTGTTACCATAGATTCAGTGACTGAGGCAAAGCTGTAAGGAAAAAAAGGAGAGAGTAGTGGGGAAGTGAAAGAGCAAAAAGCAGGAATTAGTTACAGCAAAAGTGTTTTACTAGGACTCTAGGCCACTTGGTGACACTCCTTTTCTTTATTTTTTCACACTCTTTTATTTATTAAAAATAATAGTGACCCAAGTTAACTGGCAATGGTATTTTAATAAAGTATTTTATTTTCCCTAATTACATTTAAAAACAACTTTTATTTTAATTTAATATTGGGGGGGTTCCACTTCAATTTCTGAATTTTTCCTCCCTTTGCTTCCCTTTCCCTGAGACGGTGAGCAATTTGACATAGGTTATACATGTGCTATCATGTAATACATATTTCCTTTCATCATATTGTGGAAATAAGACACGTGTTATATAAAAAAAAAAAACTTGAAAAATAGTATGCTTCAATATGCATTCAGACTCCATCAGTTCTTTTGATGGTAGTGGATAGTATTTTTTATTCTGAGACCTTTGGAGTTGTCTTGCATCATTGTTTTGTTGGTAATCACTAAGTATTCACAGTTGATCATTGTGCAACATTTCTGTTATTGTGTACAATGTTCTCCTGATTCTGCCCTCTTTACTTTGTTTCAGTTCGTGTCTTTCCAGTTTTTTCCCCAAAATTATCCTGTTCATCATTTCTTATAGAACACTAGTATCCCATTACAATCATATAGTCTAATTTGTTCAGCCATTCAGAATTCCTTCAATTTCTAATTCTTTTTCATCTCAAAAAGAACTTCTGTAAATTTTTTTGAATGAATAAGTCCTTCCCCTCTTTTTTATTGGGATAGAGGCTTGGAGTGGTATTATAGGATCAAAGGGTTTGCACAGTTTTATAGCACTTTGAGCAGCCCAAATTATTCTCCAGAATGGTTAGATCATTTTGGTTTATATGGTCTCCAGTGATTTTAAATGTAATTTCTCTCTCTATTGCTGTTGGGCTTTGTCGGTAATGTACAGGAATGATGATTTATGTGTGTTTATTTTATACCCTATAACTTTGCTAGTTATTATTTCAACTAATTTTAGTTGATTTTCTAGGATTCTAAGGATTCTTTAAGTATACCTTCATAAAATCTGCAGAGTGATAATTTAGTTTCTACATTGCCTATTCTAATTCCTTCAATTTCTGTTTCTTCTCTTATTGGAATAACTCATTTCTAGCACATTATTTAATAATACTGGTAATAATGAGCATCTTTGCTTTACTCTTTATGTTTTGGGGACATTTTTAAGATTAACCTAAATATATATAATGATCTCTGAATGTTTTGATAGATACTACTTAACATTTTAAAGAAAGTTCCCTTTATTCCTTTGCTCTAATAGGAACGGATATTGTATTTTGTCAAAAACCTTTTCTGAATCTATTGAGATAATTAAATGATTTCTCTTCGTTTTTTATTGATCAATTATGCTAAAGTTTTCCTAATATTATACCAGTCCTATAATCTTGGTATAAAGCCCATATGGTCCTTGTACATCGTCTCCTTGCTAATATTTTATTTAGTTTTTTTTACATAAGTATTTATTAGAGGAATTAGTCCATAGTTTCCCTTCTGATTTGCTTTTTCTCATTTAGGTATTTGTATGACATTTATGTCATGAAAGGAATTTAGTAAGACTCCACCTATTTTTCAGAATGATTTATATAGAATTAGAATTAATTATTACTTAAATGTTTGATAAAATTCACTTGTGAATCCATCTGGCCTTGGGGAATTTTTCTATCACAATTCATTGATGGCTTATTTTTTTTTTTTCTGAGATGGGCTTTCTTAAGTATTTGATTTCCTCCTCTATTAATCTCTGCCATTTTTAAATTTGCAAATATTTCTCTATCTCACTTAGATTATCAGATTGATTACCATATAATTGAGCAAAATAGCTAATAATTGCTTAAATTTCCTCTTCTTTGGGTATTGAATTCACCCTTTTCATTTTTGATGCTAAGTTAATTTTCTTCTTTCTTTTTTTAAATCAAATTAACTCATTGGCTATCTGTCTTATTTGTTTTGTTTTTTTATTAAAAAAACAGATTCTAGTTTGATTTACTATTTTTTATTTTCAATTTAATTGGCTTCTTTTGATTTTCAGAATATCTAATTTGGTGGTTAATCATATTTTTTTCCTTTTTTCTAGGTCTTTTTTTTTACTTGTATGCCCATTCATTGATCTGCTTTTTCTCTATTTTATTGATATCCACATTTAGAGATTGCTTTGCTTACCTATGATAAATTTTGAGATTTCTCATTGTTGTCATACTCTTTAATTAAATGATTGATTGTGTCTATGATTTGTTTTTTAAAGCACTCACTCTTTAGGATTATATTATTTAGTTTAAAATTAACTTTTAATTTATCTCCATAGTCTTTTTATTGTAATTTTATTGCATTATTATCTTAAAAGGATGCATTTAATATTTTTTTGCATTTTCTTGTGAGCTTTTTATCCCCTAATGCCTGGTTATTTTTTGTGGAGGTGCCATTTACCACTGAGAAAAAGTAATATATCCCTTTCTATTCCCACTCAGTTTTCTTCAGAGGTCTATCATATGTAACTTTTCTAAAATTCTATTCATTTCTTTAAGCTTCTTTCTTGGTGATTGGATTTTTCTAGTTCTGAGAGGATAAAGTTAAGGTCCCCTAAATAGAAAAAATTTACTATTTCATCCTGTAACTCATTTAACTGTTTTTTAAAAATTTGGATGCTATAACATTTGTTGCATTTATATGTATATATATATATATATACATACATACATATATATGTATGTATTGATATTGCTTCATTACCTACACTACCTTTTATCAAGATGTAGTTTTCTTCTTTTAATTAGATCTATTTACTTTCATTTCTTTCCCCCCCCCTTTCCTTTGTGTCTCTTATTTGGCTTTTAAAATATTTTTTGAGTTCTTCCAGGCCCTGAGATCAAATTACATTTATTTTTTTTTTCAAAGCTTTACATATAGCTACTTTGATTTAATTTTCTTCTTTGGTGTTTGTGCTTAGCTCTTACTTGCCACCATATTTAACTTTTGAAGTTTGATTATTTTTCCAGCCTTTTTTTCTTGACTTTTACTTTAATATTAAAATTGACCTCTATTCCTGAGAAGACACTCCTAAACTTTAGATTTTTTTATGCTGCCACCTTCAGGGCTACTTCTGGGGATCTTCAAGTCTCAGTTACCCCAACGTGGTGTGATCAAGGAAGAGAGGTGTTCAGTGCTCTCTTGGTCTATGACTACAAGCACTCCTTTCCACCCTGGAACTTTGACCCAGATCTCTAGTCCTGCTACAATTCCCCCTTGCTCTGAGACCATAGAAACATGCATGGGCAACACAACAGAATCTGCACCCACTCTTTGAGAAAGGTCACCTGTTGTCTCTTTGGACCAGTTTTCCCATCATCTTACTACCTATGACCCAAGAACTCTTGAAGTCACTTTCCTCCTCTCATTGAGTCACCGCCAACGTCTATTGTTGGCTTGCCTGGGTATGGACCACCACTGGCTGCCTTATGTCCAGGCTTGGGGCCCCGCTGCTAGCTTGTGCCCAGGCTCACCAGGAAGGGTGAGCACTAGAGGGTGCTTCTCTCTCATCCCAGTAAAATAGACCTTTCATATCTGAAATCCTTAGCCATCTGGAAAATTGCCTCACTCCATCCCTTTGTTGATTCCAGGGCTCTGGAATTCATTTTAAGACATTATTTACAAATTGTGTGAAGAAGATTTTGGGAAAGCTTAGGGATTTCCTACCTCTACTCCACCATCTTCATCACACTCAGCAACGGTATTTCAAAGCACAATTTTGAAGTATGCTTTATCCAGTTTTTTTTTAAATTGTTATGTTTTTACCATTATTCCATATCTGAAAAAAATCATAACTAACTACTGAATTATCACCTGTCTCCAATTCCTGGTGCAGTCACTAGTTCATATTTGCCACTGAATTTTACCTGAAAAACCATTTCCATAAACGATGAGTGGCAGTTTTTAAATTAAAGACAGCTTTCTGTTATTCAGAGAAGAAAGTGGAAGGGAAACAGACCAGCATGCTTCTAGCTGAGATTTGACCCTGTTGTCATTCAAGAGACAGAACTGTGGAACTTGCCTGCCCTGAGGGTCAAAAAAATATGCCAAGCCCAAGGAGCAATAACTCACGGTTTAATGGCAGACACTAGCAGGCTTCCCCACATGAAATCCGACACAGCATCCTAAAATACCTGGTGCGTCTACTTTGTGCTTCCAGCTTGCTGAGGACCAACATTCCTCTCTGAGATTCAGATGGAAAGGATACCGAGAGATGCTTTTTTAGGCTTCCCTTGGATGATTTCAGCCCCCAAGAAAAGCTCTAGTTTCCAGGAACACCTAGAAAGGCTGACATTCTTGTCTCAACTGCTATGAAGTCACTCCAAAAACCCAAGCCCAACATCTAACTCATTTAGACTGAGGTGATGCAGCCACTTCTTTTCCCACTAAAGATTCGTGATGCTTTTCAAAGGGAAAGAGCACCCTATTCCTTTTGGGGTGGACTGGAATTGTCTTGGCAATCTTATCTAACGTTAAAGCCAAAGGAATCTTCTTTCCCTAAGACACAAACACCAATGACTCAGCCAATGAGCTAAAGAAAATTGTGTTGAAGTATCAAACTGCAACTGCCATAAAATTGGAGGAGGGAAAGAGAGTTGGTCTAATTTGAAAGAAAGTAATAAAATGAAAATTCAAGAAAGATAAGAAGGCGGATCTGGCTGAGAGTTTGCCTTCTTTGCTTTGCTTCAGACTCTTGGGGCGAAGAGGGAAAGTGGCTTCCCAATCAC
Source organism: Monodelphis domestica (assembly GCF_027887165.1). Lineage (NCBI taxonomy): Eukaryota > Metazoa > Chordata > Mammalia > Didelphimorphia > Didelphidae > Monodelphis > Monodelphis domestica. Next base: position 521,087,903 of record NC_077229.1, on the reverse strand, counting down.
ATAGTCAACAACTTAGAATGAGTGGCTACTAGATGTCAAGTATCGACTTCATTCAGAGTTAGGGATACAAAGAAGGTGGGCAGTGAGAGGGAAATGTCCCTGTTTTCAAGGAATTCACTATCTAACGGGGGAGACAGCATGCAAATAACTAGGCATAAGCAAAATAGATTTGAGTTAAATTAGAAATAATCTGGGTAGAAAGGCACTGGTATTAAGGGCATGGAGTTCATTGCAAAAGGCTTCTTGCAGAAATTGAGATTTTACATGGACCAATGGTAAACTTGTGGTTTGAGTCCAGCTCTAGAACAGGAACTCTTTCCATCACTATTCTGTGCTGCCTGTTATCTTTGTGTCTTTAATTTGAATGTTCACATTGGAGAAGGGATAATATGGAGAATTTGAAGTATATGGAGTTATTCTATTAAAAACATCTTGTAATCATCAATATTCTAAAATTAGTCATGTTAAAATGGGTGATTTCCTAAAAGAAGTATATTTTCATTTGAATATAATTAAGCCAATAGGATACAGTCTATAAGTTACCCATAGTTCTCTGTTAGGAAGTAGAGAGTGCGGCTTGTGATAAATGAGGAGTTACAGTTCACTTAGGATTTTAAGCAGCTTTTAGGGGACTACCTTGGTGAAATTGGTGCAGTCTATGTTTTTCTTCCAAAGTTGAAAACATTAGAATGGCTATTAAATTAAAAATAACATTAAAAAATAAAAACAAAACATCTTGCAGGTCCCAAATATTTGTTATTCTAAAATGAAATCAAACCATGTATTTCTTGAGCACCTGGAATGATGTATGAGGAACCAGAAGGGGTACAGTTTTCTCATCTGTAAAAAGAGTTAACATTATTTATACCATCTATTTCAGAGTACCGTATAAGGCGAGCACTTTGAAAAGTCTTAAAGTACTATATAAGGGTGGATTATTATTATTATTAAGGCAATTCAATCTTGTTGAGAAGAAAAAACAAACATGACAAAAATTAAACAATAAAAAGCTTAAACGGTTCACGATGATAAAAGAGATATTGCAAGGCAATAAGTGATGAATTACTAAACACATGGCACCCCCCAAAACTATAATAATAAACAATAATAAATAAACTATATAATAAAACTTCAGAGAAGAGAATTAAAACTTAAAAACAAAAAGGGAATAGTCTCAACAACACCATGCTTCGGAGGAAGATAAGTTACAAATATAATCTTGGTAAAATTCATTGGTTTCAGAAAAACTTTACCCAAAAAGTGAGATGCCTTACTTGCTTTCATTTAGACAGAGTGGTGAAGCATTGGATATTACAGATCATTGGAAAATGAGATTATCTTTAGCCAAACATAATGGTCAGCGATCTCTGATCTTCAGAAAAAGGGGAGGGTAGATAATAGAAAATAAGATAGTAGGCTACAGGGGTCCTGATATAAATGTGGGATGAGGGAGATGAAGGGGAAATTCTCAGGGGACAAAAACATCCCTCAAAATAAATCCTATAGGCTCCATGGAAACAATAGTGGGTGCAGACCAAATAAGAAGGAACAACAGTTGGCATTAATCCATAATATGAATCCATTCCTGGGGTAGAATTATAATTATTTCATTATAAACATAGTGCCACATGAAGATCCTTCTTCAGTATAATTGTTGATTTGTGTGTGTCTCCATGTTCTCATTTTTAAAGTGGGCCATAGTGCTGGAAAGCATTCAATATCTTTTCCCTTCATTTAGGCATCTTTATCCCTAGAGAGGGCAAATCTCTGGCTTGTCAATAGGTTTCTGGTGTTTGGTTGAGTGGCCCCGCATATTGGACCAAATAAAGGCAGTGTGGTTTAATATCAGTTCTGTTGCTCTCTCTGTCCTTCATTTCCCCCCAGATTATAAAGTTGCTGCTAACAAATTTCAAGAGTTAGAACAAAAGATCAGAGAGAGATTGTTGGCAATCGTTTTACTGGAAAAGATCCTGGGTATTAAGTTCTAAAGAAATGCTTTCTATAAAGGTAAAGAGCACTTTGCTTGGGAGGTTATTTTATTTTATTAACAATAAGTTTCCATCGAAGCCCCTACTCTGGGGACTGATCAAGACATGTCAGTGTTCCTGGGGGAGCAGATAGAATGCTAAACCTGGAATTGGAAAGACCCACGTTCAAATCGAAGTTCAGATGACTAGCTTTGGGATCCAGGCAAGTCATTGAACCTCCATCTGCCTCAGTTTCCTAATCTGGAATGATAACACCTACAGAGTAATACTAGCACCTACCTTTCAAGGTTGCTCTAAAGACAAAAGGGGCTCATGTTTTTCAAGTTCTTTGTACACTTTAAAGTGCTCTATAAATGCTAGCTATTATGGAAGGCAATATACATGGTTCACAAATTCTGGTACCTTTCAACATTTTTAAAGACTGAGTAAAAGCTCAGCAATAGGTGACATGTTCGAAACCCCAAAATCAATCTAATTGTAGAGAAGGGCCTACTAAGAAGGACAAGACAATGTATTTTTAGGGTTATGCTGTGGGAAGGGCTCACACAATTAAGGTTATCTAAATATTAAAATATTATTAAGCCAAGATTAGAACAGAAACAAACAAAAAAAAAACAGGGAAAATGTTTATTGCAATTATCTCTGACAGAAACCTCATTTCTCAAATAGAGAAAGAACTGAGTCAAATTTTTAAAAATACAATTCATTCCCCAATTGAGAACTGGTAAAAGGATATGATCAGGCAGTTCTCAGATGAAAAACTTAAAACTATCATTAGTCATGTGAAAAAATGCTCCAAATTACTTTTAGAGAAGTGCAAATTAAAACATCTCTGAGATACTAACTCTCACCTTTCATACTGGCTAACTTGACCAGAAGAGGAAAATGATATATGTTGGAGGGGACATGGACAAATCGAGGCAGTAATACACCATTCTGAAAAGCAGTCTGCCAAAGGCTGATAAAACTATGCCTTTTCTTTGACCCAGCAATGGTTCTACTAGATTGTATTCCAGCAAGATCAAAGAGAATAGAAAAGAACCTATTGGTACAAAAAATTTTAAAACTACTCAAAGATACGAATTTTTATAGCTACTCGAATATCAAAGCATTGGAAACTGGAAGAATGTCCATCAGTTGAGGAATAGTTGAACAAGTTGTGGTATGTGATTTATTGTAATGAAATGCTACTATGTCTTAAGAAAGGATAAAAATTACCATCTCAAAAAAAAAAAACAGGAAAAACTTATATGAAGTGATCCAAAGTGAAGTGAGCAGAACCAAGAGAACTCTCTATGTAGTAACTGCAATAAAGTGCAATGATCAACTGTAAATGACTATAATCAGCAATGCAAAGATCCAAGAAAGGTCCAAGAGACTTATGACAAAAACAGTTATCTGCCATTGTAATCGTTAGAATGGGTGGTTGCCAAAAATTGTAATTAACTCTTAAGTCACAAGGCTGTTAATAGCCAGATTTATTAATAAGATAAAGAAAATAAGAGAGAAATATAGAAAGGAGGTGAAGAATTTCCTAGCCTAATAATCCAGAGCCTAACAACGCAGTGTCTGTCTCTGAGTCTCAGTCTCAGAAAATAACGGTCCCCCAAGTTTCCAGCTGGGTCTCATCTTATAAATCCTTACTACACCCACTAGCTCTCTTACATCACTCCCTAGGAACCAATCTTAGCTCCTCGATTAGCAGGGCAGTGCCTGTGGGATCAATTCCCTGGTTACTGATTGTCCCAAATTTAAAATAAATAGAAGGGAAATCTAATTCTCTGACTGATGCAATAAAAATACAAATTCCCTTCTCACACCATCATGGAAGGAACTGATAGAGTGAAACATTAATCTTCATTTTATCTCCTTCATGAGTTTTTTCCTAATTTAAGCAATATGTGACTTCTTTCACAACATGAGAAACATGGAAATGCATATTGTATGATAGTACACATATAAGGTATATCATATTGCATACTGTCTTTGGAGGGAAGATGAGAGACAGAGAGAATATGGATTACAAAAAGTTCAATATTAGAAAACAATTATTAAAAATCACATGCAAGTCATGAAAATACATGTATCAAGTTCTTTAGCTCATTCTCCCTACATCAAGTCTCTCATCCACCCAATCTATTCAACATTAAACTAAATTGATTCTCCTAATGTATAAGTCTGATTATATCACTTCCCCCCTTTAATGAACTCCAGAGTTTCCCTGTTGCCTCCAAGATTAAATACATTATACTCTTTTTTGGCATTCAAAACCCTTTATTTATAACCTAGCCCTTCTATATTTCCAGTCTTCTAATATCTTACTCCTCTTCAAATACTTTTTAATCCACTGGCATTAGACTGTAGGCTGTTCCTTAAACAATGCACTTCATCTCTTGACTGAGCATTTTCTCTGGCTATCTCCTCTGCCTGGAATGCTCTCCTTCCCCAGCTCTGCCTACTTACTTCCCTGGATTTTTTTAAGTCTCAATTAAAATATTCTCTTTTATAGGAAGCCTTTCCCAATTAGCCTTCTCTCTATTAATTCTTTCCTATGTATTCTGTATATATAACCTAGTTTGTACATATTATTTGCATGTCGTCCCTCTGATTAGACTGTAAACTTCTTGAGAGTAAGGGCTCCCTTTAATCTTTTCTTTTTTTCTGGTATCCCTTCACCTGGCACAGTTTCTGGCATATAATAGTTCTTAAATATTTATCAGTTGATTGACTTTCTATAATATTTGATCCCTCTTTCAAAAGACAAAATTTTTGAGAATGGAGGCTATGTCTATCCATTGTCACTAAATGAATCCCTTTGTAGAATGAGAGTGTTTTTTCTTTTTGTTTTGTTTTATTATATGTACATAAAATATATTCCAAGTAAGATCAGGTTGGTTGTAGAGTTCATTTATTTGTCATAAATTCATCCATCCCTCACAGACATCCTTGACTCATCTTTCATCTTTATCCAATACACTTAATTGTTTGCCATGTCTTATTTCAACTTCTGTAATAAATTTTGTATCTGTGTAATTATGTGAAATGATTATATTTGAAGGTAGGTGACCAGCTTTGAAGCTCTGGCTCTTAAGTCCCGTGGAACATCTGCCCTCAGTTTCTCTGATTCTCAATTTCCTTATCTATAGTAAAATGAAAAGGTTGGAACAGGTGATCCCCATAGAAAATAAATGAAAATCTTGAAAGGGAAAAGGACCTACTTTTACAAAATACTTATAACAGCTCTTTATGGTGGCAAAGAATTGGAAATTAAGAGGATGTCTTTCAACAGGGGAATGCTGAACAAATGGTGTGTTGGTGATGGAATACTAATGTGCTATAACAAATGATAAACAAGCTGATTTCAGAAAAAGCTGGCAAGACCTACTTGAACTGATACAGAGTGAAATAAGCAAAGTCAGGAGAACACTGTACACAGTGACAGCAATAGTGTGGAATGATCAACTGTGAAAGACTGAGCTACTCAGCATCCAATGATCCAAGATGATTTCTGAGGGATATATGACAAAGAATACTAGCCACCTCCAAAGAAAGAACTGTTGGAGTTGGAATGCAGATCAAAATACACTTTTTTTCATTCTAGTTTACTTGTGTTTTTGGGGGGGATTTTGATTTTATTTAACAATGAACAATATTGAAATATATTTTGCATGATTATACATGCATAAATCAGATCCAATGACTTACCATCTCCAGCAGGTGGAGAGAAGAAAATTTGGAAATTATAAATTCAGAAGATGCATGCGGAAAATTGTTATTATGTGTGATTGGGAAAATAAAATATCCTTTAAGACAATATGTGTGTATATCTACCTCCCAAGAAAGAGCTCATCAAAATCAATCATATGACATGTCAAATCTGATTTTTGAAGTTTCTTTATCAGCAATATATATAATTTTGTGTACAATTGTCCAATCTTTTTTTTAGTGAAGATATTGAGATTTATGGAGATTTTTATAATCTCTGATGTAATTCCTTGAAAAAATGCTTTTCTTCACTTGTCCTATTGTATAAACAGACATTTCCTCTATATGTAATTGCATCTCAACAAAGCTATGAAATTAAGGGGAAAAGTAATAGTACAAGATGCTTCCAGTTGATTTTGATCAGATTTGCAAATATTTTGACTGAGGCATTTAATTATAAAAAGAAAACATCTTAGGCCATCATCAAAGCCCCAACTTTAATCATAAAGTAGATGGGGATACCATTGTTTCAATTTGTCAGTGCAACAAAGTGTTGCACCTAAATTTAGCAGAGTAATCTATACATAACATTAATACTATCCCAATTGTAATTTGTAGGCAAGTTTTAAAAATTGCTCTTATAGGAGCTATACAAAGTTATTGCACTTCTGTGTGTCTCTCACAAAGATCCATGGCGTTGACTGTAGACATTACATATTTGTGATGACTTGTTAGAAATCCAACCAACCCAGTTTAGAGAAGTTGGTGATTCATAATCCCAATCACCACTTGAAATTCAAAACCAACTGGCATTAATTTATTTTATGTGCCTTCTGTGTATACTTAAAAACCTAAATACTGTCTCACGTGAAGGAATTTAAGCTTCTTGAGAGAAGGACTTGTTTCATTTTTTCAAATTTATCCTCTGTGAATAAGTAAAACAATGCCTGGCACTTGGTAGACATTTAATAAATAGTTGATTGATTCTTATGGAATTCGAATTTTTAAAAATACATTACATGTTCATTTTTTATTTTCTATAACTTTAGGAACACCCAAGTAAAGACTTTTTTCTCTGACGCCACAGATGTGTCTACATATACAAAGAGGAATGAAGGACTAGGGCAATTTCCTAACAATTCAGAGAGAGAAAATAAAAAAAGTTTGCTTAAATATTTAAATATCAAAAACTAGACTTACACACACAAATATCTGTGGTCACCTAAATGCATTATCAGCCAGGATAGAAGGAGCTGGAGCTTTTACCTCAGACTTTGGTCAACCATAAACTAGGACCGTTTTGCTGCCCTGAATGACCTGTATCTTCAGTGAACATCCTTTGCCTGTTCTAAATGTCTTTCTCCTGCAGTAGCTGAAGAAACTTCCTTTTGTTAGCTTCTGATTGGACTGTCACTGCCTTGTTTTCCTTCATTTCTGTGAAAGTCCCCAAAGGCCTGGTCAGACCTGGATGTCTTGATCAGTCTTGGCCTACACCAAAATCTAAGGACAAAGCATTGCTCACTGGCTATATCTATATCCAAAATAATTTTAAATGTTTCTGAAAAAAAAAATCATCTGGGGAAGCTAGAACAACTCTGAAAAGAAATGAGTTAAAAAGCTGTGTGTAGTGAGTCTTAAGCATAAATTAATTATCTAGATAATTTTCATGTGTAAATTTCATCTGAGCAAAAGTTTATTTTTTTAGGCAATTAATATAATTTTGCTTTTTTTTGTTCTAAGTGAAATTCTATACATAATCAGTTAGTTTGCCCAACTAAATTTAGTTAACTATTGCCTCTCCACCACGAATAGCTAGACCCAGAGCCCTGGGCCTAAAGTCAAGAAAACCTGAGTTTGGAAGCTATCTTGAGATGTTTCCTAGATGTATGACCTTGGGCAAGTCATTTAACTTCTATCTCAGTTCTCTTCTCTATAAAATTGGGATACTATGCCTCCCAGGTTTTCTGAGACAATCAAATAAGAAAATATTCTTACCTCCTAGGATTTATTTTATGATTCTTTCATCATATTTGTGGTTCTCCTGTCTAAATTCTTTATTTTGTTTGGGGGCTCTTAGAATATTTTTTAAATGGCTCAAGAAGATAATTTCATAACCTCTCCTGGTTCCTCTCTTTTTAGCACATTTGATTTTTGTTCATTTTGAGTACTTTTCAAATTGCCTTTTTATTGAAATCAATCAAAACATAATTTTAATTGCTTATCAGATTCCAGATATTATGCTGTGTGGTAGTGATAAGAGTGAGTACAAAGAGTCAAACCATCTGTATCACCAGAAGCTTACATACCAATGGAGGCTTCTTCCGTACAAATAAAAATATACACAATAGAAATATAAAGTGAAGGGATACAACTAGATACAAAGTGAGATCATCAGATAGGAGGTAGTTTAAGAGGAAGGGTGCTACCCGTTGGGGTGGGTATCAGGGATGGGTTCAAATTAGAGGTGATAAAATTGCTTATTTTTTAAACGATTTTATTTTATTTTACAGGACCACATTCTCCCTGCCTCTTTTTCCTCCTCACTTTCCCTATTGTAATAGGAGATTTTAGGTTAACCCCTGTCAGTCAGTCAGCTTCCCAGCATTCTAGGACAGTCCTTATAATCCAGTTGCCTTCCTAAAATCTCCCATTACACTACCCTACATGTAAAACCCAGTGGAATTGTGCATTGGCTACAGGAGGGGGAGGGAGGGAAAGAACAGGAATCTTGTAACCATAGAAGAATATTCTAAATTAATTAATTTAATATTATACTACCCTGCATTTATTCTTCCTTTTTTTTTTTCTTAAGGAACACCACCGCTGACCCATATTCAGCTTGTGGTCCATTTGGGCCCCGTGATTACCATTGTATTTCTTTTATATGTGCCTACATGCCCAAGCAGTCCTCTTGTTTAATTTCTGCTGTTTGTCGTCTGGCTGCTCTCCCAGATCCCTCAGCCAGGCGCTGTCCGTTGCCAGCTAATACTAAGCAGGAAACATACATACCGCAGATAAAAATGACACTGAAGGTGAAGGGGATATCAGGAGCGTGTCTTGCTCCCTTCTATTTGGCAGGACACTCTAAAAGCCCATCCTGTTCGTTTGAGGGTCTTCTTTCATGGTGCATTTACTGTGAATTCTAGAAATGCTCAAAGCCAGCTTCACTAAAAATGCGCTTTTTCCTGATAAAAAGGTGGTCTATGAAGCCTGGGTCCCTTCAAGAGCAGAGGACAGAAAAGAGGGGTTTCCTTTTGGAAAAGCCCCGGCCCTTCTCTTAGAAGGAAAAAAAAAAAAACAACCCGAGCATGGAGGAGTCAGAACTCTCCATTAGCCAGTAGCAGGAAACGCGCCCAGCAGTTCCATCAAATTACAGGGAGGCAGCCATGTGCATCCACCAGTGGGAATGGCTTGTGGAGGCTCGCAGACCCTCGGAGGAGGGAGGGAGGAGCGGCGACCATCATCCTGGGGACAGGCTATGGAGTAGAACGGCGGCAGAAGTGTGTGTTTTACAGCAGGCTGATTCTCCTCGCCCGGGAGCTCCGACATGATCTACCTCCTGGCAGCAGCTCCACACGTGGCTGCTGGGCACGGCGAACAGTAAGTGCTCGCTGAGGCCAACAAGCTTCCCGAGCAGTGATGGATTCAGAAATGGGAGAGGACGCCGGTGCCGTGTGGAGCCCACTGCGCCCATCCCCCAATGTGATGAAGTGTGCGGCCAGCGCAAGGCTCGGGAAGACGGGCTGAACTGGGAGGCCGAGGGAAGAGGCGCCAGATGCAAAAACAGTGTGTGCTCCTCCAAAGACTATGTTGGAGGGGACTGCCAGGGCCCGACGGCTGCCAATTCTCCTAAGCTACAAATAGAAACTACAGCGCACAGTGGGCCGTGCCTGCCATGGCAGCCCGGATCATCCGTCACTGCACTGGAGGCAGACAGTGACCCAGAAGGCAGCCCTTGACCAGAATTCTATGAGGACTGACGTCCGCATTTGGGGAGAAGACGGGAAGATGCAAACAGGCAATTGGGGGGTGGGGGTGGAGGGAGAAGGACATCCCTGAGGCCCGACGTGAGGCTACTTCCAGTTAAGTCTATGAGAACAAGACCCAAGGATGCAAACAGGCAATTCTAGAGGGGGGAAAAAGAGAGAGAGCTCATCCCTGAGGCCCGACGTGAGGCTATGTCGGGTTACCTTAATTCTGTGAGAACAAGACCGGAGGATACAAACAGGCAATGGGGAGGGGGGGAGAGAAGGGCTCATCTCTGAGGCTATTTCCAGTTAACTTGGGCTGTACCTCCTCTTTAGGTGGCAAAGCAGTTCTGAAAACTGATCCAACCATAATTTTGTCATCTCAATCCACATAGTTACAAATAAAATGGTGAAGCAATTGAAGAATCAGCTATAAGGCGCAGTGGATGGCAAAGATGACAAATTACCATATCATTCCCGTAGGGAGGACACTGTAGCCAATTTAGAGGCCCCGGGTGTAGAATAGCCTAGTTCCTACTTGATAAAAATTTTCAAGACATAAAAAGAAACAAATATACTGAGTCCAAGTCTCTGGGAATAGGCATCCTCTCCTGTGAAATTCCACTGTTGTACAAGAGTCAGAGCTACAAAGAGGACTACCTATTTATGGAAAGTTACTCCCCCCCCCCCAAGCGTTTTCTGAGCCCGTTGCTTGTTTTATTGGACACACTGTCATCGCCTCCTAAGTGAACATACAATAGGGTATGCCCAGAGGCAAATGGAGAACCCATCCTGGGCAAAGTTCTGAAGCAAGACTGTGCACCAAACTGTCATCAGAAATGGCCGAGGCCCGTGGTATGTCACACCCGCACCCAGGGCACTCTATTCCCTTAACTAAGACATGGTCAGAAGCCTTGATTCAGATAAAGTGTACAAGAGATCATATGATGGCCTGTCTGTCCTCTGTGGTGGCATCTAGATACTGTTTGGATATTCGGGAAGGGGGTGGTGAAGGAATGGGATCCAGGTCACAAACTTGCCCTTGGACTATCTTTCAGATTGAGGCTTATACCCAGCCTGGCCTCATTAGTTCTGCACTTGTCCCGACATTCAAAACTGACTGAGTCAGTCACTCTCTCTCATATGCACTCGCGGAACCCTCTGACTCTGAATTCTTTGTTTAGTTTTTCAAACTTCCAAGATCAGACTTTCTAAAGGGATTCCTCTTTCAATCCAAGCACTCTCATAGTCCATATACTCACTCCATAATGTCCAAATGTAGTGCAAAGATCTCCTGAACTCTATCCTCATTCTTCCAGCCACTTCCTAGACTTTTCTTCCTGGATAATTTATTAGCATCTTGAATCTTGCTAGACATTTCATCAGCATCAGAAGTGAATTTGACTAACTTTTACTTTAAATATTGTTAATGGTCTCTTAATTGGACTCCCTGACTCCAATCTCTCCTCTCTTTGATCTGTCTTCCACCCAGGTGACAATACAATCTTCTTAAAGATCTCCATAGCTCAGAATCCTTCCATGGCTCCCTGTCTCTAACATAAAATACAAACTCCTCAGCCTGGAATTTAAATCTCTTGAGCATCAACAATCTACTTGAGTCTCATTTCCATCTCTTCATATGCTCTATAATTCAACCAAAGCATACTACGCACTATTTCTCAATCTTAGAATTCCATTTCCCTCCTTGATGAATTCATAAAAGCAAATTCCTTGAATTCACTTCTAACTCATCTTTGCTCCCACTCCCTCAATTCTTATCTTTCTTCAAATCTCAGTTCAGATTTCATTTCTTCCATAAGACCTTGCCTGATTCTTTAGTTCTTCATGTTCCTTTCCTCCTCAAATTATCTTATATTTATCTGTATGCATGTTTTTCCCTCCCTGCTACAACCTGCCCATTTCCACTCCCAAAGAATTTCTGGTACAGTACAAATATTTAAAATATTCCTTTCTTTACACTGTAATTTTCTTGAGGTCAGGGATATTTTTTTCTGTGGGCATGTTTAGTAAATGTTCCCTTAATGGAATTTATTTCATGTCTCAGTCCATATTCATTCCTTGACCACTTCCAAATTAGTTTCCCTCAACTTCAGGAATAATATCAGACAAGTGATTACTTCCTTGCACCTTTATATAGGCTCAAATTTTTAGGAAGCATGCCTCAATGACAAGCATTTATGAAGCTGCTACAATGGGCTAAGCAATGATGATACAAAGACAGAAAGTAAAACACAACTCTTAACTTCAAAGAATGTTTTATCAAGGGAGATAGTAATTTAGGTGTATCCATCCATCCATCCATCTTATCTATTGTAATATTTATAAGGAAAAATGGGTGGATATGAAGAACAGGGGATACGGAAGGTTTGTGCAGGGAATGGAGAAGTTGAAGGAAGAGAGGGAATATGGCTGCGTGAGGAAAAGGAGAGAGATGGCCCCACCAAGAGGCTATTTTTGAACAAAATGGGGTGTCCAAGAACTGAGCCACTTATGATAGCCTGCGGGGATGTCTTCTCTATGGATTGATACCAAAGCTGCCTCAGAACAGGCTAAACATGGACCCTCCCGAGGGACAAGCCTTTTCCCCCTGACTTTGGTCACCTAGCAGGGGTCTGATAAGGAACATTTGTAACTGGATGACTGAACTGAGGTTCAGCTCCCTCTATGCTACAGAAACGATAGTCCACTTATCTGACTGTAATATTCAAATAAGATAAATTTTAATAACCATTTAGGATTCGAGAGGTATCAGGGAAAAGGGAAGAGGGATATCCCTAAATAAGGTCTTTCTCAGCTTTGGAGCTGAGGCCTGGCCTCATAGGCTGGTGGGGGATTTCTCCCACTCCCGTCTATGCTATATCAGTGCTAGTTTTCTTAATTTCAAAATCTTAGCAGTAAACAGCAAGCAACAAGAACAGTTCTGACTTTCAGAGCTGATTGGGCCAATATCTTCAGACTGAACAAAATATTGGCACCACTCTCTAGAGACTGTGAAGATCAAGCTCCTCCCACTCCCCATGCCAGGAAGGAAGTTCCCAAATCACAAGACCAACTGCCACTCCCAGTTGCCCCTTTCCCCACCAACTGTCAGTCTTGTCAATTTCTTCTCTATGGATATTCCCACTGTTGCTTGTTTCAACACAATGGCAGAAAGTCCAGAACTTCTCCTTGTTTCCTTTCCACAATCATCCCCTTTTTTTGTTGTGACATTCCCAAGGTCACTTATTTTTATTATGGTTATCAATTTACTAAATCTACTCTAAGGAATTCTATGCAGGAAAGTTTGGGTAAGGGTAGTTTTAGGGTTTTACAATAAATTCAGTACAATAAATGTTTGAACAAACCCACTACAAAGAAATTTGAATCAGAGCTAATACTACTTACTCTTGCAAAGTAACAAAAACAAATAGTTATCCTATTTTATTTATATATATATATATATTATTATTTGCAGACTATCTTATCTATATATATATATATATATATATTTCCATTAAACACTATTTCAGCATCAGCTTTACAATAAACAATTAAAAGTTTACTATCTGCAAATGCAGCTTGTCTATTTCTATGTATAACTAGTTATCTATGCTATGTTTAACTTATTCCTAATCTGTTCCCTACTGATTATAACTATTGTCTAAGTCTCTAGTCTAATCTATAACCTAATCTTATGTACAACATATATACATGCTATGCTAAATGTTTACAGATACTATCACTGTTACTAACCTAATTAGAGTATATACATTATTTATAGAGATTATTTACATATAATACAATAATATACCTTGTTCATTTGTCAGTCAAATAGAAATATCTATTGATATTTCTATTTGCCTAAGACCTTATGGAACTAACTATATACGTATTTACATTTTTCATAAATACAATTTCAGACACTTGTTTATTTAAACAAGGTCTCCCAATATGTCAGTTTGTGATTTTGTATTTTGTGTCTAATAGTGTTGTGTTGAAATAATACTTATCAAGTTTCTTCAGATTTCCACTTCTCATGTTTACTGATGGATCTCTTCTTTCTTCCAAGGTATGTAGTGATACATGCTATTTCGCTAAAATGTGAAATTACTTTTGTTTTATTATTTCAACATACTCAGCCTTACATATAAGTCTTATTTCCATCTGTCCTCTTCTTATATAAACAAATTTACAAAGTTCAAAGTCTTAGCTGTCCATTTCAGCTTTTCCTCTTTGTTTCTTCTCTCTGTTTTTCTTAGTTTTTGGAATGGTGAGCTTCTGTATGTCCTCTACTCTTTTCTTGGAAATCTTTCTCATCCCCTTTTCCAAGATAAATCCTAGGTATTCCACTTTAGGTATGACCCATTGTAGAAGAGAAGACGAGAAAAGAACAGAAGAGAACAGAATAGAAGAAGGGAAGGGAAGGGAAGGGAAGGGAAGGGAAGGGAAGGGAAGGGAAGGGAAGGGAAGGGAAGGGAAGGGAAGGGAAGGGAAGGGAAGGGAAGGGAAGGGAAGGGAAGGGAAGGGAAGGGAAGGGAAGGGAAGGGAAGGGAAGGGAAGGGAAGGGAAGGGAAGGGAAGGGAAGGGAAGGGAAGAGGAAAAGAGAAAACCAAGGAGAGAACTTTAGGAAATAGCTGAAGATGGTAACAAATAATACATAATAAATTAATTTTTAAAAATAACCAAAGGAGACTGAGTAGTGAGCCAAGACAGGTAGGAAGAGAATCAGGGCTGTTATATTATGAAAAAACAGAGAACAGTGTCCAGAAAGAGAATTTGGTCAATGAAAGCAGATGCAGCATTGGGACTAGAAGTATGAAGAATAATAAAAATTCATTCGATTTGGCGACTCAAGAGATTATTGGTAACTTTACAAAAAGCTATTTCACTTAGAGAATGGACTGAAAAATTCTGGAAAGTGAGTGAAGAGGAAATGAAAAAAAATTGAAGATTGTTTTTTGTAAGATTCTGACCAAAAAAAGAAGAGATATAGGATAATAGTATGAGGAAATGGTAATATTTAGTGAAGGGTTTTTTTTTTCAAAATATGAGACTACCTGAACTTTTTTGTAGACAGTAAATTAGGAATCCATAAAAAGGAAAAGGTGAAAGAAAGAACAGATACAAGAACACAATCTACTGGAGATGATGGACAGGGATGAGACTGAAGGCACATGTAGAGAAATGAAGTTATCTGAGTTTAGAATTTAGTGAGGGATGAATAGCAATAGGGAAAAGGGATGAGGAATATGCATGGAGTGAACAGTGTGATGTTGAATTGGTTAACTTTAAGAAAGAAATTGAAATGGTAGGAAAATGAAGTCAGAGCAAGAAAAGTAGCCTGTAAAGGTACTGATATGAGGAGGAACTGGACATTCAAGATGAGGATAAAGAATAGGTTTGAACTGGAATATAGTAGATTACAAAATGTGAAGAGATTGAGAAATTGGAATTTGAGGGAATTTGAGGGAACTTCAACATGAATGTACATCATCTCTCCTCCCTTTCCTAGTAATTCCATAATATCCTTCATAGAAGATGCAAATTTTTCTTCAATGTCAAACCACCTGTCCTTGCTATGCCTCCTTTATCTCCAAATCCAACACCTTTCCATCTAGTTTCCTAATGAACTCTCTTGTTATCCAAATCCTACTTGGAAATACCCCTCTCGGATTTTCTCTCTTTTTCTACTTTTAAAATCTCCATCTATGCCTAAGAAAATATCCACATTCACTAGCACTCAGATTATGATAGGATAGCATGAAGATTCTTTCATGAGACAAAAGTGCTAATTCACACCAAGATGTTAATAATCATTACACACAATATATAAAACCACACAAGTTATAAACATTTCAAAAGAGCATTAAAAGAGATGAATTCTTTAATGCAATGGACTAGATGTGTTTTCACAGAATTTAATGCAAGACTACCTAGAGAAAAGAACATTTTGTGGTGAGAGCACCTTCTAAACACCTTCCAGATATTGTTTTGCTATTCACACAGAATTAGAACCTTTAGTTGCTTGTATTTCTGATTGGAGAGTTGGGAGGCAGAATCAAAGACAAAAACAATCTCCTCCCCTATACTCCCTTTATATAGAGTTCAAAATGGCAGCCATCATTTCATTCACTACCAGTTGCAAAGTTTAGGTTCAACTCCATCATTATCACCTTCATCATTGCTGGATGTCAGCAGCCTCTGGCCTCACAACCCCGACCTTTTCAGCTTCCTTTTGTGCATTATTTTCTCCAATGAAATTAGTAACTCCTTCATGGCAAAAACTATTTTACTTTTTCTTATTTGTTTCCCCAGCACTTAGCACATGGTAAGGGTTTAAAAATGTTTATCACACCAAAGGTATCTAAAGCACATAAGATTCCAGAACTCTGGAGTGGGTTCTGAACCAGATTAAGTAGAACTGGGAAATGTTTAAAGAAATAAGTAAAAGTACATTGCAACATAGACAATGTTAATTTGAGGTTTTTGAAGTCAATACACAACCTGTGGGCCATCTTTTCTATTTGAGTTTGGCATGACTGGCCTCGACCACTCTGAATGGTAACCCCACTTTTAGACAATTATTCACATTTACATACAAAAGTACATAGCACTAATAACTGCCAGTTCTCTAGAGTAACATCTGAGGTCACCCTATGAATACTGATATGCTGCAGAATGGCCACAGATGGTCACCCAGTGAAAGCCATATGAGGCACAAAGACTTCAACAGAGAGCAATATGTGCAGGAGAGTACAGCCAAGGTCAACTTCAACCTGCTCGCTCTAGAATCACATCCCTTATGCTGCCAGTGAAGGGGTGTAATGAGGAAAGAGCAAATCTTCCAGGAGTATAATAGAGAAAACTCCCTTTCTCTGACAAGAAGGGGAATGAGATGGAGCTTTGTGTACCAACTGCTTTCTGAGACATTCTTGTGTGCTAATAACTTGGCCAATAAAATCTTCCCCTTTAATCGCTATTGTTTTTTTTTTCCCTTTTAGCACATTTTATCCCTTCTATGCACAACACGTTAATAGAGCCCTCATTTCTTTCAGTGTTCGCCGCAATCCAACATAATATAAACAAATGCCACCAAAATGAATCTCCCAGCTAGGGCCCAGAGTAATCATTTCTCTAATCGAGCTTGCAGGTGCACCAAACACCTGCTCTATTGCCTGAAAGTTTGTCATGCACATGACTTCTCTCCTTAAGGAGGGGCAGCCCCAATCCCCCTGAGCTGAAATCGAAGAGTCCTCTCCATTTTATAGTGTTTTCAAATCATGAAAAGGAGCCATCGCATGTTTTTAGAATTTGCAAACATATTTCTTCAGATGGATCCCCTTTGGATTTGACCAAATACCTTTCAGTATATCAGACACTCTTCAATAGGTTTCTTTCCCCTTAGGCGTATCAGACACAAACATGTCCAAAACAGAACTCATTATCTTCCCCAACAACCTACCTCTCGTCCAAACTTTCCTCTTACTGTCAAGGGCACTGCAGGTTGGCAACCTTGCGTCTTTCTCCAATCCTCCCCATCGCTCACCTCCCACATACTGAATCCGTTGCCAGATTTCACTGTTCAATTTCCTAGCATCTTTCATATATACGTGTCCCCCCTTATCTCCACTCCCACAGCTACCACACACCTAGATTATTGCACTAACAAACACATTTGTCTCCATGATTCACATTTCCCCCTAATCCAATTCATCCTCCACGTAGCGACCAAAATGATAAAGGGCAATTCTCATGTTTTCTGTAATAATCTCTAGTAGTTTCCTGTTACCTCTAGGTGGCCTTTCACTAGGATGATTTGGGACTTCTAACCTTTGGAACTTAAAGCTTGTCCCAGTCTGGACCTTTTTTACCTTTACAGTCTTCTTGTAGATTGCTCGCTTGCAGGCATGATGCTCTCTGTCTCTTTTCTCCAGTCTCTGCCTCTCACTGGCAGTCTCTTCCCTAAAACAAAGTCCCCCATGCTCCTAGATTCTCTAGCTTCTGTTAAGATGCAGTTCAAACACCACCTTCTCCAGGAGACCTTTCCAGGGACATTTCTTGTATCTATTTTATATATATATATATATATTTTTTTTTAATAGACCTATTCATGTACATGATTTCTCTTCCATTAGAATATAAGTTCTTTGAGAGCAGGGATCTTTTTGTTTTTCTTTCTATTCCTAGTGCTTAATCTAATGCCTGGCACACAGTAAACGTTTAAAAAGCACTTGATGTTCCATGACTTTCAGTCACACATCACCAAAAGAATATTGGTGTTAACAGTCATAAATCTTCTAGGGATGGAATTTTGTTTTCTTGATCTTTGTTGAATTAATAAATGAATCACACTGAAAACTTTACTGATGAAATTTTCCAATATATATCCTAAAGAGTTATTTCAAATATAAAGAAGAATGATGGAAACCTGGTCTAGGACTAATTAGGAATTTTTATGTTTTTTCAAACATTTTTCTGAACCTGCCTATGCAACGAGAAACAAAACTAATCTCGAATCGTGTTTTTTTCTCAAATATTTGTTATAATGTCTAAAAAGTGTAGGCAATCAGAAAATATTTTATGGCTTTATAAGTAGAAAAATGGGCATCAAAGGGGTGTTATCCAAAAGTAATATGCAATGCATTGCCTTTGACAAAAGGTACCTATCATCTAATCACAAAATGTTGTTTTAGCCTTAAAATTAGGACAAGATTTCCATTGAACAGACAAGCTTTTTAACCTTGGCATAGCATATCTATAATATATAAGTGCAATCCAAATTAACATGCAGAAGAGCATTGGAATATTTTATTGATCACTGTGTACTCTTCAGTGTTTCCCTTTGAAAATGTGTTCATATTGTCAGATACAAGAACTCGGTGACAAGTTCCCAGTAAAGCAAATCCAAGATAATGATGTCTATTTTGTCCTTTTGAAGTAGGGATGTAGATCGAGCAAGCTTCCCATGCTAATTGATGGGTGCTGCCTCAGCATTTTAGATCTCAGGGCCACTTTCTTTACTCCATTCATTCCGCTCCTGCCTGAAGTACTGCTAGAAATTCTATTACCACTGCACAAGTCAACACTTGTGCAACAATGATGAGTAGTGGGAAAAAGCTACACCGAAAGGAAGTTGCTCTACTGTGAATTAGAGACATATTATGTCATGTCAATTAACACATTGCTGAAACAAGGAGTTATATATAGTATTTGTATAAGTGAAAATAGGCATTCTTGCTAATTGGCACTCACAGTTCTCCCACAGTGTGCCATGCCCATCCTTAGATGATAATCAAATGTATAAAAAAAGGTTGGGCTACAGAAGCCACAATCACTGTCTAGCACAATAACCGCTGTTCTTAAGGCATCTTAAGACGTTTTTCTTCAGCCAGTGTTTCACACACATTTTCTCTCCTCCTTCTTAAAAACCCTCAGACATCAACATGATAGAAAAACGAGTGCAATTTGACATTTTTTAAAAATTTAAATTAATTAACTTAAAAATTAAAATAAATATCCCAATATGAAATCAACAATGGCTGGCTTGTGGAGACAAACCATTGCCATGAATAATATACTCAAGCTACTGTTAATATGATTATTAACAGTATTAGCAGTAAATGGCTTGATATCAATGAGAGGAGATGAAACTCAAGAATAACACTTTGCCCTTTGACTTCAGGCAATGTCATCCGAGAAAGACCATTAAACATTTACAATGTCTCTTCTTTTTTCCCCTCCCAAACACCCCTATCATGGGATAAAGCTGGCATTATAAAGACCCTGCTTTAATGTTTATTTCATTGAACATGGAATTATAGGACTTTTTTAACAGGATTGTATAAATATATACATATATTATTTATATAGTATATAAAACTGTGCATGCAAGATTGTTCCATGTCAAGTTCTAAGCCCTATTCTGATTTTATGGAATTCAGAAAGAGGTTGACTTTGTATTTGAATGTGAAAATGTACCCATAAATTATGTAATATGCTTCTCACTGAAATCAAATTCATACAGGGTCATGGTTAAATTAATGAGGAGGAGAAAAGGAGAAAAAGGAAAATAGATAGAGCTTGAATTTAATCATAGCCACTCTAGCTGGATGACCTTGGGCAAGTCAGTTCCATGCTCAACACTTCAGTTTCTTGCTCAGAATAATGTGGGACTGAAACACTGGATCTCTAGGATTCCTTTGAGCTCTGTACAATAAATAATAGGATCATTTAACTGTTGACCATCCTCTGTAATGTAGATTAGGTAAATTCCTCCAATTCCAAGCAATTATTCAAAGTTTCTAAGGGCAAGTGTCCTCTGCCTCTGTAAGTATATAAATAAGCAAAATGAATAAGTAAGTAGAAAGGAAAGAATGTTACCTTAACATCCCTTGTTGTGCCTAATAATGGCTAAAGGTTACCTGACGTCATGCCAGAAAGGAGTGGTCAGAATTGGGTTTTGAAAATGAATATAGATTTACAATTTAACATTAAAAAATGGCAATCAAGCCAGCAAGGTTTCAGGATCCAAACTAGGTTAGGAAAAAAAAAACTATTCCTTCCACATATTTGTAATATTTGATATTCCTAAAATCAGGGTGACCAGCTCAAATAATTCCTATGACTCAATTCATATGTTCAAGCGATTTCTCTTAACGTTTTCGATACTTCGGTCACTCAAAGAGAAAACAATTGTGAATTGTCAACCCTCCTACCCTCAGACAAAATATGACCCCATCCTTCACATCCTTCACGTCTCAAACATGACCCACGTCCTTCCTTGATTTCATGATGTCTCTTGCCTCCACCTTTTCATAACCTTCACTTTTACTTCTCTCAACTAGACCTATATCCCTTCAAGCCAAAACTTCTTACCTATGTGACCCTAGGGAATTCTGTCCTTGGCCCTCAGTTTCCAAAGCTGTAAATGAAGGAATTGTACTAGATGATCTCTAAAACTATACTCCAATTGTGTCCTAACTCGTTTCCCTTAATTTTTTTACATGTCATTTCCCTGATTCTATTATTACATTGTTCAGGCTGCTGCTTATTGATCTTTCTAAACCACCACATTCTTTGTGTTATTTTCTTACCTAAGAACCATTAGTGGTCTAAATTCCTTTGCCTGATATTTGAGACTTGCATTATGCCATCTTTCTCTATTCAATCTGTACCGACTTACCTCTGACTTTTCCCAAACCCAAACTTTGTGCTCTAGTTTTGTTGATCTCTCTACAGACTCCTGCACAAATTGGTACATCTCCCTCTTTGTCCTTTTTCTCCAGATCTTCTTGGAATGCCCCCATTTCTCTTTCTCCCCAGCCCGGAACAAATCACATCTCTTCCGTGCAAACTTCTTGGACTCTTATAGTCAATGTCTAAATTCATATAGATGCTCTTTATTTTTCTAGTACTCCTTTGGCACCTAGAATCCTTTTGATCTAAGTGGCTCTGCATACATTTTGAATACAGTGCCTGTACACTGCTTTATATTGACAGGTAATTTTTCAGTCCTGGCTTTTGTCTTGCCACTAGACTTCAATGGCTCTGAAAGAAAGTGAGGATGATGACATTGTGCAACTCTGCCTCAATTAAATTATATTCATGCACAAGTCAAGACATCACCCCATGATGTGATTTGTTCTATATAGCATATAATATAATTGTTATTTACATTCCCCATAAAGCTACATCTAATCTTTGGTTATTGTTGTTTTTTGCTAAGTTTAGGGAAATACCATTTTTTCCTACCATCACTGGGAGAAATTTATTTTCCTCGTGCTAAATAATTAATACCTTTATCTAAAGTTAACATAAGAAGGTCATAAAAATTATCTATGAGATGAATTAAGTTTCAATATTTGTACCATTTCAGAAAAGGAAAATGGAAAATGGAATCTTAAATTGTAAAAGGAAGGGAGAAGATGGCTAATCTTCACTGTTTCCAGCTACCCTGAAAATGTCAATGACTATTGTTTTAAATGCACGCATTCTTTCCAAAAAAACCATTGGTAACGGTAGACAAAGCCTTACAGACTCAAAAAGGTTGTTCTAGGGGAAATTGTGAGATTTATGATATCTACGTCTTAGATGGGATAAAATATATAGAGAATGACATTAGGACCAAATAAACTCTGGCACAGCCTCATTTCCATCAAGCTCCAGGGAATCGTCTGAGCTACTGTAGAGATACTGTAGTACATAAGGTGATGGCAGAGCTGCTGGTAATGGAATCGAAGGGGGAAGATTCTGCACAAAAAGAGAATTAGGCTGGGATATAACTGATAGCTGACAGTTGCTTTGAAAGGATGACGAATACATTAAAAATGCTTTGTTCAGCTAGTCCTTAAGGATCTAATAATAAAATAAAGCTGGAAATATTATTAAAGTAGAATGGTGTGGTTTTAATTATATACTGACTGCTCTGGAGGAGGAAATTGTTCTGTTCCTAAAGAAAACGTCAAAGCCCTAAAACTGAGTGAAAAAATAAAAATACCCAACTCTTCAATTTGAAACATACAAAGTCTGAGGATACCACAACATGCTTTCTTGTCCTTCCAAAGAGTCCCAGGACTCCAGAGAACAGCTTCTCACAATGAATCTCTCTGTAAACAATCAGATTCTATGTAGGGCAGCAGCATCCCAGGAAGGGATCAGAATGTCATGCTCTGAATTTGAAATAACGAGTCTCAACTCAATTTATTATTAAGTCATTTTTCTAACCTTACCCACCTGAATTTTTCATCCTTGTGGACTCCAGATTAAGCTATTTCCCCAAAAGACTCATTTTTCTAAAGCTGGTTGAATGGAAATAAACTAAAAATGATAATTCATTATCTGTACAGACTTACCTAATTACCTAATTATATCATAACATATCATGCCAAAAGAATCTCAGAAAAGTGGGATTGGAAATGATGGGTTACCAAGTCAGGCCATTCTGGTTCAGACAAATACATAGATAACTGTAAGATGTCTATACACTATCTTGAATTTTATATTTAAAATAATAATTGTGATTTCTATTTTAAAATGGCTTTTCTCCAACCCCGATTACATAACAATGACAAGGAATAACCTATGGACAGACTGAGTGCTACATTAGTACCTATGGAATGTACAAAGACTTAGAGTACAGTTTTGTGGAGTTGAGTAAATTTTCTATGGAGGAGTACATAGACAAGAAACTGCACAGGATGAGAAATTATCTATAAGCTGTAATCAACACCTATGGAAAGAGTGTCCAAACCAATAAGATCATAGGTTTATCCAAGTACAAAACAATAGATGACAAGGGCATAAAAAAGCTATATGCAAAGTGCTTTATATCTAAAGGAACAGTGAGACAAGGCAAAATGGAAGTTATTACTATTAGAGGATCAGAGTAGATTTCTTAGAGAATGTTACATGTGAATTGAATTGGGCTTTAAGGGATGGGTAGAAATAGTCAATAATCATAGAAGACAGGGAGACATTCCATTAAAAAGTAACAGTATAAATAAAGGAATAAAATATAAGCAGATACATCTGGAGAATTAATACTCTACATTAACTAAAATATACTAAGTATGTAGAAAAGCCTAAGATGAGATTGAGAAAGTGGGATGGTAATGGATTATGGAGGACCTTAAATGACAGGCAAAACAATACGGATTTTAGTCCATAGAAAATAGATCGAAAGAAATTTGAGTTATCAGTTACATGAACTACATGGGGAAATATTTAGCTTATTTTACACATAAAAATCTATCAAAGTTATTATAGCACAAGTAGAATAAAGTCCTCAACAAAATCATAAAGATAGAAGATATGCAATTATGATTGAAAAGAGGAAGTCAAATTTGCATTATAATAAATTCTTATTCAGTGGATTATCTTTGCTGGTTTTCCTTGGACTTCTTATAATGACACATATACACACAGATGCTGTTCCATTTTCTTTTCTTTTCTTTTTTTATAAATGTATTTATTTATTGAGTCAATTTAGAACATTATTTCTTGGTTACAAGAATCATATTCTTTCCCTCCCTTCCTTCCCATAGCCGAAGCACAATTCCACTGGGCATTACATGTGTCCTTGATCAGAATCTATTTCCATGTTGTTGGTGTTTGCACTGGGATGTTCATTTAGAGTCTACATCCCCAACCATATCCCCTTGATCCATGTATTCAAGCAGTTGTTTTTCTTCTGTGTTTCTACTCCCACCGTTCTTCCTCTGGCTGTGGATAGCATTCTTTCTCATAAGTCCCTCAGAATTGTCCTGGGTCATTGCACTGCTGCTAGTAGAGAAGTCAGTTACATCCAATTGTACCACAGTGTATCATTCTCTGTGTACAATGTTTTCCTAGTTCTGCTCCTCTCACTCTGCATCACTTCCTGGAGGTTGTCCCAGTTCACATGGAATTCCTCCTTCATTATTCCTTTGAGCACATTAGTATTCCATCACCAACATATACCTCAATGTGTTCAGCCATTCCCCAATTGAAGGGCATCCCCTCATTTTCCAATTTTTGGGCACCACAAAGAGCAAAGCTATGAATATTTTTGTACAAGTTTTTTTTTTCCTTATTATCTTTTTGGGGTACAAACCCAGCAGTACAAACCCAGCAGTGCTATGGCTGAATCAAAGAGCAGACAGTCTTTCATCGCCCTTTGGGCATAGTTCCAAATTGCCCTCCAGAATGGTTGGATCAATTCACAACTCCACCAGCAATGCACTAATGTCCTGACTTTGCCACATCCCCTCCAGCATTCATTACTTTCCTTTGCTATCATGTTAGCTAATCTGCTAGGTGTGAGGTGATACCTCAGAGTTGTTTTGATTTGCATCTCTCTGATTATAAGAGATTTTGAATGCTTTTTCATGTGTTTATTAATAGTTTTGATTTATTTAACTGAAAATTGCCTATTTCTGTCCCTTGCCCATTTATCAATTGGAGAGTGGCTTGCTTTTTTGTACAATTGATTTAGCTCTTTGTAAATTTGAGTAATTAGATCTTTGTCAGAGGTTTTTGTTATGAAGATTTTTCCTCAAGTGGTTGCTTCCCTTCTAATTTTGGTTGCATTGGTTTTGTTTGTACAAAAACTTTTTAATTTGATGTAATCAAAATTATTGATTTTACATTTTGTGTTTTTTTCCTAGCTCTTTCTTGGTTTAAAATCTTTCCCTTCCTAAAGGTCTGACATGTATACTATTCTGTGTTCACCTAATTTGCTTATAGTTTCCTTCTTTATATTCAGGTCATTCACCCATTCTGAGTTTATCTTGGTGCAGGGTGTGAGGTGTTGATCCAAACCTAACCTCTCCTACACTGTCTTCCAATTTTCCCAGCAGTTTTTATCAAATAGTGGATTGTTGGACTTCCTATAATGACACACATACACACAGACGTTCCATTTTCTAATAGAGTAAAAGAAAATATTTCCTCAGTCACACCCATATTTTCATTCTTTCATGCTCATGAATTGAGTCATGTCTAAAGCTTCCTTGGCTGCATAGCAGTTAAAAGGATGCTTGAACAAAGTATAGCCAATTAAATAGGTACAATTACACCTGTAAAACTCATGAATACAATATTATGAACAATGTTGTTTATATCATGTGTAGAGCATATTTTAATCTACATGTAAATTTGCAGAGAATTTTTTATAGATTTAAATGAACTTTGTCTACCACTAACTGATCATAGGATAAGATTCAATCCAATTCTGGAAATATAGTAAAAGCTTCCTTTTCAGTTCAACTGAAAATATTAAGAAATAATATTTCTCTGCTTTAAAATCCCCTTTCTGATTTCCTCCCTTTTCCTTAGGAGGGCAAGCTGTAGAACATAAGAGGTTCTTAAGACAATAAATTAACGTCTAAAATGGAACTTTGAACAAAGAATCTTTTTTTTCTTTGTCTTTTTTGGAACATTGCTTTCCCTGTCACCTCAAGGTATTAGCGCATTGACCCATCTAAGGGGGAAGGGCAGTCAGTCCTTCTGTCCCTATCCCTTGAAGCAATGATGCTCTGGTCCACCCTTCTCTATTCAGAAGGAATGATATGGTAAAGACACTTTTTAGTCCTTAAGGACAATGGTCTGAGAAAGTCTGAGTTCAAGTGTTAACTCAAATGGCATATTGTGATTTTTCTTCAACAAGATTTCAATAACAGTTACCTCAGCTGATTTAGGAAATGTCCAAGAACAGGAGCAACAAAGCAGTTTGAACATTTTTCTCTCTAAGCGAAATGTGCTTATATTTGAAATAATATTAAAAATTGTTTCAATGTTTCTGGCAGATTAGTGCCTAAAACATAGAGTACATTATTAATGGTTTTGCTTCAACACTCCCCACTCTAATCATCCCCTTTGTGTAATAACTAATTAGATAATATATCAGCAAAACATCTTGAGTTATCTGGTAGAAGGTTGCTTTTTTATCTTTTTTTTACATTAAGGAATTTCTTTTAAAGTTCATTTACCAAATTATGAATATAATATTTGTATCTTGAAAGAAAATTGCCCAAGAATCCTCTTCAGGTCCTTTTATTGGGAGACACAGAGAAGGAAGGGAGGAAAATGAGGCACTTATAATATTTGTACATGGGCCCTTCTGATTATTTCATTAGGATGAATTGATTAGATAACTATCTGACTAAGCTACATTCCTATTGTTTTGATTATACAGATTTTGGTTCAAAGTACCCAAAATAATGAGATGTAATAAACAGATTTTTGCTTTTAAAAGCAATCCAAGTAGTTCCTTTTCAGAAGACACTCATTTGAGCCTCTAAAAAATTTCTCTGGCATCATCTAAGACAATCTGATCATAAAGCTAATTTAGGTCTCATCCAATTCAAACGGATTCTTGGAGAAATCCTCCTGTCGAGGCTCTTTCTTATGAGCCATGCCTTTTCCCTCTATCCAATTAAACAAAGTCAAATTCTAACAGTGTAATTTAAGGTTATGCCATTCAGCAACATTCTTTTTTACAGCGATAGAGCAGAGATAGAGGCTGAACATTTGTTTTGGACTGAGTTCACAGTCTCTTCCCACTGTAATTTGATCAGTCTGTGCAAAGCTGCCTGCCACACATGTTTGTTATACACTGTTTGCTCACCATCATTTTCCCCTCATTCCTTCATTCACTTGATAAGTGGAATGTTCATGGTATGCTCTAATGAGTCTCAGACATTTAACAATGATGAGCTGAGAGATGAAGGAAGATTGCTAGCAGGAAGCAAATAGCTTTAGGATGTTTATGAAAGCCTGAGCACCTAGGCAAACTTCTCCCTGAGCAGAGGAGCACACAGGCACCTCTTAAGGTCCACAACTACTCTTTTAGGCACACTTCGATGGATTCCCATAGTTTCTATCTCAACTCGCACATCAAACTTTTCTAATCCCTGCCTTCGACTTAGAAGTAGATTAGAGGGAACTGGGAAGAGGCCATTGGGTTCCATTTTTATCTCCTCTCTGACTTTCTACTTGAAAGGCCAATTACTTATGCACTCCAATTTTCATTCCTCTGGTTATAATATTGCTCACCATCTACCTTGGAAGGGCATTAGAATCAGTCAAAAAATCTTGATTGCTCTTCTTTTCTGGAAAGAAAAATCCTACAACTATGACTTTGGGGGATTTAATTATATTTGCTGTCAAATAGATATTAAAATCTGTTGAAGACTTAAGAAATTGGTAACAGTTCTATAATGATGATAGCTAATGTTTATCTAGTCCTTTCAGCTTCACAAGCTGCTTTCCCATCTCACCTTCACCTCCTGGCTCTCTTCAGGATTCAACTTAAATGTTATCTTCAATAATTTTCCCATTCTCTGCCCACTCACCATGCCCTACTCTATCTTATAAATTCAATTCTTTTCAAATTGTTTTCCCTATTAAAATATGAATTCCTCAAACTAGGATTGATTGTATTTTTACCTTTCTTTGCATCCTCTTTTAATAAATAAATGCTAAATGGTATACTACCTGGTAGCAATTAACAAATGTTTATTGGCTGATTGCAAAACATTTAACATTTTTATCTCATTTGATCTTCACAGCATCCCAATGAAAATAGGTGTTATTATTATTCTGATTTTGAAGATAGGAATTTGAGACTGAGAGATTAAGTGCCACAGTCACATTGAAGTGGAATTCAAACTTGGGACTTTCTGACTCTAAGTCCAATGTTTTAGCCAATATTTCACCTAGGTAGCACTAAAGAAGATAGGCGTGGATATGTGGCACAATGGATAAAAATACTAGACCTGAAATCAGGTAGACTCATCTTCCAGAGTTCAAATCTTGTCTCAAACATTCCCTTCTTGTGTGACCCTGGTCAAATCACTTAACTCTATTTGATTTAGTTCCTCATGTGTAAAATGAGCTAGGGAGGAATCGGCAAATCATTCTACTATCTTTGCCAAAAAAACACCAAATGAAGAATTGGACTAGACAGAAAACAACTCAACAACGTCATATGAGATACTTTCAATTTCTTATTAGTGTTTTCTTGAAAAATGTAAAATGCCATGATTTTCTTCAATCATTTCATATTTTATTAAAGTTCTAATATAAATAAAAGTCATAATTTCTCTTATTTTCATTTTTATTTCTACTATTATTATTTAAGTGGACTTCCTTTACTTTAGGCAACTAACTATTGGAGTAGGGTGTTCACCATATTGACATTATAGTATTTGTGATGATCTCATAACCTTTTCAGTCAGAAAAACATTTTTTCTAATATTCAATATTCAGATACTCAACTGGATCAATGATCTCCTCAATGTGTACATTCCCTCTTATAATGTAGATTCCTACCTGTCCATAATGGCCATCCTGTGAGCCAAGATGTCCATGTCATCCCACAAGGTCATCAAACGGGTTGTACCTAATGTTCTTCTCATTGTTTATGCATTCCTCATCTCACTGAATCCCAAACTCATTATCTTTAACACATCTTTAACTTTTACTTTCTAACAATATTTTTAATTTTTTTATTTATGTATTTTTCCATGGACATATGATTCATGTTCTTTCCCTCACCTTTTTTCCTCCCCACATCCTAGAGCTGACAAGCAATCCACCAGGTTATACATATATTATCCCTCAATATCTATTTCCATAACATTCATTTTTGTAATAATCTTTTAAAAACCCAAACCCCACATCCAATACCCATAGAAACAAGTGAAAAATATTTTCCTTCTGCATCTAACAATATTTCTGACCTTCATATAAAAAGTCTAGGGACTAGTTTCCAATCTATTGAAACCATTTAACCATTATAATACTTAGTTTCCTCTGTAAAATATGGATGTTAATCCTGACCTAACTCACAGGAATCCAGTAGGAATCATATAGGGTGTAGAATTTAAGTAATAAAGATAAATTCAATAGCTTTCAATGGTATACCATGCTATGCAAATTTAAGGTTCTTATCCATATCTCCTTCCTTCTAGAATAAATTTTTTTCAGATACTAAAACCTAATTTCCAGGAATCTTTTAAACTAAATTTACAGAGCACAAACAGTTAACATTTTCTAATAAATGACTGGACTATAATTACAAAATGATTTTGAAAAACGGGTTTCTTTTCTTTCATGATTCACACAGTCACAAACAAACAAGGTCACCCATAGATAAAGTGCTCCTTTTTCTAACATTCCAATGCTAAACTCAAAGAGTTGGGAGTTGAATGACAAACAAGACCTTAATATCCTCATGAGTGACACTCAACTTTCTACCTATCTTCTATATTTCAATTTATGACAAAACACTCTTAAAGACCTCACCCTTTCTCTTCTATTAGAATTTAACCTTCTCCTCATATGTTAATTGCTCAGCTCCTGAGGACATCCACTGAGAGAGACTGCCCTATATGCACAATTCAGATTACTGTTCTATGTCAGGAAAGTCCAGAGCAGAACATTCTCTAATAGCCTATTTTTTAAATTGTGAATTAAATGATCATCAACAATCAAACACCACAAGACATGAAGAACAGAAAAGAGGACTAAAACAAAATAGGGATTTTTCTACATACAGTGTTTTGAGGTTTTTAAAATACATACACACACATGTATGTAAAATATATAGACATAGATAGATATATATATGTTTAAATGATTAATTGCTCCATTTTATCCCCTTTTCCATTTCTTTTCCCTTCCCTTTGGATAACTTTATACATTTTTATTTTATTTCATTTCATTTAACAAATACGTATTTTCAAGTATTTATTTTCTCATCCAACCACTTACCTTCAATTAAAAAAAAAAGAAAAGCTCAACTCTTCTAACAAATATGCATAGTCAAGCAAAACAATTTCCCTTATTGACCATGACCCAAAATATGTGACTCATTGTGCTATAAATATTTTTGTACATAAAAGTCATTTACATTTATTTTTGGGTATAACCCTAGTAATATTATAACTAGGTCAAAAGTGCATATGTATGCATATATAATGTCTTGCATAAATGTATATAAATGCATGGATACACATATAACATACATATATAAAATATAGTAATTTGGAGAGAATGGTTTCAAATTCTTTCTAAAAGGACTCAACTATTTTACAGCATCATTGTGCCTATTTCCCTACAACCTCTATGAGATCATGTTTTTGTAATCTTTGTTATCTGGTAAGTGTGAAATAGAATCTTAGGTTTGCTTTAATACTCATTTCTTTAATTATTAGTTATTTGGGACATTTTCAATTGTTGTTGATAGAGTTTCTTCCTTGATGTTATTTTTTTCCCATATTTATCACTGTCCATCAACCAACTTCCCATCACCTCAAGCAAAAGCTCTCCCTTATCACAAATATGCATTATCAAGCAAAATTAAATGAAATACTGAGAACCCCATCATGACTTAATGAAGAGCTGGATGATATATTTCATCATTGATCTTTTGTAATCATAATTGGTTGTTGACAGTCAAATTTCTGAAGTGCTTCAGAATTATTTACCTCATACTATATTGGGCATCCCATAAGATGTTCTTCTAGTGTTCATTTTACTCTGCATCATTCTATATTTCTCTGCATCTGCCCAATGCCTCACTTATTGTATTATAGCACAACAGAATTCCATTGCATTCACATACTACAGTTTGTTCATCCATGACCAGTTGAAAGATTGCTATTTTGTTTCCAATTATTGGCCACAACAAAATGTACCATTCTACATATTCTTGCATGTATATATATGTCCTTTGCCTCTGTTCAAATCTCATTTGCGTACATGGTTAATAATCATATCATTAAATAAAATGGATATATAGTTTTTGTGACTTTTGGAATACAATTCTAAATCGTTTTCCAGAATATTTTACTTAACTAAGAGCTACACCAAGAGTTCACTAATGTGCCTATCATCCTTCGATTCTTATTTCCCTCTTCTGTCATCTATGCCGATCTGGGATATCAAGAAAAACATGAGAATTTTTTTTTCCCCACGTGGTTGTTAACACTTTGCTTTTTGTCACTTTGAGAACTGCTTGTTCACATCCTTTGATCATTTATAAATAAACTGTGATGTTCAACTGAGATTGTGGATGTAAAGCACTTTGTAAATCTGAAAGTTCAATATAAATGCAAATTATCATCAATTATTATTATCATTGTTTTTGTTAGCCTAGAGTCACCAGACCTCCAGCCTGGAGATGACTTCATTTGCGAAGTCTTCTATTATATTCCTACTGTATTCCCTGCACAGTTTATAAAGCAATATAGATGTATATTGATAAATATTTAACAACTGGGCTGAAAAAAATTATACACATGCTTTCAAGTTTAATCCTCATTATTAACACTTTCTTAAGTCTAGAAAATCAACAATATAACAAATCAAGCCCTGACTTTTATTGATTGATTGATAACCATCTACAAGCTGGTTAGACCTGGCTCCAGCACACTCCACTTCTATATATGGGAAAAGTTGTTATAGAGGGCTCATGAATTAGACCTCTGATTTCATTGATATAGAGAACTTCTGGAAGATGAAATTTCCTCAACCAATGCAAGCAAGAACTTTCTCCCTATTGTATAACCTTACAAAGTTGCCTATAGCACTGAAAAGTTAAATGACTTGATCATACAACCAGGACAATGGATCATAGGAAAATCGTCCAATTTCCAAATGGTTTTCCTTTTGAATATCATTGTACAAAAGTTTTTCAATCTTGTTTAATCAAACCTATTTGTGTTGTCTCATAATTATCCTATTCTATGTTTAGGTGGGAATTGTATTATGTTTTTCATGATATGACATTTTAAATCTAAATTATTTATCTATTACTGCTACATTGCTTTCTAATTTTCTCCATAACCTTATAAAATAGAGGATTCTTACTATTATGTTTGATTACATCTAAATTTTGTTTTCCTAATCTGTTCCAAAGAACACATTTTCTTTTTTGTTTTGTTTTTAATCAGTCTTATTGTTTTAATGATTGCTACTTCATAATATAATTTGAGATGGGATACTGCTAGGCTTCCTTCAGTCATTTTTTTTATTTTTTCCCATTGAAGTTCTTAATGTTTACTCTTCCCCCAGATGTATTTTGTTAATCAAATTGTAGTTTAATTGCTATGGAATCTGATCTGTAAATGAATTTAGGTAATATCGTCATTTCATAACAATAGTTTAGTTCACCAATGAGCAAATAATATAGTTCCAATTATTTAAGTTTTCTGTTATTTCTAATTTTAAAAAGCATTTTTAATTTTTATTTATGTTATCAGGGTGCCTGAGCAAATGAACTTCCAGACATAAAATACATTTTGTAGATACTTTGAAGGGAATTTCTTTTTTCTATTTCATCCTGATGAGCATTGTTAATACCATATACAAAAGCTGATGCTTTTTTGTAGGTTTGTTTTATATTCTTGCTAATTTAATGAAATCATTGTTTCCATTATTTTTCTGTTACTCTTTGAGTTCCTGAAGGAAATTATCATCTAATAATCAAATAGTATTAACTTTGTCTCTTTTTAGTCAGTGCATATATTCTCTGATGTTTTTTCTTATTGCTATGACTAACATATAAAGAATTACTTAGATTACATTGGTAACAATGGGCATACTTGGTTTGTTTTCTTTTAGTTACATGTTAAAATCACTGATTTATTTTTTCTACTTTGTGCTGATCTCTGTTTTTTACTTCAATTTTCTCTCCTTAGGATTGCTTAGGCTGTATCCCAAAAGTATCATTATCTTTTCTAATTATAATTTTCAGATAAAATTATATAGTGTTTCTATGATTTGGTTTTTGACTTACTGATTATTTAGGATTAAATAATTTCCATCCTTTATTCAAAGATCCATTGTTGATTTTAAAATTTATTGTATTGTGATCAGTAGGCACATTTCCAATCTTTCTTCTTTTTTGCATTTATTTATGAGGTCTTTATTCCATAGAACATGGTTGATTTTTGTAAATGTTCCATGAACTGCTGAAAATTAGGTATACTCTTTTCAATTCCCATTCTATAATCCCCAAAGAGCTATCATATTTACTATTTCTAAAATTATATTTAGGTTCAATATTTATCATGTAGCCATGAGCTTTTCCCTGTAATTAATTGGTCCAGTAAGTATTTAGATGCAATGTCATATATATGTACATATTACATATATATACTTATTAACTTTGATATTTCATTACTTTGATGCTTTAACACATAATATTACCTAACTTATCTATTTTTACCATTTATACTTTTATCATTATTCTTACCAAGATTGCTACCCCTACATTTTCAGATTTGCCTTCAAACTATTTTGCATTCCAAGTATTCTAATTTCGGTTTCTAATCTATTTCTTCTATTCCATCATTTCTTAATCCATCTTCAGAGTTCTCGTGATTTATCCATTGTATTTTCTGAAGTTCTACTTCTGGTTATTTCAGAATAATTTTTTACCTCCTTAATTTTGTCTTAGGATTCCCATTAATTTTTTTCTTACAGCTTTAGCTCTTGAAGAACTTTATTCCAGAGCCAAATTTCCTTCTTATGCTATTAGATGTTATATTTAGATTCAGGTCCTTTCTGTCTCTGAAGTCCATAATGGGACAATATCATTCCAAGACTAGAATCTGCTTCTGCTCTACCCTAGAAACTTGGAGGGATCCTTTCTAATTCACAATTCTCTGGGATTATAGTCTTGACTTGGAGATGGTTACCAGATGGAGCCTTTGTATCAAACTCCACCCTGGGCTTCAGAGTATAAGGTCCCTTTGTTTTCTGTGGCCTTTCTGATCTTTAGATGACATTATCAATTTCCTTGAATATTGTCTCTAGACCTTGGCTGCCTAATGGAGCAACTGACTCAAAAAATGTTGGCTTAAGTCTGCTCTCCTGGGGCTTCCAGACCTCTGATCATGCTGATACCTTAGGTTCTCTATGTGACAATTGTGGCTTCAGACATCTCTTGGAACCTTGGAAGCTGGTACTGGATTTCAGCTGGTCTTCTCAAGTATGCCCAACGGGGAGAGACAAGAAGCAGAACCAATGATCTAAGGTCATTGCCATTCCTAGGGCTCTTGAGTATATGGTCAAGGGCTATCTCCTTTCAGTGTAAGGGAAGATGCTGGGCCAGAGTTTGATTTTCCTGGCATAGGCAACTTTCTCTCTCTATCTCATAATATCTTGCTTAACTGCTTTAGCTAAACTAATTTGCCAGTCCCATTGACAGCTGTTGATCTGAAGCTGGTAGCTTGGTATGGTCCCTAAATGCATAAATAAAATAGCTGTAATATACAAAAACAAAATTGTCTGTGTTATGTTGGACCCATAAACTTGATCTTTTGGAAATACCTAGTCAAACTACAAAATAAGCCTCTTTATAGGGCAAAGATATGCCAGCAGGATTCTGAAAAACAATAGAGAAGCTCTACAGGAAACATTTTGACAAGATAGGACAGCAAATGAATGACCTGGGAAAAATAGATACCATAAAATTGGATCCCTGCTGTATCTACCTTCTAGTCTGCTAGCACTGATTTTTTAAAAAACCTGGATTTCATGGTTGTGCTAACCAAGAGTCGTGTGGAATACATCACCATCTGAAACTCATATGAAGAGCCATAGCTTTATTGGTTTTAATGAAAACCAGGATATCCATTTGCAGACATAATGCAAGGAAACTCATTTAAAGAATAATACAACACATGAGACTCTAGTTCCTAAGTTAACATTCACAGGTACAGTATCCCCAAATAATGGCAACATATCAGTTAGTTGACTTTATGAAGCAATGGAGTATGGAGCTGAATACTGAACCTAGAGTTGAAAAACTGTGGTTTTAAACAAGCCTCTGATAGTCATTAGCAGAGTGATCACAGGCAAGTATTCAACCTCTCTGAACTTCAGTTTTCTCATCCTTAAAATACCTGCAATCCATCTCTCACCAGGTTGTTTGGAAGTTCAAATAAGATACTCTATGAAGTAATTTGCAAAGACCCAAAATAAAACTCTGAATCTGGCATACAAAAAGTGTAACTGGATAGACTGAATGTGTCGGTGCCCTGACAAATTATTATAAATTATAGGTGCCAACCTGAACTGTGGAGAGTTTCCATTCTAGGAGCTCAATGCACTGAACCAAAAAAAATAAATAAAAGAAATTATTTTTAAGGTTTTTTCTTTGTTTGTTTTTCTGAGACTCCGTCTTCCTATCTTCTTCCTAAATTGGGAATACAGAAGTCACTCATAGGCACAATCTCACTAGCAGCTGTCTCAAGAGTTCTAACTTCTGCTGGTTCACCTTAAGCAACCCAGGGCTCAACAAATTGGTGCCAGGTTTTGCATAAACATCTGTAGTCTACACCACAGCAGCTCAGAAATCTGGAGATCAGTCAATGAGTCATCAGTCCCAACCTCCTGAGTAGACGGGATGCTATCATCTTTGCCACCAAGTCCAGAATTTCTTATTTTTCTTACATTGCCTAAAATGCCTAAAATGATGTATTATACAGCAGTAGTGATAAACATTTGAAGATTAATGTCTCATGTCAAAATTGTCATATTGTATCCCCGTTTTCTCTATTTCATTTTGATGATTATTATTAATTTGCATCTAGACTTTAAATTCTACATACCACTTCAAGTCTTTTTTTCATTATTATTAGCTGAATTTTAGAGGAGAAACTGAGGCTCAGAGCTTACATGACTCGGCCAAAGTCACACAATCCCTGTGTTCCAATTCCACCCTCAAGTACTCTTCCCACTACTCACTAGAGACAATTGGAGGGGATTTTGGGGAGACTTACAGTAGGATTAGGTTGCAAAATCACTTCAAAAATTAAAAATCCCCCCATCTTGTCAGAAATATAATTACCTTTGAAAACATCTTAAGTCATCCATAAAGTACAATACCATGTCTTTAAACAATTGTAGCTAAACGAAGATAGGTGATTTTTTTTAACAAAAGAAGACAGAATACATAAAACAATAGATGAATGTAATTTGCTTGCTATGAAAAAGTCAAACACAGATTTGATTATTCATTACACAGAACTAAGATATTAATCAAGAAAGAGGCCAGAACGAGGATTTCTTTCTATTCAAATGAAAAGAAAGCAAAATCAAGTAAAGGCTTGGCAGGCAAACAATTAAGCAAAAATGCTTTTGAAAGGATTATTTAATTGTAATTATACACGGTACCCCAAAAGTCTTTGCATAATTTTTAATTTTTTATCATACTTTTTTCCTGATTACATGTAGATATAATTTTTAATAATTTTAATAATCATTTCTGACATCTTGAGATCCATGTTCTCTCCTTATTTTTCTCTCCCTAAAATTACAGATAAAATTATATAGGTTATACATATGAAATCATGCAATACATATTTCCATGTTCAAGAAAAAAACTCATGAAAGAAATAATGTGAAAACAGTTTGTTTAAATTTGCATTCACACTCCATCAATTTCTTCTGCAATAGTCTTTTTCATGCGACTCTTGGAGTTGTCTAATAATAGTTGTCATTCACAGTTGATCACTGTACATTATAACTGTTACTGTGTACAAAGTACTCTTGGCTCTTCTCACTTCACTTCATTACTTTGTGTCTCTCCCAGACTTTTTATGATCGTTCTATTTGTCATTTATTATGGTACAATAATATTCCATTATGGTCACATGCCACAGCATGTTCAGTCGATGGACTCCATTCAGTTTCCAGTTCTTTGCTACCACAAAAAGACCTGCTCTAAATAACTTTACACCAGTAGATTCTTTTCTCTTATCTTTGCTCTCCTTGGGATACAGACCTTGGGTCAAAGGGTATGAGCAGTATTATGACCCCTTGGCCATGGCTCCAAATTACTCTCCAGAAATATTATATTAGTTCACCACTCCACCATCAGTATATTAGTGTCCCAAATTTCTCATATCCCCTCCAACATTTTTCACTTCCTTTTTGGTCATGTTAGCCAATCTGAAAGGCAAGACATGGCACCTTAGAGTTGTTTTAACTTGTATTTCTCTAATTAATGGTAATTTAGAGGATTTTTCAGATGAGTAAAAAGTTTTAATTTCTTTATCTGAAAACTGCCTGATCATATCCTTGGACAACTCAACAATTGGCAGCATAATTTGTATTCTTATAAATTTGACTGAGTTTTCTATGTATTTGAGAAATGAGGCTTTTGTCAGAGACCTTTGCCATAAATTATTTTTTTTTATTTTTTTGTTTCCCGTCTAATCTTGGTTACATTGATTATGTTTGTGAAAATTTTTTTTCTGCTTAATGTAGAAAGCTATCTAGTTCCCATCATGAAATGTTCTTTATATCTCATTTGTTGATAAGTTTTTCCCTTATTGATAGGTCAGACATACACTATTTTTTGCTCCTCTAATTTGATTATGATATCATCCTTTATTTCTAAATTCATTTTGACTTTATCTTGGTATATGGCACGAAATATTGGCCTATGCCTAGTTTCTGCCATACTGTTTTCTAGTGTTCCCAGAAGATTTTATCAAATAGTTTTTCTTCCAGAAACTTGGATCTTTGAGTTTGCCAAACACTTCTAGTATATTGTGGTCATTTACTCCTGTGTATTGAGTGCCTAATCTATTGCATTGTCCACTACTTATTTCTCAGGCAGTACTCTAGTGTTTTGATGGTAGTCACTTTCTACTTCAGTTTGAAATCTGGGATAATTGGCTATCTTCCTGAATTTCTTTCATTAGCACCCTTGATATTCTGAGTCTTTTGTTCTTCCAAATGAATTTGTGATGATTTTTTTCTAGCTCGATCAAATATTTTTTGGTAATCCTATTGGTATGGTACTGAATAGGTAAAGTAACTTAGGTAGGATTATCATTTTATGATATTGATTTGGCCTACTCATGAGCAATTAATATTTTTCCACTTGTTTAGAACTGACTTTATTTGTGTGGAAAGTGTTTTGTAGTTGTGCTCATCTTAGTGTAGTTTTAAGATCAACGCTTGGGAGACTTGGCATATTATAAATTGGAAGGTAATCACGCCACTACTTAAGAGACAACTTGGTGTCTGGGGCAGGTAGCTGAAGTCAGAAAGACCTTGGTCAAAAGCTGGCTTCAAACACTGGCTGGTGATGTGACTCTGACTAAGTCCTCTAACATCTACCTCAGTTTCCTCAACTGTAAAATAGGAATAGCAACAGCACCCATCTCCCAAGGTTAAAATCAGGATCAAATGAGCATATTTGTAAATCACTTTGCATAGAGCTTGGCTTAATAAATAGGTTCTTTATCAGTGGGTGCTAAATAGATGCTTTTTCCTCTTCCTTTCCTTTATTTTTATAATTGTTCTTCAATGGTTTATAAACTTCTACCATATCATCCCAATCCCATCATGTTCTTCACTTCCCCAGTGACCTTTTCTTTATTCCCCATCTTCCCCAATGCCTTCCCCATCTTCTACCCTAAAACCACCCATCCTTTCCACTGTGCTCTCTAGAACGTCTACTCTGGTATACAAACTAGATATCATCTGAAATGTTTTTTTACAACTCCTTATATCTTCTGATTTTCAGTGAAACCTGGCCCTCTCCCAAGGCTCTTCCCACCTTCCCTGAATACCCTTTCCAAGATTGGTTATAATTTCATTCCCACTCTTTATCTCACTAGATAAACCACTTATCCTCTCTCTATTTGTTTCACTTTCCTAAACTGTAAAATGGAAATCATAATGGCAGCGACCTCTCAAAGAAGTTGTAAAGATCAGATGAGATAATACTTGTAAAATGACTAGCCCAGTCCCTGGCACTTAGTGAATGCTTGTTTCCTTCCTTCCTTTCTCCTTAAACTTCTCTTCTCTGCTCTCTCAGATGAAAACCTTGCTTTATATTTCACTGAAAAAAAATGGGATCATTTGCAGAGACTTCCCTCTTATCCCCTGTAACCCACATCACCTGTCAGATGCTATGTGCCATCCTCTCTTCCCTGCCTGCTTCACATAGAGGTGGCCCTTCATCTTGCCAGGAAAAATCCCTCTTCCTTCAGAAATGGTCCTATTCCATTGAGTCTTGCCCAACAGACTGCCCCTCTCTCATCCTTTTCTGACAATTCTTCACTCTCTAATACTTGGGAAGACTGACCTGCTGACGTCATCAACTTGACCCATCCATTCATTGGATCAAGTAAAGGTAGCCTACTCTGTCATCTGCTTTGCCTTCTATGATATCCTGTTGGATTATATGATCGAGGTAAGAAAAATGCCCTACCTGTCCACCAAAAGGGCACCATGAAGGCTTGACTGGTGAGTTTGGGGGATCCCAGAATATGTGGTGGATGTTCAGATATTTAATGATGTGAAGAGACAGAAGTACATCGCTAAGAAGAACCCGTGAGACTGTAATCATAGACTATCTGAACTGAAGGGCACGTTTCTACCTCTCAGTAGCTGTGAAGCTGAAAAGAGATAATGTTTGTAGATCACTTAGCACAGGGTCTGGCATATAATGGGCACGATAGTCATGTTTCGTTCTTTTCCTACCCCCTTTCCAAGAGAACCCTCGATGGCCTTAGACATGAAGTCTAGTTTTGTGGCTTCTTTTCTTCTCTTAAGGCTCTCACTCTTCAAATTCCATCTACTCTGAGTTGGAGAAAATCACTTTCAAGCCTTTCAATTCCCATCAGGATCCTTCCCGTTCCATACAAATCAGCCTCCAGGAGCATCATTTAGTAGGAATGCAGAGACAGGGAGGGTGAGTGATTCTGACGTGTCTTCTTTCCAGCACCAAACTAAGTGCCTCCCCCGAATGCAGCATAACCAGAATGTGCCCTGGCCACCATCCCATCATTTCACAGTCTTGTTTTAATTTCGTAAGCATCAGGGGCGCCTGCATGTTCCATCCATCCTTGCATGTGGTGGGGCCCTAACAAAATGCTGAAGCAGATAGAGTTGGGTGCTGAGACTATTTTTCTTCCTAATCAATTACCCCCCCTCCACCCTGGCATTTTCCTCTCCCCACAATCTCCCTCCACACCCAACAATCTATCCTGTGTCTCATTATTGCCTCCAATGAACTGAACAAGTCCTAAATAGGGTGCTAGCTAAATAAAGCTTTCACTCATGACTCCTCTCTAGGGTGTTGACTATTTCAAATAGGAAACCTAAATTCATAATTGTGAAAAGACACGCA
This sequence comes from Monodelphis domestica, assembly GCF_027887165.1. NCBI lineage: Eukaryota > Metazoa > Chordata > Mammalia > Didelphimorphia > Didelphidae > Monodelphis > Monodelphis domestica. The sequence continues at coordinate 521,047,599 of NC_077229.1, read as the reverse complement.
ATATTACTAATAGGTTAAAGCAGGGACCTCTGTCTGCCATTCCTTCCTGCCCCCCCCCCAATCACACAATAATCACAAAGAGAATATTAACAATTATTTTAAGATGAAATGATTGAGTTGGTCTTGCCTCTGTCCAGCAGAGGTCACAGAGAGATCCAGCCTTATTACCCTGGGATCGTCTGAGAGCAGCAGCTCACTAGGACCAAGGCAAACTCACGTCATAGGCTATGCAGATTGGGGGGCACTGAGTGGCTGTATCTTGCCCAATATGACCCTTCTGACTGTCTGGACAATACCAAATCAATGTTACCTGTGTCGCCCTTTCAGTGCTGTAACAATCTCTGATCGTGATGGAAGGGAAAAAGAATAGATTCAGCTGTGTTAGCTTCCTTATTTCAGCTGAATACTGACTCAGGGAGTTGTCTTCATGGGACAAACCCAAACTCAACAGTAAAATACAGCCGGCCATATTTATCCAGCTTTATGGCAGCCTCATAGAGTAGGAGGCTAGACGTATTAGTTGTACAATTCATAGGATGTCAAGAGAAAGCAGCCACAGAATCACATTCATCCTAAGGACCTGCTATCGAATTCTGCTCAAGCTAGAACCCACAATCTATCCTGAAAATGAGGCTGCTCGATGAAATGACTGATAAGAGTGTTGGAGTTGGATTCAGAACTTGGTGCAAATCCTGCCTCAGATTCTTACTGGCTGGATGATGGCAGGCAGGACCTTTAATCACAGTCCCATCTGTAAAATAATAATAATAATAATAAGCACCAATATCTAAGGGGTTGTCATGAGCATGAAATGAGATAATGTTTGGAAAGTGTTTTACAAACTGTAAAACTCTCTATAAATGCAAGTTAGTATTACTAACTAGAAATACATTTATTTAAAACAAAATACATTTATTAAAAACATGTACAGATTTCATTTCCCTGTTTCTCTTCTTCTGTTAGAGAATCATGGGACTTCAAAGCGAGGTATCACTCCTCAACAGAAAGACAGGAAGAAAAAATAACGTGGATGAGAATATACGTTTAAGATAATAAAAATTCCTAAGAAATACTATTAAATATCTAATTAATTATCAAAATATTGAAGTACCTTTTACTCCCACAATATAGCCACTCTACACATGGAAATACTTCAGTCTTTAAAAATAAATTTTTTCTAGTCTATACGATGATAGACCTAGAGATGGAAGATACTATCCCTTCCTTTTACAGATGAGGAAACTAAATCCCAGAAGCTTAATCAACTCCATTACAGATACCCGATTAGTCCGGGTCAGAGAGATTTGAAGTCAGATCTTCTAATCTTCTGGGTAGTGTTCTTTGCAATGTACCTAGAAAGACAGCCTTTTGGGGAGCCTGAACTGAGCACTCTTCTTATCTTAGAGATGTGATTACAAACCAGATTCCAATGCAGAAGCAACACCAAGGAGATGATGATGGCATGCTTTAAATCCATTCATTTTAACTTATTGACATTTTGTGCTGACCTGCCAGTGTCCACTTTTCCATTTTGCCTGCCCTTGTCATTTCACCTTCCAAGAAGGCTAAGCAGAGTCCTGGGTCCCTGCCTCTCTAAGGGGTGGAAGGGCCCTCGGGGCCAGAGTGGAGATACCCATGCATCTTTTTGGATTCCAGTCCGAGAAGAGCGCTCCAGAACTTTGATGGATTATCACTTAAAGGGAAACATGCTGAAAAGTCATAAATCTTTGACTTCCCCCAGGCTTCGATGGACTGATTACAAGAATGGCTATCTGGAGACACCCACCTGCCCTTAACCCCAACCAGTCATTTTTAGAAAATGTAGAAAAAGCATCCTTTACTGACATTATAAACAAGTGAACGACAGGCACCAGGCCCAAGAAACTGGCACTAATCACCTCAGATTAATGCTACCCCAACGATGAGTTATGCGTAAATCAACAGTGTTGTCAAAACATGGCTCTTTTAATCCCAGATAAATGATGAGGTTTATAAGAAAGGAGGGTTTGAGGGTCATGGAAGATTGTTTCAACATACGTGGAGAGTGCTTGGAGTGCTAATCCACTATCATTTGTGTAAACTCCAGTTCTGTCATCAGGCCTGGGTAGGGGTAATTGCCTCATCATTCCATGAATCCAGAAAGCTTGTCGAAACGCATCCCTGTTGGAATCAGCTCTCTATCCTGAGCTTAGGAGTTTCAAACTCCTTTTCCCATAAACTTGGCAGCAGTGCAGCCATTACAGTAAGTTCACTCCTGCTTCAGGTATAATAAGGGCTCTAAAATGCCCCCACTTTCTTGCAGCTCCCCCCTCCCTTCAGACCCAAAGACAATGAAAATGCTTTCGCCCCTGGGTGTTTTCACAAGGTAACTTTTAAAGGAAACTCAACTTCACTGAAAGAGAGGTTCTGTACACATCTGCTTTGCTTTACCCCCAACAACAAAAAATAAAAATAAAAAACATGCTGATGGTTTCAGTCCAAAGTCTTTTTACAAGCAAGAAGGCTATACAGACCATTCCATTAATTGCTAAGAGGAAATCCATATGTGCTATTTACTTCCTAAGAAAGGACAAGTCTTACTTCCATTTAATTGATGAAAAGCTATATACAAAACTGACAATGATTAATACCAGTCTAAGATGACATTTTAAGGACTGTAAGTGTAGGACTATGGAATATACTCATTGATATTTCCATTGCTATTTGCTAGTTATCAAACCTAGTTTCACTTTAAGAATTTATGGAAAACACAAAAAGAATTTCAAATGAAAATTACTTCCTGACCATCTAAAAATGTAGTCAACAAAGGCAGAAGTCATTCGTTCTTTTCTCCTTGAGCTCCTTGTTTAAAAAATATTTTTTAAATTATCATCAACATCATATAATTTTAAAATGATCATCAGCAGTTGAAAGTATTTATCAAGCACTCAAAGAGTAAGAAGTTTGAAATCAGCCAGTAAATACCATAAAACTCAGAGAGCTTTCTTAAGTTCCTACAATCTAATAGAGATCTGTGGCAGTAATAAAATGATTCATAGAACTAGATGAGCTTAGAATATTGTGAAATGAATTCCTAGTGACCTATTCCACTGTGACCCTCCTACACAGCTTATATTTCACAACTAAAACAATAGACAATGATGTTTAAGTGCCCTTATCTGATATAATCTAATATGGAGACAAGGTTTCAAGGCTTGGTTTCCTTCTCTTATCCCAACACACAAGAGGAATACATAGGCTTTATTTATTCTTTGCAGAATTTACAGCTCATTGTACCAAGGTTTTACCCAGTCCCAAAACTCTTACCATGTTTCCTCCATTACAGTGCTGTCATTCTATCTTCTTGAGTTATTTTCTTTGGAATAATAATTCCAAATGTAATACATTATGTATGTAATACATTAAAGAGGGAAGATTTAAGAGTGATGATTTATTCTCTGCAATGCTGAAATACTTCTTGGTTGAGTCCACAGAGTCTGGGCCAGATATAAAGGGAATCTCAGCACACAGTGATTCTTTCAAATAAAGAGGGTTCTCAGACAATGCCCATTTTAACTTACAAGTTGGTTGAAGTCAAGAGAAATAGCTCTGGTAAAGAATCCAAAGGGTATATATGGGTAACTTTTCTGGTAACAAATCTCCTCCCTGTCTCATTACTTTCCATGTCTTTGTTTCCCCTTTGCTTCAAGGGCTAGGTGTACAGATTTTAATCCACTTTAAGTTACTGATTTCTCTTTGTTTTATATTCTTCTTGCTTATAAAGCATAATATAGTAAGGGATGATATCTCCATGAATCACTAGGATGTTTAAGATTTCCATTGGAGATCATGACCTCTTCTACTTCTCTTATACCTTACGTTGATGTTTCTCTCTCCAGAGTTAATTGTTCCCCAAATTCCCCCCCATGCTGATAATAGTAACAAAACATAAATAATTAGAGGCTTTTATTGTACAAAAATTTGCTTTAGAAAAAATCTTCTTCAAAAGTAGAATTGGCCAATTGGAAGCCAGTGACTCCTTGAAACCTCAAGAAACAAACAAAATCAAAAGAATGAAAAAAATAGAAAATGTAAAAAGTATCATTGGAAAAACAACTGACCTAGAAGAAAACAGATCCAGGTGAGATAATTTAAGAATTATTGGACTACCTGAAAGCCGAGTCCAAAAATAGAACCTATATATCATATTTCAAAAAATTAAAAAGGAAAACTGCTATGATATCCAAAAGCAAGAGGGTAAAATAGAATTTGAAAGAATCTACTAAATCATCTGAAAGATATTCCAAAATGAAAACTCCCAGCAATATCATAGCCAAAATATTCTAAGCAGCATGAGAGAAACAAATCAAATATCATGTAGCCACAGTCAGGATAACATGAAATTTAACAACTTTTTTATTAATGTATAGGAAGGCATAGAATATGATAAAGGAGCAAAGATTATAACCAAGAATAATCTACCCAGAAAAACTGAATATAGTCTTTCATGGGACAAAAATGAATATTTAATAAAATAGAGGACTTTCAAGCATTTCTGATGAAAAGACCAGAGATGAATAGAGAATTTGACTTTCATATACAAGATTCAAGAGAACTATAAAAAGGTTAATAGGAAAGAGATATGACAAGAGATTCCATAAGCTTATGATGTTTACATTCACTGTAGTTAATGTAAAATACATGAGGGGGGTCTACCTGCCAACACACAAACCCAGGAACTATATGAACACAATTTCAAAATGCTTTCTACTCAACATCACATCGAAACAATTGAAAAAAAAAACATTAATTCCTCATGAGAAGTTAAGCTAAAATAAAAAGTACAATTCTACCTAAATTAATTTATCCATTTAGTGCCAAACCAGTCAAACCACTAAGAATTATTTCTTAGAACTCGATAAAAATGACAACAAAATACATCTGGAAGAACTAAAGGTCTAAAGAATTAAAGAAATTTCACAGAAAAAAAAGTGTGAAGGAAGATGGCCTAGCAGTACTAGATCCCAAAATAATTTTGCTATAAAAGAGTGATTGTTGAAATAATGTTACTAACTAAGAAGTAGAAGTAGTTGTAATAGTAGTAGTGGATCAGTGGATAAATTGGGTACTCAACACACAGTAAAAAATGACCATAATAACTTATTGTTTGATAAACAAAAAGATCTAAGCTTTTGGGACAAAAGTTCACTATTTGACAAAAAGTGCTTGACAATTGGAAAATGGTTTGGCAGAGCCTAGGTACAGACCAATATCTCACATCAATTACAAATTAAGATCAACATGGGTATAGAAATTAGAAATAAAAGGTGATATAAGCAAATTAGAGGAATATGAAAGAGTTTACCTGTCAGATCTATGGATAAGGGGAGAATTTATGAATAAACAAAAGAAAGAAAGGCACACAGGAAGTAAAATGGATAATTTTATTACATTAAAAGGAAAACTTTTGAACAAACAAAACCAATACAGCCAAAATGAGAAAGAAAATAAAAACTGACCAAACAAAAATTATACAGTAAGTTTCTCTGATAAAGATCCTGTTTCTCAAATATAGAGAAAAATGAGTCAAATTTATAAGAAGTAAGAGGATTTCCCAATTGATAAATGGTCAAAATATGAATAGACAGTTTTCAGAAGAATTCAAAACTCTCTATAATCATATTAAAAAAAACTGCTCAATCATTATTGATTGGAAAAATGCAAATTAAAACAACCCTGAGGTAACACCTTACACCTCTGAGAATGGCTAATATGATAGCAAAGGAAATAACAAATGTTGGAGGAGATGTTGAAAAATTGGGACACTAATACATTCTTGATGGTGATATGAACTGATCCAACCATTGAGAGCCATTTGGAATCATGCCCAAAGGGCTATAATATTGTGCATACATTTGACCCAGCACTACTGCTAGTAGGTCTGTACCCATTATACATCAAAGAAAAAGGAAAAAGACCCATGTGTTTGGGTTTTCTTGTGGTAGCAAAAAAATGAAGATTGAGGGGATGCCCATCAATTTGGGAATGACTGAAGAAGTTGTGGTATGTGATTGGAATGGCATATGACTGAGCTACAAGAAATCACAAGTAGGATGCTTTCAGAAAAATCTGGAAAGACTTGCATAAACTGATGCAGAGTGAAGTGAGCAGAACCAGGAAAGCATTACATATTATTACAGCAATATTATATGGTGATTCATTGTGTATAACTTAGCTATTCTCTGCAATAACATGAACCCAGATAATTCTGGTTGATTTTTTTTCATGAAAAATGCTATCTGTCTCCAAAGAAAAAACCTGATGGAATTTGAATGCACAGGAAGACATACTTTTTTAAAACTTACAATAATTTTCTTGGATTTTGATGGTTGTGGAGGGATTTGTCTTTTCATTTGTAACATGGTTAATATCTGAATACTTATAGCATGACTGCACAAGTTTAATCTAAATCAAGTTATTTGCCCTTTCAAGAAGAAAGGAGATTTGAAAAAGAGGAAAATAACTTGGAAACTCAATTTTTAACTTAAAATTTTTAAATATGAAATTGGAAAAAAATAAAATATAAAAATGAAAAAATAAAGACTAGACACTTAAACAATGCTGATAAGAAAGAACCCAAATGAAAGCTATTGCAATAATACAAATTTTAAGAGGGACCAATGACAGGCAGCAATGGGCAATATAATGATCATTCAAAAAATTGTGTCACAGGAAACTAGAATTTTCTCCTTCTCCTCATTCTTAAAGACACAATTTAAGACCCAGAGCAGGTCTCTGCTTCCTTACCATCCAAATATTCTTTATGTGTGTGCATGGACACACACACACACACACACTCATTCTCTCTCTCTCTCTCTCTCTCTCTCTCTCTCTCTCTCTCTCTCTCTCTCTCTCTCTCTCTCTCTCTCTCTCTCTCTCTCTCTCTCTCTCTCTCTCTCTCTCTCTCTCTCTCTCTCTCCCCACCCAATAAACCTGGAAAATAGTGCAGTGCAGAGCACTCCCAAAAGCCACAGGAAGTTTGCTGAGTAGCCTCTGCTTAGTTCAGAAGATGCTGACCAAAGGAAAAAGTAAAGTTTTATAGCCCAAAATCCATTCCATGTCATCAGAAATGCCACAGACTATCGGCTGCCTTATTCCAACTTTTTTCTGCAGTGGTTGCCAGTGACAGATCTGTAGCAAACCAAACAGCTTTAAGCCAACCAATAAGAAAACAAAAGTCGTGGCTACCGACGGGCCCATGCCTGCTAGGGAAAACCTAAGCAGGCATGTGGGTAATACTAGCATGACAAGTTGGCAGCCCAAGACCTTTCTGAAGTGAACAGCAAACAAGTCGAGGACGTGCACAATGTGGGCTTTGTCCAGCAATTTAGCCCTGAGTTTTACCATTGCAGCTGCTTCCAAAACAAAAACACATGCTATTGAACTCACTGCAACTAAAAGAAACCAGGATTCTAAGTGAGGACCAGGGACTCAACAGCCAAAGAATGGGCTTGCTTTGCTAATGAAGGCAAAATAGGGATTCCATACTGAACCATTTGACAGAATAAATGTAACAATCATGTGCAAATTAAAAAATAGGAAAAAGATTATGATCAGGATTTCAAGCAGCAGCTGCAAAGAGGGAAAGTGAGGGAAAGGAAGGCTTAGGGTGATAAGGGAAATGAGTTTTAAAAGTAAAAGAGAGAATATTTTAAAATATTTTCACAATTTCTTTTTGGTAGAATACTTTGACCCTATTGCCCTCTTCTATTATACGCAGAAAAATAAAATAAAATGAAAGCAGAAGCAGCACAATTTTCTAAAAACAAATCCACTTGAAATCGTGAGAATGTTTAGATAATTCTAATGCTTGTCTTTCTATAAAAGAGGCTCTGCCTTCTCCATTTTTTATCAATAGCTCTTCTTCCATTCCTCGCATTTGCTTATACCTCACCATTGCCTAAATCATTCCCTGGCCCCAGTTTCCATACACCACTCTTTGCAGACTGCATGCCAGGAGGAACAGTGGTCTCCTCTTATGTCAAGGTTATGACATAAACACATCAAAATCCAGATTATGACATTAGAAGTGCCAAAAGTCTAAAATACTACAGATCAAATTACCCAAAAGATAAGTCTGCATTGTTCATGGAAACCAGACCACTGCTCCTTTTAATGAAAAGTATAACTGTCACTCTTTAATACCTCCAACGGGACAATGAGGAATATAAGCCTTCAATGCCCCTAATTAAAGGAACACAAATAATTGTGTAACTCTAGATGTGGAGGGTGTGAACATCTATTTAAACCTATTTAAACCAAGAGTGCATTCTTCATCCTAGGGGGAGGAGGTAATTTGTGTGCCTACAGCTAAGTGATGGATTTCCCCGTTAAAGTAATTATTATGAATTATTGAGAAGCATTCTGTGTGTAATGTTCAGTTCTCCATTTCCTACAAATCAAATTACTAAGGCTTATATTGGATTGTGAACATATTTAGAATATCCTCTTCTTGTTTGTTAATTTTCCTTTTTGTCAAGAGCCTTATTCTCCTCCTTGGACAAATACATTCCCCCTCAAAGCAAATGTATTTCTGGACAACTCAAAAGAACAATAGATTCCATGCATGTTCCCCAGCTGCCCCCAGGATATCTAATCATAGCACTAACCAGTGCCAGGAAAAGTTCTACACTTGGCCTGGAAGAAGGCACTTATCAGAAGTATAAAAATAAAGATTATGGGCTTGCAAGCAAAGGGCTAGCCACCAAATTGTTGGTACCAGGGAGATAGATAGATGGATAGATGGATGGATAGATAGATAGATAGATAGATAGATAGATAGATAGATAGATAGATAGATGGATGGATGATGGATGGATGGATGGATGGATGGATGATGGATGGATAGATAGATAGATGGATAGATAGATGAATAGACAGATAGACAGATAGATACATACATACATACATGCATACATATAATATATATTAATTATACATATGTGATATATATGTATGTATACAAATGGGGCAACTAGGCAGCACAATGGTTAGAATGCCAAACTGAAGTCAGGAAAACTCATCTTCCAAAGTTCAAATCTGTCCTAAAGACACTTACTAGCTGGGTAACTTTGGGAGAGTCATTGAACTCCATTTGCCCCAGTTTCCTCATCTGTTAAATGAGCTGGAGAAGGAAATGGCTAACCATACCATTATCTTTGCCAAGAAAACCCAAATGAGGTCATGAAGAGTCAAACGTGACTAAAATATCACCAAACAACTGAAATGTGCACACACACACAAACACACACACACAAATACACACACACTCAAAACCAGTTAGGTACTTTACGTCCACAATGAACATGGTTGGAAGATCTACGTAGAAAAGAAAGTCTAAGTCATATCTACCTACACAGAGAAGTTGTCCAAGTTCTCTAATACAGACTGCCCAAAAGAGGAAATATAATTAGAGGTAAAAGATTTGTGATACCCACCTTGGGCTACTTCTCACTCACAGACTGGCAGGTTGGGTGTCCAGATGGAAGACTAGTACAGATCAAATTCTGAAGTGCACCCTTTGTGCCCAAACTTCTCAAGCCTTTCCCAATGTACTTGCCATTAACAGCCAGTAGATACCTTTAGTTTTTAGAAAAATATATGTATGTAACTGTCTCTGCCTGTTTCCCTACTGAATTGTATTCAGTTGGCATTGAATTTGAATATATTCTTATACCAAATTGTCTGCATATGTATATTTAACCCTTTTATGAACACTTTTTGTTAGAGTGAGGTTTATAAACTACCCCTCCATTTATATATATATATATATGTGTGTGTGTGTGTGTGTGTGTGTGTATACATATATTCTTCTTGTTATAAACCATAATTATGAGAAACAGTAAATTTCTGCCCCTTCTTCCACATTTCTCTCTTCCCATATTCCTTTCTTTTCCTTCCTCTCCTAAAACCAACAAAATAGAACACATTCACTTTTACAGTTTAATGTTTCTCTTTCTTTATTCTCTGAAAGACTTAAAAAATCTTGGATTCTGAAGGCACACATTTCCCTAATCTCCTGTGTTTGCATTTAAAAGATTTTGTTCAATTCAGTTTTTATATCATTCTCTATATTCTATTAAAGTTCCACTTTTCCCCTTGTAGGTATTAAATAATACTCTTTTTTGTGGTAAGTAAAACCATTGTTTATGCCTTTTTTCCCCCTTTTGTGTGTGTGTTTTGGAATATAATAGTCTAAGAGTTCCACTCCTTTGAAGTAATTGCATTTCTGAGTGTTCCAGATGAGGGTCCTTTAATTATTGAATTATTTATTTTTAGTTGTTTAACAGTATTTTCCTTGACCTAGTAGTTCTAGATTTTGACTATGATAACTCTTATTTTCATATTTCCCTCTAGAACTCTTATTTTTATTTTGCCCTCTAGTTTAGGCAGTTTCCTTTCATGATTTCTTAAAATATCTTGTCTAGGTGGTATATTTGGTTATGTTTTTCAAAGAGTGATGATTCTTCTTAAATTATTACTCAGTTTTCCAAGTCACTTTTTTCCATGACATTCATATTTTTCTTGGTATAAAACTAGGTTCAGAAGACATATAGATTTAGTAGTCATCAACTCAGAGGTGACAATTGAGCTTACAAGAGTTTTTAATATCATAAAGTTAGAAAACTTACAATGAAACAAGAAGTCTAAGACAGGTGCAGCTTTACGGTACAGCTATACTTACCAATCAGGAAATGAATGACAAAGCAGCAAAGGAAATTTTTCTGAAAACCATCAAATGATAGAAAGACAAAAAGATAGGTTTGGATAAATCAGGGAAATTGAAACTATCCAAGAAAAATGCTACTCCTTAGAAAAATAGAAATATCAAGAAAGATAAATATAAAATATGCCCTTAACTTTAATAGTTAAAGAAATTATTGGATGATATAAATATTAAAAGGAACCATTTAAAATTAGGAGAGATTAAAAGGGAATAACTTTCACTATTGCTAAGGGGGAAATTCTTAATTAAAAGAAATGTTGGGGTTTATTTTTTAATAAAACAGAATTCAGATTACCCTAAAAAATTCTACAAAAAAAAGTAATACGGCTAGGGTTAAAAATGAAGAAGTAGGAGAAACATAACATATTTTTATTTCTACCCCTTCTAATAAATTATTACAGTTAATCAAAACAAATCAGCACATTGTCAATATTTGAAAATGCCTCATTCTGTAAATTTAGGTAACCATCTTTTTGGAAAAAGGCATACTTAATCAAAGTTTTGAGAGGTCACTCATTTATTAATTTTTAGAGTTATAAAATAGCTTAGAATAATAACTCAATAATACATTGACTTAAAAAAAAGACTTATTATGCCATAAAAAGAAGAGATGGAATCCAGATGCAGATTGAAGCATACCACTCCTCACTTTATTTTCTCTATTGCGATAATATATGTACATGCTATATAATATCACCTGCCTTCTTTAGGCATAGGGAGGGATGGCAAGGAAAGAAGAGAATGGTTTGCAAAATGTCAGAAAATTAATATAAAATTGTATTCACATATAATATGGGAAAAAAATTTTAATTAACTCATTGAACACACATTATATGCAAGACACTGTTTAAAGTACTTTAAAGTTAAAGATTTTTTTTAAATTTAATCACTGTCCTCTAAAGCTTTTATAGGCATGAGAGGGCAGGTACAAAAGGCACAAGGGTAAAATAAATAAAAATTACATATACAAAAAAGTGTATTATAATTACATGGAGAAAATACTACCAATTGGAGGGATCAGAAATGGCCTCATACAGGAGGAAGAATATGAGATCTGTCTGATATAAATAAGACTAGAGATTCTAAGAGACAGAGAGAAAGTGGATACAGGTTTCCAACAAATTCTTTCCAAAAGCATTGAGTTTACTTATAATAATATCTCTTTCAAGTCAGAAGAGAGTAGAATTCTATTGAAGGAATTTCTCATGGACTATATGGCCTATGAGGACCCTTTCAACTCTGAGATGCTATGATTCCAACAGAAAATTGATCTGAGTAAAAGCATTGGCTGTCAGCATTTCCTAGAGAAATTTAACTGCTGCAAAACAATTGCCATAATGAGAAGGCAGAAAGAGCCCAGGAATCATCCCATCGAGCAAATGCCTACAAAGCAGAGGAACTATATATATTATATATCTATAACTATATATCAAATATATATAAACATATATATATTTGAAAAGCTCAAGGATCAATTTTCAGCATTATGAAATGGAGCTAGATATATAGTTTTTCAGGCTAGAACACACTTGAAAAACTGTGCCATACTTTAAATGAACCTAAACTTCTCATAGCTACAAAAACTTATATTCTTAGTCATTATTTTTTGTTGATGACATATCACTAACAATCATGGACCTTCATTTCATAAAAACTAAGGTTATAAATAATTCAGCAATGTGAAGATTGGATTTAGCTATCTCCTGGATTGTAACCATGAAGATACTTAGCTTTTTCTTTATTGTAAAGATAAAATTGTAATCTCCTGATTGTAACAATGAAGGTACTTAGTTCTTCCTTTATAGTGAAGCTAGAATTGTAAGCTACAATTTTTTCTAGATTTTAACTACAAAAAGGTGTTAAGTAACTAAAAAAGGTGAACTTAACCAAAGAGGTATTAAGTAACCCAAAAAGATATAATCTAACCAAATAAGGTTAGAACTAAAGAATGGGCTGTCCTGGAGAAATGCATCTACTGTGATTAGTAGACATGAAAATTTAGGGGAGGTGACACAAGAGAAAAAGATTTTTAAAGAAAGGACGAAAAAGCCAGAAGAGGACAGTCAGTCATGTAGGCTTGGAGTGAAGGATCATTCATTCAGATTCAGACATTTCAGACAGTCAGTCAGAGATTCGGAGAGATGGACATTCAGGATTTAGAACATTTGGGCACTGACTCAGAGGAGTGACCTGAAGGCTTCTTTTAGACTATCACCATTGGTTCGTGAAAAGCTGATTTGGTGACTCTGCCTTTCTGGAGGTGTGAAGCTTCCAGGTAAGGTCCATCTTCTTAAGACTCTCTTCACCTGGCTGGGGCTTAGAAATTCTAACTGGTATCAGAAGATGCCAGAACTTTCACTTTCTCTCTCTCTCTCTCTCTCTCTCTCTCTCTCTCTCTCTCTCATTCTTTAATAGCTTCCTTCTATTGTAAATATTGTAAACAAACTACCATAAATTCTATTTACTTTAGTAATTCATTTTGAGATTTAGAAATTAAATCCCTGGTGACCACCTAATAAAACCACCTAATTAATAATATATTCAGGTCCAACCCACAATTAAAATTAACAGCAACAATGGGGTTCAAGCAAGCTGTAGCACATTATCTGTAATGATGCTTTTGAAAAAATCTCACAAAAGACATAGAAAAGACTATGTATAAGGAAAAAATAAGGTAGTATAAACAAATGGTCCACAGAGTTAAAATGGATCCCCTAAGAGGGTAAAAAAAATGAGAAAAGCATTCTTGTCAGATTGTTTCAATCTTCAATGGAGAATTTATGGGAAATTATGGACAAGAATTATATTAAAGGACAAGGTAAAGAAGGGTTCTGATAGGCATTAGCAAGAGGTTATCCCAATGCAATCTAACCAGAACTGCCATCAAAATTAATGTCTGGCCATGTCTCTGTGCCTCAGTTTCCTTACCTACAAAATGAAGGAGTTGGATTTGATAACATAAAAGGTCCCTTTATGCTCTAATTCTATGATTTCATGAGTTATGAAACATATTTGGTTAAAGATCTCAAGTCAAACCTTTTAGGTATTTGCTGACTCGATCTCTAATGCTCATCCTTGAATATTGGTTTTCTCTTCAGTACAAGCTCTCAGTGAGAATACAATGTTAGATCACACACATGAACTGTTGAAGGTCTTTGGACTGAATAGAAATGCATCTTAATACACTTTTTTCATATAATTTCTGTGTTAAGCTTTTTATAGTACAGCAGCATGGGTAAGCCCTATTTTATCTGTCTACTAGGTCTCACACTTTTAAGGTACAAATACCAGGAATAAAATCTAAGTCATTGTAATGGACTCCATGACCCTTCATTATATAAAAAAATTGACACAATATTCACGTAAGTAAATATGCATGTGTGAATGTATGCATATATGAATGTGTGGGGAAGGGGAAGGAGAGGGCCAAGTAGGAAGAGTTCTTTCTTTTTTGTACCCCTAAATAATATTAACAATTATATGAAGATTACAAATAGATAAAAAAGCCATATTTAAAAAAGACAGAACAAATGATCAATTAAAATAATCACATTTGCTTGGGTGATGGTGTGTGACGTGGGGACACCATTTCCTTATCAGAAGTCTCTAACATATATTCGTTAAAAGGAGAGCATATCACAATGGAATGAGTTACAAACAATAAAAATACACTTTCTTTTTCCATCTTTCACACGCTAATTCGTACTTCTCAAAGTCATATATCCAGACAAATAACTAAGGCTTAGTAGAAAAGCTAAAATTATGGCCATATGTCCCAGCCCAAGCAAAAGGCAGCCAAAGTTCCTTATATATGTTGCAGAATTCTCTCATGATTTCATAAGACATATTGAAAAGAAAAGCACTTAAAAGGAAATAATTTTTTATTTTACTAATATGGATAAAAGGGTTTTGTTTAAACTGTTACAGATGAGTGAGATTCTCAAGATTATATCTCAACAAAGCGTAATACCACTGAGATATTAAGACTGAATTTGGAGTGTGAAAAAATTAGGCTAACACCCTCAGAACAAATCACCTTCTCTACTACAACATGTTTTAAATAATGTTTCTATTATAATAAATTATATTGTTAACAAGAAAAAAAGATTACCAAAAAAGTAGAGCAATGAAGGAAGATTTTAGTCAACAAAGTGTATAACAAAGTCACCATAATAGAGATTCAAAATCACAAACTAATATGAAAGACTTCAGACAACTCATTCTACATCTGACAACTAAGCGAGGGGGGGGGGGACACAAAACTCAAACACTGACTTCATTTTTTAGTTAAATGTTACTCCTTATTACTGATATATATCAGAACCAGCAGAACAGTTAAAACAGGTTTTCTCTGCCGCAGGAGACAGGAAGCTTCAGGAAGTAAGGCAATAGAAGTTGCCCATCCCTACGTAATATCCCATTATAATAATTAGATCATTTTCATCTTAATGGGTAATATAATTTTCCCTAAAGTCGGCTGGATTTCTTTTTCTTTGGCTTTAGGAAATTTATTTTAGATTAAAAAATTTGAAGTTAATCACAACCACTAAAAGTCAAAGAGTAAAGAAAAATTACTAACACCTACATAAAAGGGTGGGTTTTCTGCTCAATTTTACATTTGGATCTGTTTCTAGTTAGTCCTTGGCCCCTTTGTAGTTGAGATAAAATTCCAAAAAGAATTCATGTTTTCATTGTTGTTTGCTTTCATTTTCAAAAAGAACCAATGACATCCTGACCTCCAAAAGAATAAAAACAGAAAGAATAGAAGAATAGAGCCATGCATTTGTGGTCCATGTGGCATCGGGCCCAGATGAAGAGGGCTTGAGCCTCATTCCCCATCAGCAAGTCCTCAATAGTTCTTCCCTCTCTTACTCACAGGGAAAGCAGATTGACTTGGCCAGTTAGTGGCTTTTGTATAAACCTTCACTCAAGTGTAGCTCAGCAGCCAATTAAAAGGCTTTTCTTCACCATGCAATAAGAAGTCAGAAAGCAATCAGAAAATAATTGCATTATATCTGATGTAGTGATGGAGGCCTCTTCACTGACCTCATCACACACTTTCAGAAGCTGCTCTTCAACCTCCTCCATTTTTCATGTTCCCAGGATGGGAACTTTATATATCAGTTCCTCCATTTCACAAATAACATCACTCGCTTCTGTTCTCTCAACCATTTCTCTTCCGTTTACTATGAGTTCATCCCACTCACATTCAGAGAGTATGTATCTTTACAAAGAAAAATGTAATGAAAGTAAAAGAGTGCATGCAACATTTGTTTCCTTGCTGAATCTAAAGTTGTATACAAAGTGCTTGGATATGTTTGAGTATGCTGGCAATTTCTATCATCCTTTGCCTGCCTTTTAAAGTAATAGATTTTTTCTAGCTCATGTTAATAGAATTTTCATTGTCTGACATTTTGCAATCTTTGCTTTCCTCTCTCTCTCTCTCTCCCTCCTCTCCCTTCTCTAAGAAGGCAGGTAATATGATATATAGGTTGTATGCATATATATGTATATACATGTTATCATATAGTATATATTTCCATGTTCATCATTTTGTGAAAGAAGATACATATTGCTTTCACTAGAGAAAGATCCATGGAGGAATGGTAAGTTTCCATTTGTATTTGGGCTCCATCTCTTCCTTCTATGGCAGCAGATATTCTTTTTTTTTTTTTTTTTTGAGTCTCTTGGAGTTGTCCTGGCTTCTTGCCTTGGTGATAATAGTTAATTTCACATTCCCAGTTGGTCATCATACATTATTGGTGTAACTGAGTACAGTGTTCACCTGATTCTCCATACTTCACTTCGTATCATTTCACAAATACATTCCAGGTTTTGGGGGATCATCTTGTTTGTCACTTGTTATGGCACACACCACAACTTGTTCAGCCATTCCCACAGTGATGGACATCCCTTTGGTTTCCAGTTCTTTGCCACCACAAAAAGAGCTGCTATCAATATTTTTGGACAGGTAGGTTCTTTCCCCCTATTTTTAATGTCTTAGGAATACTGACTAGTACTGTACTGCTGGGTAAAAAAAAGTCTCCTTTGCCTATTTAAGATGAATATGTTGCTATTTCCTGCTTCCTCTCCCCATGTCTGTTTATTCTTCTTCACACATTCCTAATTAATAAGAAACATCAAACTTCATGTCCTTCCTCCTTTCAGTACTAGAGTATTTCTCCTTTTACCCTTCCCTATTCTTGAATGAAAGAGAATTGAAGATGGCAAGATCTGGGAAAATTAGGAAAAGTGAACTGAGTTTACCATCAGGTAAATTAAAGAACCACATGCTTAATTCATATCAGCAGTGGATTCACAAGCACAAGAACGATTTTGTGTAATGACTATGCCACCTAAGGAAATAAAGGGGTTGGAGAAAAGGTTTTTTAGAAACTAAGGAATGTCTGGACCTCCTTTCTCCAGGTACTAGATGATAGAGGGATGAGTGTGCTTCAATCTAAGGGACATTTTGTATTTTGGATCTCATATCATTTAAATAAATATGACTTTATAAAAAGCCAATTGATGTTATTTAATAAAATTGTATTGGGCAGTAATCATCAGTGACTGATACTGGGGAGAACATACCAGAAGCTAGGCTTGAGCCTAGCAGCAATTAGCATTACAAGTATCCTCCAATTCCTCAGGATAGTCCTAGAACCATAAAGGGGAAGAGATATTCATCCTTTAGGAAACAACTTGCCAACTCTGACTATAATTTGAGATGAGGACCCACAGAATTTAGATCAACCCTACTTACAAAAATGTTCTTGAGATATAAAGATTCATAGATTTCAAGGAAGGAATTGAAGTCATTGTAAGGCTTTAGGTGAATTTAAAAAAATGAGGGTAACACATATGATGTCAGAGGAAGAAGCAATAAAATGTACACAAAAAATATATGTGTAAATAAATTATGTTTAAGGGCATTGTAGAAAAGGTAACTCTTTTGTATTTTTTAATTTTAATTTATTTATTTATTGAGTCAATTTAGAACATTATCCCTTGGTTAGAAGAATCATATTTTTCCCTCCCTCCCCTTCCCCCACGTGCAATTTTACTGGGTTTTATATGTGTCCTTGATCAAAACCTATTTCCATGTTGTTGGTGTTTGCATTAGGATGTTCATTTAGAGTCTACATCCTCAGCCATGTTCCCATTGACCCATGTAATTAAGCAGTTGTTTTTCTTCTGTGTTTCTACTCCCACAGTTTTTCCTCTGAATGTGAATAGTGTTCTTTATTGGAGTTGGAGGACAGCCACTGTCACTTCCCTTCAGAAACCTGGGATCACCCCACTGTCAAGGAGAGATGTTGTTCCTTGGATAAGGCAGTTTGGATCCCTGAGATCCAGAGCTAACCTTCCCTTTTGGTAAGAGATGTGATTCTACCCAAATCTTCTGTCCCCTTTACTAGTGTCAGAAACCAACCAGATCTAATTCTAAAGTAGTAAACAAGTTATTTGGGTTCACACAGGGAAGGAGAGGTAGGGGTGTCAGGCAAGGAAAGTGGGTTGTAGGAAACCCTAACACTGGTCCCCTCTGGCAGACTGCCCCCCCAAGTTCTCAGGGTTCAAGTCTGAGTGCCTTGAACCCTCCTCCAGCCAGCTGTTGGTTGATCCCTATTCCTCAGCTAAATAGCTTTTAATTAAGGTGTCTAGGAACAAGTCAGGGAGAGAGACAAATCACAGGGAAAGATCTGGATGGTTCTGGCCAGCTTGAGTCCAAATCCAAACCCCCCTTTTGAATTCAGATAGTTGTTCTTGAAGAGTCCTAGTGGAGGTATTTTTGGGGTCCCAGAAGAAATAACAGGTCCCAACCTGATGGACTCTTTCTCAGTTTCCAAGAAAACCTCCTTTCTTCCTCCCCATCCCAGGCTGGAAGACCCTTGATTGTTGGAGCTTCTCTCTCTCTGCCCCTCCTCTGCTGCTCTTCAGCAGATCTCCTTCAGCTTGGCTTCTCATTGCAACCCCCTGGATCTCTCTTTCTTACATGACAGCACAAAAATATTTGTAGCAAGCTGTTTGGTTATATAGCAAAAATCTAGAACGTAAAGGTATGTCAATATAGACTGTAATGGCTAAACAAACCATGTATTTGAATGTAATGGAATATTATTGGACCTCAAGATTTTTAATATTTTTGTATAAGAAACAATACTGATACAGAGTGAATTGAGGCAAACCAAGGGAACAATTTCTGCAATGACTACCATGTTTTAAAGACAAATAAGTTTATAAAAACTAGGAACTCTGGTCAAAAACATGACCAGCCACAATGCCAGAGAACCAGTGATAATACACAATATGCACCTCAAGACAGAGAGGTGATAGCTTAGCGTATAAAATCAAAAACTCATTTTCAAATTTTGCTCAGTACATACTGGATCTAGGATCCAGGAAAGGAAGAAGATAAGTTAGAATAAGGTGGAAGGGAAAAGCTGGTCTTTTTCTTCAAAATCTATGAAAGGACCCAACAAATAATTCTTATTTTTTCTTTACTTTTTCTGAAGATTATTACATCGTACTATGTAGCCTACATATACAAATAGCAATAACTTTGTTATCTAATATATCATTTTAAATATTTTTAATTTAATAAAAATATCAATATCAAAAATATTCCTTAAAGCTAATGTAACGGAAGGCCAAACTTCTAATATTTAAAATCTGATACACTTGAAAAGAAACATCTCTTTAAAAGGAAATAACAAGTTCCTGACCTAAACTGACAGTAGTGCAGTTTTTCTCTTTTTTGTTTATTCAATCTTATTTAAAGGTTACTTCAGAATCTCAAAATAGTGAAAAGTTTTTGTTTAAACTTTTAAAGGCTTAAAGATTTCTTTAAAATAAAAAATCCAGAGCTGTAAATCCTTCCACCCCTAAAAAAGTAAACTATTCATAATTTTAGCTCCCTGTGTAAATTATTTTTTCTTATTAAAATATTAAATTTGTTGATCTCCCAAGGAGAACTGAGAATTAAATTATTTCAATGTATTTTGTAATCATTGGATAAAACGCACTATAAAAATGCAATGTATTGTTATTAAGAAGTACTAAAGCAAATTGAAAGATATATATCTAATAAAAGTTTCCCTGTGGAAGAAGTCAGAGATTTATATTTGAATCTTTGATCAGATTCCATTTTCATTGTATCAGCATTTCAAAATTAATATATATGTATATGTGTATATGCATCATTACGAATTTTAATTCCAAATTACATATTACATATGATGCTGAACATAGGAATCTGATACCACAAAATATTAAATGAACAAACTTTCCAAAATAATTGTAATTCACAAAATGAATGTAGGTAATGTTTCCATTTTACAACTGGAACTATATGGAGATACGAATTTTTAAATATGAAGCAAAGCCGGCTCTGGGAGGAAGGAGGGAAAGAGAGAGGGAGACAATGTGGATTATGTAACTTTGGAAAACTTGTGTGAAAATTCATTAGTACATGTAATTGGGGAAAAAAATAAATGACCAAATGCACAAGCAAAAGTAAGTATGTTATAGACAGATGATTTTCACCTTACATTGGAATTTTACAAATACAGACAAAGCTCAATTATCCATCTTAATGGAAAGAAACCTCAGGGTAAGAAAAGGGAAAATAGCAACTAATTCAGTTAGGTTGTAGTTATCCTCCCTGAAAGTGGGATATTTATTCATCAGAAAAATCAAGGGCATGTTTCTCAAACTAAGGGGACTACCATTGACAGCTATGTATCGAGCACCACAGCAGGCAGGCAGACTCTAAGGGAAGCCTGACTTCTAAGGAGGAGAAGTTGACTCCCCACTTCACATACTCATTCATTGCCCCCATCTCAGCTTCACGTAGCAAATTACTGGTTACATTTTTATTATTAAATTATATTATTACATGACAATACATCGTATTAATGTTGGCTCTGCTCTAATTTAGGGTTTCCTCAAAAGGAGAATCAGTAAAAAAAAATGTAGGTGGTTTCCAAATGTTTATGAAGTATAGAATAGGCAGTTGGCTTGTTTTTCCCACACAGAAAACAGAATCTAGAGCAACAGAGACCCGTAAAATAGACGAGAATCGAATTTAGGAGTGTCCCGACTGCTAATTTCATGTAGAAGGCTTTAGTTCAATCGAGCAGCTCAGGATTGGTTGGGTTTTTGCCCCAAAAGTCTTAGAGTAGTTTTAACTTCTAATAGACACTTGGGTGAAATATAAACACACCTAAACGTCCCAACAATCTTTAACATTAGCTCCTTACCGAATGTGGATCTAGATAGGTAGATTAGTCCATCTAACTCACTGAGTTAGGGAGGCACAATTTGAATCAAGAAAGTCACTATCCTATTTACAAACAGAAATATATATGTGTATATATATATATATAGAGAGAGAGAGAGAGAGAGAGAGAGAGAGAAAGAGAGAGAGAGAGAGAAAGAGAGAGAGAGAGAGAAAGGAGAGAGTTTACATATATATATATATATGCATGTAGGTATGCATATATACTTACCTACATACATAAATGTAGACATCTATCTATAATTGTAACCTTATTAAAGTGTCCCCAAAGTCTTGATACCGTTTTAAGCTTTAGTAGTTTAAAATCTCTCTAAGACTTTAATAACATCATCTACATGCATGAATGCTGTACAGATGCAAAAATATGAATATACACATAGACATGTTTTATACATATATATGTATATATGTATATGTGTGTGTATATATATATATATATATATATACGTATATATATTTGTATACGTATATTGGGTCTTTGTTTTTATCCCCTAGTGCTCAGCACAGTGCCTGGCACCTAGAAGCACTTAATACTTGTTGATGGAGTAACAAACCACTCTTTCCACAGCTGCTAATTATGAGGTTGGCCTTTCACCTCTAATAAATATGATTTGATCAAATGCCAAGAAGGATCATCTATGTCCATCCCTCTGATGCCAAGCCTTGCCTCAGAGCAGCTTGTTCCTGCCAATGTGGAGATGCTCTTTCCTAACAGTGATGGAACTGCCTAGTGGAAGACACTTGCTGCTGCCTCCCAGCCTCTTGAGCTCTCTGAGTGTGCCACACCAAAGGAAAAATGCTGAAGAATGGAAGCATCCCCCATCACATGGGCAGACTTGCTCAAGAACGCCCATGCTCCTGTTGGTGGTGGGTGAGGGAACATGTACACCCCACAGCTGAGCTTTCAAACAGCTTGCAGAATCATCCTCATGCTCCAAAGCTAGACAGAAAGGGAGCCCCAAAATGTGCATCCACCCTTTATTATCTTCCTGGAGATGCTGTTCAGTATCTAATCAGAGAGATTCACACCAATGCTAAGCCAGAACGAAGTAGAGTAGAGATATCCCTTTCCCAACCTTACTTCCCCATCTCAGTTCTGATATAGAGTGGGTTGCCATAAGAAAACAAATTAGAGTTTTGGGGGAGTTTTGAAGGCTCAGATGATAAAGAAAAAAGTTTAGAAACTCAGACATGCATAAAATAGATGGATAGTATTTTATCTTTTAATACCATCAATAGATACAGTAAACACCCCATAAAAGAAAAAGAAAAAACTCCAACTTCTCCAGTATGAAGGGAAGGCCAAAAAATTTCACGTGCATTTTCCAGATCACAGGAGGCCATGCCCCTAACACCCAGATTCTCATACGTTTTCTCATATTCCAAAGGGGGCGGGGGATGGGGGAAAGGAGTCTCATAACACATGAAAATGCTGAAAAACTCTTGAGTTGTAAGAAACGATGAAAATTCAGAGACATATGGGAAGTTATACGATCTAATGCAGAGTGAAGAAAGCTGAAACAAAAAAAAATAAAATAACTATGAAAATAGAAACCGAGATCATCAACGGAAAGAAAGCCACTTCTTCAGTCCTCCTAATTCATTGGGTTAGGGAGGCACCATTTTATTGAATCAAGAAAGTCACTATCCTATTTACAAACAGAAAATTGCACCATTTTTTCTTGACCAGTTTGGGAACAAGACTTTTCACGCTGAATACAGATAAAAGGGGCAGAGGCAGGCATTCTAGACTACATCCCAATTTAATATTAGCAAGGTTGGCTGAAGTAGGGAGATCTCATAACACATTGTATCTCTCATTCATAAATATATTATCTAATATGTGATAATAAACACATATGTATTTGTGTTTATATGTAAAAGGAAATGGTCCTGTGGTTTACATAGGTGGAATTCTCAGAATTTTCTCTCCCAGGGCAAGGCAGTACCTTCTCTACATCTTCTAGTCAGAGCTGCCTATTGCACTATGAAATTAAATGACTGGCCCAAAGTCACAAAAGGTATCATGTCCAGAAAATGACTGGAATACATGTCTTTCTGGATTCAACCTGCCTATAATGTGGAAGAAGAGAGTGATATGACTAATTAGTGGATACTGATGTGATACGGATGATTTTTTAACCACCTATCACCCTTGGTTCTTCTCCTCTAAAAGTCATGCTCAGCCAAGTAATGCCCATTGCTTAGTGTCTGCAGGTACCAAAGTCCTCCCTAGCATCATCTCTGCATCAAATGTTTTCTCTTATTTGCTGGAACCCGGTCCCAAAACATTTAGGCCACATTAGACTTGATTATATCCTGCACAGATTACCCACCACTGAAAGATCAAAACTTACTTTGGTCCATCATCAATATACGAAGACTGATAATCAGATCAATGAGTATGAGCCTAGAAACCCTTCTAAGAGTTACACAGGAAGTGCATGTTGGCCTAAGATTATATAAAATTTTTAAGTAGCCTTTCTTTTAGTAGCTTGGAGTCTAAAGCTAAGGCTTATATAATAAGGAAAAGTAATCATATTTCAATCATGCTTCCAGGATCCATAATGTCACCCATGTGCATCTGTCTTCCTCTGACAGATCAAAACCCTTCTGTGCCAAAGTATTTGCTTTTCAAGATTTATTGTGAACAAAAACATCAGCCTTTTGCATCTAATGAATTCTTAATGACCCTCTTCAACAATTCCAGGCTGGAATCAGACTGATAGAAATACAATTTATTACTGGCACAATGGGCCTTGAGTACAGGACCTTGAGTCAGTTTGTTTCATTTTTTTTACTTTTGAATTTTATTTAATTAGGTGATTTAGAATAATTTTCCATGGTTAAAAGTCTCATGTTCCTTCCTTTACCTCCCCCCACACCCTCCCATATATGATGCACATCTCCACTGGGTTTAACATGTACCATTGATCAAGACCCATTTCCTTATTTGCATTACGGTGAAGTCTTAGAGCCCTCTTTTCCAGTTATAGCCCCACCAACTCATGTTATCAAATGGTTGTTTTTCTTGTGTTTCTTTTCCCACAGTTTTTCCTCTGGATGTGGATAGAGCTCTTTCTCATCTGTCCCTCCAAATAGTTCAGGGTCACTGCATTGCCACTAATGGAGAAGTCCATTACATTCGATTGTACCACAGTGCATCAGTCTCTGTGTACAATGTTTTCCTGGTTCTGCTCCTCTCGCTCTGCATCACTTCCTGGAGCTTGTTCCAGTCTGCATGGAATTCCTCCACTTTATTATTCCTTTGAGCACAATAGTATTCCATCACCAACAGATACCACAATGTGTTCAGCCATTCCCCAATTGAAGGGCATCCCATCATTTTCCAAATTTTTTGCCACCACAATCTGCGTGGCTATGAATATTCTTGTACAAGTCTTTTTCCTTATGATCTCTTTGGGGTACAAACCCAGCAGTGCTATGGCTGGATCAAACAGCAGACAGTCTTTTATCACCCTTTGGGCAGAGTTACTAATTGCCCGCCAGAATGGTTGGATCAATTCACAACTCCACCAACAATGCATTAATGTCCAAATTTGCCACACCCCCTCCAGCATTTATCATTTTCCTTTCCTGTCATGTTGGTTAATCTGCTAGGTGTGAGGTGGTACCTCAGAGTTCTTTTGATTTGCATTTCTATTATTATAAAATATTTAAAACATTTTTTCACATGCTTTTTAATAGTTTTGATTTCTTTATCTGAAAATTGCCTATTCATGTTCCTTGCCCATTTATCAGTTGGAGAATGGCTTGATTTTTTGTACAATGGATTTAGTTCCTTACAAATTTGAATAATTAGATCTTTGTCAAAAGTTTTTTTTATAAAGATTGTTTCCTAATCTGTTGCTTCCCTTCTAATTTTGACTACATTGGTTTTGTTTGTACAAAACTTTTTTTAATTTAATGTAATCAAACTTATCCATTTTGCATTTTGTAATTTTTTTCTAACTCTTGCTTGGTCTTAAAATCTTTCCTTTCCCAAAGGTCTGATGTATACTATTTGGTGTTCACATGATTTATTTATTGTTTCCTTCTTTATGTTCAAGTCATTCACCCATTCTGAGTTTATCTTGGTGTAGGGTGTGAGATGTTAATCTAAACCTAATCTCTCCCATACTGTTTTGCAATTTTCCCAGCAGTTTTTGTTGAATAGTGGATTTTTGTCCCAAAAGCTGGGGTCTTTGGGTTTATCATGGACTGTCTTACTTACCCCAAGTATATTCCACTGATCCTCCCTTCTGTCTCTTAGCCAGTACCATATAGTTTTGATGATCACTGCTTCATAGTACAGTTTAAGACCTGGTATTACAAGGCCACCTTCCTTCACATTTTCTTCATTATTTCCCTTGATATTATTGATCTTTTGTTCTTCCAAATAAACTTTGTTATGGTTTTTTTCTAATTCTATAAAAACGTTTTTTGGTAGTTTGATAGGTAAGGCCTCAAATAAATGAATTAGTGTGGGTAGGAATGTCATTTTTATTATGTTAGCTCATCCTACCCATGAGTAATTGATGTTTTTCTATTTATTTAGATCTAGTTTTAATTGTGTGGAGAACGTTTAGTAGTTGTTTTCATATAGTTCCTGCATTTGTCTTGGCAGATAGATTCCTAAGTATTTTATATTGTCTGTGGTGATTTTAAAGGGTATTCCTTTTTCTAACTCTTGCTCATGGGATGAGTTGGAAGTATATAGAAATGCTGATGATTTATGTGGGTATATTTTGTATCCTGCAACTTTGTAAAGTTGTTGATTATTTCCACTAGTTTTTTAGTTGATTCTCTAATTGATTCTCTTAGTTGATTGCCTTAATTTCCTCTTCATTAGAGGTGAGGTCTCCATTTTCATTTTGGATACTGTCAATTTGGTTTTCTTCTTTCCTTTATTATACTGACCAGTACTTTGTCTATTTTATTTGTTTTTAAAAAGGACCAGCTTCTAGTCTTGTTTATTAATTCAATAGTTCTTTTACTTTCAATTTTATTAATTTCTCCTTTAACTTTTAGGATCTCTAATTTAGTTTTCATATGAGGATATTTAATTTGTTCACTTTTTAATTCTTTAATTTCCATGCCCAATTCATTGACCTCGGGCCTCTCAATTTATTAATATATGAACTCAAGGATACAAATTTCCCCCTAAGTACTACTTTAGCAGCATCCCATAGATTTTCAAAGGATGTCTCATCATTGTAATTTTCTTCAATGAAATTATTAATTGTTTCTATGACTTGTTCTTTAACTGATTTTGGAGAATAATATTATTTAATTTCCAATTAATTTTTGATTTGCCTTTCCCTATACCCTTATTAATTATTAATTTTATTGCATTGTGGTCTGAGGTTACATTTATTATTTCTGCTCTTTTACACTTGTTTGCAATGCTTTTATGCCCTAGTACATGGTCAACCTTTGTGAATGTGCTGCTGAACAGAAGGTGTACTCCTTTTTGTCCTTTCTTATTTTCCTCCACATATTTACTAACTAATTTTTTCTAAGATTTCATTCACTTCTCTTACTTCTTTCTTATTTATTTTTGGTTTGATTTATCTAGTTCTGATAGAGGAAGGTTCAAGTCTCCCTTTAGTATAGTTTTTCTATCTCTTTTATCCTAGAGCTCCACTAGTTTCTCCTTTAAAAATTTGAATGCTATGCCATTTGGTGCGTACATGTTGAGTACTGATATTTCCTCATTGTCTATACTGCCTTTTATCAGGATGTAATTACCTTCCCTATCTCTTTTAACTGGATCTATTTTTACTTTGGCTTTGTCAGATACCATGACTGTGACTCCTGCCTTCTTTTTATCTGTTGATGCCCAATAGATTTTGCGCCATCCACTTACTTTTGCCTTATGCATATCTACCTTCATCATGTGTTTTTATTGTAGACAGCATATGGTAGTATTTTGGTTTCTGATCCACTCTTCTATTTGCTACCACTTTACAGGTGAGTTCATGCCATTCACATTCAAAGTTATGATTACTAGCTGTGTATTTCCCAACATTTTCGTTTTTTCTCCTTGTCCTGCTCTCTCCTCTTTCATTATTTCCTTCTACACCAGTATTCTATTTTTTATCAGTCCCCCTTATCCTCAAACTTATTTCACTTTTATTTCCCCTCATCCCTTTTTATTCCTCTCTTAATTTTCTTTTGGGGTCTTTTGTAAGCTACCCCACATACTCTCCCCCCCCTTGAATTACTTCCCTCTTCACCCTCCCTTTCTACCCCCTGCCTTTTTATTCCCCCTTTGTTTTTTAAAGTTTATTAAATTCTCTTCCCCCTCTTTTCCTCCTCCCCCTTTTCTAACTCCCCTCCCAACTCCCCTCTGTAGTTTTCCCCTCTCAACTTCCCTATAGGGTAAGATAGAGTTCAATACCCCAATGGGTCTCAATGCTCTTTCCTCTC
Organism: Monodelphis domestica; assembly: GCF_027887165.1. NCBI lineage: Eukaryota > Metazoa > Chordata > Mammalia > Didelphimorphia > Didelphidae > Monodelphis > Monodelphis domestica. The sequence continues at coordinate 521,020,105 of NC_077229.1, read as the reverse complement.
AGAATTGATTCCACTGAGAATAAGGTTTGAGTATTACCTTTTAGCACTATCTTCCTCTACTTCTTATAGTTTTATTCTTCCCCTCCCTCTCCTGTGTGCCTTTTTGTTTACTATAGGTTATCCTAATTTTCTTATTCCTTCAAGTTTCTCTTGATGCCATCTCCTCCCTTTCTTTCTTTTTCTTTTTTTATATATGATTTTAAACAACTTAGTACCCCAATCTCTACCTATTGATAATTCTTCTAACTACTATAATAGTACATACAGTTTTTGACAGTTACAAATAACATTTTTCCATATAGGCATATAAATGATTTGACCTTATTTGAGGCCCTTAGAGAACAAAAACAAAAAAAAAGACCCTTCTTTTTCTTATTTACCTTTTCATGTTTCTCTTGGTTTTTGGATTTCGATGTCAAATGTTCTGTTTAGTTCTGGTCTTTTCTTTACAAATATTTGGAAGCCTTCTATTTTGTTGAATGTCCATACTTTCCCCTGGAAGTATATAGTCACTTTTGATGGATAGGTGATCCTTGGTTGAAGACACAATTCTCTTGCCTTTCTGAATATCATATTCCTAGCCTTGTAGTCTTTTAGTGTGGAGGCTTCTAGATCCTGTGTAATCCTGATTGGTGCTCCTTGATATCTGAATTGTTTCTTTCTGGCTTCCTGTAATATTTTCTCCTTAGCTTGAAAGTTTTTGAATTTGGCAATTACATTCCTGGTGGTTGTCTTTTGAGGATTTATTGTGGTGGGTGATCTATGGACTCTCAATGTCTATTTTGCCCTCTTGTTGCAGAGTCTCAAGGCAGTGTTCTTGGATAATTTCATGTAGTATGGTCTCAAGGTTTCTGTTTATTTCCAGGTTTTCAGGTAGGCCTATGATTCTCAAATTATCTCTCAGACTTCTATTTTCAAGGTCAACCACCCTCTCAGTGAGATATTTTGGGTTGCTTTCTAATCTGTCATTTTTTTGACTTTGCTTTATTAATTCTTGCTGTCTTGTGAATTCATTGTCTTCTACTTGAGCAAGTCTATATTTTAACGACTGGTTTTCAGCTAATATCTTTTGATTTTCCTTTTTGGTTTGATCTATCCTGCTTTTCATGGTTTCCAGCAGGTCATTTCTGCTCTTTAGTTTGCTTATTGTTTCATTTGATTTCTGGACTTCAATTTCCATGTGGAAGATCCTGTCTTTTAAACTATTATTTTCTTTTTGTACTATTTCTCTCTTTTCTTGTCACATCTCTTCCATTTTTTTCTGACAACCTCGGATTTAAAGTCTTCAAGAACTTGTGACCAATTTCCATTTTCCCCCAAAGTTTTGGGTATGTTTAATTGTTGGTCATCTTCTGCTGTTTCTTCTTTAGTCTCAGTTTTTTTCTGTATAAAAATTATCAAGGGTCAACATTTCTTCTTGTTTTTTTGTTTTGTTTTGTTTTGTTTTGTTTTTGTATTTGTGGATTTTAGTTCCTGGGAGTTGGTGGCCATTGCCTTGTTCCTTCCTGGTCAGATGGCTAAGTGAGGAATGTGGGTGATCTTTGTATTGGGCTCTGGAGAGGTTTTTGCTCTGAGGATATTTTCCCCAGTCCTCAGCATCCAGCTTCTCTTAGGGGCAGGTCCAGCCCCCAAGAGCTTAAAGATTGCCTTGCAGAAGTCTAGGTGTAGAGTGTAGGCAGGTCTCTGTATTGAGCACTAGAGAGGTTTTAGGCTGAGGGCTTTTTACAATTCTCTGTGTTGTTTTTGCTGTGAGCTGCCCTCTCTCCCCAAGCCCCGCAACTCCCTATCTCCACACTTCATCAGCCTCCCAGTGTTCTGAGTCATTTCTCTTAAGGGTAAGTCTGTGTTGAACTCAGCCAGTCTTCCCTCCTAGAACTTAGAACTTTGTCCCATACTCGCTGGGACTCTGAAAAGATAGGTGAAATGGAGGAGGGGTGGTGAGTTCTCCCCTTGGTGGGGGAAATTTTGTCCCCTTTAAGCGTGGAAATGCCCTAATTTTGCCTACCTTCTGTTCTGTGCCCTACTGTGGAACTCCTTCACTCGTTTGATCTTATTTTTGTCTATTTGAGGCACTCTGTCTTGATCTGTGGAGAGGAGAAGAAGAGCTCTGCGCCTACTCAGTGGCCATCTTCAAGTCAGTTTTTTTGATATCCATCTTCAGATATTTACTACTTTGTAAGCCTAAGAAAGGCATTTAACCTCTATATCTCTCAGTTTCCTCATCTGTAAAATGGGGATAATAATAGTGCCTAATTCTCAGAATTTCTTTAAGGCTTAAATGAGATGATATTTGTAAAGCACTTACCATAGTGCCCACATAAAGTAGGTGCTTATTAAATGCTTATTTCTTTTCTTCCTTCATTTTTTCCTTCCTTCCTTCTTTCCTTTCAAGCCTGGACATCCTGGCAATATGTCCTGGGTGAAATATGTACTGCTATTAGACATCATGTAGGATTCTGGCAAAGGAATTTCCAGCCATCAAGTCACTGCACAATTACCCTTTAAGAAATTTGAAAAGCCTGAATCATCAGTGCTACCATCTGTTGGCCATTTAGGCTTAGAATCATAGAACATTAAAGCTAGCCCTGGAATTGATCTAGGAAGTCGGTGTTATCTCACAACTCCCCCTTTTCTTTCTAGGAGGCTTGGTCTAGGAATTTGGCAATATCTCAAAACTCTTCTTTTATTACCAATAAACGCAGACCAGGAATTGGAGGTTTCTCCACCAAGGCGAAAGGTCATAGTCTCACTTTGGAAATGTGGAATGGGGCTTTCCAGATCTCAGATTAGATATGTATCTGCCACACTTAAAACATCTGTGATCTAGAAAAAGAAGACTGACTCTTTAGGATTTTAGAATCTGAGACATCTTTTTTCTCTGTTCACTCCAAAGCCTCACACCTTGGCTCCTTCCAAACAATATTTGGTATACCCAGACAGTTACAATAATCAGAGGAGGTGAAAGAATACAGTAGAGTAACTGATCTCTTATACTGAAAATGAGATCAAAATCTTGATTCGCCCAAGGACAGAATGACCCCACTCTTTTTTCAAAACCTCCTTTTATAAGCACTAAGGATCAATGGACATGTTGATGTTTGGCATTCCTGGGTGACTGCAGCTGCAGGGAAATTTCTGATCCATCATTCAAAAGTCTGTGGTTGCTTCTCCTCCTCTCTCCTGAATTCCTTCTCTGCCTTCTTTAGCAATCTCTCCAAGCCAAAAGAATTCTATTTTCCCCTCATGAAACTAAAAACCAGCATAAAATCTTAGATTTCTGTCCCTCAGGAATCACATGTCCCCTTTCCTTCAATACAGTAAGACACCTAGAAGTATGGAGGCTGGAGAATTGTCCCCTAATGAAATAGCTCTAGGCTTTGGTGGGCGAAATGGAGTTCATCATCAATATGTTCTTCAATCAGTAAGTCATGTCTTTGTGATCTCAGAGACCGTAACACACCAGGCCCTCCTCGCCTCCTCGCCTTCAGAGTCTGTTCAAACTCCTATTTGTTGTTTCCATGGCACTATTTATCCATCTCATCCTCTGCTGTCCACTTCTCCTTTTGCCTTCAGACTTTCCCAACATCAGTTTTTTCTCATCAGTCTTGTCTTCTCATTATGTGACCAAACTATTTAAGCTTCAGTTTCAGTATTCGTCCTTCCAGTAAATAGTCTGAATTAACTTCTTATACTATAATTCTCAGAGTCATATATGACTATGGGGAAAATCCTAGCTTTGAATATAAGGATCTTTATCAGTAAGGTGATTTCTCTGCCTTTTAGTATGCTATTCAGATTTGCCATAGTTTTCCTTCCAAAGAGCAAGTGTCTTAATTTCACATCCACAGTTACTGTCTACAGGGAGCTTTGAGCACAAGAATGTAAAACCTGACTCTGTTTTTCCTTTTCTTCTCCCTCTATTTCCAGGAAGGAAATGATATTAAGGGAGTATTTTTATGTTAAGCTTCAAGCTTTTTCACCCTTATCAAGAGGATTCTTAATGTTTCTTCACTTTCTGCCATTAGAGTGGTACCATCTGCATATTTTATGGTATCATAGTCCTTTCCCAATCTAAAACCAATCAGTTCTTTCATGTTTGGTTCTAACTATTGCTTCTTGATCTATATACAGTTTCCTCAGGAGACAAGTAAGATAACCTGGTAACTCCCATCTCTTTGAGGACTTGCCACATTTTGCTGTGATCCACAAAGTCAATGGTTTTAGTGTCATCAGTGCAGAATTAGATGTTTTTCTGGAATTCCTTTGCTTTCCCCATAATCCAGCAAATTTTGACAATTTGGTCTCTAGTTCTTCTGCCTCTTTGAAAACCATTCAGTTCTGGTAATTCTCAATTCACATAGAAGCTTGCAGAATCTTAACACTTTGCTGGCATGAGAAATGAGTACAATTATTTGGTAATTGGAATGTTCTTTGGCATTGTCCTTCTTTAGATGTGGGACATAAACTTATCTTTTTCAATTCACTAGCCACTGTTGAATTTTTAAAAATTGCTGGCACATTGAATGCAGCACTTTAACAGCATCATCTTATAGGATTTTAAATAGCTCTGCTAGAATGCCATCACCTCCACTAGCCTTACTGGTAGCAATGTTTCCTAAGATCTAATTTAATTCATTCTCTAGAATGATGACACTAAATTAGTAACCACACTATTGTGGTTATCAGTGATATTAACATCTTTCCTGTAACTTCTTCTTGCTTCTGCTCTCCTGACTTGGTGGAAGGGAAGTGGCACTTAGCTTCAAGGACTTGAAGGACTTTTTGATTAAATTGGCTAAGGCTTTGAGAAGACTATCCAGACGCCAAACCCCTTTGGACACTGAAAATCTATTTTAATTATTTCCTATGCCATTAACAATCTCCTGTTCTTTCCCTCTCAATGATTACCCACTTCAATGACTCTGAGCTTCATAAGCTATCAAATTCAGATCCTTATCTCCCTGCTGCCAGATCTCTTATTCTCATTCTTCTCAAACCTTGTCTCCTCCCATGACCTACCCCAATTACCTTTGCCCTGTGCTCTCTAGGATGCCTATAGCATAGTCAACAGAGTTCCTTTAATCTATTATCTATTGCTTTCCCAATCCTTCCATCTGCTAGCTCTCACTGAGATACATAGCTAGGAAGTGTCTAAGACCAAATTTGAACCCAGGACCTCTAATCTCCAGGCCTGACATTCTATCTGCTAATCCACCTAGCTGCCCTTCTTGGTATCACTATTCCGAAGGGAAAAGAAAAGCAAAAAAAGCAAAAATGGCTATCTGATAAGGCTTTATTAATAGCTGAGGAAAGAAGACAAATACAAAGGAAAAGAGAAAGGGAACAATATACCCATGCAGAATGCAGAAAGTAAAGAGAGTCATTGGAGATTTTTTTTTTCAAGTACATAAGAGAAAGTTCAGATAGAAACATTGACAAGCAGGACATATTGACTACTTCTTCAACTTCTGTTAAATCCCAATGATCTGTGTCTTTTATCCAACCCATTTCCTTGAAGAGACCACATCTTTCCCATTCTATTGTATTCTTCCATTTCTTGTCATTGCTCATTTAAGAAAACCTTCTTATGTCTCCCTGCTATTATTTGCAATTCTGCAAGAACTATATTATTCCTTTCTTTTTATTCACAGCTCATATCACAGTATCTGGCACATTTTAGGTAATTAATAAATGCTAGTTGGTTAACTGATTAATTTATTATTTGAATTTAATTATGTATTTGCTGTTTCCCCAGCATAATATAAACTCCTGTGATTGGTTCATTCATTATCTTTGTTTTTCTAGTAGCTAACATAGTCCATGGCACATGGCAGGTGCATAATAAAGCTTCTTGGTATTTACAGTTGTAATAACCACTTGAACAGTGAGGAAGCCCAGTTCTCATATATTTACTCCAGCAAAAAAACTTAAAAACTCGTCAAATAATGATTAAGAAAGGTAAAGTGAAACCAGTTAAAGTGAAACTGTTAAAGTATTCATCTGGCCCAGAATTATACATATTCAACATCATAAGCAAATTAAAGGAACAAGGAATGAGATGTTTTTGAATCCATGGAGAGGAGAAGGGCACTTAATCAAAGAAGTTATAGAAGGGGTCACTGAAGATTCTATGTATAATTTTGATTATGTAAATTGAACAGTTTCTGCATTAACAAAATCAATTCAGTTAAAATTGGAAGGAAAAGAATTAATTGGAGGGGAAAAATCCTTTCAGCAATTTTTTTTTTCTGATAGAGGTCTGATAGGCAAGAAAAATGGGAAATTGATCCAAATATAAAGAATAAGAGTCATTCCACCAGAGGATAAATGATTATAGACTATGACTAGGCAGTTCTTCAAGAATGAAATTCAAGCAGTCAATAATGATATGAATTTTTCCATATCTTTATGAGCTTCCATTTCATATCCATAATATTAACAAAAATGACCTCCTATATAGAAAATGCCAATGGTAGAAGAGAATATAGGAAGACAGTTACACTAATGCACTATCGGTGAAGCACTGATTGGTCCAGACATTCTAGAAAGCAATTTGCAACTATATCCAAAAAGTCATTTAACTATTCACACTTTGACTCATACAAACTATGCATACAACCATGACTCAAGAGCACCTATGCATGCTACTTATATCCTATAAAAGATGTAGATTCAAGGTATAGAATGAGACACATAGTTGGGAGCATGAATAGTATATGGGTTTGTTTTGCTTATTTGTACCAAAAGTTTTTTTTCTTTTCTTTTTCTTTTTTTAATAGTGATGAAGCTATGTACAGAGAAAGGAATCACTAATGGGGATACCAAGAAGGGCAGCTAGGTGGTTCAGCGGATAGAGCTCTATGCCTGGAGTTGGTAGGTCCCAGATTCAAATTTGACCTGGGGCACTCCCTAGCTATATGGCCCTTGCCAGGTTATTCAGTTGCCTACCCCTTACCTTTCTTCTGCTTAAAAGCAATCCTCAGTATCAATTCTAAGGCAAAAAGTAATGGTTTTAATAAATAATGATATCAAGAAAAAAGATATGGGAAGGGTCAGTGGAGTATTTTTTCAAGGACATAAATAAAGAGGTCCAGAAGGAAACATTAACAAACATAAAATATCGAAAGTTGATTATTGGTTTTAGTACATACTGTGAAATAAGCATGAAACAGCTGGAATAGTTTCCAGTGGAAAAAAGTTCATATCAACAGACATTCAACCAATAAGTATTTATTTGGTTCCTATCATGTACCAAGTACTGTGCTAAGTGCTAGGATCACAAAGAAAAGCAAAGGACAGATCCTACATCTAATGACATTAATATGCTGTAATGTGATGTGTGTGACATGGCATGATGTAATATGACAATAGCATGATGTGATATAATATGAATATATCCTCTTTTTATTCTACTTCACGCATGGAAAGTTCATATTTGTGGTATTTAAGTTCATAAAGCACGCATATATTCTTGTGGAAATGATTGCTTGTTGAAAAGCCAAGTCCACCTTTCACACCTATGGAGACGTCATTGCTGTGCAAAGGCATTCTTAATCTTGTAAACAATGAGTTAACCTTGATCAGGCCTCTCCTAAGCACCTTTTCCCACAAATATAATTATCCACTGGATTTCAAAAGTAGAAAGAGCTTCAGATTTGGGAGTCAGAAGACCTGAGTTTGAATCCTATCTCTGCCACTTAGTAGCTGTGGATCATGTCCTTCCCTACAACAATGAACTCTCAATGAATGCTACCATTCCCCAAACAAGTTAATTCTAGAGCACGAAGGCTTCCATTAATAGTCTTTCTAGGAACCAGCCTATGATTTTCTTTAATATATTCTAACACTTCTTAACAGGAACAAACCTCTTAACAAGTCTCCTTGGCTCTGGTTACTTACCTCTCGTCCAACCCTCATACAACTCTCAAGGTAATTTTCCTAGGGCCATGCCCCTCTCCCACTACTCTGATTTAAAACCATCCTGGCATTCTTACTGTTCACAGGAAAAATTATGCAACCTGAACCTCGTATTTAAGACTCTTTATACTTGGGTTCCAATCCACCTTTTCAAACTTCGACATTAACTCCTCTCCCTCTCCTTCTCCCTCTCTCTCTCTCTGTGTCTCTCTCTCTGTGTCTCTGTCTCTGTCTCTCTGTCTCTCTCTCCTCTTCTCTCCTTTCTTACACACACACACACACACACACACACACACACACACACACACACAATTTCAATAAAATTGGACTAGTCAGGCAATAAGTAATTATTATATAAACTTATTTCAGTTTATGACCTCATTTGAGATTTCTTCAGCAGAGATTCTGAAGTAGTTTGCCATTTTCTTCTTCAGTTCATTTTATAAATGAGGAAACTGAGGTAAACACAGTTAAGTGCACTTGCCCAGGGTCACACAACTATGAAGAATCAGAGGTCAAATTTGAACTCAGGTCTACCTGACTCCAGGCCTGTCAGACTATCCGCTACCACTTAGTTGGCCCAAGCATTTAGTAAGCACTTACTATGTGTCAGGTACTGTGCTAAGTTCTGGGGGTACAAATAAAGGCAGAAAGGCAGTCCCTCCCCTGAAAGATCTCACCATCTAAAGAGACATCAAATATGTATAAACAAGATATTTACATAATCCATAGGAAATAATTAACAGAGGGAATGTACCAGAATGAAGAAGTAGGAGGAAAGGCATTCTGTAGAAGATGAGATTTTAATTTGGAGTCCAAGAAATGCACAAAGCCGATATGGGGAGGGAAATCAATGGCAAGGAGGTCAGTGTCCCTGAACAGAAGACCATCTGGAGGGGTCCAAGGTGTCTGAAGACTGAAAAAGTTAGATGGTGGGGAGAGGGAGCATTTGATCCTGGAAGCAGTAGAGAGCCACTGAAGACCAATGAATATTGGAATGACATGGTCCAACCTGCCTGCTCTGCTCTTGTCAATCTTCTCCTGCTTTCCATGTCCATGAATTTGGGCACACCACAATCCACGCCTAGAGAAAGCTCTACCTTTCCTTATCTTGGCCTGTTGTATCTTCTTTTTTATAAGTCCACCACAAGGGCCTCCTTCTCCATTAAGCTTTCCATAATTCCCCCTTGAATCTCCACCAGCTAAAAGAAATCCCCCTTTTCAACATTCTTGTAAAACTGGCCTACATTTCTCCTTTGGTCTTCATCACCATCTACTTGTATCATCCTTTTGTATTTGCAGTATCCCATGTGTCAGCGCTCCAGCTCCTGGCATGACAAGAACTATGTTGTTTCCTCTTTAGGTCCCATTGTCCCTGCACCACACACACAGCTTGGAATACACGAGGATGATCCTTGAATCCTCCAGAGGAGCCCCACAGAAGTGTGAGCATGAGCAGCAATCCTCTGCCTGCCTCTGAGTGTGACTCATGGCCAATTGAGTCCCCCCATCACCATTGGCTGCTGAGCTGAAAAGCTTATATCACACCTGGAAGAACAAGTGATGGCTTCTGGCTAGTGAATCTGGGAGGCTACTTTTGAGACAAGTCGGGACAGGAAAGGAGGTAGAGGATGGAAGGGCTCTTCTCTCCCTGGTGTCATGGCGGCCTGGTGCCCAGATGGCCCCCACTTCTGACTGCAAGCATGGATCCAACTGCCAGGATAAAACGAAAGGCTGTCTTGCCTCTCCTTTTGTGTTTCCTTTCCTTTGGCATAAACTTGGGGAAGATCAAAAGTTCTTAGAAGGCCTGCCAGCATCCAGCATAAGGATATCTTCTACAAAGCATTTGGAAGATCCCTCTTAGTGCTGAAAGAAACAATGTCAATTCAGGCGTGAGATTCTAAAGCAGATCATTAACAATCTTTTGAAAACACACTGTTCCAGTTTGATTAACTATGAGCCTCCCAATTATTTATACTAGAAGTCAGTTTTTACATTCAATGATTTGTCATTGCTAAGCATTTCTGAAATATATATATATGTATGTGTGTGTGTGTGTGTGTGTGTGTGTGTGTGTGTGTGTGTAAAATTGAGTTTAAATGCCATAAAATACTCTGATGGACAGATTCAGCATTTGTATGATGATGGGTATTAAAGACTAAGAAGGGCATCCAGAATAACCCTGTTTTAAGGGACAAGCACTGAACAAAATGGAAAAGGTGGTCCCTGGACCACACACACACACACATACATAGAAACATATATATATATATATATATATATATGATTTGTAGAGTCAAGATCCTAAAAGACCTTGTAAAGTAGAGAATTTGGTTGAACCTTGTAAGATGAAGTTCAATAGAGAAAAATGCAAAATTTTACACTTAGAGACAAAAATTCAATTTCGAAAGTATGAAGAATGACATCATGGTTAGAGAGTCGTAGTTTATGAAAGACATCGAGGGGTTTTAGTGAACTCCATGTACAACATAAATCAGCACTGAGGTACAGCAGATGAAAAAAGTTAAAATAATCTTGAGCTTTATTAAGAGGGGCACAATTTCCAGGGAGAGGGAAGTGATCATCTTGATATATTCTGCTACTGCCAAACCACAACTGAAGGTCCATCCCTTTCCAACTCAGCATCTGTTGATTCCAAATGTCATACACTTAATGAAAGACATTAACTAGAGCATCTTAGCTTGGAAAACCAGGTTGGAAGAAGACCTTGAGTTTGGCATCTGAGGATTATTTGAAAGAAATGGACATGTTGAACCAGTATAGTAGCTATCTTCAAGAAGGTGAGAGTTGTCAGATGGAAAAGGTGTTAGGCATGTTCTGAGGCACCAGGAATAATGAGCAAAGAAATTTCAACGGAGCAAATTTAGGATTGAGGTCAGGAAAAATATCTTGATCATTAGAGTTGTCCATAAATGGACAGTCACAAAAGAGTTTGGATGCTCATTTGCCAGGTAAGTTATAATAGAGATTCCTGCTGTATATAGGTTAGATTGTTAAAGTCCTTTCCAACTTTAATTCTGTGGTTCTGATTCTATAAAATTCTATTTCAAATGCCATAAATGATGATGGGTATTAAATACTAAGAAGGGCATCCAGAATAACCCTGTTTTGAGGGAGCAAAATAAGCCCTGAACCAAATGGAAAAGGTCGTCACTAAACCATATATAAGACCCCATGTTTTCTTAGAAAGTCACATATTCACATTATTTTACTCTATTTTCATTTCACTTGCCAATTACATTTTCATCTGGTTCAAGCTGGGGAGTTATTGGACTGCATGTCATCTGCAGGGTATTTGACACCTCTGCTCTGGAGCTGAGGGAAACAAGTCTCTCAGGCTAAGACAAATGAGAAGGGCTCCCCTCATCTCTGTGGTGACCTTACCTGTTAGGGACACAGAAGCACCTGTATGAACATGTATGTCAATCTGAGGATTGCCCCAGAATGATGGCCATCTCACCCTTTGCAAAAAGACTATCTCCAACAACTTCCTCCGCATTTAGCTAGGAAGACGTACGATAACCTCCAAAACTAGATACACAAATATAATCCTCGTTCTCGAAAGAGTTTGGCGTCTCCCAAACGAGGTCACTGCATTCAGATACCAAAGTGCTAGACAAAAGCACTCCCTAGGAGGAAAAATAGACAAGACGGAGCAGCGCAAGCCCTGGGAGCGCCTGCTGGCACAGATTGGTGTAATAGCAACAGAAGCAGGTGCGGATTGCACACCTTCTGTTGGAGCAAGATGAAGGTCCCAGAAGTTCCATCGTCTGTTATCAGTAGATTGAAATCTAGACTGTCACTGGAAAAGAAATCCCTGAGAAAAGAATCAAGCCGGCTAAAAGAAGCCAAGAAAAATGCATTTTTGTTTTCCCTTCCTATGTGTATCTAAAATAAAAACCCATCCATCAGTGTCCTTTCATTGCCAAAATATTAGCGGCACTTGTTTGAGACAATTACTGCAGAATGTGTTTACGTGATAAAAGGCATCCTCCTCTCCTGCACAGCCTTTCATCTGTGGATCTCAAAGCATTTTATAAACACTCATTTCGAAAATCTACGAAGCTGCAAGTATAATCATTCCAGATCCCCATTTCTGCCTCTTTGTTCGGATGTAAACAAACAGAGAGGTTCAAGAACTGTCTACAAAGAAAATCGGACTGAGAATAGGCTTGCAAATGGAAGTCCTGCTAGGCTCACCTCAGTCTGTTCTGTTCATCTGTTCAGTTTCCTAGAGCAGATGGAGGGAGCACTGAACTGTATACAATCATGACTGCATTGCAAAATACAGAGCTATAAAGAAAATGCATCAAGCAAACAAACAGGATCTCAGCCTCCTCCAAACCTGAAGTCCTTCTAGAAAACTCACGTATAGAACCTGGGAATTCTGAACCCCGGCGTCATGTCGGAAGGGATGCTGACAAAAGGCAACATGGCGAGGGCTTGCTCCGACACACCTGTGAGCAGCTGAATTGGACTGTGTCACAGCTGGTACTTGTTGAGGATGTTCACTGGCCCTCCTCACTCCTTTTTCATGCCATTTCCTGGGCTGGAGTCACTTCTGAATAAAATGCATTTGTTAAAGCTCAACTACAAGTTTTGAACCTCTCAAGGGAAATAGAATCAAACTGATTTCTTCATCTACCTTTTCGTGGTGGAGTTTATTTAGGCTAGAGGTGGTGATTACTGGGTGTAGAGAACGACCTCAGGCAAACGAAGGCTGGCCACCGGCTGGCTATCTTTCATGATCTTGGAGAAGTTTCCAGACTTTTCTTTGTTTGACTTCAGATTAAAAATGGTTGTGATCTGCAGCTATTTATGGGCCAGAATGGCGAGGAATCCTGTCTTTCATAAGTCAGTCAAGACGCGCTTCCTGTTTTAGAAACATATGGGGAAGGACATGTGCATGCAATGTTGGCGAGGGAAGCATCATGAAAGCAAGATGTCTCTGGTGCAGCATGAAATCCATTCAAAGATCTCAGAGGGGATGTTGAGGGAGGTAAAGGTAAGACGTTTAATGTTCATGGGCTGAAAGGGAGGAAGCAACCACCACATGCAGGAGTGTGTGTGTGTGTGTGTGTGTGTGTGTGTGTGTGTGTGTGTGTGTGCAATAATGGGGCAATAAACTCTTTTCTGAGCATTATTCTGGAATAGAAGCCTGGACCTGAGATTTTCATTTGTAAAGGGAATTCCTCACAAAGCAGGTGGGCAACTTTGCAGTATTGGAGCACTGGACATTACTTACCTAGCATCAAATAGATGATATGTGTTCAAATTCTGCTGTCTCCCCTGAACCCTGCTTTGTGGTAGGGGGTTCTCCTCTCTTTCCACCCCTCTCCATACCAAAGGTCCAAGTCTCCCTTTGGGGGTACATTCCCTCTCTTTCTTTCTTATTTTTTTTAAAACACACCCAACTTCTCTGGGTCTGAAGCTGGCTCTCTATCCACTGTACAACACTGCCTCTACATGTCCCTAAATTTAAAAAAAGACTTAAAAATAGCATGTCTCTATGCAAAGTTTAATTGGGAAAAGTGCATTCAAGTCCAAATGTAAATAGATGAAAATATTCAGCATCTACATAAAATGGCATCTGGTAGCTAAACAAAGAAAGAAGACCAAAGAAGTGAATAATAAAAGAATTGTAAAACCATAGTGTGGCTTTATGATGAGTGAATCCCCTTTATAAGTTGATGAGCTAGACGCAAACGTCTATAGACAATGATCTTTCAAACTCTTTGAAAAAATGGAAGAAAATTAAGCTACCCAAGGATTTCTCCTGATGAGGTAACTACTTTCAAGCATAGCTAATTAGCAAACCTGATTCTGAAATAGCCAGGGTCAGGAAAGTATTCTCTGATAATTATCCCTGAACATTAGTGATTTGGCTTCATAGGGATATACATTAATTTCCTTTGCTAACTACCCAACATAGAAAAATGAAATGGAATAAATAGTTTCTCAGATTTATCCTGGAACCTCACTAAAATACTATTCACTTTGGAAAGAACTATGTCAGATCCATCTTTGGCCTCATCCAAACCAGTTTATTTAATTACAACAATGACATGATGGAGGGGTCTCATCCATCACAGATCAAGCAAGACACTTTAAGTACTATGAAATCTAGTTCCTTCCTTCCCAGGGCATTGAAGCCCTAGTTGTCCTCTCCAGTAATGGATGTCATTTCATTCATTTCCCTCTGACACACTGGACATATTAAAAGGTTTGATTTTTGCTCCTTATTGCACTCCCAATCCCTTTCCATGTCATCGTTAATCAGCAGCCTCTCTTCTGAGGTTCATTCCAACTGAGTAGAGCATATCCTGGAGTCTTTTACCTACCAGAGCTCAGTTTCACAAAGGGCTTTGTTCCCTGTTCAGTATTCTCCATCCTATACTTGGGGGCTTCAAATGATACCTGTATGTTTCCTTCCTTTGTTCATCTGCCTGAGCTCCCATGACATCCATCCCACCACAGCCACACACAGGGATAGTCACATCCTTGATATTGTCGTCACCTACACTATGTCACAAACCACATTCTAAAATTCCTCTCTCTGACCAGAATCTCCAAGCGTTATTTCTCTCCCCGTGTCTCTACCTTTCTAACTCTATTCTCTATTCTTATCTAAACCTCCAGTCACTCCATTCTCCTCCGTTTTCCCAAACCTTCAACCTCAATTATGACCTTTTAGTACCTTGGGAATCTTGGGCCATATTTAACAAGTTCAGTTTTGAACTATCTACTCTGAAACCATTTTCCTCTGTTACTATCACTGCTCATTCCTTTCTATGCCTTAGAAAAAGCATTTCTACCACCATCAACCTTCTCTACTCCTATTAATATACTATATATATACACATATAATCTCAACTTCTATAAACCAGGTCTTTCACTCTTCCCTGGATGACTATCCCATTTCCATGGGTAGCTTTTCTAAATTCTCTTCTAAGCCCATCAATTCCACGGTTTCTTCTCCTTCTCAGAAGACAATACCTTATACTTTAATTGTTTTAAGGTGAGGCTATCCATATCAAGCTCTTTCTTCTGTCCAATTCGACAATTCATATTACCTCAACTTCTTTCCTCACTCTTTTCTTCTCTTCCTAGGTCACAGAAAAAAAAAAATTGGACCTTGTCAATGCCAACCATGTCCTGGGGTCCTGGATATCATTCTCTCCTTTCTCTTCTAGATGTTTTCTCCTTTGATCATTCTCTTTCATGCCCCTATTTCCAGTGTCTCTACATCCACTAGTTCCCTTCACACTGCTTACAATCATTTCCAAGCCTTCCCTAAATTTAAAAATATTCTCTTGATTTTAATATCCCCTCAAGCTATTATATTTCTCTTCCATTTTTACAGCCAATGCTTCAAAAAAGATGTCGACTCATGGTTTCCATCCGATTTATTTCCTTTCCCTCATATCTCAAATCTTTTGTGTTCTGGCTTCTGACCTCATCACTCAAGTGAAACTATTCTCTCCAAGACTCCTAATGATCTCTTAAGTGAAAAATCCAATGACCTTTTTTTTGTCTTTATGCTTCTAGATCTCTCTGAAGCTTTTGACACTGTTGATCACCTCACCTTCTCCTTGACTCTCTTCTCTCTTGGTTTTGAAGACACTACTTTTGCCTAGTTCTCCTTCCCGCTTTGCTATTTCTCAATATCCTTTACTGGATCACCCTCCATAGATCACAAACTGTATTGATGTACAAGTATTCTTTCCCAGACTCTCATCTTCTCTTTCTGCACTTAGTGAACTATCTCTGTTCAGATGACTTCCAAATCTGAACATCATCTAGCCATAGTCCCTCTCCTTTAATCCTATCTTTATCACCTGCTGCCTAGTAGACATTTCCAAATGCATGTCTTGTTAGAATCTTAAATCCATATGACAGAAACAGATCTAAACATTGTTTTCCCCAAACCCTCTCTTCTTCTGTTGAAAGCAGCAGCATCCTTCTAATCACAACCTCAGCATCATCTTCAACTCTTCCCTCTGTTTTGCTCCATTTTATCCAATTGGTTGCTCAGCTTTCATGACTACTTTCCCAACATCTAAATGTATACCTTCTTCTCCACTTAGCTTGAAACCATGTGATGTAATGGATAAGTCCCAGGTTTGGAGTCACGAAGACTTGTATCTAATGACACTGACTATGGCATCTGAATAAGTCAATTAACCACCCCCATCTCAGTTTCTACATCTATAATAAGGGGACAATAATAGCACTTATTTTTATTTGTCAGCTCCTCATGGCCATTCCATTTTAAAGAAAGTACTCAAACCAGCCATATTTATTCTTTCCTCCCCTCCCCCTTTTGGGTACCAACCCCACCACTACCACCACCATTTTTCAGTTTCCTTTCATAAGTTAGCTTACTCTACTAAAATGTAAGCAACTTGAAGAGAGCAACTATATGTCTTTTGGCTTGTAGTTATATATCCATTGCTTAGCATAATGCTTAGCACACCGTAACAGTTGACTAAATACTTCTGAACTTGATTTGTGAAGTACCAAATGTGAATGTTATCAGGATTAAGTAAGATAATAAATGTAGAAAATTGGGCCAACCTTAAACACCACCTAAATTCCATTTATTATTATCAGTAGTTCATGTCTTCATTTGACTACTGTAATAACTTCTTTTTTTTAACCCTTACATTCTCTCTTAAAATCAATACAAGGTAAGGGCTAGGCAATTGGGGTTGTGACTTGCCCAGGATCACAAACTTAAGAAGTATGTGATTCCAGATTTTAACCCAGGACTTCCCATCTCTAGGCCTGTCTCTCTATATCCACTTAGCCATCTAGTTGCCCTCATTCAATAACTTCTTAATTTGCCTCCATGCCACCAATCTGTAGCCAGATTTAATTTTTTTTTCTCTATGATTTTTCTTAAACCACAGGTATGTGACTACTTGGTCCAAGAAGCTTCAGGCCTCCAGAATAAAATATAAACTCCTGTTTGATATTTAAAGCCCATCATAATCTGACTCCCCCCTTTATGTTGATTGCATAGTAATCTTAGTATATGCCTATGTCTTTGTGTGTGTGTCTTCCTAAGTGTCCCCTCTATGTGTATTCACTCTACCAATACTGTGTATGTGGGAGAGTGTACTCCAAGTTTATGGAAGAAATGTTTTATTGATATTGTATGATTTCATTAAATCCCCCTGCATTGAATTGCTTTTTCTGGTTTATTATTAAGCATAAATACATTGGTAGAGGTTCATGAGCTCTGATTTTAGTGATGTTTAACACTAAGAAACTCAGATATTGAAAACCGTCTTGGAGATATGAGAGGTAGGGGAGATCCTCAGGTTCTACATATATTTTTATTTGCTTTTCTGGGTTCATGAAGTTTGCTCCCTCCATACCCACCCCCCAAAAAGATGATACATTCATTGTTGGCAAAGGCTTTTTGTCTGTTTTGATTTGTACACCCAATGCCAGGAACCAAGTAAACATTTAGTGAATTCATTTTGAAGGAATGATTGACCACTGAATTTAGGAGTCAGAAGATCTGGGTTTAAATTGGCTGCACTCTTTACTAGTTGTGCGAATCTGGGAAAATTCATATAACCTATCTGAGCCTAAGTTGCTTTACTGATGAAGTGGGAATGACAATAATTCATAGGGTCACTGTGAGGGAAGCACTCTGTAAACTAGCAAGCATTATTTAAAGAGACAAATTATTAGAGAAATAATAGATTTATAGGTTAGACTCAGTTATCTACACATTGTGTGATTATGCCACTTTGTAATAACAAATTTATAGCACCATGACTTCCGCCTATGGAGATATCACCAGAAAATGTATTACATGCCCATCTTTCGGAATAGTTTCTCAATGCCTATGCCATTCTTCAATAGGTTTTTTTTTCATCTCAGTCTTCCCTCAATCCCATGCCCAGTTTAGAATGGAACCCATCCATTGAACTAAACATACAATCAAGACTACATGTGATAATTATGAAGTGTTTGGATAGCATGACAATGAGATAAAAATGATCTGAATTAGAAAACCCTCAGATATTCTGCTATCATTATAACATGCCCATTGAGAATGCTTGTAGAAAATGTAAGAACAGAAAGTGTGGACTTGCTTGAGATCAGATCACTCATCTGTAGTTGAAGAGAAAATAGAAGATGATTCTACCATGTTGACATGGCTGGATGCAGCCTGTGTTTTTATACACGTATATTGAGAACATACAGCTAGTCCAGAGCCATCAGTCTAGGGAACTGGCATGAATATTTATGAAAGTAAGTTGAATATTGGAGTTGCATGAATTTGCATTATTGTTGATAGAGTTGGGCTTTGGATTTGCCTATTAGTGTTCTTATAAATCTCACTAATGGATATAATAGAGGTCCCCTTCGCAATGTGCCCTCACTAATTCTGCAACCATGGCAATAGAAAGCATTAAAGCGTCTTGAGACAATTTGCAGTTAAAATGGTTTGTCTGTGTCTAGCAAGATATATTTATGGCCATACCGTGTTTTGTGTCTTTATCTTTCTTAATGCAGTATTAACGTTGATGTTACCCACAGAAGGGAATTACTATGTACAAAGGATGCTGAAATGATGAAGGAAGAACTCATTTACTCGCTCTTATTGAGGTGAGTAGCATATTTATAATGATTTAACAGAATAAACACACTCTGACTTAAAGATTATGATCTTTAGTAGAATTAGGTAAACATTAACATCAAGTTTACAGTAAATGTCAGCTTTTCTCCGAATCCAAAGCTATTGCTAATTGGGACAAGGGTACATTTTCAAAGCTCAAATCAAAACAAAAGGTAGCTACTATCGGCAATTCTTGACTCTCTGCCAAATATCTGAAGTTAAACACAGACAATTTTCTTTCCTTTCTCCTCTCCTTCCCTTCTATCCCTCTTCTTCCTTCTCTCTCTTCCACTCCATCTTTCCCCCTCTAATAGTCTCCTCTCTTCTTTCTTCCCCTTTACCCCCAGCTTTCAATCTCCCCTTTTCCCTTCCGTATCTCACAGACCTCTAATTCTATCCCCTTGCTAGTGATGCCTCTCATTCCTCTCAACCCATACTCAAGGCAACAACTACTTGTTATTATTTTCCAACTGTATCAAGGGAGCTCTAGAGAGGAGTAAGACATGATCCATTGAGCTTCCAAAAACAATGTTCTTAGCATTAGAAAGGCCTGCACTTCAAAGTCAGCAGATTCAGATTTTAGTTTGCAGACTATCACTTCAATTAAGTTCCAATTTCTCTGAAATTAAACTTCATTCTTCCATATTATATATGCTTATCAAGCTCTTTACCATCCTCTTGTGAGGATGCTTTGATAAGTGAAACCTTGGGACTAAGGCAGACAATTCTAAACAAATACATCTATCTGAATAAGCATCAGAAAATATGGTATGTTTCTTCTGTAAATGATGGACGAGACTAATGTTGGTTGAGATCCTCTAGAAGTGCTAGAGATATTAAAAAGACTTTAAGACTGTAAGATCATGGGACATAAAACAGGAAAAAACTAGAAACCATCATATTACAGATGACAAAATGGATGTTCCTTGCCCACATGAAGTTCCTTGCCTAAACCGAAGCTGTCACTGGGAAACATGTTCTATGGAACTTTGATGTGTTGTTCCAAAAACATTCCAATCTTAATATATATGGCCCAAAGTTCATTATGTGACTGAAAGGTCCCCCTACCCAATCCCCAGTGATAGTAATTGACTTCCACAGCATGCAAAGGCCTTTGGAACTAGGATCAAATTTAACTTTATGATGTTCTCACCTCATAGAGACTTCAGATATTATTGTCCCCATTTAACAGATTAAAACAAGTGGTTCAGAGAGGCTAACTGACTTGAACTATGATAATAACTTATGTCGGAAGCAAGATAAGAAATCTGTATTTCAATGACCAATATGGAAATATATTTTGCATTCTCATGTATAACGCAGATCAAATTGCTTACCATCTTCAAGAGGTGGGAGGGAAGAGTGTAGGGGAGACAATTTGGATCTTGTAACTTTAGAAAACATATGTTGAAAATTGTTATTACATATAATTGGGCAAATAAAATATTTGAATAAAAAAATCCGGTTTTTGTAACCCCAAGTCCAATATACTACCTTCTGCAACAGAGGTGTCAAGTTCACCACACAGGCTGCATGCTGCCAGCACAACTCCAAATGTGACTGGAACCAGATTAAAATGTGATCAGGAAATGTTTAACAATTTTTTAAAATATAATACAGCATCGATACTGTTCATTTGTGACTTTCTAAGTCACTCTAGATTGCAGGTGTCTATATCTGGTCGAGATTGGCTCCATTGTCCTATACCATTGTGCCTCCCAGCGAAAAGGAAGTGAAATTCCAAACGGGTAATAGACAAAGTTGGGGAAGCAAAGGGGCAGAGTGTCCAGGCAGAATAAGGAAAATTCATCTTCCATAGTTCAAATCAGCTGGCCTCAGATGCTTACTAATAATATGTCCATGGATAAGTCACTTAACCTCATTCCCTTTGGCTTCCTCATCTGTCAAATGAGCTGGAGAAGGAAATAACGAACCACTCCAATATCTTTGCCGAGGAAATTCCAGATGGGGTCAGAAAGAGTCAGACAACTGAAACAACATGAACAACAAATGGACAAAATTAAACCAATCCCATTAGAGTGATTGTATCTGTCTGTCCTACCTGGCTTTTTATGGGATCCACTTTGGGACCCGGGATCTTAATTGAGGAGGCCATCTCTTTACCAGCTACAGGTTTTAACATCAAAGGCTTTAAATGACAAATTTAGTTATAAAGTTATGGCTGAGAACAAATTGGGATCATTTTTAGCACAGAACTTCCTCTCTCTGTTGAAAGTACATAACCCAAGATAAAAAGGTTAAATTCTTTCCCCCATTTTTATCTTCATGAGCCCAGCTACAACACTGCTTCAGAACAGAGCTCAATTTCAACTACTCAGACCTGCACTTGTGTCTCTGACTTCATTTTTACCCCTTACAATTATTTCTAAACAGTAGCTTTTGAAACCTTGACTAGGTAACATTATGATAAAAAAAAATAAAATGATTTGGGGAAAAATCTTCTTTTTATACTTTAAACACTGAATAACAAATCTATGAACTCACTCCAAGATATATAATAATAAGGTGACACAAATGTTTTTAAAATCCCAAAAGATGTGGCAAGAAAAGCTAGGCTATGCCTCACCTTTGAGAGTGATGTTGAATATGCTTTTGCAGATGATGTTCTTGGGATGTCATTAGTAACATTATATTTGTCTAGTGGAATATAGTTCTGATCAATCAAATAAGTACTTATAAATGCCAACTATATGCTAAGAACTCATCTAATTAGGTATTGGAGATGTAAATATTGCACAAAGAACAAAAGGGTCCCTTACAGGAGAGACAAGAAGGGCATCTTTAAAGTATAAATCTTTAATGAATAAATATATAAATAAATAAATAGAGAGAGAGAGAATGAATGCAAATGCTGTAGTTCAGTAGAGAAAAAGATACTAAGGACTGGAGGAGAGACCTGGCAAGATTCCGTGTAGAAGACAACCTCTTACAAAGATCACAGGAGGCAGAGGGATGAGAAGTGCATTCCAGGCTTTGGGGAGCAGTCGATGAAAAGGCTCAGTGACAGGAGATGGAGAGCTAAGTGTAAAGAGCAGAGATAAGGCCAATTTGGCTAGATAGCAGAGTGCAGGGAGTAGAGTTAATATGACGAACTGAAAGATATGTTCAGGCCAGGATGGGAAAAGCTTTAAAAACTAAATAGAAGGTTAATATTTCGTCCTATAAGCATTAAGGAGATGCTGGCATTGCTTGGGGAGAGGAAAGACATGATCAAATCTGTACTTAAGGAAATGCACTTTGCCATCTGTGCAAAAAGGGCTGATGGGGAGAGACTGGAGGCACAACGACCAATTGGAGAGCTGTTGTAATCATCTAGGTCAGAAGTGGTGAGGGTTCGAATTCAGTGATGACTCTATGAATGAAGAGGATTGGACAAAAGTGAGAGAAGTTGTAGGGGTAGGACTGGAACAATTTTGCAATGGATTGCACACGTAGAGTGAGTGCATGAAAGCACTCGAGTATAATGCCAAGATGACAAACCTGAGAGACCAGGAGAATGGGGGAGTCTTTGACCAAATATCGGGAAGATGAAAAGATGGGGAAGGAAAGAAAGTGAGACTGTTTGGCACATATTAAATGTTGAATAGGTTAGTGATGATACAAAAGTGAAATTCAAATGAGAGACTGTAGCTACATAAATTATATGTGTGTGTGAATTATTTGCATCAAAATTCTAACTAAATCATGGGAGCTAGTGAGGAGAGAGAGTAGAGAGAGTAAAGGTCCAGCATAGAATTTTAGGAAACAGCCACTTATACGGTATTATATAAATAATAAACCAGCAAAGGAGACTGACAAGAGGCAGGCAGGCAGGAAGGAAAGAGGAAAGCAAAGATATATTATCACAAAAACTCCAAAGAGAGAGAGTATCCAAGAGGAGAGGGTAGTCAAAAGGGTTCAACGCAGCAGAGATAACAAGAAGAATGGAGAAGGATAAAAAGCCATTTGATTTGTTTTTTAAGAGATGATAAGGAACTTTTTAAAATCTGCTCTAATTGATTGATGTCATAAACCATAACACAAATGTTTGAGGGATAAAAGGAACAAGAAGAGGTAGAGTCAATTAAGGAAGAAAGCTTTTTCAAGGAGTACAGATGATAAAGGGAGGAGAGATATAGTTTAATAATGGAGGAGATGGTTTTGTTTTGTGAAAGTCTGGAGGAAAAAAAAGAGATATAAGTAAGTGAGGGGGGTCAGGATGTCAAGGGGTTTTGAGAGGAAGAGGAGAAGATGCAGGTCAGGCAAACAGCCTTAATTTTATCAGTGAAATAAGAGGCAAAGTCCTCCACTAAGGTCATCATTATTCTTATTATGCCTGTTACAGTAATCTGTGATTAGTGATCTGTGATGTGACTATTATCACTGTTTTCAGTGCCCTGTGCACTGAGGCTTTATAAGACTTAAAGAATAAATGGTAATGTGTTCTGACCACTCTGCCAACCAGCCATTCTGGGTTTCTCCTCCTCAGGTCTCCCATTCTCTGAGACAACAATATGAAAGAATATTACATAAACTTAGTTGATAAAGCAATAGCAGGGTTGAGAAGATTTACTCCAATTTTGATTCAAAAATATATTCTTTTCCCAATTACATGTAATAGTAAATTTGAACATATGTTTTCCAAAATTATGAGATCTAAACTGTTTCTGTCCCTCCTTCTACTCAAAGATGGTAAGCAATTTGATCTGGGCAATCCATGTATTATCATGCAAAACACACCTCCATATTGGTCATTGTTCTAAGAGCACATCCATACAAAACCAAAACTGCCAAATAAAGCCATAAGGACACTGATGTGAAAGATGGCATGCTTTGATCTGCATCCATCAAACTTCAACAGATCTTTCTCTGGAGGTCGATGGCGTTCCCCAATTGACTTCAATTTTGAAAGAAGTTCTACTCTGAGTAAAAGGCTATCAAACAACATCATATGCTAGAGAGAAATCTCTCAAGAAAGGGAAAGTCAATCAAAATGACTTCTTGTCTTATTTGAAGAAATTGTCACAGCCATTACTGTAATCAAACCGTTTGCCAGACAAATCCTACCAGCAGCAAAAAGTTTATGACTTGCTGAAGGCTCAGATAATGATTAGCATTTTAGCAATAAATTATTTTAATTAATGTATGCACATTTCAGATATTATTACATAATTAGTAGACTACAAATGGTATAAACATAACTTTTAAATGGTCCAGGAAATTTAAAAAATTAATGTGACTTGTTTTATTAGGATATTTGCTTGATTGCTGTGGTCTGAAACTAAACCTGCACTATCTCCAAGGTGTGCCTTTGGGTTATAGTTGGGATGTGAAAGTAAAAACAGGTTTAATGATTTGAGAAAACACTGAGCTGATGAAAGGAAAAGCAGGAAAATAATATAAGAGATGACCACAACAATATAAATGGAATGAACATCTGCAAAGCAATTAAAACTGAATTCCCTTAAAGTATATTTTCCAAGGCTGACACTAAAGAAGAGATATAAGAAGCCATCTTTCCCAACTTATTTGTAGAGAAAGGGACCATCAGTGGCTCTCACCAATGATAAAGTCCTTTCTTTAGCCCTTCCTCGGTGGGAGGTATGGAGAGGAAAAATGACAAAGGATCCAAAAGCAAGCATAGATGTTATTCAATGTCAAGGAGTTGATTATCATACCTTCAAAGTGGGAGATGCATTCAAAATCCAAAAGTACAAGACAGAGTTAGGAAGTATCAGGATTCAGGAGATACAGCCTATAAGTAATCAACCAGGACCTGAGTATCCAAAGCAAATTCAAAAGGAGATGCTCTCACCTGTGTACTTCATTGGCTTTCTTGACTATGCTGTGGTGGAGGGACCAAAGTATATAGACTGGAAGCAACTCAAGTGAAGTGCTAATTTCCTTGACTGTGAATTGAAGTAGATTTCAACAGAATCATCAAATATTTGTCCTTAGGCCAATAATTAACTTATATTTCAATTGTCTAAACAGGTTTCAAAAAAAATTGATAAGAGCCAGCTAATTACAAAATTAACATTTGATTCAATTCCATGAAAAGTGATTTTTATGAAGCATTTATACTATGAAGAGGGCTCTACACTAGAGATCTGGAGAAACAGAAACAAAGAAGAAAGTTCCTTCCTTTGAGAAGCTCTCTCCTAGTGGAAGGATATCACATCAGTGCTATCTCCAGCTGATACATGAATGGAAATCTCTTCTAAATTTGACACGTGGTCATTATAACTCTACTTGAGCACCTCCAATGCTGGGGAATTCCTCACCTCCTAAAGCAACCCATTCCACTGGAGAGAAGTCTAATCACTAAAAAGTTGTTCCTTATATTGAATCCAAATCTACCTTTCTGGAGTTTCTAGTTTTGCCTTCTGGGACTAAGTAGAGCAAACCACATCTCTGTAATACTGTTTGAAAGCTTTCAAGTCCCTCCAAGTCTATGGGCTCAAGATCCCAAGCTGGTTCAGCCAGTCTTTGTGAGGATGCTATGGTTTTTCTATCCCTTAATTATTGGACCCCTTGTCTGTACATGTTCTTTCTTGTAGAATATGATGCCCAGGACTGAACACAGATGGCCTGACTGGACCAAAGTGCTTTGGTTCAATCATCTCCCTTATTCCGGATACTATATTTCCATTAATGCAACTTAAAATCATACTAATGGCCCTCTGCACTTATGTCGCTGGGCTCAGAAAGCAGACCTGCTTGTTATTGGGCATATTGTGTTATTCAAAGCCTTACAGATTGGTAGGACCTGCCAGAATTTATGCTCAGCTAAACTGGGAGCATATAAACCACACTCAAATTGGGACAAGATAAAACCATGTTTGTAAGTATTACAAAGATAAGTCATTAGTCTCAGAATTCCATTTCCTCAAATGTAAAATGGGATTAATAATGCTTATAATACCTACATCACCGGATTGTTACAAGGAATGTTTTTAAATGTTTAAAGGACTAGCTAAATAACTTCTTATTTTAATAGTCTTCAAGAACTCAGAATCTTCTCTCTGCCATAAGGAGAAAACAGGAATTTAGTTGTCAAAAATACTTAATAGAAGTTCAGCCAACACATGATTATTTATTTGAGTGTTTCTTTATCTCTCATTCACAGAAATTCCTGGAGACTGTTTTCTAAGGTCTGTGCTTCACATGTTGACTATTTCTCCCAGCTACTGGTGTTTTCTGCATTGGCAATAGTTATGGTGAATGTTCACCCCCAAAATAAATGATACCTTTATCTAAATTAAATTATAATTTGTCTGTATCTTGTGAAATAAATAATGCTTATTCTTCCAAAAAATGATCTTTGGGGGAGGTATAGCTATCCTCAGAGAAGAGTATTATTTGGTCCTTCAAAAACTTGAGAGATGAAATAGCTTTATAAAGGCAATTAGTCCTTTAGAAATAATATAATAAATATGCAACTTGCTAATATGTTATAGCAGACTTTGTGGCTAGCAGATTTGATTTGATTATAATATATTATGGTTGTTAGTTTAACATTTTGTTAGATAACATTACTTATTTTATAACTTAAATAGATGATCTGTGATCTTATCTGTACTCCTTCCCACTGCTACAGATGACAAATACTCTGCTCCTTTATTATGAGTAAACTTTGCCTATGAATTCTGTT
Source organism: Monodelphis domestica (assembly GCF_027887165.1). Lineage (NCBI taxonomy): Eukaryota > Metazoa > Chordata > Mammalia > Didelphimorphia > Didelphidae > Monodelphis > Monodelphis domestica. Next base: position 520,993,874 of record NC_077229.1, on the reverse strand, counting down.
AAGAGGAAGAAGAAGGGAGCCCAACCACATTAGTTGAATTCATATTATGATATGGAGATCTATCCTCCAACAATGGCTCAGTGATCCTTCCATTCCCATTAGCTTATTTTTTCATCTTTCCTCCCTTTCATGACATACCTGCGTCCCAAGAATCCCTCAGTTTCCAAACCTAATGGTCTTTTCTCAGTCCTCAGGCTTCTTGATCCATCTGTAACTTTTGGCATTAACCATCACCTTCTTTTCCTGGGTACATTGTCCTCTCTAGATTTTCAGGACACTCTTATGTCCTGGTTGATCTCCTCTACTTCTCAGCCTCTTTTGCTCATCCACAACTTGCCCAGTAATTGTAGATGTCCCTCAATGATCTTTGCTTCCTCTTAACAGAATTCAAAGCCAAGCATTACTCATGTTAGAAAAGTAGAGAGACTGCCATTTGTGCCAGTGAGAGGTAATACAGATAAGATCACAGAGACATCTATTTAATTTATACATTCCCACTTCTCTTGGCCCTCTACACTATCCCACTTAGAGATCTCGTTGACTTCCACAGCTTCACGCTTCTGCAAATGGTACCCATATCTCTTTATTGAGTCCTAACTTCTTTCCTGATCTCTAATCTCAAATTACCAACTTCCTGTTAAATATCTAAAACTTAACATATCCAAAAGAGAATTCATTTTCTTTCCCCAATCTCCTTCTAAATGGTCCCCTCTCCCCTATTTCCCTCTTCCTATGGAAAGGCACCTCCATCCTTCTGGTTATCCAGGCTCACAACCTCACAGTTATTCTTGATGCCTCATATCTACTCACCACACACACCTAATCTCTTGACATGTCTTGTCATTCCATATTCATAATTTCTCTTGCATATTTTCCCTTCTTTCCAATCATATAGTTACCACCTCAGTGTAATCCCTTATTACTTGATGCTTAGACTACTGAAGGAGCCTTCTGACTGATCTCCCTGACTCAAGTTTCTGCTCACTCCAGTCTAGTCAAGTTGATCTTCCTAAAGCAAAGGTCTGACTTTGTTGTTCCCCCTATTCAATAAATTGCAATGTCTCCCTATTGCTTTCAAGATAAAACATAAAATATTCTATTTAGCTTTGTGGAAATATAATTTTGTATCCTTAGACTACATTTCCTAGAATCCCTTTCCCTTCACCCCCACCTTCTGCACTTACATTGTATGGATAAAGTTGTGTGTAACTCTGCTCGCTCTCTCTCTCTCTCTCTCTCTCTCTCTCTCTCTCTCTCGCTGGGAATCTCCTCTTTTCTAAAGCTCACTTTCCTCTACTTCAAGTTATTAATAAATCTTATAAAATATAATACTTGGAGTGGAGGAAAGTTCTTCATCACCTGGTCCTTCCCACCTTTCCAGTTTTGTTATATTTTACTCTTCACAGTTAATGTGATGATTTAGGGAACTGGACTCCTTGCTGTTAATAGTACCAACATTCCATCTCCCAAATCTGTACCATTTCACTAATGATCCTCAGGCTTGAGCTTTCTGCATCCTAACCTGTTCCTCCTGAATTTCCTGGCTGCCTTTAAGACCTAGCTCATGTCCTGCCTTAAATTCAGATTCTTGCTTTCATCTGCATCCCTCCTCCAAGACTCTGGAGGTGGAGAGCATTCTTTTGTCATAAGTCCCTCAGAACTGTCCTGGATCATTGTATCGCTGAAAGTGGCTAAGTCTTAAGTAATTGATCATTGTATGATGTTATGTACAACATTTTCCTAGTTCCGCTTATTTCATTCTGCATCCGTTCATGCAGGTTCTTCTAACTTTTTCTGAAATCATCTCTTCTTGATCCTTGCAATTCAGAATTTGTAGTCCCATCTACCCTCACCCATGGGCAAGAAGTGCCTTTCCTCAGGTGACCTTTTTCAGTGCTATGAAAGGTTTGTTTTTTTGAGATTATCAAAATTAGGGTTTTTTTTCCTGATTCTGAAACCCTACAACTCCATCTCTAAGAATGACTCTAAACCAAATATCATGTGAAATTTTATTTCACTTTTTCTTTGTTCATCTTCCTAAATGTTCATATAAGTAAAAAATTCTATAATACAATATAATTAGCTGTTTCTATTTCCACCATCTTTCCTCAAAAAAGTCATTTCTATTCTAGGATTGGCATATTCCACATGTATCTCAGGGTGGCTAGATTCTTCCAGATTCTTCCTGACTGGGGCACAGCTCCCCGGACACTCTTAGCAAAAATGAAATTTCACCAGGGTGTTGGCTACTCATCAGGTAATGGGCCTTATGGGGCTACCCATGCTTGCCATGACCACTGTGTAACTAACTGACACTGAATTTCAGGCTCCCAAATCCTCTGCTCCTAAGCTCAGGCAAGGAAGAGTTGGCCAACACTCTTGCTGGCTAGGGAGGCAGGGCAGAGCTTGGAATTTGCTACTGGAACAAAGGATAATTGAGAAGAAAGACAATAGGAATTATTCATTGAAGCATGTGAGTCTATGAACCAAGGTAAGAAACTGAGATGGAAAAGAGCCTGAAAGTGGAAAAAGGAGGCGAGTAGGTGGTGTGGTTTCTGGGTCAATACCCTGATGAGTGATTGTTTTCGCTGATGAGTACCTATGATGATACACGCAGGTATTGTGGGCGAAATGGAAGAAAGCTGCTGAGCACACCTCACCAGCACCCAGTAAAAAGAAAGGACTTCATGGTGGAAGGGAAGCGACACACTAAGGGGCAGAACAGGGGCAGAATGTTGCTTCCTTGTCCTTTTTATCATCATTCCTTTTTTAGGGGAAAAAGGGAGCAAATTAAATGATAGAAAAAGATAGAAAGAAATTCATAAAGAAAGAAAAAGAAAAGACCTTACCTAGCAGGGGTTCTCAAGGTTTTTTGTGCTAGGGACACCTTGGGTAGCCTGTGAAGCCTATTGAGCCTTCTCTGAAGGATGCTGTTAAATGCATAAAATAAAATGTACAGTATTAAAAAGTCAACCAGCTGCTTCCTTTCATGCTTAAGTGAATCACTCAAGTCCAGGGATTCGAACTTAGTAATTGTGTGAAAACACCATCCCCTGGCCTTTTGTTGCCAATAAAAAAACAAGGATGGTACTATTGAGGCACAAACAATGGAAATGAAACAATTCTGAAGAAATGGCTGGTGTGAGGAAGTGATGGGAGGTGAGGACGGAGAAGAGAGAGCGGGTCGGTGTAGCGGCACCTCCTCACTCAGCCAGATGCCACCTTACTTGAAAGATCCCTCCTCTTTAATCTGGGGCCAGTCCCGAGGAGGAGGTGTGAATCTGGGGCCCCACAAAGGCGGAGGCCAGCTCCTCTTGAAGCAGAGCCTGCAAAGACCCTTTTCTATTCCACTGAAGGAGTACAATGATTTCACTCAAAACCAGAGGCTTATTAGCTTCCCAACCCAAAGCGTCTCCAATGTGGGATTCCGCAGAGCAGCACCGCTTTTGAACTCTCCAGCCTTCCACATCTGCAGCAGTTTCCATTTCTTCAAGCCCTGCCAACTCCTGCTCTCAGGGCTGATATCTCTCCAGACACATGGGTTTGGCAGCGGCGCTGGAGGAAGGGGAGGCAGGAGGGACGCCGGGCACTGGATTCTTGGTGCGGGCGCTCCCTTTCCTTTGTGCTTTTTATTTCCATCTCTAGAACCACTTCAGAGGGAAATCATTTAATGTGCTGCTTGTGAGCCTGTCCAGACTATTATGTAGAAAATGCTTCCAGGCTTGGTAAGTGCACATAAATAATAGAGGCAGAAAAGAGAAGACGAGGACCAAGAAGGAAGGGCCTGGGCCACTCGGAGACATCATCCTTGACCATTCTACAGCAGCAATAATTAAGTTTCCCTACATCTACCTGCTATGTGCTTGGTTTAATTTTGTTTTTGTAATCAGAAATGAGCCAGCTACGGAATGAGTATACTCTCCGCTTCCCAGCCTCTGTGATCATTGACCAACCACATAAATGAGATCATAATCAGGGGAGAGATCATGGCGCGGGGCTGGAACTCAGGACACCTGGATTCTAGACCCTCTTCTAGATCTGGCCTGGTGGCCAAGGGCGGCTCACTTGAACTTTCTTAATTTTCTCCTAGACACTGAATAGAAGATTTCTAGATTACTTTGGGCCATGGGGGCAGTGGTGAATGTGTAACAATCGGCACACAAATACGGATCCACCAGCGGCTTTTAAGTTTAATCTGCATCATTCACCTTCTCTGTCGTTTTCTAAAGTCTAGACTAGGAATTGGCAAAGATTTTCTGTAATGGGACAGAGAGTAAATATTTTATTTTATATTATATATATAAAATATTGCCAAGTGGCAAAATTGAAGACATTAAGTTGGCAGTTAAATAACAAGAGAAAACTATTTTCCATCGATTTTTACCCACAAAATTAAAATATGATCATTATAAAAAAGTGCATTTTCTGTATTACAGTTCTAAGGAGAAGAATGGAATTTCTTTGAGAGGGATAACATTTCCTTTCATTGGGGTTCAAAGGGAGGGTTCCTTCTCCTCAAAATTGATCGCAAATGTCCATCCAAGGATGCTGATCAGTAATAAGATTTTATAGAGAGAAGGGGGCTTGGTCTATGACATTCCCAGAGCTCCTAATGTGGAGGAACTCCACAACCTGTTCTCCTGCCATGAGGGTGGGAGTAGCTTTCTTTGACTGCCCCTATGGGCAAAAGAACAGGCCAACAGTTTAAAATGTCTAGCCTGGACTCATTTCTCTTTCCTGTGTGGTGTATTTTCTGTGAACTCATGTGGCCGCATCTAGAGTGCAAAGATCACAATTTACCTGCATTTCTGGTACCATAAACTGAACTTCAAGGAAGGATGCCTCTCCCTCTCCTCATTTACCCCAATTCTGATGAGAGGACCTGCAGTTGTTGGATGCTATCCTGTTATGTATCCTTCTCAGTTTCAGGTGTCTATGGAAATGGAGCCAAAGTTTAGATGGAATGGGGCAGCCGGCCAAGCTGGAAGGGAAGCCCTGGGAAGTCGGGGTCCCCCAGACTCGAACCCAAGGTGTGACAGGATGGAACGTGTCATGGAGACTGTGCTAAGCTGTGAGCCTAATGACCTTTCCATCCCCAGGGATCCAAGTGGTAGGAGAGGGAAGAGGGGTAAGTTCCAGATGTTTGGGACAGTCATTTTATTTATTTTTGTGTATTCGTCATTATAGCTTTGGAGTAAACATTTTCTTGTAAAAGTTCTTCACAGGAGACCCAGGATGATTCTAAAAGTTCTTATGCCATTAAAGAAGTTCATACATTTTGTGATGTTCTCTTTATACCCTTTCTGCCATAGTATTATATTGGTGGAACTGAAGTGCAAGTGATTTTTCCCTCCCTCCCCCCAAATCAATAGCAGAAAACCTACACACACACACACACACACACACACACACACACACACACACACACACACACACCCCACACATCTGCCTGAAGTACCATGAACAAGGGGTGACATGTAGCATTCATTGTCTTCAGGCAATGGAGCCACAGGCAATCATTTCATCTCTGAAAACATCTTTTCACACAGATAGGTACTGCCAAATTCTGACACCCATCGACAAGCAGATGATTGAACGGAGCATATCCATTGTCTGGAAGGCATTTATAGAATGTTATTTGGTTTTCTCGTGACATTTATCTTTAGGCTACCATTTTAATTTTCAATTGAAGTGAAGGTAGAGACTCCTCAATTGCAGAGTAAAGGGCATTTTGAAACACGGATACTGCTTTATTTCAAGGTCCAGAAACACTGCTGGAACTGTAGTCTGAGCTCAAATATACATATATATATATATATATATATATATGTATATATGTTATAGATATCATTATAGACAGATAGACATATAGATAGATAGACAGACTGACAGATAGATTAGACAGACGGACGGATGGACAGACAGACAGACAGATAGATAGATGGATGGATAGATGGATAGATAGATAGGCAGATGATAGAGATAGAGATAGAGATAGAGATAGAGATAGAGATAATAGAGATAGAGATAATAGAGATAGAGATAATAGAGATAGAGATAGAGATAGAGATAGAGATAGAGATAGAGATAGAGATAGAGATAGAGATAGAGATAGAGATAGAGATAGAGATAGAGATAGAGATAGAGATAGAGATAGAGATAGAGATCCAGGGTAAATTTGTGTGGAAATAGAGATCTTACTTCTTATTTTAAGTTTTGACAGCATGGAAAGTATATGAAACCGCTTGATATGACTTGTGATTCAAATAACATTAGCTATCAATGGCTTTACCAAAGTAGAGTTTCACAAATATACTCTGTTTTGCCTTGTAATTTTAGGCTGAATTCATTAAGAAACATTATCAAGTCTGCAGCAAAAGCTAATTTCCCAAGCCATGCAGTGTTCGATAATAATGACTGAGGACAGTTCTTATTCAGAAAATTTCAATCAGCCTTGAGCTTAACGGATCATAATGAAACTTTATCGTCCTCTTATTTTCTTGTTTTGACATGATATAAGTGCTCTGGTAATAAAAAAAATTAAATTAAATTTCCCAATAAGGAGATCATGTGGTACTAGAGAATGTGTCAAGTTATGTTGCCGAAATTTAGTGACCCAACAAGCAGCAGTGAGAAGTGATGAGAGCCCCACATATGGTCTCTGTCAAATCTTCAGCTCAGCCTTTGTAGCTCAAAAATAGCCACAGACAACATGCAAACAAATGAGTGTTTCTCTGTTCCAATGAAACTTTATTTATGGATGCTGAAATTGGAATTTTATATACTTCTCATGTGTAATGAAATATTACACTTCTGATTTTTTTCAACCATTTAAAAATACCAAAAACCATTCCTTGCTCCTCTGAGACTTCTACGGGTAACTGAGGAGTAGAAGGTTTTTCAAATAGGATCTGTAGCTTACATATCCTGTCTAGGGTGTCTGCCCCCAACCCAGGTTCTCATCCCTGGTACCATTTCCTCTCTATTATTTAACCAGTGATAACTTCTACAATATAATTGTGAATAACTGATTTCAGTCATCCAGGCCACTCTGTGCCAGGCACTGCATTAAGTATGATTAACTAGTTATCATCAATTGGCTTATATGAAGGATAAAAGTTATTTTCTAAAAAGAAATAGGAAGACCCAAAGTTCCAAAACTGGAAAGCCAATCCCCTCTTCCGATTAAGTCTCTGAGGAGAGTGAACTCAAAATGGTCACCACCAACACTTCCCTCCCCAACTCCCACCAAGTTCACTTCCAAATTGGGCAAAGGCATGGGATGACTCTCCCCTGCTTTCAGGACACCCTGGATCATTTCGCTGCTGGAATGAATCAAGGCTTGATTCCTGCAGCTACCATAAGACTGGGCTGTGGTCCAGTCATCTGGTAAGTCTTTCCACCCTTAGAAGATCACAAGTTCACAACCAGATCTGTTCTATCTCCAATGTTCCTTCACTTAAACTCAGGAAAGAATAAATACAACAGAAACAAAATAAGTAGCCCATGCATTGGTGCACACATAGAGAGTGTGTGTGTGTGTGTGTGTGTGTGTGTGTGTGTGTGTGTGTGTGTGTGCAGGAGAGAACAAAGGAAAGAGGCAGAAAGACAGAGATTACTTTCCCAAATGGAGATTTTTAGTAGTTCTTCCTAACTCAAGAGCCTCAATGAGAGAGTTCCACTCTTAGCTACTACCTTTTATAGGCATATTGAGCTCTAGCTTTTTTGTCACCCTACTATAAGGCAAAAGAAAACAATCAGGATACTTTCAACATGCTTTGAATTGGGAAAAGGTCCCCTCCAGCACTGCCCCAGAAGCAAGCTCACCAAACCCCAACACAGGTGGGTATATCAAGTAGAATGCTACATGTTGTAGTTCCATCACAAAAATTACAAAAAATACTTACAATCCAATTAAAATACTTATAATTATAACATTTCATACTTCAAAATAGAACCCCTAAATTCTGTAAAACAAAAAACGTTGTGAACTGAAATTATCCCACTAAAAAGCTGACTTAAAGAACTAAAAAAGAAAATAAAAGTATCTCAAACTTTTAACAAAGTTATCAAATCTAATTTTTGTCATTAAAAACATGTATTGAGAGCAAACAATCGCATCTTGCTCATTCTGATGTTTATGATATTGTTGTATCCTAAACTAAAGATGTTCTGGAAATATGACTTAAAACCATGTCATTTGGTAACATTTGCAGTTTGCATTTTTAAATCATCTGTAAAGATTTTATTGTAAGTCTTAATGAATTTTTTTTCAAAATAAAGATTTTTAGAACTTCAGAATGTTTTGTTGTCCATTTGAATTAATTTATTTAGTCAATTTAGGACATTATTCCTTGGTTACAATAATCACATTATTTCCCTCCCTCCCCTCCACGCACCCTTCCCGCAGCCAACACGCAATTTCATTGGGTATTACTTGTAGAACTCCAGAATGTTTAAGAACTACTTCCTTTCCAGATCTAAATGCTATTATTTTTTTGTCTCTTTAGCCTTTATGGAGGATATCATGAAGAGCTATTAGCATACTTTGATATAAAAGCTTTCTTGGTATCCTTGTCAGAGACAGGATATTGGGTTAGACAGAAGAGACAGTGACCCAATCTTAGGTGTCATTTCTGATGTTCATAAAAAATCACCAATCTATGAAGCCACAGAAAGTTTCCTTAAATATCTTCACAAAAGTGACTCAACATGCCATGGTTGAAAATGTTCTCTTGTGTTTCTCTAAGTGGGCTATAGACGTTTTATCTTTGCCCCCAGGACTCTTGTATTTTACATTATTTCTTCAATTTCAGAGGAGTGATGTGTCCCTTAATTTGGCATATCCTACACGAACAGTAGATAATCCTAATTAGGTCCAACTCATTAGAATTATCTCTAGTTCATTATTTCTCTAACATTCACTACTTCCAACTAAATGTCCTCCCAAACTTCTATTTCTGTTGGTATCTCTGTGACACAGATTGAAAATTTCAAATTCATTATTGATTTCCTTCCTTCCAACTCCTCTTAGTTTGGCTCTTCACGCTACTTCCCACATGCTTTCTCGCTTCTCCCCTAGAAAATCTGATTAGTCAAATTACTGTAATTGGGCATCTTTACTAAGTGCTTAGATACTTGATCCAGGAGGAATAATGCACATCACCAGGCTCTATTGGCTTCAGGCAAGCAGTGCCTCTAGCCTTTCCATAAGACATGGAAGACCACCACTGGTTTTTAGGGTCTAACTCAAATCATCCTTGAGTGCTTAATCACTTTGCAGAGGTCACCACGTGTTTTGGACTTTCCTAAATCTTTTTTTCTTTCTTTTTAAACTGAGACTGGTTGTCTTATAGTGGAATGGGCTTGAAACTATTTGCTTTACCCTGAGAGACTGAGGAAAATGTCAAATGTCCAGGATATAGGAATCCAGAGGAAATTTTTGTCTGGAACTCTAGTTATGGTCCCTGTGTGAAAAGGGAAATCTGAAGAGATGTTGTCCAGTTTCCAAATGAATGAATTTCCCTTGGCTAAGGAAAATCCTGGGAAAAAATTCACCTGTGGTTTTAGTTTAGTCCAGGTTCCTCAACCCTGTTAGTAAAATTCCATATGTTTTAGGAGCTAGATTTGAAATTGAAATTATTTTCATAAGTTAACCTTTATTTTTTCTGCTTCTTTAAGTTTTATAGGTATTTTTTCAAATTTTATTTTTTAATTCCCTTTGTATGGGTTGGAACAGATCCTTTTTTAACTATTTAGAAAGTGATAACTGATAAGTTTTACATAATGTTTTTTGTCTGTTAAAATGTACAACCCTAGATTTGGAGGTACAGTAGGGACCCTTACATAAGGTTTCATTTTCTGATTTTAGTTACCTATGAGAAGTTAGCCTGCTAAGCACCAAAAGTTTGCTGGGAAGTACAGGCAGTCTGCATACTCCTCCTTTTGCCTCCATTTTTCACTTTTTTAAGAGTATTTTTGTTTTTTGTGGAGGGGTGGAAGTTTGCAGAGCCCTAGACCAAGGAACAGGAGTGGCTTAAGAGAACACATATATATGAGATTAGAGTATATTCCCTTAGATCTCTAGTTTGGGCCATCCATAGCTGCTCTTGTAATATGTGGTTATTGTATTTTTTTTTAATTTCTGCCTGTATATTTGGGACTGTAAAAGATTTATACTCTATGGACTCTTTGAGACTCAGTACATGTGGAAGGAAGGAAAGTTAAAAATTAAGGATCCTTGGGATCCTATTTTCCTAGAGTGGAGATGGACAAAAATAGTACCCTAAATACACTACAGCTATAATTTTCAGGATCCGTGGATATAGTCTTCCAGGTTACATATTTGCCAACCTTACTATGCTTCAATCTTGAAGAGTTGGTATGGTTGTGAAATTTACCATTCTGTGGCCAATGTGGGAGGGAGAAGAAGGAAGGAAGGAAGGAAGGAAGGAAGGAAGGAAGGAAGGAAGGAAGGAAGGAAGGAAGGAAGGAAGGAAGGAAGGAAGGAAGGAAGGAAGGAAGGAAGGAAGGAAGGAAGGAAGGAAGGAAGGAAGGAAGGAAGGAAGGAAGGAAGGAAGGAAGGAAGGAAGGAAGGAAGGAAGGAAGGAAGGAAGGAAGGAAGGAAGGAAGGAAGGAAGGAAGGAAGGAAGGAAGGAAGGAAGGAAGGAAGGAAGGAAGGAAGGAAGGAAGGAAGGAAGGAAGGAAGGAAGGAAGGAAGGAAGGAAGGAAGGATATTTGAAGTATACATCACTATAATAAATACTTTGCACACAAAAAGATAAGTTATACCTTGCTCTCAAGGAACTCATATATTAACACATATATACATGCATATACACAAATAATAAGCCTCCCCAAAGTTAGCCAAACTAATTTTCTGATGAAAGATTTAAAGTACATATTGAGCATATATTTGCAGCTTTTCCAGCTTAATAGAACTTGCCAGATCTTTTGCTATACTGATATAAACGATATAATAAAAAAAAAAAAACACAGGGTCAGCCCTGCCCCAAAATGAGACTTTTAGAAGTATAAACCAGTTTGGTGGAAAGAGTGCTAGGTTTAGAGTCAGGAATAAGGTGAATTTAAATCTTACCTTTGACAACTATTCACTCTGTTTCATTGATTAAGAAGCTAACCTCTCTGATTCTCAAGTTTTCCTCATTTGAATAATGGGAGAAATAATGCCTACAATTTTCATATCACAGTGTTTTTGTGAGAATTAAGAGAATGAATCAAGTTGAACCATTCCCCCAGTTGACAGAATGATCAAAGGAAAGGACATTCAAAGAAAGGCATTTGAACTATAAACAGTCATTGGGAAAATGTCCAAATCATTTGATATTAAAGAAATGCAATTTAAAGTTACACTTCATATCCATCAGATTGAGAAAGGTGACAGAAGAGGAAAAATTAAAAATGTTTGAGAAGGTATGGGAAGACAAGCATATTAATGTGCCATTGGGACAACTGCTAAGTGGTCCAGCCATTCTAGAAAGCAATTTGAAGCACTCCAACATCACTAAACTGGGCTTACCTTTTGACTGAATATTACCTCTACTTAACTTAAAACCTAAATAGGTCAGAGAAAGAGCACAGAATCCACATGCAGAAACATATTTATAGGAACTCTGTAGTACCAAAAACCTAGGAACTAAAGCACTTCCTGCCTGTCAAATGAGTAATAGCTGAATGAATGAATATATAATGAAAGGCTATTGTGCAGTAAAAAATGATGAAAGAGAAGAAAAATCTGAGGAGAATTATATGAACTAATACAAAATGAAGTCAACGACAAAAAGAGAACAATTTAAATAATATTTGAAGATAAAAGAACTTCATCTCAGATCAATGAACTCACCTACCATGATTCCAGTGGATTTAGCTGTGCTACCCACCTTCTGGCAGAGATCTGTTGGAGTTAAGAAAAAAGAACTTATTCTTGAAAATTGAAATTGTGGGAATTTGCTTTTCTTGATTACGAATATTTCTTACAAATTTTGTTACAAGACTTTTTTTAATCAAAGGAAGAAAACAACATGGCTGTTAATTGACAAATAAAATGGGAAAAAAAACTCAATGAAATGCTTTAAAGACCTTAAAGCACTATGTAAATGTCAATTATCTGTGCAGATAGGAAGGTAGACAAGGCACCAAGCTTAGAGTCAGAAACAATTCATTTAAATTGTCTCCTCTGATATTTACTATGTGACCTCAAGCAAGACTAATATCTATAGAATAGCCTTCATCATGTTGCTATATGCCTCAAAAATCTCAAATGGTTTTTGGTAATTTATAAAATAAAGTCCAAACCAGATTTTCCATAACCATTTCAAATTGAATTTGTCCAAAACAGAATTCGTCATTTTGTCAAGGGTACCATCATCCTTCCAGTCATTACATTTGCCACTTTTGAATCATTCTCTAATCCTCATTCCCTCTCACTTCATATAATCTAATCAATCGCCAAGTCTTACTGATTCTAGCTCCATAGCATTTCTTTTATCTATCTTCTCTCTATTCAATCTCACTGTCTCTTTTCTGGACTACTGCAATAACTTGATTGTTCTCCCTACTTGAATTCATTCTTCTTGTGTTTGGAAGAGTAATTTTCCTAAAGTAAGACAGTTCAGGTCATCTCCCTACTTGATAAACTCCAGTGACCCATGAATGCCTCTAGGATCACATAATAACTTGTTTATTCAGCCATTAAAGTCTTTCTCAACCTACTTTTTTGGCCTTATATCACATCATTCCCCTCCACACACAATCTATGGTCCAGTCAAATTGCCATTCTTGTTGTTCCTCCCATCTTTGTACTTTTACACAGGTTGTGCCTAGAATATATTCCCTCCTTCCATCTCTGACCTTTCAGAATCTCTATTTTTCTTCAAAGTTTAGTTCATTTTTCTTCTTCATGAAGTCTTCACTGGTGTGCCCAGCTGCCATTTCCCTCTCCATCCCATCCCCAAATCACTTGGTATTTATTTCAAATAAATTTTACACTTAGAACTTCCTGTCATGCTGGTGCATTCCATTCTCTACCTTTGCCTAAGCACTCCGACTCCCACCCTAAGGCTTGATTTTTCTCTTTGGAAAGAGTTAATCATATCCAGTCCTACCCACTTCTATTGTTTCTTTACACCCACAGTGATGCACTCCATATTGTTTGGAGGGTTTTGTATCCTAGTATATTACTTGGCAAACAGAAAACTCTTAATGCTTTTCCATTCTTTATACTTATGTGTGTGTTATCTCCCCCAGTGGAATATAATATCCCTAAGAGCTGGGACTATTCTAACTTTTATTTTTATACCTTCAAAGCATAGTGACCCGAAATTTATATTGACAGATTGATTATTCTGACATTGAAGGTTCCATGAAATCTGACCCAAGTCTGTATTTATAATCTTTTTCCCACCAATTCCATATCCCAAATTTTCATACCGAATAGATCAGTCCATTTCTTCTTCTCAAAAATTCCCTTCTTTTACTTTAATATCAGTCTTATACTCTTGTCCTGGTTTGGAATACACTTCTTCTACCTTCTTCCTCCTTACCAAATTATTTCTGTCTTTCATATCCTAGCTAAATGTCTATTAAGCCTTTATACTCTAGTTTATTGTAATTTCCTTCCTTTGAAGTAATTCATTCATAAAATATTTATTGATAACCTGCTATAAACAAGAGTATGCTAGACTCAAAGCACTCACTGTACATATTTTTGACTGCACTAAAATATAGCAATACCTCCGTTTTTGTTGTTGGTTGTCATTGGTTTCAGTTTTTGTGGATTTTTTTCTGGGAAAAATTTGTCTCGATTTTCATAGGTTGTCTCAGATTTCATTGGCGTGTCCATGTGACTTCACTTCTCATTTTGCAAAAACAAAGGGCGTGAATCCCCTTTTTCCTGCTCAGTGTGGCATTGTTTCTCATTGCATGAGCATCACCCCATGCATGTAGCCAAACAATTCTATTGCTTTCCAGTGTTTTTATGCTTTTTTTATTTATTTCAAGTGCTAATGCTACAATTCCATGTGATTAGTGCATATATAATTTGGTTTAATGTGTTTATTTTGCATTCTTCAATTTCAAAATGTACATAAGGCATGTAAGATAAAATCACATGTGCTCAAATTTCATTGTCCCTGTTGTGTTTCCCTTGCTAATAAGCTAACCCTTTCTTTTTAGCTACATCATGGGACCAAAAAGTTTCCAGATAGTGCCTTGATACCTAAGGTCCTTATGGAGGGGATTACCCTTCCAAACAATACCCTCTCTCTCCCCTCCTAGCCATCTTCCATACACCAAGAAGAGTCTTCAGAAAGGTGGATGCCATGTTAAATGTTCATTTATTTATCACAGTAATCTTTTATAGTCATTTTGTGTTAGTTTCTTGTTGGTTTTAGTATTAAACAGTATATTTATTCTCTATAAAATGTGTTTTCGGTATGTATTTTGCAGTTTGTAGAATGAATTGATTGGATTTACATTGATTCATGAGGAAATAATTGCCTTGGTTTTGTTGGTTTTGGATTTTGCTGATTGTTTTCAGACAGATTATCAATGAAAACTGAGGTATCACTATCGTTTTTATAATATTATTTAATTCTTGTATGACTTAACATATCGGCTTACATATGCATGTGTTCTATACCCCTCTCCCCTAACTAGAACCTATTCTCCTTGAATTCAAGTTTCCTGAATTATATTTGACATAGAAATCCCTTAATTAATATTTACTAAATGAATAATATTCTTATAAGAATGGGAATGCTTTAAGTTATTTTCAACTATTTATGTTAAAATGGAAAGTGCTAAATGTGAAATTGCTGGTATTTTGACAGGAAATCAGAAGTTACCAAAGGGACAGTCATTTCCATATGAATTGCAATGTTCAACCAGCCTTGGCTGTGAATGTAAAAATCAGCACTAAATTACAAATAAAATAAAAAATAAGATAAAGAATTTAAGTACAACAATTCCAGCCTGACCTATTCAAAAAAGCTGTTGACACTGAAAAATGGGAAATGAAGCTAGGAAAAGACATCAACATGGACTTTTCAGATTTCTTATGAAAGCTTAGGGTAAAGCAAGTGCCATAATGAGGAGGACTAAAGAGACCAGAAACTTCTTTGGCTCTCAATGCCTTGACTTCCTTGCCAAGAAAAATAATGTGATAGCTAAAGGCAATACTGGTTTAGAAAGTCATTTCCAATATCTCACAATAGAATAGAAGATTGTAAGTGTTATTACATCCCTGCCCCATCAAAAAGTAAGAAGCAATTGGCGAATGACTGAATAAATTGTGGTATGTGATGGTGATGCAATAACATTACAAAACAGGTACATTGTACACTAAAAGATACTTAATAGCAAATTTAACTCCTTTCTTAAAAGCAAAATTTGCCAGAAATTAAGACTACTCTATGCCATAAAGGAAAGTTATTTCCATTGAGGAAAAGACTAGAATTGGGAATAATAAGCTACTGAAGATAAATAGAAATTGCCCACTTCAGGATTTATGCCAATTGCATATTTAGGATTTATGCCAATTGCATATTTTCACAGATTCAGACACAGGAAGTTTCTATTGATCAAAAGTAAGCCAGATTAACTGGTTTAAAACATTCCATATTGATTCCTCAGCTATCACAAGAAATTGTGTTCTGTAGTGGGGAAAGAGTTGGTCTTGAAGTCTGGTGACCTGAGTTGGAATTCCTGGTCCTCCTCTTACTACCAGGAGCAAGTCCCTTCACCTTTTTGAAGCTGTTTCCTTACCTCTAAGACAGAGTAATCAGATACCTATATATAAGAAAGGTCTTATCCTGAACTTATTTTGTAAACCTTAAAATATTTTATACATAAGATTATGATGATTTTTCAAACAAAAAGGATTCTTTTGTATCCTGGTCTACACATTTGATTTGATGAGATTTTGCTGTCCCTAGCAGAGAAGAAAGAGGGCTCCTTAATAACATCTTGATGACAGGCACAAACAGTAGTCATGGAACTTGTCCTCATACAAGAAATAAAATCATAAAAGCAGATATATGGAAATAGGTTTTTGCTCAGTAAGTAAGTAAGCTATAAGTTATTCTTCTTTTATCTACATTTGAAAATTATTTTGTATTTTAAAGGGATGAGGATGTTTGCAACCATTCAATTCTCTCCATCCATAAAACAGAATACATGTTTCAACACTTTGTAGATAAAAGTTAGTCAAAGAAACTTCATTCCCTTTAATCCAAAGAATGTATCTTGATCAAGAGGGTGAGGTAGAGCACATCACCTATTATTAGTAATAATAAAATAACTTTGAACTTCTCTCACACCTTTCATCCAGGAATTTAAATTTGCTTATATTAAACCATTTAACTATTTTTTCACTTTATCACACCCAGAGAGGTAATAAGTCTTCAGTGCTTAGAATTTCGATAGGATCTTGTAGTTTCAAAAGAACTTTATAATCATTCATTTTTCAGTGAAGGTTACAAATCTGGAGTGAGCTGCTAAAATTATTCCCACTTTTACAGGTGAAGAAACAGTCGATTTCAGGATGTAATAGAGTAAAGAACACAAAGAAACGAATCTCTGAATTCTGGAATTTCCTTGATTGGGAGAAGAAGGTCTTTCCTTGCTTCAAAAAGAAATGAAATAAAACAGTGATTTTTAGCTTCCCTTTCTTCCTCCCGTCTTCTCACTATCAGGGGGAGAGAAAATACAAGCATAAAGTACTCAAGGATGCTTTTAGCCTACCCAGAAATAATGGAACAAAGCTAAAGTCCTTGTCTTTTCAAAGACACAAACCCAAATATCTCTCAAAACTTAAATGTACTCTTGGAAAGGGTCCTGGACTAAGGGCAAAGGGACTTCCTGACTAATAAGAATCTAGTCTTGGCTCTAACAGACTCTTTTAGACCTATTCCTGCCATTTGTGAACTTGGGCAAGTCATTCAAAAAGACTGAGAAGTTTCCCCTTGTGTAAAATGAATTCATTGAATTTCTAGTGTTTTTCTTTTTATTATTAGTGATTAGCAAAGTGATTGACATGTAACATGTGTTTAATAGATGATAGTTGACCACCTCCACTTCTGTCTTCACAAAATTCTCATAACTATCACAAGGAGCACTGAGGGAAGCAGAGAACTAAGAAGTGACCTGCTTTATGGCATTATAGATTTAAAGCCAGAAGGGGTGATAATTTTCCAGTCTAATCCACTAAATTTCCAGATAAAGAAACCAAGGCTCAGAGAGGTTAAAAGAACTTTTCCAAGGTCACGAAAAGAGTAGTAATAGCAAAGACAACAAAGTAATCCAGTTTATCTGATGGCAAATCAGAGCTTTCCACTAAGAAGTTTAAAATTATTAGATTCTTATTAGAATGTTCTTTTCCAATCTTTTCCTCTCTTTGCATTTTAAGCAGGGTAAAAGGGAGAGAAGGAACAAAATCTTAAAGAAATTATGTATCTAAATTCTAATCTACTCTACAATTTAAGTCCTGCATTTCTCGATGGCATGAAAATAACTCTCATGAATCCTTTTTTGTAATATCAAAATTTCCTCACTTTCTTTCTCTCTCCCTTTCTCTCAAAGAACTTTTACCAATTATTATAGTGCAATCTTTTTTTTTTGTTTATTTTATTTTTTTTATTGTATTTGGTCAATTTCAAACATTATTACTTGGTTACAAAAATCATTTCCTCCCTCCCCTCACCTAACCCCTCTCATAGCCGACCAGCAATTCCACTGGGTATTACATGTGTCCTTGATCAGAACCTATTTCCATGTTGTTGGTGTTTGCATTAAGATGTTCATTTAGAGTCTGCATCCCCAGCCATATCCCCTCAATCCATGTATTCAAGCAGTTGTTTTTCTTCTGTGTTTCTACTCCCAGTGTTTCCTCTGAATGTGGATAGTGTTCTTTCTCATAGATCCTTCCAGGATCACTGCATTGGCACTAATGGTGAAGTCCATTATGTTCGATTGTATCACAGTGTATCAGTCTCTGTGTACAACGTTCTCCTGGTTCTGCTCCTCTCACTCTGCATCACTTCCTGGAGGTTGTTCCAGTCTCCATGGAATTCTTCCACTTTATTATTCCTTTTAGCACAATAGTATTCCATCACCATCAGATACCACAATGTGTTCAGCCATTCCCCAATTGAAGGGCATCCCCTCATTTTTCAATTTTTGGCCACCATAAAGAACGCAGCTATGAATATTTTTGTACGTCTTTTTCCTTATGATCTCTTTGGGGTACAAACCCAGCAATGCTATGGTTGGATCAAAGGGCAGACAGTCTTTTATTGCCCTTTGGGCATAGTTCCAAATTGCCCTCCAGAATGGTTGGATCAATTCACAACTCCACCAGCAATGCATTAATGTTCCAACATTGCCACATCCCTTCAAGCATTCATTACTTTCCTTTGCTATCATGTTAGTCAATCTGCTAGGTGTGAGGTGGTACTTCAGAGTTGTTTTGATTTGCATCTCTCTGATTATAAGAGATTTAGAACACTTTTTCATGTGCTTGTTAATAGTCTTGATTTCTTTGACTGAAAATTGCCTATTCATGTACCTTGCCCACTTATCAATTGCAGAATGGCTTGATTTTTTTGTACAATTGATACAGCTCTTTGTAAATTTGAGTAATTAGACATTTTTCATAGGTTTTTGTAATGAATATTTTTCCCAAATTGTTACTTCTCTTCTAATTTTGATTACATTGGTTTTGTTTGTACAAAAACTTTTTAATTTGATGTAACCAAAATTATTGATTTTACATTTTATGACTCTAAGTCTTGCTTGGTTTTAAAATCTTTCCCTTCCCAAAGGTCTGACATATACTGTTCTCTGTTCACATAATTTACTTATAGTTTCCTTCATTATGGTCAAGTCATTCACCCATTCTGAGTTTATCTTGGTGTAGGGCGTGAGATGCTAATCCAAATCTAATCTCTCCCACATTGTCTTCCAATTTTCCCAGCAGTTTTTATCAAATAATGAATTTTTGTCCCAAAAGCTGTGATCTTAGGGCTTGTCATAGACTGTCTTCCTGAGGTCACTAACCCCAAGATCCTCCTTTCTGTCTCTTAGCCAGTACCATATTATTTTGATGACAACTGCTTTAGAGTATAGTTTGAGATCTGGTACTGCAAGGACAATTTCCTTTGCATTTTTTCAGTCTTTCCGTGGATGTCCTTGATCTTTTGTTCTTCCAAATGAGCTTTGTAATGATTTTTTCTATTTCAGTAAAAAAAGTGTTTTGGAACTTCAATGGATATGGCACTAAATAAGTAAATAAGTTTGGGTAGGATGGTCATTTTTATTATGGTAGCTTGTCCTACCCATGAGCAGTTAATGTTTTTCCAATTGTTTAGATCTAGTTTTAATTGTGTGGAAAGTGTTTTGTAGTTGTGTTCATATAGTTCCTGTGTTTGTCTCAGCAGATAGACTGCTAAGTATTATATATTGTCTAGAGTGATTTTAAATGGAATTTCTCTTTCTAATTCTTGCTACTGAGATGTATTGGAGATGTATAGAAATTCTGATGGGACTTATGTGGGTTTATTTTGTATCCTGCTACTTTGCTAAAGTTGTTGATTATTTCCATTAGCTTTTTAGTTGATTCTCTAGGATTCTTTAAGTAGACCATCATATCATTCACAGAGAGTGATAGCTTGGTCTCTTCATTGCCAATTTTAATACCTTCAATTTATTTTTCTTCTCTATTTGCTACTGCTAGTGTTTCTAGTACAATATTAAATAATACTGGTGATAATGGGCATCCTTGTTTCACTCCTGATCTTATTGGAAAGGCTTCTAGTTTATCCCCATTGCAGATGATGTTTGCTGATGGTTTTAGATAAATACTGTTTATTATTTTTAGGAAAGGCCCTTCTATTCCTATACTTTCTAGTGTTTTCAATAGGAATGAGTGTTGTATTTTGTCAAAAGCTTTTTCTGCCTCTATTGAGAGAATAATGTGATTTTTGTCACTTTGCTTGTTGATATGGTCAATTATGTGGATGGTTTTCCTAATATTGAACCATCTTTGCATTCCTGGTATAAATCCCACCGGATAATAGTGAATAACCCTTGTGATGACTTGTTGGAATCTTTTTGCAAGTATCATATTTAAGATTTTTACATGTATGTTCATTAGGGAGATTGGTCTGTAGTTTTCTTTCTCCATTTTTGACCTGCCTGGTTTTGGAATCAGTCCGATATTTGTGTCATAAAAGGAATTTGGTAGAACTCCCTCTTTGCTTATTATGTCAAATAGTTTGTATAGTATTGGGATTAGCTGTTCTTTAAATGTTTGGCAGAATTCAATTGTGAATCCGTCAGGCCCTGGGGATTTTTTCTTACAGAATTCTTTGATGGCTTGTTCAATTTCTTTTTCTGATATGGGATTATTTAAGAATTCTATTTCTTCTTCTGTTAATTTAGGCAATTATATTTTTGTAAATATTCATCAATATCACCTAGATTGGCATATTTATTGCCATATAATTTGGTAAAATAGTTTTTAATGATTGTTATAATTTCCTCTTCATTGGAGGTTAGGTCTCCCTTTACATTTTGGATATTGTCAATTTGGTTTTCTTCTTTCCTTTTTTTTTAAATTAGATTGACCAGTACTTTGTCTATTTTATTTGTTTTTTCAAAGTACCAGCTTTGTAATGCAGTCATTAATCAGTAAAGTAAAATAAAGTAAACAAGAAAAGCAGTATCTTCTTTTCTGCGTTTGTCATGTTTTTATGACCTAGTACGTGGTCAATCTTTGTGAATGTACCATGTGCTTATAAAAAGAAGGTGTATTCCTTTTTTGTCCCTATTTATTTTTCTCCATGTATCTATTAACTCTAATTTTTCTAAGATTTCATTGACATCATTTACCTCTTTATTTATTCATTTGATTTTTGATATCTTCCCCTAGTTCTGACCTTTCTTCTTTTGCTATATCCTTTTAAACCAGTGGTTTACTTTTTATCAATCCCCCTAATCCCCTCCCTTAATATGTTCCACTTTCTGGCTCCTCCCTTTTTGTTCCCTTCTTGTTTTTCTAGGCTCAGTTAAGTTACCTCCCCCCCTCTCTTTCCCTCCCTTTTTGTACTCCCTTCCCCCTACCTCCCTAGTTTTCCCTTCTCATTAACTTGTAGGATAAGATAAAATTCAAGACCCCAAAATATCTAGATGTTCTTCCCTCTCAGAATTGATTTCACTGAGAGTAAGGTTTAAGTATTACCTATTAACACTCTCTAACTCTCCTTCTTATAAGAGTATTCTTCCCTTCCCATTCCCATGTGTATCTTTATGTGATAAAGATTATCCTATTTACTTTATTTCTTCAAGTATCTCTTGGTGTCATCTTCAATTACCCCCCTCCTTTTTACTTTTTTTGCATACCATCTTATAGCCCTTAATGCCCCAATGTCTTTCTGCGAATGATTCTTCTAATTACTATAATGGTGAATACATTATTTGAGAGTTACAAATAACATTTTCCCCATATATTAATATATAATTTGACCTTATTGTGCCCTTAAAGAAAAGAGTTTGAATAAAGAAAAAACATTTTCCCCTTTTCCCTCTCTTTCTTATTTACGTTTTCATGTTTCTCTTGATCTTTGTGTTTGGTTATCAAACTTTCCACTTAGTTCTAGTATTTTCTTTACAAATACTTGTAAATTTTCTATTTTGTTGAATGCCCATACTTTCACCTGGAAAGATATACTCAGTTTTGATGGATAGGTAATTCTTAGTTGAAGACCAATTTCTCTTGCCTTTCTGAATATCATGTTCCAGGATTTGCAGTTCTTTAGTGTGGAAGGTCTTGTGTGATCCTGATTGGTGCTCCTTGGTATCTGAATTTTCTTTTCGGCTCCTTATAGAATTTTCTCCTTAGCTTGAAAGCTCTTGAATTTGGCAATTACATTCCTGAGAGTTGTCTTTTGAGAATTTAGTGTAGAGGGTTTTCTATGAAGTCTTTCAATGTCTATTTTGCCCCCTTGTTCAAGAACATCAGGGCAGTTTTCTTGGATGATTTCTTGTGGTATGATGTCAAGATTTCTGTTCATTTCTGGCTTTTCAGATAGTCCAATGATTCTCAAATTGTCTTGTCATGATCTGTTTTCTTGATTTGTCATCTTGTCAGTGAGATATTTTATGTTTTCTTCTATTTTGCCAATCTTTTGACATTGCTTTATTAATTCTTGCTGTTTTGCAAGATCATTAGTTTCCAGTTGCCCAATTCTAGTCCTTCAGGCCTGGTTTTCTGTTATAATCTTTTGATTTTCTGCTTTAATATTTTGATTTTCTGTTATAATCTTTTGAATTTTGTTTTCAGTTTAGTCTATCCTGCTTTCCGTGGCTTCCAGCTGTTTCTCCAATTGGGGGTTCTTGTCCTTTAAACTGTTATTTTCTCTTTGAAATATTTCCCATTTTTTTTGCCAGTAGGCTTCCATATTTTTGATAAGCTCCAATTTAAATTCTTCAAGAGCTTGTGGACAATTTCCATTTTTTGGGAAGGTTTTGGATTTGTTTGAATTTCCTCCTCTATTTCCTCTGTAGCCTGGGTTTTTCTTCCATAAACATTTTCCAGGGTCAATGCCTTTTTTTGTTTTGTTTTGTTTTTTGGTGGATGGAGGTTGTAGCTCCTGGGCACAATTTGCCATCACTGTGGAGGTTTTTCCTTCCCTTTTTACTCAGAAATCTGAGTGAGATGGGTAGGCTCTCTATGTATGGAGTTAAGGAGCAAGGATTTTGTCTGAGGCAAGCTCTTGAATCTCTGCAGCTTCTGCTGTTTGCTGCCCTTCTCTGTACCATCTTCCCTAGAACGACCATGGTCTGTGCTCCCTAGGCTGCTGGGGTTCCAGGTGTAGCTGCTCTCAGAGGTAGGTCTTTGGTGGTCTTAGTCAGCTCCCAAGGACCTAGAGGTGCCCCTTACTCATGCTAGAGGTGCCCCTTGCTCATTTGCTGATTCTGGCGCATGCCAACTCTGATTCTGGCTCTATAGGGAGAGTGGGGGAGGGTAGCTCACATTTAGGTGGGAGCTTTTTCACCCCCTTATAGTGTAGAAATGCCCAAATCCCACATACCTTCAATATTATGCCCTACTGTAGAGTCCCTTCCTTTTTTATATGAATTTGGTTTTTTGGTCTTTTGAGGTAGTCTATATTGGTGGGTGCTGAGGAGAGGAAGAGTCCCACATCTAGACTGCTGCCATGCTTACCCTGAAGTCTATATTCCAATCTTTTAAGGAAAACAAAAGTCATACTTAAAGAAAATATTATTTTATCAGTAAGATTGATCATGTCAGGAGTCCAGAATGTTATCCATATTCCATATTCATGGGATATGTTTTTCTACCTTAAAAATAAATAGCCAAATGTCTTTCATTCAGGAGAGTTCAATCTCAATTTCTTCTAATAAATCTTCATGATTTTCTGGACAAGGCAATAAGCCAGTTGGAAACTATAAGAAGTACCCAAGATGTCTTGTGCCAGAAAACTGAAAAGAAAAAAAAATATTAACCTACAATATAAATGTATCATGTCCTATAAACCATAACTATTCTTTGAAGGACCTCAACCATCCAAGCAGTGGCCTGGTCTGAGCCTGCCCAGTTAGTGGACCTCCCGGTTTGGCAAACTGTAGGCCTGACCCAAGTGGATCCTTTCCCCAGTCTTTAGCAGACATTACAAAGCAAACAACAAATACTCCAAGAATGCTAACATCTGCTTCAGGGAAATACATGGATTCCAAAAGAAAAGACATTTAGGGTGAATAACACAGTCATCAGAGAAATATTTTGCCCTGAATTTACCTGGGCTGTAATTCATTTCAGTGTTCTGGTTCTCTAAGTTCTAAAATCACTGACTGAACCCAACCCCTCTCAAAGCAGAAGAGAAAACAAACCACAGCAACAGCCAAAAAAAACAACCTCCTCTGAATTTAATTTATTTTTCCATCCTTGAGCACTTTGACCATGATAAAGCCATGACTTTCTTCCAGATTTGCAGTGAGAAAATGACATATCTAGCCATGACCATTGTGAGTAAGCAGAAGGTTCACAATGAATGTGTTGCAAAACTGAGAATCTATTTTAAAACTTTGCCTAGAAATCCTTTAAAAGCTTTTGTTGTTTGTTTGTTTTTGTAATTCCAATAAAAGAGTACATGAACACTAGTTTGAAGGAAATTTAATTTGGCAAGTTCCTGCTTAACAGTCATTTGTGCTACTGGTAAAAGTTGTTCATTTTATTCCAAACTGCACTGAACGTCCCTGGGAGTAAGAGGCTCTTTAAATCTCAATCAAAGGTTAGAAGGCAGTGCTTGTTGGGCCTTTCCTTAAGTCTGCCAAGCTGGCATGGAGGCAGCTCATTTGGGAGACTTTTTTTACACAAGTCTTCATTCAAAACCAAAATTGGACCCAACTGTCCCTTGCAATTAAATTTCAGTGATTCAAGCTGGGTGTTTGTGTTTTTGCTAGTTGATTAATAGTGCTCACATTTAAATGGTCACAGCCAGCCTTTGAAGTCATTAACACCCCATTAAGATGAATAGGGAGAACTTCACACCTTTTGTTTCAGTCAGCTGGGCTGCAGACTTTACAAAACAGCAAGGCACTTATTTAGAGGGAAGATTATCCTGACAAGCAGCCAGGCTACAAACTTTCCAAGCCCAGCCCTCCCAGAACCTTGTTTTTGGAAGCCTGCTTCCAAAATCCCCCATAAGAATCCTCACCCTGCTGCCTTTCTAGACCTGCATATATTCAGTCCTGTCCTTCAGAAGTGTTTACTAAGCCAGGAATTCACTATTCACTGCCGTTCCCTTTGCTTCAAGACTGTAATTATGAGTGCGAGATTTCCGCTTCTACAGAAAAGCAATAGTAACATGCATTAGGTCTACTTTTGTTTATAAAAATTCATTGCATGGATTTCTCCACTTGCTAACACTAATACCCCGTACTGCATTCTCCCACTCTACGGTGGAGGTTTTAAATGATTGGCAAAGCCCAAATACGAATTTATATGGTTTATTGTGAGGAAAAATTAGAAATGGAAAAGTCCAAGGCTCCGGCTGCCTCTGCTTTTGTCTAACCACCACTGCTTATTAACAGAAGCCTGGGCCATTAGTAATGTAGCACTTCATATGTCTAACTCCGATTCTCTGTCTCAATACCCCTTTCCAAATAACTTGCAAAATGGCGGTGGTCGTTTTTAAACAAAAACAGCTGTCTATAAACATGTTAAATACTGTAATTCACCGTTGTATTTGGAGTTCCCATAGTGACATAAGAATATACTGTAATAGTTGGAGTCGATCTGGACTCGGTATTGTTTCCAGTTCAGTTCTCTTCAATTACGTTACTAGAGGGTTTTCATTTAATCAAAATGGTAGCATTATGTTATTGACTGTTATCATTCAAAGTGAATCTTATTGAATCAAAAATTACTTAATGCCATCTTGTCAAATTCCACAGCCACTCCCCATCTCCTTCTCATGGAAACTGATCACTTCACTTCTTAATGTCTCCAACAGTCAAATCTTTTACATCTATGCATGATAGACTGCGCCATCTGTAAGGTTTACAAACCATAATCCGTCTATAAAATCTCCCCTACATAGACTAGAGAATGCTTTTTTGAGTCCCACACCTCTTCCCCATTCTCCACTCCCACCCTTTTCATATATCCCTGGGCATCTTGCCAGCATTCATATCCAGAGGAGGAAAAACATCTCTTTCCCATTTCTTGCTGGGGCACATTTCTGAGATCCTAGCAGGTTAGCTCCATGAATCATTTGGACATAAGCAAGGCTTAGAAGAAAAATTTTCTCCTTGCAATCGATATATGATGAAAAATAGATTGATATGTGTTACCAGTGACCACAAACACTTGGGAATTGGCTTGGGGAATATGGTTAAGGAGATCTGTGATTAGAAAGGGAGATGCGTCAATATTTGAGACAATATGTAAAAAGCCCAGTGGTACACAGTTACTATAAAATGGCAGACTGGAAAGTAACTTGGATTTAGAGGATCTGATTTTAAACCCTGTCTTTCTTATACTCTCTTCTGTGATCTTGGACAAGTCATATAATATTTCTATACCTCAGTTTCATTACCTGTCAAATGGAGAATTTAGACTAGAACTCTGAGGTTGAAAGTACCATTTCATGTTCTAAAGGATGGGGACAATCAAATGTCTTTTTTAGGACTCATTAATGGGATCTATCCAGGTTCAGTCAAAGGAGAATCTGGTTTTAATGAGGGAGGTTAGGCAATCTCTTCTTTCACTCTTCAGTCCATTAACCCCCTAACTGCAAGGACGATTTTACTAATAGCTGAGTAGGATAGATTTTTTTTAAATGAGAGAAAAAGGAGTTGGGGGATAAAAATTCATTCAACATGTACATGAATCATGTAGGAGATAGCTAGCTTATTCACTTAGTATAATGCCCTACTCATAGCAGATAATAAATGACTTTACAATTTATTCATTCGTTCCAACTTTCAAAAGGAGGTACTGGTAAACATGAAAAGAGTCTGGTACTAGCTAAGAAATATAATGGTATATCAATGGAATAGATTAGATACATAATATACATGGTTAAATGACAATGGTAACCCAGTGTTTGATAAACTCAAAGACACCAGTTTTTAGGATAAGAACTCATTATTTTACAAAAACTACTAGGAAAACTGGAAAATAGAATGGCAGAAATTAGATACAGACCAATATCTCATACTCTATGCCAAAATAAGGTTAATACATATATATATAACATATATATATATATATATGATTTACATATAAAGAGTGATACCATAAGTACATTAAAGTAACAGAATAGTTTACCTGGAAGATCTATGGAGAAGGAAAAAATTTGTGATTAAACAAGAGATAGAGAAAATTACAAGATGTAAAGTGAATAATTTTCATCATATTAAACTAAAAAGCTTTTGTACAAACAAAACCAATGTCACCAAGAATAGAAGAGAGAAGAAAAACAAACTGGGGGAAAATTTTATAACAAATTTCTCTGTTAAAGGTCTAATCTCTCAAATGTATAAGAAGTTAAATATGTAAGACTATAAGCCATTCACCAATTGACAAATGGTCAAAGGATATGAACAAGCAGTTTTCAGATGAAGTAATCAAAGCTATCAACAATTATATGAAAAAATGTTCTAATTCACTCTTTATTAGAGAAATGCAAATTAAAACAACTATGAGGTACTAATTCATGCCAATCAAATTCATCAATATGAACATAAAGGAAATTGATAAATATTGGAGGGGATGTGTCAAAATTGGGACACTTTTTTATTGTTAGCGGAGTTGTGAACTGATCCAACCATTCCGGAGGGCAATTGGAACTATGCCCAGAGGATTATAAAACTGTGCATACTACTTGATTCTATAACATCACTACTGGGTCTATATACCAAAGAGATGATAAAAAAAGGGGAAAGGATCTACTTGTACAAAAATATTTATAGCAGCTCTTTTTGTAGTGGCAAAGAATAGGAAATTGAAGGGATATCCATCATTTGGGGAATGGCTAAGCAAATTGTAGTATATATTGGTGATGGGATATTATAGTACCATTAGAAGTAATAAATAGGAGAAGGAGTCAAGATGGTGGCATAGAGGCAGCATAAGTTCAGACCTCTGAAAACCCTTCCTCATCAATTAAAAACCAAATGCTCCTAGGGGACTGAAAACCAAATCTAACAACAGGACGGAGCTAAGGAACCCTCCTGTTGGACTCAACTTAAAAGGTATGTCCCCAAAAAGCCCGAATTCTTACATGCAGGCAAGGGAGCTAATCTAGAGGGATTACCTTGTGGTCTAAGCTGTGCCAGGACCAGGGCTCCAAACATGGGTGGCTGGGAGGCATCTAGAGGAGAAGCTCAGAGGAGGCAGCTTAGTCACAGCAGCAGAGACACTCCATATTGTCCCACCCCACTCCCAAGGTTTTGGCCAGAGGGTACATCCAGCTCTATAAATTCAACTAAACTGGGCTTAATCTCATCAAGCCTTAAGAGGGCAGGGAAGCTCAAGCTCCAGTACTCCTCCCCCACAGACTGCTCTGAGACCTTTGCTAAACTCCAAGGGTGAAGGCTGACCTAAAAGCCCAAACTCACATATCTAGCACACAATGAGAGGAGCAAGAGTGCAGGCAACTACAGGGGGGAAAGAAGGGGCAAATATGAGCAAGCAATAGAAAAAGAAAAAAGAAATTATAATCTCCAGCTTATATCTAGGCAATGCACAAAGAGCAAATGTAACAGAGGAAGATCAAAGAACACCAAGCAAAAACACAGAAACTCCAGCAAATTGGACACAGGCTTTGGAAGAACTCAAAATAAAATTCAAAAAACAATTAAGAGAGGTTGAAGACAACTGGGAAAAGAACTTAAAAAGCAAAATAAGTCATCTGGAAAAAGGGGCACTTGAACTAAAATGAGAAAATAGTGTCTTGAAAGCCAAAATTAATCAGCTTGAAAATGAGGCAAAAGAGATGAAAGATGATCTCCAAAGGAAATCAGACCAGAAGGAAAATTATGATCAAAAAGCCAGGGATGAAATTCAGTCTTTAAAAACCCAGAATACAATAATTATAAGCAAGAAACTTCACAAGGCAGCAGGACACTATAAAACAAAATCAAAACAATGAAAAACTTGAGGAAAATATGAAATACCTCATTCACAAAACAGAAGATTTAGAAAACCATTCCAGGAGAGACAACTTAAGAATTATTGGTCTACTGGAAGACCATGACAAAAGGAAAAGTCTGGACATTTTTCTACAGGAAATTATCCAAGAAATCTGCCCCAATATTCTAGAACAAGAGGGAAAAGTAGAGATTGAAAGAACCCACAGATCACCTCCTGTACTTAATGCCCGATGCACAACTCCCAGGAATGTTATAGTCAAATTCAAGAACTATCAGACCAAGGAAAAGAATTATAACAATCTACTAAGAAGAAGTCATTCAGATACCATGGAACTATAGTTAGGATAACACAGGATCTGGCTGCATCTACACTAAAACACCAAAATGCATGGAATATGATATTTTTGAAAGCAAGGGAACTAGGTCTACAAACAAGAATCAACTACCCAGCAAAAATCACTATATTCTTACAGGGAAAAGTATGGTCATTTAATAAAATAGAAGAATTCCAAGCATTTGTAAAGAAAAGACCAGACCTGTACAGAAAATCTGATGCCCAAACAGAACTCAAGAAAATCATCAAAAGGTAATTAAGAAAGGGGGAAAAACAAAACAAAAAACAAATTTTTCTTAAGGGACCCAATAAGTTAAAATGATATGTATACCTACAAGAAAAGAGGATATTGGTAACTCTTAAAAATTGTTATTATCACCTGGGTAGCTATAAGAATTATACTTAGAGGCAACAGTGACAAACTGTATACAATGAAATGCAAAGACATAAATATGTATATAGATATATGTATGCATAAATATATATATATATATGTACATATATACAACTAGAGTTTAAAATGAGGTTAATATTAAGAGAAATAGGAAAAGAAAAAAAATGAGGTAAATTTATAGGTCACGAAGAAGCTCATGGTGGGTGGGGGCGAGAACATCAATACACTGGAAGGGTAAACAGGTTGGAGATAGGAAATACTCAATTCTTACATGCAGTGAAATTGACTCAGAGAGAGAAGAACAATCAAATACATTGGGGCAGAGAATTGATTTGTGCCCTATAGGGAAGTAGAAGGGTAACAAACAGACTGATGGTGAGGGAAGCAATACAAGGGGGGGAGAGGGTGGGGGTAGTTTAAAAAGACTGTAAAGAAAATAAGAGGTGAATAAGAAGGGAGGGGGTATAAAAGGAAGTAAAATAAGGGTGGGAATTAGGGGGGCTGATTAAAAACAAAACAATGGGGTAGAAGGAAATAGTGAAAAAAGAAAGGGCAGGACTAGGAGTGGAAATCAAAATGCTGGGAAATACACAGCTGGTAATCATAACTCTGAATGTGAATGGAATGAACTCACCCATAAAATGCAAGTGAATAGCAGTGTGGATTAGAAACCAAAACCCTACCATATGTTGTCTATAAGAAACACACATAAGGAAGGCAGACACCCAGAGGGTAAAAGTTAGAGGATGGAGCCAAATCTATTGGGCATCAACTGATAAAAAGAAGGCTGTATAAACTAGAAGCCTTCCCAATAAGATTAGGAGTGAAACAAGGATGCCCATTATCATCTTTATTATTTAACATTGTACTAGAAAAATTAGCAATAGAAATTAGGGAAGAAAAAGAAATTGAAGGTATTAAAATAGGCAATAAGGAGACCAGGATATCACTCTTTACAGATGATATGATGGTTTACTTAAAGAATCCTAGAGAATCAACTAAAAAGCTAGTCAAAATAATCAACAACTTTATCAAAGTTACAGGATACAAAACAAACCCACATAAGTCATCAGAATTTCTATAAATTTCCAACACATCTCAACAGCAAGAATTAGAAAGAGAAATTCCATTTAAAATCACCCTAAACAACATAAAATACTTAGGAATCTATCTGCCCAGACAAACACAGGAAGTATATGAACACAACTACAAAATACTCTCCACACAATTAAAACTAGATCAAAACAATTGGAAAAACATCAATTGCTCACGGGTAGGATGAACTAACATAATGAAAATGACAATTCTACCCAAATTAATTTGCTTATTTAATGCCAAACCCATTGAACTACCAAAAAACATTTTTACTGAATTAGAAAAAAACATAAAAATGATCAAGGATATCTAGGGAGATAATGAAAAAAATGAAAAGGAAGTTGGCTTTACAATCCCAGATCTCAAACTATACTATAAACCAGTGGTCATCAAAACAATATTATATTAGCTAAGAGACAGAAAGGAGGATCAGTGGAATACATTTGTGGTAAGTGACCTCATCAAGACAGACTATGATAAGCCCACAGATCCCAGCTTTGAGGACCAAAATCCACTATTTGATAAAATACTACTAGAAAAATTGGAAGTCAGTATGGGAGAGAGTAGGTTTGGATCAACATCTCACACTCTACACCAAGATAAACTCAGAATGGGTGAATAACTTGAATATAAAGAAGGAAACTATAAGCAAATTATGAGAACACAGAATAGTATACTTGTCAGATCTTTGGGAAAGATTTTAAAACCAAGCAAGAGCTAGAAAAAAATCACAAAATGTAAAATCAATAATTTCGATAACATCAAATTAAAAAGGTTTTGTACAAACAAAACCAATGCAACCAAAATTAGAAGGGAAGCAACAATTTGGGCAATAATCTTCATAACAAAAACATCTGACAAAGGTCTAATTACTCAAATCTATAAAGAGCTAAACCAGTTGTAGAAAATATCAAGCCATTCTCCAATTGATAACTGGGCAAGGGACATGAATAGGCAATTTTCAGTTAAAGAAATCAAGACTATTAATAAGCACATGAAAAAGTGTTCTAAATCTGTTATAATCAGAGAGATGCAAATCAAAACAACTCTGAGATATTACCTCATACCTAGCAGATTGGCTAACATGACAGCAAAGGAAAGTAATGAATGCTGGAGGGGATGTGGCAAAGTAGGGACATTAATTCATTGCTGGTGGAGTTGTGAACTGATCCAACCATTCTGGAGGGCAATTTGGAACTATTCCCAAAGGGTGCAAAAATCTGTCCGCCCTTTGATCCAGCCATAGCACTGCTGGTTTTGTACCCCAAAGAGACAGTAAGGAAAAAGACATGTACAAGAATATTCATAGCTGCACTCTTTGTGGTGGCAAAATTTTGGAAAATGAGGGGATGCCCTTCAATTCGGGAATGGCTGAACAAATTGTGGTATATGTTAGTGATGGAATACTATTGTTCTCAAAGGAATAATTAAAATAATAATAAATAATAATAATAATAAAATATGAAGTGGAATGACCTCCAGGATCTGATGCAGAGTGAGAGGAGCAGAACCAGGAAAACAGGAAACACAGAGACTGATACACGGTGGTATAATCGAATGTAATGGACTTCTCCATTAGTGGAAGTGCAACAACTGAACAACCCAGAGGGTTCTATGAGGAAGAACACTATCCACATTTAGAGGAAAAACTGTTAGAGTTGAAACACTGAAGAAAAACAATTGCTTGATTACATGAATTGAAGGGGATATGATTGGGGATGTACACTCTAAATGACAGCCAGTGCAAACATCAACAACATAGAAATAGATTCTGATCAAGGACACATGTAATACCCAATGGAATTGGGCATCAACTAAGGAAAGTGTTGTGGGGGAGGGGAGGGAGGGAAAGAATATGATTGTTGTAACCAAGGAAAAATATTCTAAATTGACTAAATAAAATTAAAAAAATAAATAAATTAAAAATAAATAAATAATATACATATAAAAAGAAGTAATAAGTAGGATAATTTCGATAAACAACATATAAAAGTAATGAAAGATTAATCATAAGCAACATAAAAGGTTGATTTGATTTTTGCATGGGAAAATGTCCCTCTATGTCCTCTATGTCCTAGGGGAATGGCACCATTTCCTGGGTATTTTGAAGGAGTACATATGGATGGAAGTCCCTGGGTCGATATAAATGTAATAGAATGAGAGTATGGTAGAAGAATAGAGCAATAGGAGGTAGAGTAGAATAGCTAGCTCATATGGAAGAAGAATGGGTGGAAGAAGTGCCATGGAGAAGGGGAGGACTGAGTCAAGGGCTGGTAGTAGTAGAACCCTATTCTCTTTACACCTTTAATAAAGAGAGAACAATGCACACAATTTGAAGCGTAAAAATCTTCTTAATATACAGAGAAACAGAAGTGAAGGGGAATGGGATAAGGGAGAGGCCAGAAGTCCCCTTGGGGCCTGGGGGAATAGGAGAAGGAAGGT
The DNA here is from genome assembly GCF_027887165.1 of Monodelphis domestica. Taxonomy (NCBI): domain Eukaryota; kingdom Metazoa; phylum Chordata; class Mammalia; order Didelphimorphia; family Didelphidae; genus Monodelphis; species Monodelphis domestica. The sequence goes on along the minus strand of NC_077229.1, from coordinate 520,960,911 downwards.
TTGAAAGGAGAGCAAGGGGATGTACATAACGGGTGGGAAGATAGGAATATCTAGCGGGGTGAGTAAACATCAAGAGGGAGGAGTGCAATGTGAGTGGGGAAAGGATAAGGAAGGATTGGATTTGGGGGAAAGGGTATGAACTTGAGAGATATTAGTCAAAGGAAAGATCAATGAGATAAGGAAGGATACAGCACAAAGAACGGAAGAGAACAGTGAGGAAGAACTGAATATATGGAAATGCATAGCTAGTAAATATAACAATGAATATAAATGGGATGAATTCACCCAAGTGAAGAAATGGAGATAACATAAAGAATAAAAATTAAATATGAATTTAAAATTAATTATAAATTAAAATAAAAACCAGTATCTGACAATGTGTTGTTTATAAGAAACACATGGAAAATAAGAGATACACACATAGAATAAAAGTGAGAGGCTGAAACAGAATATACTATGTCTTAGGTGCTCCATATAAGGCAGGGGTGGTAGTCTGACAGAAATAGGGTGAAAATGGATACAATTGGATGGGATTAAGAGGATAACTATATTATATTGGTGGGGATAGGTACTATGGAAAATGAAGCATCATCAATATTGTTCCTTAAAATAAGTTACTAACTTGGCCTAGACTGGTGGTTGTCTGATCAATGGAGGGCAAGAGGATACATAAAGGGAGGGAAGAAAGGAATATCTAGAGGTGAGTAAATATCAAGAGGGGGGGTATAATGTGAAGGGGGAGAGGATAAGAGAGGATTGGATTTGGGGAAAGGGGTGTGAATTGGAGAGCTATTAGTCAAGGAAAGATCAAAGAAGGAAGGATACAGTATACAGAAAGGAAGGAAGCATCATCAGTATTGCACCTTGAAATAAGTTACTAACTTGACCTAGACTGATGGTTGTTTGTAACATTAGGCTGTGAGCCAGTTTGATATGCCTCACCACATCCTTGACTGATAGAATACAATCTGACTGCTTTTACTTTTATGAAAAGGTATACAGGTTTATTAAATCTTTCAAAACAGGAAAAAGGTAGGAGGGCCAGGGAATAGGATTCCTTAATTCTAGTTTCTCTAATTCTCCTCCCTCCAAATTATGGATTTCTCACGAAATCCTCTTCTTGTCTTGATACACTGCCCTTCTACACTGTCTGTCTTGAACCCCCAAATCCTTATCTATCTACCTGACCTACTGGCCTCCCAAAATATTGTTGGTGGATGAGTTTATAGTTTGTTTGGAATAGATAAGGCAAGGGTGGTGGCAAAGTCACCCTAGTGGGTCCAACCAATATGGCTACTACAGCTTCACTCCAAGACAGACAGGTTCTGGCTCGGGTTGGTTTCTTCACAGTATAGGTGAAATATATTAAGCTACTGGAACACAGGAACAAGGTTGACAGGAACAGGAGATATCCATGTGGATCTCAATGAAAGGATGGTTGATAGGAGAAATCACAGAATCAGGTCAAATGGCTTCCAGAAGAAAGTTAGTGCTCTCTCCAAGCTCAAGAAGAGATAGGAACACTCCCCCCTCCTGAATTACATCTGTTCCCCACACTCATTGAAACCTTTCCTTTTATGTTCCATGCATGAGCCATCTTGCTTTGCAAAGCCATACCTCATCTGCAAAATACCTTATCTGTCATTTCCCTCTTTCAACCTGTATACAAGAGTTATAGCATCTAGATTTTTAAAGGAAAAACCAAATGAGACTGAGATGAAATAGATAATGAAATAATAATAAAGGGAGACTTTAATTTTCGCTTCTCAGAATTAAGTAAATCTAACTAAAACGTAAATAAGAAAGAAGCTAAGCAGATGAATAAAACCTTAGATAAGTTAAATATGATGGAGAGTCCCCACACACTTGCATGAGACTGGTATTAAATCTTAGCCTAAGAATACACATAATTTAAACATAGTTTCTGTTGGAACTACAATGAACTAGAGATCCTAAATATTTTGCAAAAGTCTTACTTGAACATATCATACTCTAGAGATAATGCATTCCTGAAGGATTATGACATTGGAATAAAAGTTCTACTCAGTATGGCCAAGCTGGAAAGGCTTGGTTTTGGAAAGAGTATGGTCCTGGCAACAAATTGTGTCTGCTGCCCAAGGACCAATCTAGTTAAATATGGCCCTATTAATATATTTAACTGAGAAGAAATGGATTAAATTGTTCAAATTAGAGGCTGATAGGAACATAAAGAAACAGACCTAATAATTACATTGCTTGAGCAGTTGTGAATTGTTTTTTTTAGAAAACAAGATACATTAAAAGTTATAAAGCTATTCATTGGCCTAGGAATCCCATTAGGATTCTAACGGCATTTTTGAGAGGGTAAAAAGCTATGTATGTATGAAAGTATTTTTGGAAGCTTTGTTTATAATGGTAAAATAACTGGAAATAATGCAGAGGCAATGATTGAGAGAAATAGCTGAATAGATTGTGACAGTTGATTGTTTTATGTTATTAGAAATGACAAATATTGGAAATATAAAGAAATTTTGGGAAATATTTGAAGAGATGAAAACAAGAGAAAAATAAAAATAAATACTATGATTACAGTTGTCCCTTGCAATATCGCAATTCAGTTATCAAGGTTTTTACTGTATTGTAGGTTTTTTTAAAAATATATCTAATTCTGTATTGCAAAGTTTTCACTATATTGTGGGGTTTTGTGGATGAATATGGTATTGTACACAATGTAAATACAATACACCACTATGACTTGCACAAATTTGCCAACATGAGATTGTTCATGGCACAATATTGGCTGAAGGAATAAAGGCGACCAACCACAGCATTGTGTTCTGTTTCCTGGGTGCTGATTGGTTAAGTGTTTATAAGAGTGTGAAAGGTTTATAGGAGAATGGGAAGGGTTTATAAAGCCTTAAAATATATATAAATAAGAAAATAAATGCAATGCCTCTACTTCACAGATTTTCACCTTTCCCAGGGGTCTCTGGAACATAACTTCTATGACAGGTGAGGGATCACAGTACATTTGAAAACTAGCAGCCACAAAATCAAGAGAAAAATATCAAAGTAAAACAAATCCAAAAGGAACTCAAAAGTAGAGGATGTTTATATTAGCTGGTATATATAATCCATATATTTTAAACAGTGCAAACAAGTGGAATTTGTGGGTTTGCACATAATTTTTATGCATTTCCTTATTTAAATGTTTTTTGGTGGTGGTTGTAGTTTCTTTTTTTATATTTAAGTATTTTTTCATGGTTACATAATTCATGTACTTTCCCTCCCATTTCCCCCTCTCCTCTCCCAGAGCCAACAAACAATTCCACTGGGTTATGCATGTACTATCACTCAATACCTATTTCCATATTAATCATTTTTGTAAGAATCTTTTAAAAACCAAAACCCCACATCCAATACCCATGTAAACAAGTAAAAAATAAAATGTTTCCCTTCTGTGTTTCTATTCCCACAATTCTTTTGTTCAATGTGGATAGCATTCCTTATCACAAATCCCTCATGAGGGGCCTGGATCATTGCATTGCTATCAGTAGCAAAATCGATTACATATGATCATCTATAATGTTTCAGTCTCTGTGTACAATGTTCTCCTTGTTCTGGGTGGTTGTGGTTTCTAAGTTTTAAATTTTACAAATAAAATGGGGGCGGTGGGAAGGCAGGAAGACAGCAACGGGGAGAGAGGGAAAGAAGAAGGAAAAGAGGGAAAGAGAGAAGAAGTACATATTATGTGCCAAGAACTGTGCTAAACACTTTTCAAACATTATCTCATCTGATCTTCACAACAATCTTGTCAGGTAAGTGCTTTTATTTTCCCCCATTTTTTAGCTGAGGTAAATGAAGCAGATAGAGGTAAAGTGACTCATCTAGGGACACATAATATCTTGAGCCATATTTAAACACCCTGATGAGTAGATCTTCTATGTGAAAAAACACAGTTAAGAATTACATGGAATGAGAAGATTTAGAGAGAACTTCATACCACTGAAGTCCCAACTCTGCCAAGTATTAATAATAATGGTCAGTTCTCTCTGAAGAATCTTACTTTTGCTGCTGCTGCAGCTTCTGTTCTAGGCAGTCTTGGATAGTAACCCTTACTGGGAAAGCTCTCAACTCAAATTGTCTTTAATTATTACCTTGTGTCATTCTTGTTGGTTTCAGAAAGTTGGAAAGGGGAACAGAGCCCTGATGCTTCAGAGATAAGGACCTGCATATATTTCATCAAGATAAAGTCAACTTTCAAAGGATCCATTCCAAGACAAGTTCATGATTGTCTTAGAATAGTGATAGCAAACCTTTTAGAGACGGTGTGCTGGGCCCCTCCCCCACCTCACCCCCAAGACCATGTGCCATACCCCACCTCTTACGTCACACAGGGGAGGAAGGAAGTGCTCCCATTAGGCTTCTGAGCAGAGGGGCATGTCATGTGAGAAATGTCCTCAGTGCAGGGAAGTGGCCCAAGCATATTGTTTCCCTCCAGCTCTGCTGCCTGTGAAATGCTAGTAAAGAACTGGGGAGGAGCAGAAGGATGTGCATGCCTGTGCCATAGGTTCACCATCACTGTCTTAGAACATTTACTTTGCAACAGATAAGTAAGGAAAACTTCTTTGTCTGAACGACAACTACAAATGGAATGTCTGCAAATGATTCTATATGGTTAGAAAATGTGTTGATTGGAAAGGTCTCCTTTTCCTTGCTTCCTTCAAAATCCTCCACTCTAGCTATACGTCAGATTTTACAACTGAAAGGGGTACTTAAAGGCTTTCTAGTCCAATTTCCTTACTTTAGAGATGAGGAAATTGAGACCCAGGGAACTTAAATGATTTGTACAAGTAGCAAGTGGTATGAAAGGAGAACCAAACAATTTTATCCAGATTTTCTGATCCCATGGACTCTTTAGGCAGGTGTAGGCAATGAGCCTGAGAAGGCTTTGAAGGGTTTCTTGGAGGGAGAAGGAAAAGGGGGGGGGGGAGAGGGAAAACCATGACAGGAGAAGAAATCTGGTTCCTTTAGTTCTGGTATCCCTTCATGGTTGCCAAAAATGTGTAGAAGTAAAAATGAATAAATACTCAATATTTAAAAATATATAGGATCTTAAATAATAAATCAAAAGAGAGGGAAAAGAAAAAAGGTTCTTTGAGTCAAGTGAGCAGAGCAAAGAGAGGAAAAGACTCACACCTGCAGCACTTTATCAAAAGCACAAGCTCCAAATAAAGAGTCCTGCAATGTGGGTCTCAGCCAAAATTATCTCCCAAGCATCCTTACCTAAAATAAGGATGTAACATAAAGGGATACTGGTAATGTAGCTCAGGGGTGACAAATTGTCCATTTGCACAACCCCTAACCCCAGAGACTTGGAAGAACTATCCATATTACTAAATCTCACTGTGTGCTGCCATCCTTGAGATACAGTGTTCCACAATAGGCTCACTTGGACACATATTCATCATCTGTGAAAGAAAGAACCTAAAAAAATATTTCTCTCTAGATCTAGCTCAATGCCCCTACTTTGCAGAATAGCTCCTCTACTCCTAAAATGTAGACCATATGGTTCCTTCTGGGAAAAGTGTTCAAAAGTATCAAATACAGGATAAAAATTTATTTCCTCTGCTATGGAGATTGTTTAACTAACACACACATACACCAGTGTGTGAAAACAACTCAAAGGATCACAAGAAGAAATTCAAAAAATATAAAATAGTTAAACTAGCTGATTATATTGATTACACTCTGCCCAACCTCCTAACCCCCCCCCCCACCAAAGGCAATACAAATATTACACATTCAATTCAGTTCTGCACTATCTAAGCAACTTACAATTTCTGGAACTCCTGGTCAGCCAGGACATTACTTGGAATGTCTATCAGCTCTATGATGATCTCATCACAGTCATCATCTCCAAGAATCTCTGCTCTTATGAAAAGAGTATGCCCAGTGGATCAGACCACACTCAAATCCAGAGTCCTTGTAGTTTCCAACTCAGCTGATAGCTACTAAAGCTGGGAATGCTCCAGATTGCTCATGGTTGGTTTGTATTCCAAAAGGGGACCAATATGGTCCTAATGGGTTTTCCTAGGCAAGTTCACATTGTTGTCACCTTCTGCTTGTGCTTCCTGTTGCCTCCCTTACTCAAAAGTGCAAGAGAGAGAAAGTATGTGACTGAAACAAGAGTACAAAAGAGAGAGGGATGAAGCTATTTCTACAGATTGGTAGCCTATCATTTTGACCCTCAACAGCTGGTCCTCTTTGACGTAACTCCCCAATCATTGGGACCAATTAGTAGTTGCTGGATTATCCCAGCAAGGACCGTGTCTCTCAAAAGAGTCAGAGATCATACTTAGCAATATGTTTCCTTATCTGAATTCCATGCTGATCTCATCAAAGACTGGTAATAAAGGTAGAAAAATGAAAAATACTTTTGTCTCACTTAGAAAACACCTTTGTTCTGCCCTCCAATTAATGACAGTTTCCCTGTTTATAATGCTCAAACTTGTGAAGTGTTTAATTTTTTTGATGCCTTCTTGTCTGGATTTATTGGGGAGAGTTGTTGGGGGGCTTTCCAAAGGTCTAGACCTCCCCTTCTCTCCCAGGTTAGAAATTAGAGGGCTACTCAATGACTGGATGCCATTAGTCCCTAGCACAGAAGCATTGACCAGCTCACTTTCTATGCTGGGTCAGTTTTCCCCTCTTTAAGCATCCTGGTGGCTCCCTTGCTCCTAGGTGCTCACCATATGGAAGGCAAACAGTACAGATATTGATCTGCATAGCTCACTAAAGAAAAGAACTTCCAAACCCAAGCCATTGACTATTCTAGACCTTCCCTGTGGCAGGGGTTATAGGCATTCACCAGGGTAAAAGCTTTGTTTTGCACAATGCCTAGATTTCCTCTTCTATCTTTCCTCCTTCCTCCTTCCCAGAAGACCATCCCATATAACAATATTTTAAAGATAAAAAGGCAAAAGAAAAAACAATTCAGCAAAACAGATCAATACATGGAAAACAAAATCCAATATTGCATGCAGAGTTCCATATTGATAGACTTCTCTACTTGTGCAAAGGAATGGGGGGGTTGTTTTCTCCTCTGTTGAATGGGGGAGAGGTCAATTTTTTTTTGTCATTTTTCAACTTTCATATTATGGAAGTTGTTTCCATTTGCATTGTTGTCATGTGCGTTTTTTTCTTGGCTCAGCTTACTTCTCTTCTTATCTTCATTTCTTTTTTATTTTAGTCATATTCAAAAACCAACTTTACCAGTTATTTTATCTTTTAGCTATTAGTTATAAGAGGAAGAAATCTGAACCCACTATAAATTGCTAGACAGAAAGGATTTTAATTTCATTACTTACTATTGATTTTACACTTAAATGGGAATGCTGCTAAGCATACCAAAATGCTCCCTTTTCTGCTGATTTCTTCTTAACTTTTCATTCCTTATGAAGTACCAGAGAATCAATATTTGACAGTGAGGTTATGTGGAAAATGCAAAAGGTTGGAAGGTATGTGAATAATGCCTACATATGTTCTGGGGGGTTGTGTTATTCCGACTGAGAAATCTGGAATATTTCATCTAGATTCTAAAACCCTCAGCAATGCTCCTCAGGTTTTCACAACATGGTACAAGAGATGGGAAAGAACTGGCAGAAGTTAATTCTTCCCACCCAGTTTAACTGATTCAGACAGGGCAATTTTGTTGGAATAGTCTACTGGCAATCCATATATCTCAGCTTGTTCCCCTATGCCTTGCTGAGAGAGGGAAGGGGAGGGAGAGAGAGAAAAAGAGAGACAGAGACAGAGACAGAGAGAGACAGAGAGTTGTTGAAAAGGAATCAAGGCATGAAACTTTTGCTTCTATATTTTAAAGCTTATAAAGCTTATGAAAGCAAATGATCTCCAGGGCACTAAACAATTCACCTTGGTAAAAATGGAACAAATCTCAAAGAAAGAAAAACAGAGGGTCTTCCCATTTCTCCTTTCTCAGGAAATATACCTGAAGACCCACAAGCTAACTAAGAAATACCTCCTGAGTTTTCCCAGGAGGAAGGTTCATCCAAAGAAACAAAGGGACTGAAGTTTGGGGGTGACAATTGAGGACTTGGCCAAAGGACTGAAGAGACTGCTTTGAGAGGAAACTTGTTCTTCCCAAATCCTTATAACTCCAAGAACCTGATGATTGGACAGCAATTGATCCAGGTTGCTGTGGATCTCTGAAACAGCCAGTTTACTCTGCAACTCACCAGGATATCATTTTTAAAGACTTTTCTGGGTTTAGGTCATGTAAATCAGTTCTGCTTCATTCTATAACTTGCTGTGTCAGTCAGTGACTGTGAGAAGCAAATAATTAGATTCAATTTGATAGTTTTTCCTGTAAATCTTTTGATCACTTTCATTATTGATCACAATTATTTGCACTGAATAAAAATATGTAATGCTAGGAGATGAGCATGCCAACCTGCACACCCAAAGCAAAAATCATTTTTTCCTGAGTCATGCCTTTTTTTATGCTGTTATAGATTGTCAGGACATTTGAGGATATTTGGCAGTACATTCCAAAGCTTTCATCTCCGGAAATCTAATATCAGGTCAAACAAGCGGTTTTATCAGACCCTTATCAGCAAACAGTAGTACAAAAAATAGCTTCTGAAATCTAGTCCCTCGAGATGATGGTGAAGCAAACTGGCACCAAATTACAGGAAAACTCCAATTATGGATGTTAGACTGAGATTTTAATCAATAAAGCTGTGACTTTTTTCCCACTAGGGACACATCAACTGGTGAAATAACTTGCTCCAAAAACTCACTCCTGGAAAGAAATATAGGCTCTACCATATCATCCTGCTCCTGCTTTGATTAAATTCAAAGATGAATTCAGCTTGGGTACAACTGGATGACCAGCATGCTGAGAGCATGTAACATAATGACTATGTGCTTTATAAAAACAGAACATTGGAATTATAATTAATGCCATCGGTCCTATTCCTCTAGATGCCCCCCATCTGAACCTTCCTCCCCCTGTCCCAAATCCCCAGAGATTTTCTTCTGGGTGATATGTTGTGACAAGTAAAAATTCCAAGAGAATAGATTCCAGGTAAGAAAAATCGATGTACAGATTAGGCTGGCAATAACCAATAAATGAATTGCTCTGTGATCTGGTAAAATAAAAATCAGAGACCAATTTATTCAGCATCTTCAATCATTAATCCAATTAAGTAAATTTAGGAACTCCTTGTTCAGTCCTCCCGTAGAAACCCAAGATGGTTCTGATTGGTGGGCACTTACTAAGGAGGTGAGATAATATATTCCCATCCCTCCCTGATCCCTTCATGATAATGGGGGGAAATCACATGCCTAACCAGAGAATTACAATATCCTTGCTGTAGATGAAAAAATCAAATTAGACCTGCCCAGAACTGACTTTCCCTGTTCATCCCAAGGGGGGAATCAAGAACACAGACTTGCCCCACCCACTCGCCCAGGCATATTTGGTCAAAGCTAGCTTTTGTTGTCCAGGCAGGATGGAGCTTATATTCTCAAACTTAATTATTCTTATGTAAGAAGCTGCTGGATCAGGAATTATGCACCATTTCTATGACTGTCAGGAAAAAAGAAAGAGGAAAAGGCTTGAAAAATACAGAGCAGTATTAGAAATCAAAACGATACACTATGAAGAATAAATCTTCTCATTGTGGATAGATCATTAGACCTGAGAGGTAGGAAGTCCTGAGTTCAAGTCCAACCTCAAACAATTATTAACTAAGCAAACACTTAACCTCTGATTCAATTTCCTCATCTGTAAAATGGGTATACAAGTAGTATGTACCAACAGTAGTTGTTAGAATAAATGAAATAATATTTGTAAAGAGCTTTGTAAACCTTAAAACACTACATAAGGCAATTATATTACTGAGGACTTCATTCAACAATGGCAAAACATTCAAGGTCATTCTCCATCTTTTTTTAACATTCCCTAAAAACACCGATTTTATCTACTTATTTACTTTTTTTTGCATTTTTTCTCATTTCTCTTTGGTAGGCTTTACCCACCCAAACAGCTTTTCATGTCGCCACTGAAGCCTGGAGCAGGCTCTCAGTTAACATGGGTAGGTACATTATAGTTCCTTCTATCAGCCCCTGAAGATCAGCCTCTTCTGTGAATTATTTTTATTTTAACAAACACTGCATTGTTCAGCTTCTTCCTTGAGACAATAAATCCTGCTGGGAAAAGTTTCATGTGCTTTTTTGTTTGGCACAATTCAATCTATCGTAAAACCTTCTGTACATTTACAGCACTATATAAATAATCACTCTGCTGTCCTCTGTTGCACAAGATTAAGTACCTCATACTTTTGGTATTATAAACAAGGCAGGATTACTGGACCTATGGTTCATGATTTCCAAAAGAATCTAAGGTCGTTTCTACACTGGCAAAGTGAAACACATTTATAAAATCCCTTAAAAAAATAATACAATGAATCTGACAGAGGCTCAAAGGAACCTGTTTAAAAACAAAAAGAACACACAAAAAATTGTCAGCATTTCTTTAGAGTAATAACTGAACCAAAAAGAAATGAAAGAGGAATCATTTTACAATCATTAAAAGGTATATAACATCTTGGAGTTTAGTCTACTAAGACACATAAAAGTGACACAAACACCAGTAAAACATATTCTTTATGGAAATAAGTAAGAATTTAAAAATTGGATAAATATTCATTGTTCCTGGTTGGGCCACTCCAATTGAACAAAATGATTATAATGCCTGCATTTGTCCATTGCTTTACTACTGTACTACACAAATCACCAATCTAGAAAAAATGTCAAAATACATTTAAAGAAATGACATATCTAATATTTGAGGAGAAAAAGATAGAAATGGAGGAGGAATATCACCTCAAGAATACAAACTATATTTAAGTCAATAATCATCAAAACCATCACATATTAATTAGAAATAATAGTAGAATACACGAGAAAAGCAAGACTCAGAAAAAGTAAATATGCCAGTGTTTAAAAAGCCCTCAGGGAAAAGAATTTTCTATTAGAAAAAAATTGATAGGAAAACTAGAAAGCAACTTAGCAAAAAAAAAAATTTTTATTTAAAAGTCATGGTATTTTGTTAGTTACTCTAATAAGTGGAGCTGGATAATTTGATTTATCGAATCAACCTTCAGTAATAACAAATATAATCAGAAATATCATAGCCTAGTAGATAGAGTTTAACAGTCATATAGGGATACTTTAAATATAAAAGAACTTCATAGATTTTTAGGAAAAGGTTCCTAATATACTAATAGAAAATACCAGGGGACAGTATAAATGGTTATTAAAAAATCAAACAAAAATTGATATTTGAAATGAACTTGGAACATTAAAATAACTGAAGTATAAGGTTCTACTATATTAGAAGGATGAGAGCTTTAAAAAAATTTCAGCCATCATTAGCCAAAATGAATTATTGGTAAAGATTTTTAGCATATTTCTTTATAATAACAAAATTATTATGTAGAAACTTATAATGTAAAATTAATAATAACTTTTATTATTAAATTATGGGTCATACTACTATGTCAAGAAGAGTTCATCCCCTCCCCCTCCTGGATTGCTGGCCTGGTCCGTCAACATTCTTCAAATGCCAGTGCAGTGTCTGTGAACATCAATAAAAGAAAGGGGACAGGGCCCACCTGAGCTTTTTGGATGAACTCTCTCAGAGAGAGACAGGTAATGGGGGTGGGGGGAGAAAGGAAGAAGCTTGTAGACTAGGCTACCCATGATCTGAGAACTTAGAGTACAGGATGAGATTTAAATCTATGTTGATAGATCTCTTTTATTAATAAACTTTATGAAAAATAATAACTGGTAGATATATTGATTTTAATTATAACACTACCCACTTTCTCCTAGATTCTGTAGGTACTTGTATGGGAGAAGGTCACAAGTTTTGGGGGATATGTTTGTTTTCTTCTATCAACTATTATTATCACACCATAGTAAATGTCCCTTCCTAAACATTAATTATCTGGCTAAGCAATAGATATTAACCAGTGATCATAGAAGAAGCACATTGGTTGGGGTTTGTGACCTTTAGCACTAGAAAACTACATCCAAATCTTCAAGAGTAAACTTAGACCTTAAAAAAAGATAGAAAATCCATAATCCTGGAATCCAGGATGTGACTCCAAAGCATGTTTCCTTTATAGAATGGGAAATAATTAGTTATTTTATAATTGAGAGTATTTTGTATACTGAGTATCTTTCTAGATGAGGGAGAAACACTTAACATGAACCAGATATAAACTGTTTTATATTTTCCCAAGTCCTAAAGGTGACAGGTCCTATCAAACTTTACACATTTTCTACCCTCATGACCAAATAGCATACATTCATGAGGCAGCTGACCATAACGGCAAACTCCTCTGTGTGATTCTAACTCACAGTATATTTTATATTTATATATAAGTAGTGAAACAGGAGACAAAATGCTGAATCTATGCTCAAAGGAATCTTATTACCAGTTTGACCTTGGACAAGTCATTTAATTTCTCTCAACTTTTGTTTCCTCTAATTTAAAATGAGAGAGATGAACTAAATGAATTCTTGGGTCCCTTACAGTTTTAAATGTATATGACTTTCAGCTCAAACATCAGCCATTCTCTGACCAACTAAGTATCTGGCTTCTATAAACAATAAACACACACACACACACACACACACACAAGATGGTAGAAGACATAGCATGAAAACAATATTAAGGTTATAACTGTAAGTAAATGAAGTGTGAAAAAATGCTGTTTGAAAGGAATCATTAGATTTTCCCCATAATTATTGAGCATATCAGGTGTTCTGCATTATTTTTTAAGAAAAGGTAGTACTTAATTTTCTTGTTTAGGAAATGTTAACACCTAAGTAGAGGACACAGAATTCAAGTTCACAAGGCTGTTACTTCTATTAGTCAGGTGAAGAAAGTTTAATTAAAGTAAATGTCATGTAAAAATGTTATTCCTATGTACAGAGTTTGCTATTTTCTCATAAAACCTCTCATCAGTAATATAAGGACATTTCATTCACAAAACCAAGTTGTCCCCAAATAAGATAATCCCATCAAGACAAAAATCAGAATAAAATATTCCTCATCTTCACTCCCCCTAAACAGGGACAGAATCAAGTCAACTCTGTGTGCAATATGATTCTTAGGTCCATCCTTAATATGATATTTTGCTATCCCCCAAGCCAGCCCAGTCTTCAAGAAGGTTACACAAACCAGCAATGGACCTTTAATAAATGCTTGGTGAATTAAATCACAAAGTATTGAACTGACCACAAATTCCCACCCCAGCACTGGCTCCCCTTTGGTATTAGACCAAGAGTACCCTGACATTCCTCTCCCAAGACTGAGCCAGCACTTCCTCTTACCTTGAGCAATTGATTGGCTGAGAACCAGACCTGGCCCTGGGAACAGAATAAGAAACCAATAAGCCTGGCATTGGGCCAGCTATTTTCAATGAATTCTTAGATAAGTGTCAAAATAGTAAAGAGAATGCAATGAATTGTCCTTCAATCCCTACTCCATGATATAGTTTCTGTCATAAAATCTTTGAGTTTTTCCCTAAAAACAACTTTTAATCTATATGTTTTGGTTTATCAAAGTAATTGCACAAGTTAGTCATTGATTTTTACTTTTCAGATTTGTGTAAGTTAAAATATCCTTAAAAGTGTGCATCATTTTCTTACTGTGCAAACCATTTCAGAATATGCCATTTGGCAAAAATGCCTTATTATGGGGCTTTAGTCAGTTAACAAGTATTTATTAAGCACTTACTATGTGCCAGGGTCTTCAACTTGTATTTAAATAATCAGAATAATTTTCCAGGATTGAAAGAGGATTGAAGGATGTAAAAAGAAGTATCAAGGTGAACACTGAGATTGCTAAGAGAAAAGTTGATACCTGCTAACACTCTGCCTCATATTGAGGTCTTCTTTCTCCTTTTTAGTACCTTGGAGATTTTTGTGTTTAATTTAAATGCTCAGATTCTGTTCCCTCACCTCTTTGGGTCTGTCTTTTCAGTTATAGAGTGACTCAACACGAATGTTCAGAGCTTGGCTGTGTCCATTATCCACAGGCAGGTTGTTTCCAAATAAGCATATGGCACTTGTCCCCTTCTAGTGTCAAGGTGTTTACATAGGAACAATTAAATGTATCAGCTGGAAAACAAACTTAACTGTGAGCAATAGTCTTATTTAGACAATACATTTTGTTGCAATATCATCCTAGACCAAACCAGTTCTGTTGGGAAAACATCACTCAGAGAGGTCTGGCTTCTTCAGGAAATAGTGCATCATCAGGTGATCAACGATGATGGAATGGAACTGAGTTACTCAAATGATGCCTGAATCCATTGAACTTTATAGCTAGAGTAAACTTGGAAATCAGCATTAGAGGTCCACTCCACGTCCATTTAATAAGTGAGGAAAATCAGCTATCGGGAGGTTTTAAATGACACCTCTCAGGCAGGCTACTTAGCTAACAAATATCAGAGCCAGGACCTAAAATGAAGTCTTCTCAGTCAGTCTTTTCCACTATATCCCAGCTGCCTCCCACATGGCTCTTAATTGTATTCTTTAGTAGTAAGTATCCAGGATAGGCAGCATAGGAAAGATAGAGTTGGACTTGATTTTCCGTATCCTTTCAAACTCTAACATTCTATGTGTGAGTCTGTCAGGAAGTTTTGTGGCCTGTTACTATGGCTGTTAGAGTTGGGATTTTATTTTGGGTTTTCTTTTTTTTTTGTGGTGGAGCATTATAAAATAAATTGTATCACCTCTATCTTTTTTTTTTTTACTTCTGGGAATTTCCAAGACTCAGTGTGAATTTTAAAATTAATATACAATAACTCAAGTATTATATTTATAAGATTTATTAAAATAAAAAACTAGACTAAAATCTGTTTAACTCGACCATGAGGAAGAAGAGAGGGGGGAATCCCAGCAAATAAATAAAATCAAATCAAAGCGAGGACACAGGAAAAGGGAAAAGGATTCTAGGTAATACAGAAAGGAATTTTGAGTAATATAGTTTTTAGGGGTTCAAGAATTTCCAATTATACAGTAGTTTGGTGGTCAAGGAAATAGCCACATATAATCAGGAAGAATGTATGGACCCAAGTCCTCTAGATTATCCCATAGGGGAAAAAAAAACAATTCATTGTGTAGATTCTTCATGTTGTTATTAAAACAACCCACACATATTATACAGACATTTTTAAAAAGAAAAAGCAGACTCAAAGATGAGTAGGTGATAGACTAAAATATGCTATAGTTGGTTAGACTTCTTTAGGAAATTTGTGTTTGTTCAGTTGTAATCACTCCCCCCATCCCTTACAGGATAGATGGCGAAAACCTAGAGGGCATCTAAAGGAGGATGAGTAGGAGGGTGAAAGGTTCCAACTTCATACTACATAAGATTCAATTGAGAGAACTGGAAAAAAAGTGGAGAATTAGTCCTGATGTGATAATCCTCCTCAAAGTTGATAAAAATTGTCATGTGGATAAATAATTTGACTTCTTCTGGTTGGTCCCAGAAGGCAGAACTAAGGTTGAAGTTGCCAAGAAATAACTTTAGGCTTCACACAAGGAAAAAAATTCTATACATTAAAGCTATCAAAAAGTAGAATGGGCAGCCTCAGGAGATAATAGATTTCTTCCTGCTAGAGGTTTTCAGGAAAGGATGGATGAGCCCTGAACTAGGAGGGTTGCTAAGTGAGGGGGAGCCTTCTCATTCAGGTAGAGATGGAAGGAAGTGGTTTCTGAGGGCCCTTATCACTCTGTTTTTAATTCAAGGTTTTGTTATTAGGAAGAAAATTGGACAAATTATACCTATTATTTTTAAAGTCTATATGATATTTGGAAGTTATTTTTATTACTACCCTAAAGATTATTTTTCCTTACTGGAAAATATGGAGTATTTGGGTTGGTTTGTACGTTCTTTTGTGCTCATGTTTTGTATAGATTTATTTACTCAATTAATACATATTTACTGGTTATTGTATGCAAGGCAGCACAGATGTAATTGTATTCATGTTTTTTAGTAAATTATAGCTTAAAAGGCTGTATTCACAGCAATTGATTTCTGGGAACTTCTTGTTTTGTTTTGGTTTATTTCAACCATAACTGTTCTTTTTTGAGTTGTTAAGCCCAACATTCTTTGTTTTTAATTCATGTAGTCAGCCTTTTATAATATTCATATAAATAAGTTTAAAACACAATGAAAATATTACGCAAATCAGGCTAAATATTTCTCTTGGTCGCTTGAAGAAGAGTTAAGAACTACAAAGGGGAGCAATGTGATAAGGCAGAAAAAGCAGGAAAAGGGTCTGGGCTAGAGATCTGGTTCTACCATTGGTAGACCAAAAACAAGTGACATTCTGTACCTCCATTCTTCAGCTGTAAAACTAGGATGATCCTGAGTGGCAAAGTAAATAGAGCATTATGCTTGGAGTCAGGAAGACTTGATTTCAAATCCAACCACAAGTACTTACTAGTTGTGTGATTCTAGGCGTATCTCAACTTTACTTGCCTCAGTTTCCTCATCTGTAAAATGAGCTGGAAAAATGGCAACTTTCTCTAGTATCTTTGCCAAGAAAATCCTAAATGGGATCATGAAGAGTTGTACGTGATTGAATAACAACAATAATTTGTTCTATTGTGACAATAAAATGAAATAATATGAAGACCCTTTGTATACTATCAGTCAATAAGCTAATAACAATTTATTAAGCATCTACTACTTCTTAGACAGCGTTAGATAAAAGCAATACTGGACTAGCACAGCCAAGAGAAACAGGATCAGTTTAAGATGATAACAAAGCAGAAGATAGTCTGATATTCTATAGGGTAAAAAGAACTTGAGGGAAATGCTAGGTCCTATTCTGAAGGCAAGATGGAAAATTCTAATATTTGTCCAAGTTTGCACTGACATGTTTCTCTTATTTATTTATTCATTTGTTTGTTTAGTATTCAAAGATGTCCAGTCTTTAAATTTCACAGAGCAATAAATGTATGGATTGCCCCCATAGAAATGCAGAATGAGAAAAACCAAAAAGAGGTTTTTTTTTAAAAAACAATTTTGCCAGTAGAGGGAAAACGTAATTTAAAGACCACATCTACTCCATCCCTGCCAAAACCATCACCCTCAAAAACTTTTGAAATTTCACTTCAACTTTCAAAGAAGAAAAGATCTTAAAAAATAGAAAGAACTGCCAAAGGAGATGGAAATACAACTGATGATGAATAAAACACAACCTCCTTCCCTCCTCTTGATAGAAAGGTGGGAGGCTATGGATGTAGAATATTATATAGTGTCAGATTCATTACTTCCTACTGTCCATTTCACTTAAATATTTGTTATAAGGGAGGGATCTTATGGGAAAAGGTATATTGTAAAAATGAATGGCATAGAGGATTGTTAAAAAATTTAATGCATGAAAGAGTACAGGAGGAAGCTCAGAAGGAAGCAAAGACAAGCAAGAAAGTTTTGAAAATAGCATTGCAGAATTGTTTAAATATTATTTTTAAAAAATGATATGAAATGATTATTCATTTCCTAGACCAAATCCAATTAACTTTTTGCAATCTCCACTGTCCATGACCTCTATGAAGCCCTTAATGTGTAGTAACTGATCCCTCTCTCCTCCTTGATATATTATTTTAGCTAAGTTTTCAGGACACTACTGTCTGCTGGGTATTCCCTTATCTATCTGACCTTTCCATTTCAGTTTTCTTTGCTAGATCCTCATCCAGATCACATCTTCCAACCATAGGTGTCCCTCTTCTCTTCTCCTTCTTGACTTGTTGAATTCACTAGAACTCATAGATTTAATTCCATTTTCTATGCTGACAATTCTCAATTCTCCTTTTCCTTCCCCTCTTTGCTGACCTCCAATCTCACATCTCCAATTGCCTTTCAGACATATCTTTTACGAAACATGTCCAAGACAGAACTCATTATCTTCCTCCCCTCCACGTTTCTACCTTTCCTATAGTAACACCTTTCTAGCTCCTCAGGCTCACAACCTAAATGTCATCCTTATTTCTGCTCAATTTCTCATTCACTATATCCAATCTGTTACCAAGATCTACACTCTCGTCTTTCTTCAGACTACCATCACTGTGGTGCAAGTTCCCACCTTCTCAGGTTTGGACTAATGCAATAGCCTGCTGAAGGGTTTGCTTGCCTCAATATCTCTCTAATCTAATCCAAGCTCTATTCAGCCACAGAGCACCAGTGGCTCCTTCTCACCTCTAGAAGCAAATATAAAATGCTGTTTGACATTCAAATGCCTTCATAATTTAACCCCTCACTACCTTTCCAGTCTTCTCAGTCTTTCCCTTTGATATACCCTTCTATAGACTGACACTGATTGCCCAAACACTCCATTTCTCAGCTCTAGGCATTTTTTCTGGTTCTCTCCCATGCCTGGAATACTGCCTCCTCAACCCTGCCTCCTGATTTCTCTGGCTTCCATCAGGTTCCAATTATAATCTCAGCTTTTACAGGAAGTCTTTCCTAACCCCTTTTAATTCTAATGCCCTTCTCCTCTCTTAATTATTTCTTATTTATCCTATATATACTTTGTTGTACATATTTGTTTACTTGATGTCTTCTCCAATAGACTAAGTTCTATGGGATTTTTGCCTCTTATTTTTTTTTATTATCAGGGCTTATAAATAGTGTCCTAAAAGTGTTAGTGAAATTTTAAGTTTTAATAACTGTAGAAATATAAATGACACACCCTTACAAAAACATCTGAAAAGTTATTTTAAATTCTTATTGACACATTTTTAATTAAAATTCAATATAGTAAGCATTTAATAAATGTTACTGATTGGCTGATCATAGAGAATCCTGTTTTTGAAGCCTACAATATAATGGAAATCTTCCCTCCCCTCTTCCTGACCTCACTCCTCATATCTCTCCCCTTCCATCTTCCTCCCGTTTTCCTACAGTTTCTCTACCTTCTCTTCCTCCTCCTCCTATTCACCTTCTTTTTCCTAGTCTTCTTCCTCCTCTGCCTTCTTTTCAAAATACAAAAAAATATCAAAGAAAAGGCACCCTTAATATTTTGGCTATACCTAGCATTATGAGCCATTCAATTACATATTGTCCTGAAAGTCTTAGTGTAGTCGTAAGCTTTAATAATGTTAGAAGTATAAGTACTACCTGTCAAAATTGTAGATATGAACAGAAACCTTATTCTTTGGGTTGCAAATACAAATCTTTCCTTTAGGATCAGCAACTGATGAAAGTCTTTACCAGGTTCCAAAATCAGCTAGTGATGTAGTACAAGAGTGAAATTAGTATCAGATGATGATTAGGTTGAATTTTGCTAAGAAACATAAATAATTAAGAATTTTAAATAATCTTTCCATTAAAAAGCTGTGTCATTTATATTTCTGAATGATTAAAACTTAGATCTTCACTAATACTTTTTGGATACTCTGTCTATTCTAGAATCACAAAATCTGAATCAAAAGAAAGCTTCATGGCCACACATCCCAGCTTCTATAGGAAAAGAATCTAAATCAGAACATGCCTGACAGGTGGCAATCCTAAACCTCCAAGGAGGAAGAGAAGCCACCACACATCCCAATGGGCAACCTATTGTACTTTTGAACAGTTCTCATCTTTAGGAAATGTTTCCTGTCATCAAGCCTAAATTGGTCTTTGCAAATTTTTCCCATGATTTTTTGTTTTATCTTCTCTGGGCAAACAGAGTAAATCTAATCCTTCTTCCTTGTGATAGTCCCTCATATACTAGAAGAGAGTTATTACGTTCCCCCTGAATTTCTCTTCTCCAGGCTAAACACGCACAGTTCCTTTAAATGTGTCTCAGATGGGATGATCTCCAGACCCTTCAGCACAGGGACTGCCCTTCTTTGAATATGTTTATAATTGAAAAACCAGGCATATCAATAAATGGACTTAATTAGCTCTTAGCAAATGCATTTACAAAAATAGAAAGAGTGTTAGTTACAAGAGCATTTCTCCATCAATCTTTGGCTTTCTCTCCCTCAAATAGAGATAGAGAGAGAGAGAGAGAGAGAGAGAGAGAGACAGAGACAGAGACAGAGACAGAGAGAGACAGAGACAGAGAGAGAGACAGAGAGAGAGAGAGAGAGAGAGATGAATTCAAACTTAAGTTCAATAATAGTGCAGTTCATGAATAAGGATAGATTTGTGATAAAGAGTTTCTCATAACCCTCAAAGTTCTTTTATTTTTTCTTTGTGGAATCTTCATAAGCATCTCTTCTGGGCAGTCTCCCAAGGCTTGTTCTTTTGTGGATCCCTATCTCATCTTCTGTCTTTATTATTTATTAATATTGTTTCAAACTCGTTTTGGAAAGTAAGATATTGCTTATGTTGGCAGAGGTGTGGCACAGTGGATAGAGCGCTAGACCTGAAGTCAAGGAGACTCATTTTTCTGAGGTCAAATCTGACCTCAGACACTTACTAGCTTTGTGACCCTAGGTAAGTCATTGAACCTTATTTACGTCAATGTTCTCATCTGTAAAATGAAGTAGAGAAGAAAATGGGTTTTGAAGATCAGGCATGATTAGAAACAACTAAACAACAGCAAACTATTGCTTATGTGTAGGTCATGTGAACCTCATGGTCACTCTGCAAAGAATTGTTGGGGGTCTACTCAAAGATGACATTTTGGTTTATATCAGTAGCTTATGTGTTGGAGTTTGACCAAACCTTTCATTATGGCTTTGCCCAGATTTTATTGAATGTATTTACCGAGTGTATATCTTGAGCAAATTGCCTCTGGGTACTAGTGTGTGCACTTGTACCCTTTTTTCGGAAGCTAACTCCATATGGGCCATTTCTTGTACCCTTGTTTGATCTTTATATAACATGAAACTTAAAGAGACTAGAGAGAAAACCATACCTTTTTCTGGCTCTCCTCTCTGTTGAATGACCTGTTAAGCTTGTTTCTAAAACTCATTTAGAATTGGTTTTCTTCTCCATCCAAAGAGTCATATTCTTGGAAGCTTCCTCCTTCCTCATTCAATTGTTTCTCCATGTCACTGTTGGTCCTTGGGTTCACATCTATAATCATGGCCAGATGAATTGTCTTCTTCTAGTTCAGAAGCTCCAGCAACAGGGCGAATAATGTAGAAGGGACCTAAAGTATCTTACCCTAAACATCTCCCTAACCTACGCCCCCGATTTTAGGTGAAAAGGTCTGTTTTCACAAAACACTCTTAAATTGGGACTCCTCAATTATTAAATAACTTGCTTATATAGTATAGATAGGTAGATACAGATAAAGAAATAGATATAAATCATCAGCCGATAAATACTGATGAAATAGAGATGATAGAGACAAAGAGAAATAAACAAGAGGCATGACTAATTAAGCCAATCACAACATGGTTGTGTGTAGTATCAGTTGATTTTTTTTTTTTATCCAGTAGCTAAGGCCTTATGAACATTTTAAGGAGATAACATTGTTGTGGGGTAGTGAGATAATTAATTATATTTTATGTCAGATTGCATTCTACATCAACTGCACTGGGATATATTACCAAAAATTTTGCTAAAATCTAGGTGACCTATATTTTCTTTAATTTAATAACATTGGTAAAAATAATGGGAATGAGTTCTGTATTACCTCTATTTGTTGAAGTCATGCCAGCGCCTTGTAATTACCATTTAATTACATCAACCTTCTTTTTAATGATCTGCTCTAGAATTTTTCCAGGTAAGTTCACTATACTGATTTTTCCTCTTTTTTGAAAAACAGGACATTATTTGTCTTTCTCAAATTTTGTAGTGTCTCTCCCATTTTCCATGACATTTCAAATTTAATTGATTGAATGTGTCCTCCTCAGCTGTGATGCTGAGGACAACCGTGCTCAAGGGTTTCCAACCAGTTTCCTCCAACTCCCTTTGCCTCAAGATGGCTAATATGCCTGCCTACAAAGGTCTCTGGCATCTTAGAGCCACTGAGAACAAACTGAATAAGGGATATATAAAGTTGCCCAAGAAACAGCACCCTGATAATCATCCAAATGCAGAGGATAATTTTTTTTTTTAATTGCACATGGAGCTTTAGCAAATCCTGAGAAATCGAGGTTATATTATCAATATGGAAAACAAGGCTTTGGTAAAATAGAGGCAGAGGCAGGGACATGGATAATAGTTTTTCTCATCTTTTTGAGGGAAGATTGTTCATTCTTATGGGTAATCAGAATATAAACTGGAATTATAGATGAAGTAAGGACAAGACGCATCCACTCAAAGTGCCTTTAAAAGATCAGTTTAATGTCAAGACCAACAAACTGCAGCTGGACAAAAATGTCTTTTGGAAGCATACAGTAGCCAAGGTGGCAAGATGGAAGCTATTGCAAAGAGCAGTACATGTCAGGTTAAGGTGTCTAAATAATTGGCTCCTGGGATGTAGCAGATGTGGTCTATGCGTGCAATGGAGAAAGAAATAATACGATGTATTATTTTACAATGTGTGAAGGAAAGAAGTGAATAATAGAAAAGAAGATTCTGTAAGACCATGTCCATAAAGTTGTGAAAAATGAACAGAGGAAACAAACCATTTACTGAGAATGGAACCACGAGACCTATTTGTTCTTTTGCAACAAGAGATGGGACATAAAAGTGTTCCAGAAAGAAGTGAAGGATTTGCATATGAAACACAAGACAGGACTTGTGGAAGCACCATGTGGATTTCAGTTGACATTAAAGTAACCAGATATGAATTTGGGGTTAAATATCCACTTGGCAACGTACTGGAACCAAACTGTGTCCATGCAGTTCAGAAAATGGAATGCCACGTTTTTGTAATCCCTTTTGGAAAGGTGACCTTTACCTACGATTTGATGTATGGTTTCCTAAAAATAAATGGATTAGCCCAGGGAAATTTTCTGAACTTAAAAAATTCCCAGCTGAACTCAAAGTTCTTCGTGTGATTGGTGACAAAGAAGAAATAGGTCTTGAGGAGTCTGATAGTGCTCAAGGTTCTGCAGGTCAGAGGAAGAGAGGGGCTTAGAGTGACAGCTTTGATTTAGACCAAGAGCATGGTGTGGTCACCAGCAAACACTGCCTGCTTTTAAGAACAAGTAGCATGAGAAGAAATACTCTTCAGCTTCGCTTAATTTACTTTCAAGTGACCCAACTGGATTACCTAAGCAATCCAGATAAACCGATAGACATCTGTTGCTGTCTATGTAACTTTCAATTGGTTATAGTATCTCTAGTGTACTTTAAACACAATGCTTTGTACTAGTGATGGCAAACCTTTTAGAGATAGAGTGCCGGGTCCTACCCCCACCCCACCTCCCAGACAGAGTGTCATGCCAGTCCCCCCCCCAACATTATGTGCCTTTCCTTCCCCCTAACCAAGTACCAGGCACATACACACACACCCCACTTACCCCACAAAGGGGAGGGAGAAAGTGCTCCCATTGGGATGCTGGGCAATGATAAAAATGTCTTCAGCAAGTGTAAAGAAGGGGAGAGTAGTGGCATGAGCCCTCTGCTCCCTGCCTAGCTCTGCCACCTGTGAGTTGCCCACCTTACCCCCCGTGTGCTCCCATTGGGCTTCTGAGCAGTGGGGCAGGTGATGTGAAAAAATGTTGTCAGGCACAATGGAACGGGCAAGGGGAGCAGCTCCATCTGAGTCCTTCTGCCTTTCTAATAACAAACTCTTGGGGGAGAGGAGGCCAAATGCCCACAGAGAGGGCTCTGTGTGCCATCTCTGGCACCTGTGCCATAGGTTTGCCATCACAGTTGGTGGGGAAAAAAAACATCAAATTATTATTGATCATGGCTTAGCAATCATATCCACCAATTCTTTCAGGACCCACCTGGACCTCTTTGAGATAGCCTTTTAAGGCTTACAAAATACTTTATAGACTTTATTTAATCTTTATCACCATCCTGGGAAGTAAGTTTTACTTCATTTTAGAAAAGAAGAAACAGAATGAGGGAGGTTAAGTGACTTTCCCAAGGTCACAAAGTTATTAAGTATCTGAGGCTGGATTTGTATTCAAATCCTCCTGATTCCAAGTTCAGTATTCTATCTACTATGCCTTATATTAGAGAACAAATTGTTCTATCTCCCATCTCAGATAGGTCTTCCAAGGATTCTCTAAGTATTTAGAATTATACATTCCCCATTCTATGCCAAGGAGAGATAGGGAATATGGGGAACATTCCCAAAGGAGGCTAATCTATTCCTCAAACTGAGAGTACAAAATCTGTTGGACAGCCAGAGTCCCACTATAGTATAAGACATATAAGCACTAATTTGTATTCTTCTTTGATACAATATTCACCATTCTCACCCTCCTTGTTCTTGAATAGCAAGAGCCAGTTGGCAAAGAACAGAGGAACAATTCATGAATACCTTTAAATCTCCTCTGTCTATCTCTGTTCTTTACTTTGTCTCTGTCTCTGTCTCTGTCTCTAACTCTACCTCTCTCTTACAGAATGAATAGGATGTGATCTTAGATAGGGTTGAGATACTTCGGTACAAAATTGGCTAACATTTACTCATCTTCTCCATGAAGAATCTAAGCTAATATTATTCTTGCCACCAAAAGTTCTCAATAAATCTGCCCCTCTGTCCATTTTGGATAGCAGTCACTTAATAAATGTTTGTTCAATGACTTTTTTCCTTAGCACAAACCCAATTGCAAATATTGCCCTATCTGTGGAGAGTGACCCAGACAACCCATCATATCATAACTCTACTGATTCTTTCCCCCTAGGTAATTTTCCTCCAAATTTCTATCTAGTTAATGTCTCTGCTTCCAAGTTGACCTGAATGCAATCATATTTGCCTCAGCTACAGACTATAATTAATCTGTGCTTCTGGCTAACTCCTTTTCAAATCTTGCTCCTGTTTTGATAGAATGAATGAAGAAGCCTATAAATTTTCCCTCTACAAGGAACTAGATGATTATAAATGTATACATATGTATATGTGAGCCGAAATGAACTAGACCAAACTAGAAATTCTGTTAATAGTAATTTCCATAATTGTGAATCCCAAAACATATATGTATATATCTGCTCTGACTCTAAGGATACTGAAATATCTCAAGGTGATGTGATAAATACAAAAATAATAATCTTCTTGCCTTGCTACCTTGTTTTGTCATCCTCTATCTGTTTTATATATAATATATATATATAATATATATTATATATAATATGTTATATTATATATAATAGCTGTGTTTTAGAAAATGCATCTTTTCTCTTCATAAAATTCAAAAATAAACTTTTAAAAAATCCAGTCATTAACCCCATCACCATAAAACTTTAATTGACTAGCATGATCATCCCAGCCCTTGTGATAAGAATATTTTTTCTCATTCATGTTCTAGTTTCTAAATAAGACTAATGTGGTTAAGACTTTATATTAGATCAGTCATCTAATTTGTACATCAATTCTTCATGAGCAATTTAATATTCTGAACAACTCCATTCAATTGAACCAAAATTTGTTAATCTCCTACTATGTGCCAGACATTGGGGATGTGAAAGGGAAAAAATGTTTCTTGCCCTCAGGAGGTCACATACTTTATTCTATAAGTATTCATCAGTTGGAATGATTAACAATGGTTATATCAAGTTTTATAAGATTGACCATAGGCTTTAAAGGTGAAAGGGACCTTACAATCATTTAGTCAAAACTTATTTTATTTATGAGGAAACTGAGACCTAGAAATGTGAACTACTTGGTCAAAGTCCCCCAGATACCCTTGTCACACATATGTCAGTTAGGATTCAAATGAAGTTAAGTTCCAAGCATTCTCAAACCAGTGTTCCTTCCATTATGACATGTCACTCCACTTTTCTATACTTTTTTAACCTACAAAGGGATGAAATCTGCCATCTTGGTTTTACTCTAACCACCCATATGAAAAATATGGATTAGAACAAATTCCTAGCAAAGGTTTCTCTCTAAACACAACAATTACTTGGATAAAACAAGAAAATATCCAGATCAACCCAATGACTAATCAGATTTCCTCCCTATAAAGATGAAAACTTTTGGAAGAAAGCTTCTTACTACCGGAATTGTTAGAATTGATCCTAGATATGTTCTCAGTGAATCTTAGGATAAACACAAAATGTAGTCTACCTCACCTTCAAAAAAAGGAAGTCTTTCATCTCTTTTAAGTTATACACCAATACGTTTAGAAAACATTTCTTCATAACTGTGACACTATCTTTAACGCATGGCAGAAATAGATTTGAAGAGCCAATATTATGTATAAAAAATAAACAGATTTTAGACCAATTATTCTTCTAATACTTGTTATAATACCTTTTTCTTTTAAGATAAGCAATAAAACTGTTAGGAACTAGAGAACTGTTAAGAGTCTGATAGACATAAGCTCAACAGTTAAAGGACTGAGAGAAACAAGCATTTATTAAGCTTTATGCCAGGCAGCCTTGAATGCTTTACAAATATGTCATTTGAGATCCAAAAAAAGAAGATTATCTATCATTATCCTCATTTTACAGTTGAAGAAACTGAGGCAGACAAGGGTTAAGTGGCTTGCTTGGCATAATAGATAGCTAGTAAGTATCTGAGGCCATATTTGAACTTGTTTTCATCATTCCAGGTCTGATGTTCTCCCACTATGTCACTTAGTGGCCTCCAACAATTTCCAGGGACTTAAACATGTAAAGCTCTTTAATGCAAAAAATTCTTGCAGTGTCACTTTTTTATATTCATATTGTTATTGGAGTTGTGTAATTTTTAATACAAACAACTTTTGCAATATGCAATTAAAATATAATTAAAAATCAAAAATATATAGCTTTCAATCTATTAGACTTCTTTACATGTTATATTATGTTTCAGTACTTTTACACTCCAATAGGTCTATAATCTCATCAAAGAAAATACCCCCTACTTCTGAGAGTACACACCAGAAATAATCCATACATCCTTGTCCTATAAAGTTCTTGTTTATATCCTCCCATTGTAGAGATTAAAGTTAATATACAATAACTAAAACATTATATTCATATGATTTATTAACAATAATGAAAGAAAAAAAGAACTAGCTAAAAAAGGTGCTAACCTAGCCCGCTTGCAAGAGAATACAGCAAGGGAGGAGTCACAGACAACTTAAATACATTCATGCAAATGTAAGGACTCCGGAAAAGGGAAAAGGATTCTAGGTAATATATAAAGGAATTTGGGGTAATGTAATTTTTAGAGGTTCAAGAATTTCCAACTATACATCCCCTTTGTGATCCTATTGGGAGACCAGTCTCCCCAAAAGGATCATAGAAAATAACTAACTTATAAATTGCAATAATTTGTTGATAAAAGGAAATGAGAACAAAACCAATGATTACTAGGTTGACAAAAAGGCAATTTGAGGGCAGTACCATTCAGCATAGAAGTATACATTTAAAACAAAAACATTTGAATCCTCCATAGTTCAATTCACATCCCAAAGTGCAACCTGGGTCTTCTGGTGCAGCATGTGGTCTCTGAAGGCATCTTCATAGCACCTTCTCCAAACAGTTTCACCTTCTGGTAGTCTCTTGTTTCCTCTCCTAAAAATGCTCAAATTCAAATCAAAGTTCACAACAATAACATAGTCCCCCCTGAGGTAGATAATAACAAATATATGTATCACTCAGGGATGCATGGCTGAGTTATGAGGTATATGAATCAATTGGCAAAAGAAAATCAAAAGCATCAAAAAATCCAAGTAAAAGAGAAAAAAAATAACTTGTGGATGAAATACAAAATATCAAAGTCTTATGTCTAAGAAATTCTAAGTAAAGGAAAAACAAATCTATAATAGGTCATTAAATCAGGGACCTTATATTATGTTTCAGTACTTTTACACTCCAATAGGTCTATAATCTCATCAAAGAAAATACCCCCTACTTCTGAGAGTACACACCAGAAATAATCCATACATCCTTGTCCTATAAAGTTCTTGTTTATATCCTCCCATTGTAGAGATTAAAGTTAATATACAATAACTAAAACATTATATTCATATGATTTATTAACAATAATGAAAGAAAAAAAGAACTAGCTAAAAAAGGTGCTAACCTAGCCCGCTTGCAAGAGAATACAGCAAAGGAGGAGTCATTAAAATTAATTAATTAATTTTAATTAATTAAATTAAATTAAATGATTTAAATAATTTAAATTAAATGATTAATGATTAAATTAAAATGATTTAAGAAATTATGCACTTACCCAATCAGTAGCCAGGACTACAGAAAGTTTGCCACACTATGAAAGACAGAAAAGGCACTAGATTATAGGAGCCAAAGTTAGATACTTGATAGAATGTGACTCAGAGGAAGTCTGGCCTCAGATATATGTCAAAACAGCTGCAATCTCAAACTCCAAACAAGTTTAAATGTTCTTGTCTTGCCTCAAAATTACATCAATCCAACTGGGATTTGGTCTCTTTGATCTTGTGCTCTTTTGACAATATGCAGGTAACTTTTTGATTTTTTAGCAATGTACAGTGGCTCTATTTGTGTCCCCTTCTTCTGGAATCATACAGAATCATTAGGTAGAGTTCCATAATTTTTAAACAATCAATAACAACATTTTTATAGTCTAAAGCTTTTTGGGTATGCATTGACATTAGACAAATGCATTTTAAACTTGTATTACTGCAAAATCAAAAAAGTTAAAGAAAATCTTCTCAATACTTTTGACATGTGCTTCAAATACAAAAAGGAGAGAAAAAAATAAAACAAATATTATATCATGCATGGAAAGAAAAACAATAATAAAAGTTTTAAAAATCAAAAATATATTGCTTACAATCAGTGACACATTGTGTCAGCCAAGGAGAGATAGAATACAAAGGTTCCTCACCCAAAAATGAGATCCAGTTCCTTTTAAACTTGGCCATGAACCACTGTGTGAGTGCAAGAGATTTTCAGAATAAAACAATAATACATTTGTACAGTAGAGAATGTGCATTTAATGAAGTACCAAATACCCCAAAATTCACAATAGCCAAGTTAATTACAATTGCAAACAAACATGAGTTGCTGTGTGACATTTTTAAAAACCTATGAACTGATGGATATTTGTCACAATTTTTACAGATGTAGCAATTCTTTTAACTTTGACAAAGATATTTTTAAATAAAGTATATTACTGCCATTATATCAAAATTTGGTAGAAGAGTCTAGAAAAAAACAAACCTCTATATGCTGAGGAAAATCTATTTGGGGTCTATAATATAATCACCAAGAAATCTAGATTGTTCTGGTGGAAGTAGATTAAACTGAAGAGTTAAATTATTATGATGCACTGAATCACTTTTTAGTTTCCTGTTTTATATAAAGTTTTTGTTGGAACTTCTATTTGGTTCTCTGCCTTTAATACAACATTCTTCATTATAGATATAGATATCCATTCATTTGGAATCTACTAGTTATCTAAACTTAATTCTGAAGACCCCTTAAAATTACAATTAAATTCTTAGCTTATTAAATTCTCTAAAGATTATATACAAGTTGAAACCAGTTTTGATGAAGTCCATCCATCATCATCTGTGTGACAATTAACAAAGGCAGAAAGGCAGAAGAGGCTTTTTAAGACAACATGTGATCTTCCATGGATCTAGTGACAAGGGTTTGGACAAAATGTTCATGGGCTTTTGCAATGATATTTTGTTCTTCATCAGAGGTAAAGGTATAAATTAAAGATTAATATAGGCAAAACATAGTAGCTTAAAATGATTCAGTATAACAGAAAGATACTGATTAGATTAATGCATATAAACTTTAAAAATTTAGAACTTAAAGCAATTGGCAATATTATAGGCAGTGAAGTCAAAATCCTTTTCAGCAATTCCAATAGACTTGTGTACTCTCTTGAGGGGAACAGACTGAAGATGGTTAGCATATAAAACAATGGAAAAGGTTTGAAATTCACCTCCAAATCTCAGTAAGGTTCTTCCCCTTCCCCATACTTATTATCCATTTAGATTTCTTTTGTCACCCCTCTTAAGTTCCTTATACACACACTAGGCAGAATGTGAAGAAATCCCAAACTGGATGTGGTACAAAAACTAATATTCTATTAAGAAGATAACATATGTCACAAGTAAGTAAAACAAGATAGTTTAAAGAAGGAGGGAATACCAGCAAATAGAATTCTCACAAGTAGATAAAATTCTCAACAGATCATAAATTTAGAAGTAGAATAGATGCTAGATATTATTTGATTCTAATTTTACAGATGAGCAAATTGAGGCCCAAAGACGTTGACAGATGTGTCAGTGCTGACATAAGTATTTTTTAAATTAATTAATTAATTAATTTAGGATATTTTCCATGTTTACATGATCATATTCTTTCCCACCCCTCCTACCTCCTCTCTCCCAAAATCAGAGAAATTCAACTGGTCAAGACCTGTTTCCATATTATTATTATTTGTAATAGAGTGATCATTTAAAGTCTATATCCCCAATCATGTCCCCATTGAACCATCACATAAGTATTGAGTAACAGAACCTGGATCAAAACTCAGGGCCTCTGATTATAAATCCGTGATTCAAAAGCTTCCTGTGGGATGAGATACTAAAGTTGAACCCTACAAAAGAAGCTAAATGACAGCAAGGAAGTTTGCCTCAGACACATACAGAAACACGCAAAAGCAAGAAATGTATCATTTCAGGGAACATCAAACAGACAATTTTGATAGGAAATTAGAATATATGTGAAATAAGTCAGAAGAGATAAGTTGGAGCCAGAGTATAAAGAACATAAAACATCAAGTGGTGGAGTTTGTTTTATCCCAGAGGTAATAGAAAAAGACCAACATTTCTTGAAAAGAGAGAGTCAAGGTCAGACTCCTGTTTAAAAAAATATTATTTTGGTAGCTATATGGTAGATGAAATAGAGAAGGAGGAAGAAGAGAGAGAGACACAGAGAGAAAAGTAGAAAGCCTGAGTTAGGAGGTTATTCCAATAAGACAAATAAAAGCTGATTAAGGAAAGAATTAGGATTATGTGAGTGGGAAAAGAAGGATGAATGTGAGTGTTTCAGAGATAACACTAAAAAAATTGACAACTAATAGGTTTGGGGGAAGGAATAGCGAGATAAAATGAAAGGCTATTGATTTCTGCACAGTTGCGAATCTGGTACACTAGAGGGAAGGTAGTACCCTCATTGCTTATGAGACATCCAAGTAAAGATGATTTACTGGATCTCAAAAAAGAAATGAAGACTAGAGATATAAATCTGGGTTCATCTACATAGAGAAGATAATTAAGCTCATGGTAACTAATGAAAACATCCAGGAAGAGATTACAAACTGGGGAGAGGGTCCTGGAGAAAACTTTGACAGGCAATGATGTTTAGAGGGTAGTATAGAAATGATGGGAGTGGGGAACTGAAGATTTAGAATGATTAGAAAGGTACAGGGAAGACGAGGAGTGTCATAATAGCCCAAAGGTGAAAGAGTATCCAAGAGAAGAAGAAAACAGGGTAAAAAATTACAAAGGGACCACAAAAGATAAGAAATAGAAGGAGGGGCAGAGAAGGTAATTGGATTTGGCCATTAAAAGATAGATATTAACCTTAGAGTCATTTAAGATGAATGATTACACAGAGTTAAGAAGCAAATAAGAGAAGTAAAGGTAATAAAATATAAATATATATTTGGGGCATTTGACTAAAGAAAAGAAGCAGCATATAAAATGATAGCTTGAAGGAGTACCATGACTATTAAAGGATGAAGCCAGCCTTAGTGTAGGCAACAGGGAAGAAATCAATAGGTGAGAGATTGAATATAAAATAAAAGGGGTAATGATTTAAGGGGTACTATTCTGCAGGAAAGCAGAGAGATGGAACAAAAGAGGCATAAGTATAAGGGTGATTCTTGGCAAGGAGAAAGGAGCTACCTCTTCATTAAAACCCAAAACAAGGGAGAAGATAATCCTAGACATAGAAGGATTCTGAAGTCCAGACAAGGGTGCATTCCCAATGTCTGACCCCAGTTTTCTCAGTAATGGTAAGGGCAAAGTTCCTTGCTAAGAGGAAGTGTAAGCATAAGAAGAGAGAAGAGAAAGTTAAAGAGGACCCTATGGGAAGTAAAAGAGAGACTCCACTCAAGAAAAACAAGAAGATCTCTTTCATCAGTGAGTGCCCAGTTAAGAACAGACCACATATATAGTCTCGGCATGGCTACAGATTTTCTCCTGGGTCATTCAGCAGCATAAGAGTAAGAACAGAAAAGCTAGACAGAGAGAATGTCCATTGAAGGAAAGTGAAGTCAGAGCAGGGATGACGGCCTAGAAGAAAAGAAAAAGTGAAGTGAATAGAAGTCAAAAGTTAAAGATGAATGAGACATAGGAAGAATTGAAAGGAGAAGGAATTATGATCAGAGACTATTTCAGAGATATAGACGATTAAAAGAATACATTTGTGTGATGGTGAGATTCCAGGGTAAAAATTAAAATAAAAGAAATCCAAATCCAGTTTAAGATTTTTAGTGACTTGCTTTATACTTTTTAAGGACTTGTGAAAGATCCTTTTGCATATGAAAGGATCAGGTAATGAACTAGAGGAAGATTGGGAAATTGCTCTAAATGGCAACAAAAATTTGGAATCGATGATTTAAATTCATAGAATGTAAAAAAGAGAGAATAGCAATGGTGGCAGAGTAAAGGAAGCTCTGAAAGTAGCCCTGAGAGACAGGCAAGAAAAAGGATTCGTTCTTCTGGTCCAGTGTGCATGTGGGTGTAGGTGGAGATGAAGTGACAGAAGGTACATTCAGTACTAAGAAAATGGACAGGAAAGTAGTGTTGCTGCAGGTCAGACCTGACTCAGCTTAGTCTGGTAGTTCAGGTCAGGATTTAAACAAAATGAATCACTCAGTTGATAAAAGTAAGACTAGAACATGAAAAGCATATTCAGCAAAGGCACTACCTTGACTGAGGTGAGTTCCGTTTCCCTGGTTCTTTCTTGACCATGTTAGTATTGTAAGGGTTAAAATTATGGCTGAGACGGAATGTAATAATATTTTTTTGGTCGCCAAGAATTTCACTTATAAAATCCTAATGAACACCCAAGTCAGCTGGAAATTTTATGGTGATTTAATTGATATAGTGGAGGAGATTAAGAAGAAGGAAGGAAGGGGCTAATTCCTGGCGGGAAGATTAAGAGATCTAGAAAGTAAGGGGTTGAGTGTGAAGGAGGAAGGAATCAGCCTGACCTCCAAAGGGGCTCAGCTAAGATGCCCGAATCTAAATCAGCTCAAGGGCAAAACTTACCACCCAACACTCCAAGATGTCAAAATGCCTCACACATTCTCAGCCAGAGTCACCTCTCCAGGGAAAGAGGAGAGAGGAAGTGATATGCCTTACCTAGACAGTTTTACAACATTTTCCTGCATCTCATCTGTACCAATGAGGACTTAGCTTGAATTAGGACAGCCCAGAGATCTATCCTTTTTCTGAATATGTCTGTTGAAAGCCATCTCCTTAGATAATTAAATCTTGAGTTTGATACAGACCTTCCAAATCTTGTTAAACTAAGAAGGGAGGAGAAATGTAGAGTTTCCAAGAACTGATTCTGTTATTCCAAGTATCTGCATTGTTACTGATCAGGAAACAGCTAAATCAGATCTTCTAAAGAATGGTCTGATTAGAGTGGAATAGTTTTAAAATTCACAGTATACTGTTTGGAAGCAGTGTCAACCCTAAAGGAGGAACTCCTGATTTCTCATGCATTGACTTTTGTATTTAGTCCATTGGGAAGCCATACTCCTAATTTCCTGGGCCAATTAAGTGTTGGAGACAATTTCACTATTTTCTTGGAAAAAATTAAATATATATATTAAAATTAAAAATAGGTGTATGTGTACATATGTACAGTACCTTAGTATTTATTATTTCTATGATAGTGGTTTTCTATGGATAAACAGTATACCATTGGCACAGAAAAGAGTAGGAATGTAATTGGAAGAGTGTAAATTTGATAGAATGGAGGTCTTGAGGGCAGAACAGCACAGGAACTCAGAAGGCAAAGAGATGAGGTGATGGGGATGGAGGGGTAGTGGAAAAGGTTTTGTTGGCTAGGAAAGCACAAGAATCACAGAAATTAAAGAAGTTAGTAGAAGTTAGCAAGCCATAAAATGGGGGAAATAGTAAAAATAAAACAATAGATATATAGTAAGGATTCTGTCAGTTCTCTCCCAACCATCAGGGAAGAAAAGGCAATAGAAAATGTAAATAATAGCTAACAGGGTCCCCTTCTGCACTATATTATCAATATGAGCATATAAGCATTTGCTGACCTCTATTGTTACTCCCCAGTCTTTTTTCGGTTGGCCATTGCTCTGTTTTTGTTTCTAATGTAGGTATTTTAGATTACATTCCATTTTTTAAAAGTTGTTTCCAGTATTTCTGGAAGGAGGTTGAATATGAGTTTAAAATATATGAAATTCATTTCCTACAACATGCTCTTTAAGAAAGTCAATCCAACTGATACCACATGATAAGGATCCAGAAAGTAGAGCCATAAAGAAAGAACACAAGGAGTCCTAAAGTTCTTGCTTCTGCAAGTAGGACAATAATAACAAATTTTCACCTCTTTTTCTTTTTTCTTGGTCTGAGTGACTCCCCAGAGGGGATAACAAAAATCAAAAAAGAAACAAGATAAATTCACCCCTGTTGCTCTCTTCCTGCAGAGCATTAATAGGTTTTAGAAATGAAATTGTTTTATTAATTTGATTAAGTTGAAGGAAAATCTGAGGCTTATGAATAATTCAGGTTTTTGTCAGAGCTTGGAAAACCATATGTAAAGCACTGTTATACCTCAATATAGTTTGCAAGTCAACCCCACATTTAATTTTCAATAATGCTGATTTATAGTTTTATAAAGAAAAATAATAAATATAATGAATTGCCCCCCATATTTCCTGATCTCAGTCACTATAAAATAACTGCTGTAGTTTTACATTTCCAGTGTGAAATATTAAATGCATAAATCAAAACAAAATTATTTTTCATCTAGAGAGGGAGGCTGGGTCTTGAAACTGTCAAATTTATTTTGTTTTAAAATGAATGTTTTATAGGGGAAAAAAACCACCCTTGAGTCTCAAGCAGTTCCCAAAGAAACTAGAATCTGCATTTTCATATTTTCCTGTGATGGCTTAAATGACAGGAATAGTGAATAACAAAAGATTAGAAAGTAGCAGCAGCCCCAGTCTTCTTGGTACGTACATGAGTCATTTTCCTTTCTCACTTCCTTTCCCATGGTATTGCTTTTGCCCACAATTGTTTTCTTTTCAGATAAGTGTCTCCCACAATATGTAGCTGCAGTGGCACCAGACTGGCATTTTTGTTATTCAAATGTTTTCTTTCCGACACAACCAAGTAATCATGCAACGAGGAGTACATTATCAAACAAGAATAAGCCAAGAGAGATACAGATTTTTGAAGGGGCACCAGCAGGTTCATTTATTTTTACATCTTTGGAGCTTCATCCTAAAGTTTTGCAGGGAATAAGAAACAGTATTTTGCATCCTTGATTAAAAAGAGTAAATCTAATTATAAGGATTCATTATAACATTTAAATACCTTTCAGCTCTCTGAGCACTCAACATTCAACAACAGGAAGCTTTCGAAAGAAGTGATGGAGATGGAATACTAACAAATGTGAGTGTATTTGTACAAAGAATTGAGGTGGAGCCAAAAACTGGGAAGAAAAATGGGATCCACCTTCAAAGCAGGCTCAACTGTACGTTTAAAAAGCTCTGTTTCTTCTAGAGATGGATGGCAGTGCTTTGGCCTCTGCACCCTTCTAACCAGGTTTTTAACCTGATGAGTATTGTTAGAGTTGGGTGGTTCTATTTGAACCTAACTGGCTTCTTTTGTAACCCTCTGCATTTTATTTTATGCATTTATTCTGAAGAGTCCATCCTTCTTCCCCAGTCTGAGGAAGGAGTCCATGGCATAAAGAAGATGAAGCCCCTGACTTACATTATTTCCAGGTACGTTATACACACCTCCACCTGCCCATTAATCGTTTTGAAGTTGATATGGCATAGATATCCTCAATGTGAAATGTGCAAAACTGAACTCAGTATCTTTCTCCCCTAAACCCTCTTCTCTTCTTCACCTCCATATTGGAATCAGGAGGACCACCATTCCCCCAGTCCTCCAGGCTCCTAACTGACAGAATGTCCTTGAATCTCGATGCCCAGATTCAGTCAGTTATTTCTATCTGAAATACTTCTTTTTTTGCATCTCTTCTTTTCTCTTCTCTGACAGGGTCACAGCCCTGGCTCAGGTCCTTATCAACTCATGTCTGACTCTTCCAGTAGCCCTCGGGTTGTTCTCCTGAGAGTAAATCTCCACTCAGTCCACACATAATTTTCCTTAAGTCAGTTCTGGTCATGCTCCATACCCTTCCTCATCAGTGAATTCCACTGGTTTATTATTTCCTTTATTTTCAAATGCAAAATTCCTCATTTTTTACTTTTAAAGCCTTTGACAACCCTTTGATCCCTTCCTATCTTATTCAGACTTCTTACAATTTACATTCCTACACACAATCTGTGATCCTTGCTATTCCTCAAACAAGATTTTTACTGGCTAACTAACTCCATCCTTTCTCATCTCTGCCTTCTGGTTTTCCATGCTTCCCCCAATTCTCAACTCAAGGCCTATCTTCCACAAGAAACCTTCCCCTATCTTCCTTAATCTCAATGCCTTTCTTCCCAGGACATTTCCAGTCGATCCTGACAACATCTTATTTATATGTAGTCATTTGCACATCTCTCCTTCCATTAGACTGTGAACTCCTTAAGAGCAGGAACTATTTTTCGCATTTCTTTGCATCTGTAGTTCTTAACACATCCCTGGCATGTAGTAATTACTTAAGAAATCAGGTTCAATGTGTCTTGGGAAGGATTGGTAAACAAAATAAAATAAATTTATATTTGTTAACCTTTCTAGTTAATCTTGTGACTAAAGGTTTATTTTTCTATTGGAAGAAAATTAAGTTTGGCTGGATAATGATAATACACATCAAGTACAAATCATTTATTTTCATCTTTGCAAAATGTGCCTAAACACCTTTAAGAAAGTCAATCCAATGTGCCACTTGAAAGAATAAAACTACTACAAGACTGAAATAGTTATTTATAAAAGACGTGAAGGAGGCGATCTAAAAATGGAATCTAACTATGGAATTCATAGTTTCAGAAATTAAATGGCTTTTATGGGAAAAGATTTACAGAATTTAACATATTGTTAGATAGGGAAAGCAGGGGAAGGGAAGAGGAAAAACTATTCACAAAGTGATTCGGAAGAAGCCATAAGGAAAAGATGATCCTTAAAGCTCTAAAAATAAAAATGATGGTGGACTTTAAAAAACTACATAACTCCCTCGACAAGAGATATCCAGCATAGTTCTGACTATATTATCCCTGTGACACTCCTAAATACAACCAGAAGTAGACCAAAATGTAATTGGGAAATACTTTAAAAAATAGATAAAAATGCAGTAAAACATGGATAATGTTACGATATGGTTTTCCCAGTCAATATGAAACTCCTGGGGATCCTTAGGTATGGTTTAGTGGTTCCCATTTCTATTTGAGTTGAACACAACTACCCTATACCATAGGGTTCCAGACTGTTAGTTTTTTCTAAATTACTAAATAGTAATTACTACCAAGCAACAATAACAATAAAAGATAAAATCAGAATTTTGAAAAATAGTTATAAATAGTAACACCTAACTATAGTTACACTATTGAAAATTCTGATACTGTTTCTGAAACTTCACTGATATAGATACTTCTACATCATCATTATTGAATAAGGAAGGTCCCAGCCTATCTAAGTGTGCCCATCCTGTATGGCTTCAGTCCTTATCTCCTCATCAACCTTGCAGAAGAAGTTCATTCTCATTCAAGGTTCTGAGGACATGTTCTAAATCTCTTTATATCTATGAAAGGTGTCTCACTACATGCCTAACCCATCTTTTTTCCTCCACACATTTCTCCAATGATCTCTTTTGGAACTCTACCTGACTGATGAAAATAAACACATTGGTGAGCATTCATGAGCCAAGGTTTTGAATGAACACCAACCTTGGGATAGCCTTAACTTGGGGACCACTGAGCAAGTTGGAGGCTGGCCCCAGTTGTAACTTTTATATCAATTCTGTGTTGATATAAACTCATTGGAATAATTTTCCCCCAGCATATCCAAACACATGGTTATGGTTTAAAATTCAGAATTCTATTTGATTTTTTAAAAACACAAATATTTTTGAGTAAAAATTTCATAGAGAATGAAATTTAAAGGAAGGATAATATTCAAGGACTGGACTTCTTCTTGGTTGTGAAAATCAAGCCAAATGTATATTCTCTATAAACAAAGGGTCTAGGGATCTAGGAGGTGTTGCCATAGAGAAAAGTAAAAAAGGAAATCCAGAGCAAAAAATTCAGAATGTCTGGAGCAGTTGATTACATTCATGCTGGGAAAACCCAGCTGCGCTCCAGTGTGATTACCTATATGATCACAACAACATGTGTTTTTGAGGGTACCAGGAGAGTGAGGGGAAAATGTGTGAGTAATTGGGATACGAAAAATTTGTCAGACTCTGCAACAAAGAAGAAAATTATTTGGAATTAAATGTACTCCAAGGTGACTACTGGGCATTCATCTAAGCACTTAATAGCTAAATAGTTTCAAAACTAAGTCACTCTACTGAATTGGCCTTCCATTTTTGACAATGAAACCACATGGCAAACCAAAGCAATGGGCCTCCTGATTTTCATTCAGTTACTAAAGAACAGATTGTACATCACTAAAATTTGAGAGGCGCTGGACCAAAGATATTTTCATCTGTTATTTATTTGTGCCAGAATTCCATCATTAAAGATTCATTCTGTTGGGGCACAAAGGTTCTTAGGTCTTTGAGATTCTTTTATTAAAACGTGAATGCTCTTGGCAGGGGTAGTAGTCTAATCCAACACTTTAGCAGGTATTAATTGACAGCTAGCTGAGATAAGGGGAGTTAGGAAGAGGGACAGTAAAGGAGAGAAAGATCACTAGAAGGGGAAGAAGCAAATTTTAGCTACTTGACAGTTTTCTCTAGGGCTTTTTGGAGGACACCCAAGAAATAGATCCTGAAATCGTTGGGGGAAATGGCATTGGAATCAATCAGTCAACAAGACTTTATTAAGGGATCTTGTGTCAGGTACAGTGCTAGGTCCTGGGGATTCAAAGATAACCACCAAACAATCGCTGCTTCTCCGCCTCCATCCCCACCAATGGCATTACCATGGAAGGTGATGAGGCTACTAAGTAGAGTGTAAAAAGAAATGAAGAGAGTCCAGGACCAGTGATATGCACAGGTAGGGAGTGTGACATGGAGGATGATCCAATACAAAGTCTTAACTAAGTTACAGTGGTAGCTGTGTGACCGAGAACTTAGATATTGTGCAAAATGAGTCGAATATCTTACCCATTTAAAGGCAGGAGAATATGCAGGGATTAATAAGTGGTTAATAAGAAGCTAAAAGAGTGTTAGAGGCCCTTTCTTGTTTTTCAATTGATGGTTCTTTGTAAAAGAAAAAAAAGGATCTCTTTCCTTTTTTAAGAAAGATGAGTTTATCACCTAGATGGAAAGGACTGGAAGTAAAACTACAGGTGGTAAATTTTGTCTCCAGAATGTGTCCTTTCACTCTATATTTCCCATACCCCCTCGTATTCTTTTTCTCTCCACAATTTAGCTCATTGAAACTTATGCTACACGGGAAAGGTCTTAAAAAACACATCAATCTGAGGTATAAATTGCTGCTCAACTTATTACCTGTCCCAAAACTGTTTTTATTTCATTAGAATACAAAAAAGATTGCAAAAGAAATGAATTTCTAAGGAGGCTGACCTCAAATTGAGCTTTAAAGGAGTATTGGTAGATCAGGAAATGAAAAGGGAGAGGAAGGATATTCCAAGTACAAGGATCAGTGTAAGCAAAACTACAGAGGCTAGAAAAAATGGGCATGTTAAGAAGAGAAAAGTTGTTTGATTTAACTGTATTTTGGGCCATTTCTAATCATTAAGAAATTACTTTTTACTCCTTCTAATTTCTACCCATTACTTCTAATTTGTTACCCTGAATTCAAGAACAAATCTAACACTTTTGTTCAAGTGATCTCTCATTTTAATCATATTCAGATGTTTACAATGTCTTTTTCTATTTCAGCTTTGCCAGATGTCCACTTCTCTCTTCTGACATGTCTCCATTCTGCTGTAAGCTCTTACCATCTCACACCTGGATTATTGAAACAATCTGATACTGAGTCTACCTGCCTACTCTATCTTCTACATTCAACTAGCTGGCTTAAATGATGATCTGTTTGGAGAATCCAAGAATCACCTATAAAATTAATTCTAACAATCACATCAGCAAAGTTGTAGAGAACAACATTAGTCACCAACTTCTCGATATTACAAGCAAAGTTGAACAGGAAAAAACAGAAAAAGTAAGTTCATTCAAAAAAACTACACAAAGTATGAAATATCTGAGTCTATCTAACTAGATAAATATATAACAATGGAAATATAATGACAAAACATGCTTTACAGATATAAAGACTAAATAATTGGAGAAATATTAATTTTTCATGACAGCCATACCAATATAATAAAATTATAAATTTTAACTAAATTAACTTA
This sequence comes from Monodelphis domestica, assembly GCF_027887165.1. Lineage (NCBI taxonomy): Eukaryota > Metazoa > Chordata > Mammalia > Didelphimorphia > Didelphidae > Monodelphis > Monodelphis domestica. Next base: position 520,920,171 of record NC_077229.1, on the reverse strand, counting down.
TTTAATACCATACCACTCAAACCAAAAAACATTATAGAAAAACTAAAAATCTATTTGGAAGGAAAACTCAAGAATATTACGGAAAAATTATTAAGAAAAGATGGGAAGGAAGGAGATCTAGCATGATCTTATATCATATTTTAATACCGGGAAGTTATCATCAAAAACAGTTTGATACTTGTAAAAAAATAGAGACTGACCAATGGAAGATATTATTTATTCTAAATTTGCCAAAGAAAATGAACATAGTAGCCAAGTGTTTCATAAACTCGAAGACCCCAGATATTGGGGTAAGGATTCATTAGTCAATAAATTGCTAAGAAAACTGGTAATTAGTCAGACAGAAATTAGATGAAGACCAACAACTCATGGCACATTCCATTTTAAGTTCCAAGTAGATTTGCAACTTAGATATGAGGTCACATCACTAACAAATTAAAGGAACAAATAAGAAAATACTTTTTTGTAGTTATGGATAGGGAAAGAATTCATCACTAAACAAATTATAGTGAGGATCACAGATATATAAAAGAAAATTTAAGCAACTCTGAGATTCCACCTCAAAGCATCAGACTGTCAAAGATTTTAAAAAAGGAAATAGTAGTTGTTGGAGGTACTAGTGGAGAACAGGCACACTGTCTAAAAAAGTACAATTCAATTGAATCCTGGCTGAGTGAATTCTAGTATGTAAATATAGAATAAAAAAATTAAAAGAAATATCTAAGTGGGTGGTTTCATATAAAACTGGGGAAATGGAGGAACTGATACAGAGTAAAATGAACAGAAGCACAAACAATTTATACAATAACTACATTATATTAAAAATTAATTTTGAAACTGACCAATTTTAATCTACTATAATTTCAGAGACCTCATGATAAAGCAAGATACTCAACTATTCTTATCTCTTGATGATGGAATCAAGATGCCAAAGGAGAACTTTGATATAGCCAATGTGACAATTTTTTTTTTTGCATGACTATGCATATTTGTTTCAAGAGAGTTTAGTTTTCCCCTTTATTCATTTAGGATGTGTGGAGGGAGAGTTGAATAGCTTATTCAGAAGAAGGAAGGAAGGAAGGAAGGAAGGAAGGAAGGAAGGAAGGAAGGAAGGAAGGAAGGAAGGAAGGAAGGAAGGAAGGAAGGGAAAAAGGGAGGGAGGAAAGAAGGAAAGAAAATAGCAAAGGGTCTTTGAAGCTTATTTTTTTTTCTTTAAACACAGGACAAAATGGAAGGACAAAAAGGAAGGAAGGAAGGGAAAAAGGGAGGGAGGAAAGAAGGAAAGAAAATAGCAAAGGGTCTTTGAAGCTTATTTTTTTTTCTTTAAACACAGGACAAAATGGAAGGACAAAAAGGAAGGAAGGAAGGGAAAAAGGGAGGGAGGAAAGAAGGAAAGAAAATAGCAAAGGGTCTTTGAAGCTTTTTTTTTCTTTAAACACAGGACAAAATGGAAGCCAGAAAAGCAAGCAAAGAAAAATATTCTAAATTCATTATATATTTAAAAATAATAAGTTTTATGTAACTGAGATTTGCAAATTCATAAACAATTCTCCTTTTCTGTTCTACTGTGCATATGGAAATTGTTATTTCATTTTTCTGTTTATTAAATTCAAGATTTTTTTTAATTTAAAAAAGTAATGGGATTAAATAATGTGGTTTTTAACACAAGTAAAAAAAAGACAAAATATAAGTTTAGGAATGTTTTTGCATTTTTCTTATAGTTTGTGAATTTGCTGTGGTCTCACATTAAAAACTGCTATTGGTGTGTGAAGTTAAGGTTATGGAGTCAATAGAAAAATGACAAAAAGTGTTTCTTGTTAAGGTTTTCTCAGAGGAAGAAGAAGAAAAATATATGAGCTCATTGCTTGGAGCAAATGGTAAAAAGTCAACAGAAACTTGCATTTTTATTTTCTGGCAATGTGACTAAATCTGATGGTTCTTTTGACATCTCTTCATCTTTAAAGCAAAACCTTAGACTTCTTTTGAAGGCCTATGTTCTTTATAGAGGTACTTAGAAGTAATGCTTAGTTAAAATAATGGTTCCTAGGATGACAGAAAAATCAGGACAAATTTTCCCATCGTTTAATTCTTTGAGTATTGCATCAGTGGATCTCTTCCTAAACAAGTGCTCAAAAATTAGAAGAGAAGACAGATGTTATTAGTTACAGTAGGAACACGAGGAAGACAAAGGGAAGTTATATGATGATAACGACTCTAAAAGGAAGGTAGAATTACTTAAATTTTTTTGTTTCTGTTTTCTCTACCAAGGAAGATAATCTTGAACTATGAAATACCAAACAAAAATGACCAACAAAAAATCCAAACTAAGTAAGTTAATAATCCAAAAACGCCTATCTTCCCTCACTGCGTTTAAAACTCATAACCTAGAAAAACTAGACTCTAGGACCAAAAGCACTTACAGAAGAATTTTCAGTTTGTAACTTGGAGAAATGGGTGGAATCAGATAAAATGCCAACTCATCCAACATTGTCTATTATCTTGCTTCTCAATTTCAGTACTACACTGGGGGCTTGATTGTTTGCTCCTGCAAAAGACTATAATTTTTCTAACTTATCTCAATTACTATGATTTTGTCATTCCAAAGAAACCCTAGTATCCAACTTCCCTTGGCCTTTTTGTTTTTCTCTGTCTAGATCCCAGTTTGAACCCTAACCTTCTTCCTATGAAAGGATTGCCTTTTTAGGTAGGATATAAAAGTAACTTTCAAAATAAGAGAAACAAGAATTCTACTTCACTTTGTCCAGTTGGATCACATAAGAAATAATTTGGACACCACATTTAGATAACACATGGATAAACTAGAGTCTTAGCAGTGTATTTATTAGAATATTTAAGAAAAGTGCTGAAGAAGCTGGCAGTTAAGATTGTGATGTGGAAAACCCTAGGAGAATCCATCTGTTCCACAAATACTCCAGCAAAAAAATTTTTTAAATAAAAGCAAAGGAAGAATGATACAGAAAACTAAAGAGGAATGGAAATAATGTCCGTCTAGTTCAGGACTCCCCAAGAAGACTATGGGTTTCCTGTGGGCATTCAAGACAAAATGAAGCCAAACCAATAAAATCGAGGTCTAAGGCCACCTAGCCCACATTTGACTTTTAAACTCCTTCTTAACTTGCCCTCTCCCTGCCTTTCTGATATTCTCATGCTTTACTTTCCCCCACAAGCTCCATCCTCCTTTGACCCTGGACTTCTTGCCTTACCTCACCTATGACACTCCCTAATTCTGAACATCCTCATTAGCTAGCCGTGTCCTTTTCCTGGATGCTCATCCCTCTACATGCTTGTCTCCTGCTTTCCTTCAAATATCACCTAAAATCCCACCTTCCACAAGAAATGTTTTGCTAGTCATCCTTCAACTTCATGTCTTCTCTCTGAGGATGCCCCAGTTTATTTTGGGTAGATCGTATTTGTACATTGTTACTGGCCTGTTTCTTCCCCATTAATTCTAGGCTTCTTAAATATAGCCAGGCGCTTTTTAGTCCTTTTCTTTTATATTCTCAGCACTTGACTCAGGTAGGAACTGTGACTAAAGTAATGGAAGACATCCAGATGGGCCCTGTAAGGTTCCACAGCGAGAGAACTTTCTTCAAGAAGAGAAAAACCAATGCAGAAACTCACCTTGGACCACTAGTAAACCAACCCCAAAGCCCAGGATATCAGCAAAGGGACCTCTTCCTAGAGTCCCAAAGCAGACCTAGAGCAGCAGTGGTCGCCATACTGCAGAGAATGGTCCACCAACCCCATCCAGAAACGGGGGAGGGAAGAGTCTGACTCTAGCTTGAACCCCAGTAACTAAAGCAGCAGATATGAGTATAAAGAAGACAATGACCAGCATAATGAAGAAATAATATGAATTAAAAGAGACCTGTGGAATAAATCCAAAGGAAGAGAGCAATACTACAATAAAAAAGTGTGACTGGGTCACAGTGATTCTAAGAGTTTAGAGAAGAAATGAAGCCAGAGAGAAAGACTAGGCATTTAGCTAGTGCCTGCCATCAGGCTCTATGCAAACGAGGTCGCTCTTAGCCCCTCATTTTACAGTGGAGGATACTGACTTGGCTAAGGTCACACAGCTAGAAATGTCTGAAGCTGGATTTGATCTCAAGTCTTTCTGACCCCAAGCCCAGAACTCTATCCACTGTGCCACTTAACTATGAGTTTAATAGAGTCTAAAAAAGGGACAAAACAAACCTTAACTTTAGATAGCAAATGATAATGGGGATAAAATAATAGAAGGTACAGCAGTGAAGATCTGGATAAATGAAGAAGAGAGGAGAATCAGAGAAGTAGAATCAAAAATCCAACCATGTTATTTATAGGAAATATATCTAATGGAGAACTGATCATTGAGGGTTTTGTCTTTAGAAGATGTAAAATAATCCCTGCATGCTACCAGTACACTATAAGGAGGCTTTATGAGCCATCTTCTAGCCGTGGGAAGGACTGAAAGTTGGTGCTGTGTATTGATAAGGAATTTTCTAATTATTTATAGAGCCAGAGTTGATCATGATAAATGTATGATTTGAACTCAGGTCTTCTCACTCCAAATCCACTGTTCTTCAAAGGAAAATGTCCAGGGGAGTAGAGTAACTTAAACCATATCACATGAAAATCAATGTAAAGAAATTTGTATCAGAGAGATCCGAGCTTATTCTGCTTAGCTCTAAAAAAGTTCAAGAAAGTTCAAGAATGACATCTGTTAGCTCAACATAAAGAAAACACTTCCTAAAAATTGTAACTGTAGGAACTCGTGAGAAAAAAGACAATCTACAACCACAGAAGGAAATGACTGAATGCAATAATCTAAATGAGTACTGAAGCAAACCATTCTTCGCTTTATTTCCCCCATGAATTTTTCTCTAGCGTAAGTGATATGTCTTCTTACATAACATGAAAAACATGGAATTATATTATATGATAACACACATATAACATATCAAATTACCTGCCATTTTGGGGGAGAGAATGGGAGGAAGAGAGGAAGAGAATATGGATCACAAATAATTATTAAATTCAAATTATTAAATCAAAATGACTATTAAAATTATGTAAGCATGTAAAAATAAAACAAAGGATAAACAAAAATTTAGAGAACAAATGAAAAATAAAAATTAGGACTGCTGCCACTCATAAATAATTATTAAAACTATCTAGCAAGATGACTTAAGTAATATCGTCTAAGCCCAGCTCCCTTCCATTACTTCAAAATGACAGTAAATCTGGGCTAGGTGGTGCAGTTGATAAGAGTACCTGACCTGGAGTTAAGAAGATCTGTGTTTAAAATCAGCTCCAGATACTTACCAGTTGTGTAACCTTGGCCAGATCACTTAACTTCTTTGTCTCCTTTTCTTCAACTGTAGGATTTTATCTCCTAGATCACTTTGAGGACCAAATAAGAATAATTTTAAAGTGCTTAGCACACCCCCTGGCATATCATTAAGTACTATATAAATGTTAGTTATTATTATTATTAAAAGGATAGCAAAACAAAAAAAATAAGAGAAAGAAAATCTTCTTTTAGAAAAACTAGTGGAAAAACTAAAGAAATAATTAAGCAAAAAAAAGTATGTTCCAACATTAAGGGAAAAGATAAAGCAAGAAAAAATCTTCAGAAAGAAAGAATTTCACAGTAACAGCTAGAAACCTACCCCCCCCCCGAAAAAATGGAGCAATACAAAAATATCTAGAGATGTATAGAATCTCAACAAAACAATTAAAGTAGCATGTAAGGCTATAAATCAGAAGATTAACAACTTGGAATCAGAAATTTGAAATGGGAGAAAACCTACATGAAACAGCAAACTCCAAAAAAGAAATAACTTTGCCTTTTGATTGAGCTAGAAAGACTTTGGGGCCAATTATAATATCATGATTCTATGAGTCTACAATTGGGAACTTGAAAATAGAATTGAAAAATATTCAATTTTGTTGCACTGACATCATTATCCTATTAATTCAATAAAAAGTCAAAAGGCTTATTAATCTGATCAATCAAATCAATAAATTTATTCAATTAATTCAATAAAATTTCACCAAAATATGTTAGGGGTGGAGACAGAATCAGCCAAACAATGTCAATATCATCCTACAGACACAACAATTAACTGGATTTTTCCATCAGTTTCTTTGGTATCCATCAACATAATCTTAGTTCATTGAAATCATTGTTTTGTGTCCTGGAAATGGTGATCTTAGCAAAAGATGCTTGGCATAATCCACAGTTAAGAATTAAACTTATAAATTATATGGATTTTGTTTTTACTTCCAGCCTTCAGAAATAAAGATAGTTTGTGCGAAAGGAAAGATATTTTGGAAAAGAAAAAAGTATTTCTCAAAATTGAAGAGAAACAGGAGTAAATACTCAGAATCCTAAACTGATGTCATTTCATGATTACTCTGAAACTAATTAACTAATTAATCGTTTCTACCTCTACTAAACTCCTACTCTAATGTTCAATTGTGACACACAGATGAGAGTTCTCAAAAGCTCCTCTAGTGCAATGTAATCCATCATGTCTTACAAAAGAGGAAGATCTGTTGAGTATGCGTCCAGGGATGGAATGCAGGCCTGTCATTTGAAGATGAGTCAAACTAATTTAAAAGAAACTCATCACCAAGTCACTGCAAGATGGATCTTTTTTCCTGACTCCAAAAGATCATTTACTAAAGCCCAGAAGAATCTGAAGTTGCTTTGGTGGAGCGAGTACTTACACTGATGAAATCACCAGTCCCTGAAATATGGAGGTTACCATTTCAGTCTCCTGGTTTTCCCCTCTTGCCACTTGTCATTCATTATATTGATTGATTGATCTAACTTGCTTTCACCCTGAAGACATTTCACAGGAAGCGCCCAAACAATGCCCTCTTACAAAAGACAAGATAACGCCCTCACTAGCACAAATAAATTAATGAAGCACAGTAATACTTTGTTCATGGAAGCATGAGAGCTCTAGACCATATGAAGTCTGAAAGAAACTTCGGTGGAAAACTTTAGTTGCCCTGAGGGCAAGGACAATCTAGAATTGGTTTCCAGAAAATACTCTAGAAAGACACCAAAGATAAAATTTGCCATAATTATGCCTTGAGTCTCTTTTGCCAGATATCAAAAGGGAAGAACAGTGAAAATGGAGGAAATGGAAGAAAAAAAATGGAGGAAAGTTTGAAAACTCAGTTAACATTTTTTGGGGGAAAAAAGCTAAAATTAGTTGCCTCAAGAAGTTGGCTTTTTGTATCTTCCAAAAATTCAAAATGTTTGTATTTCTTCTTTTGTAAAAAAAAAAAAAACTTTAGCATTGACTATAATTCTTTGTAGAAACATTACCCAAAAGGCCATAAAAGGTACCACAGTTCTTTTAACCATGAAAAGCTATTGAGAAAATTTGTTTATCTCTGAACAGTGACCAAAAAGTGAAGATCTGAAGTGAAAACTGTAGATGTGACATTCCCCTAAGTATTTCCAGGGTTCCATTCTTTCTAAAAAATCAATATATGAGCATAAAAAAAAAAGAGGCTACAACACATAGACCCATAATCCAATTTGCGATGAATTGTGTTGAATAATATGAAAAGAAGGAACCTGGCCTAAGAGTAATTACTAAATTACTAAAGAGCAATAACTAATATCCACAAGGCTTGTGTTAGACTTCAAATCCAGCCTCTTCCTCGAATCACAAACATTTTCAAATACTTTTGATTCTCCACAGTTTCCCATCTAGAATATTTGCTGTTCTCACCTATGTTCTAGAGGATGAATAGATAATTAATGGGTCATTTACTGGATAAAAGAAACTAAAATTATACATGGCATTTAGCAGCACTCCCTCTTGACAGTGAGCCAATATTGGCACACCCTTAATCCCAAGCCAACCACAACTGTCTGAGTCTGATCAGAGATCACCATTGTCTTGTCATCCCTTGAGTACATTACTAACCTTACAGAGGCATGAGTGGAGGTATTATAATAATAATAATAATAATGGAAATGAATAAAGAAATCAAAACTCAGACTGATCACTGCCAAGAATTGATTTTTTTTTATATAAACTCATTTCAGCCTTTCATTAACTTCAAAGAAATGTCTATCAAACCATCTGGTAAATGGGACTTCCCATTGCAAGCAAGCATCCTGCCTGAAGTAATGGCCCCATCACTCTTAAATTGGGGAACCTTCTAGTTCAAGCAACCTTAAAGTGCTAATAGCAACTCAGGCTAGCAAACTATTGATAAGGATTTTTAGCTCTGACCTTTCCTAGTCAGAAGCAATGTTTGAACTGTTTTCTCTAACTTCAGTCAATGTTGGTTTCAAACTTCCCAGAATTCTCTTAGGATTCCTCATGGTGAAGAAGAGATGGACCTCCGTCTGTAGCACAAAGCAACCGTCAAAATGAAGGAGAATAAGACAAATTATTATTTTGTTAAACAATTGAGATTGTTTTCACTACTTTGCACTGATAAAGCAGACAACCTAGATTTTCTCTGACACTGCTAGAGGTATCCTTCAATTGACTACAGTATAGTAGAAAATCAAAGAGCCTATAGTTAGTAGCTCTGAGATTGGACATTTCCCAGCTGGATGATCTTGGAAAAGTCTCTTCATCTCTACAGATTTGTGTACCTCTTCTGTACCACTGACTTGATAAGACTTGTGCTACCAGCCTGACAGGGTTCTTGTGATGAAAGCATTCCACACAGAGTAAAATGTTATAAACTGTGAAAAACAATGGCAAATGCTTTGTCCTTTTCTTATTAATCTGCTCACGTATAAAGTTTTCCAAAGCTCTGTAAACTTTCAAAAGGATAAATCACTAGTAAAGCAGTTTTGTACATAATAGTTTTGTTCTTTTGCATACTGCTTTCTCTCCCAACAATCTCGATACAGAATAGTGCCCACCTGGGGATCTCTTAGAAATGAATCATGCATGAAAGGAAAAGTACATCTAGTTTCAATCTGTCAAATTTAAGTCCTACATGAATATTTTGACAACACAATAGAAAAATATCACTATATTCATGATCCGTGTGTCTAGTCTTCACATCACCTCTGGAAAAGTCATGGAGAGACTAGCAAAATTGATCATTTTATCAATAACAATTAGTAGTCGCCATTCATTCATCCCTCCCCCAACTCTGTTCTCAGAGCATAGACATTGGATAGAAGGAGGATGTTTAATCTATTAATATTTGCTGGCTAATGCTTTGACATTTGCAAAGGCTAGAGAACATCTGCATCAAACTCCAACAAAAGATTAAGAAAGTGAACAAGAACAGGGCATGATGAGCAAAAGCCAGCTGGACCAGATCTCGGGATGCATCTTTACTAGCACAAGATTTCCAAGACAAGGCTTTTCTATGACAATGCCCAAAACAAGGTGAATTCTCAAGATTTTTTGTCAATTAAAATAATTTTTCCAAATTTTTAATCATTTTAACATGATTCTTTTCTTAAACTTAACAAACATGAATATATTTCCATATATTAAAAATACAGAAAAAGAGATATGAAACCATAAATTGTCATTATGTATACTTTGTTTTTTAAAACATGTTCAACATACCTGAGGTCCAGAGTTTTGTTGCTTGTCTGCTTTCCTTTGAACTCTCTCTACTACTGTGTGAAGCTTTTTCAATGCTTTATTGATACCTTTCACTTCTTTTTTTCTTTGCTTCACTATTGTTAATCCCCTTGTCCCTAACTATTCTTCCCACGTGGAAATTTTTTTTAAACCTCCTTTGTAACTTAATCATAAAATCACAAAAATTAATACATATATTTTCCATGTGCAAAAATGTTTGTCATTCTTCCCTTCTGGGGCATCATTTCTGTCAAGAGATAGGAAGCTTCTTTTTTATCTTCTTTCTTTTTCAAATGTCCTGATTGTTTATTGCATAGAATAAATTGTTAAGTATTCCAGAATTATCTTTTCCTTTATGTAGTGCTCTAGTTGTCTAAATTGGACTCCTAGATCTCACTTCACTCTGTTTTAGTTCATCTTTACAAGTTTCTCGAAAATTGTCCTCTTCCTAATGCGTTGTACTATGCCTATATATTTAGCCACTTCCTAATTGATGGTCACTCCCTTAGTTTCCAATTCACTGATCCAGCAAAGAAATCAATTAAAAAATTTGTGCAATGAATCCTTTTTCTCTTTGATCTCTTTGACAGACCTAACAGTGGTATTACTGGGACAAATTTTAGTACTAAAATTTAGGGGTATAGTTTCAAATTCCTTTCTAATATGAATGTACTATTTCATACCTTTTGCAATAACATATTACCAACATCCCCTCCAACAACTGTCCTTTTTTGTCATCTTTGCAATTCTGATAAATTATAAAGTGGAACTCTGTTGTTACTATAATTTGCATTTATCTAATTATCAGTGATTTGGAAAATTTTTATTATAGTTTAGATAGCTTCGAATTTCTTCCCTTGTTAATAACGATGATGATTATAATAATGATAGCATTTTGTATAGTCCCTTAAAGTTTGTAAAATGCTTTACATATATTACCTTATTGATTCAGCAATCTCACGAGATGGGTGCTATTATTATTCCCATTTTACTGATAATACAACTAAGGTTGAAAGAATTTAAGTGATTAATGTGGTGTCACAGAGCCAATCTGAGGGAATTTTAACTCATATCTTCATGAGTCCCAAGTTCAGCAGTCTATCCACTATGCCACCTGGGTACCTCCACATTGCCTTTGACCATTTTTGTATTGGGAACAGCTCTGACCCAATATTTGATTTGTATCCCAAAGAGATCTAAAATAGGAGGAAATGACCTACTTGTACAAAAATGTGCATAGTACTTCTCCTTCTGGTGGCAAAGAATTGAAAATAACAGGGATGTCCATCAGATGGGATGGACAAACATAGAAATATGTTTTGTGTGGTAACACATGTACCACCTAAATCAAATTACTTACCATTGCAGGGGAAAAGCATGCATCACAAAATGTCAGAAAATGATTATTAAATTTCTATCTACATGTAATCTGAAAAAAATATAAAAATTGGTAAAAAGAATGGCTCATGTACTTACATATTTCAATCACTTCCCTAGACATCTTAGACATTAGATATTTAGCAGATAAACTTGTTTAAAAGGTTCTTTATTTTTTATTCCAGTTATTGGCCTCCCTAAATAATTCAAACTACAATGATTTGGTTTTTTCAAAAGTTTTTCAATTGTATGTAATCAAAATTGTCCATTTGAATCATTTTCTCTGTATTGCCTCACTTTGACAACAAGGGAACAACTCCCTTCCACTAGGGTGCCGTTAGGTGTTAGACCCAAGAACCCGTTCCTAGCCATAGCCATTGCCTCTAAAGGACATGATAAGAAAGAAGTTTCCTGTCACTAAAGCATGGGGTTCAGACCAGTGAGGGCAATAAAGTATAGATGCCAAAATTCCTAACGGTAGCCTTAGAGAGAAACTCGTAGATCTAGGAAGAAGGAAAGCATCCCCTATAACTGGGATTCCGAGTTCCAAACTTGGCTTTCTTGGGTGAAAGCAGAAAGTCCTGCTCATAATGGTCTAGCTGCCACAAGTCCTTGTCCGAGCCCTGAGTAGTGGCTTATGAGTTAAAGGGAGGTGCAGGTGGACTAGGCTTGACATAGTTCTCATGTAAGTGGTTTGGATGGATTCTGGCAGGAAAGCATGACTTCAAGAGTAAGTGTTACATTGATAGCAACACCAGAGACTTGTAGTGATTGTGAACAAGGTCTTTTGTGATCAGGTGATTTTTTTTTACATCATATTGGGGTAAGTGGGAGAGCTGACCTCCTTTAGCCCTTTCACATGATTATTTTAACAGAAAGTTATTGGTTATCATATACTGAAGAAATCAAACTGTAATGTCTTGATTTCAGTAGGCTTTTTGGACACCAATCTTGGAGAATTAACGTTTAATTGGATACAGAAAAAGAAGAAAAATATCCATAATGTTTTAGATTCTGTTTAATTTGTATCTATTAAATATTGGGAAAGAAGAGTTTTAGTCAATTGCTCACGTTGCTGTTTCTGTTTAAGTGGTTTTCCAAAATGCTGCTGTCATACGCTTTCATCTGAGCCTCATTTCCCTGCAACAGGCAAGGTAGGCATGATCGAGATGCAATCACCAATGAGAGACTCATTTTACAAAGATGGAGGAGTTGGCACATTGCTAAACATAATGTTAAACTGTTTTGTTATTATTGAGGAGTGAGAAGCATTTCTTTAAAAGAATCCCCAACTTAAAAGTCAAAGCAATTAATATTCCCAGCAGACAGACATGGAGATCTGTATGGATGATGGAACACCATACTCATTCCTAAACTTGTAGTGACACATACCGACCTCTTTTAATAAGCTTCAGTATTTCAGGCTCTCAAAGAAGAGTTGAGTCTAAGAGGTTGTAAAGATTTTAACCTTACAAATGAGTATCGTGTAATCATAAGCATTAGGGTGACTCACAGTCTAGTCAGAGGAGCAGTTCATCTTCAAAGAAAAACTAAATTGATATATACATCACATCATAGAACAGAAGCTGTTCCAGTCTTCTTATAAAAAGACAAACCCAGATGCCACCCAATACCCAAGGTATCACTCATACTTATTGTGGCTCAGCAGACAGCTAATATTTTCCCTTTCTGGTCTTAGTTTTTTCCGTGTCCTTGAAAATTTTACTGAATTAAACCAAAGAAAGATGTCTATCCATCAACACCTGTATATAATATAGTATAATGGGATAAGATACGGTGTAAACTGTAAATAAAACTTGAATTTCAGACCAAGAGCCGTGACTTCCTAGCCATATGACTTTAGTAAGTCACTTCACTTGTCTGGGTCAGTTTCTTCATTTGGAAAATGGAGTTGCTTACCATTTTCCAAGCTTAGATGATTTCTCAGATTGAAAAATCTGATTCCGTCAAATAATGATGCAACCTAACATGATGCAAAGTTCCAAACATGGTATGTCAGACAACTCACCCTATACAAAATGGAACTCTCTGCCTATTCTTGACAAATCTCTTGTCTTCCAAACTCTTCACTATTTCTGTCGATGGCTCCAACTCAGGTTGGAAACCTCCATATAATGCTCAACTCCTCGTTTTCACTCACCTTACCTTTATGAGTTGCCAAATCTTGTCATTTTCTACTTTCACATTTCTAGCATCTGATCCCTTGTAGTTCCCATCATTTCAGTCCAAATCCTTATTTCTCTCCTAGATTATTGAAACAGCCTTTAACTGGCTGCCCTGCTTCACTTTCATCTGTGAATACTAGACTGTCATACACAGTGCTACTGACGTGATTCTCTTTAAGAGTAGATCTGCTAACAGATGACCTTCCTAAACACCTCAGGTTAACTATTAAAGTTTCTCCCACGTTGGACACAATGACAGCAATACCGTACAATGATGATCTGTGAAAACTTGGCTATTCTCAGCAATGTAATGATAGAAGATCATCCTGAAAGAATTATAATGGGAATGCCATCTTCCTCCAGAGAAAGGACTGTTGAAGTCGTCCTTCACATTGGGGTATATTTGGTTTTATTTTGGGGGTTTGGTTATGTATGAGTTTGCTCTTGCAACAATGACCAATGGGAAAGTGTGTTTTGCGTGACAATAAATATTGTTTTTACAAAAAAAAATAAATAAAACTTCTTTCAATTTATCTTTTTATTCTCATTAGTCATTATTTCTGTGATATAAGCAAATTGACATTTTTTTTCTATTCCTCACACATGACACTAACAGCGCTCTGTCTCTTTACACTGGCTATCTCCCATGTCCAGTATAGACTTCTTCCTCTATCCCAGAGTCCCTTTCTTCCTTTAAGCTGTCATTCAAGCACTATTTACTGATTCCTCCTGATTCTGCCAGTTACTAATGCCCTGTCTCCTAAACTGCATTGCACTCTCTATATCTGCCCATGTATGTGTGTGTACATACATGTATATTTGAATCTATTAATTTTGCCTCATTCTTTCTACTTATATCATCAGTGTCTGGAATATAGTAATCAATAAACATTTGAAAACGGATTGGTTCTACCTTTCCACCATGACTGGTATATGCTTCCCTCTCCCCTAGTACAGATATATACATACAAAAATTCAGTAGGTTCCATAGGATCCTATTATCTTCAAAATCAAATTTAAAGCCATGTACTTGGCATTTAAAGTTATCTGCAACTTGGAATCAATCATTTTACTCTTTATTCCACTCTATGTACTCTATGATCCAGCCATACCATTCTACTTGGTTTTGCTTACACATAATACTCCATCTTCCAAATAACTACTTTTGCCATAGCTATTCCCCATCTCTCTTGACCTCCACCTTTTAGTATCCCTGACTTCCTTCAAGAATCACCTCATATCAGAATTCAGTGTGAACTGATGCTATCCACAGCCAGAGAAAGAACAGTGGGAGCGGAAACACAGAAGAAAGCCATTTTCTTAATCACATGGTTTGATGGGGATATGATGGGGGATGTAGACTTTAAACAATCATCCTAGTGCAAATACTAATGATATGGAAATAGGTCCTGATCCATGACACACGTAAAACCCAGTGGAATTGCTCATTGGCTACAGGAGGGGGGTGAGGAAGGGAGGGAAAGAATATGAATCATGTAACCATGGGAAAATAATCTTAATTAATTAATTAAACAAATATTTTTTTAAAAAGAATCAGCTCATATCTTGCCTCCATCAAGATGACTTTCCCAGTTCCTCCCATGTCTAAAACTTCCCTCATAACATTATCTTTCACATAGTCTATATGTGTTTTGCATGTTCTCACTTATGTATAAGTTGTTTCTCCTCTCCTACATTAAAATGTAAGCTGCCTGAGGGCAGGATTTTGGTTTTGCCTTTGCATCACTAGCCCTAAGAACAGGTATTGTTCAATAGTAAACATTTGATAAGTGTTTGTTGACACTGACAATATCAAAAGTATGGATATTTTGTGGGGAAATGCAATGAAAAAATAGTTTTCATTTCATAGACCCTACGTGAACGAAAAATGAGAGAATGAATAAAAACATTTTTAATTGTTTACTAAGTATAAAACACTATGCTGAGTATTGGGAATAAAAATTATAAAGCCAAATTATTTCTGCTCTTAAGGAGTTCATACCTTAATAAAGGAAGGCAGATACAAGCCTGATGGAAATGGGCCACGGTCTTTTTGATGTAGAGGCAATGTCGATAGCAATGTATTTTCTTTAATAACATGGCCATTAGTAAAACATATTATGCAAGTCAAATATTTTACTTGCATCTGGCATTGTTTAGTTTTGTTTGCAGGGATGCCTCAAATGTCTTTATACTTTATCTATCTTGTTGAGCATTCATCTTTTTTCATTGATGTTTAAGTCAATTCTGCAGGATATGCCTTTGTGAGCTGCATTTTCAGTTCCTTTATTTTTTGGTTAATATTTTCCATTCCCTTTTGCAGTTTCTAATGGGTGTAGAATACTCATCATATTTGAATTTTATTTCCTTTGTATTTGAATATCATTCTCCTAACCATTCACAGAACTGGTTGTATTGTAATTATTGACCATCAACATTCTGTATCTTAGAAGATGAAACGTAGAATATTTTTCTGGAGATTTGTGGATTCTTTGATTTGGTTCCTTGTTTGCACTATTGATAAGTTGCAGGTAGCTTTCATGTTTTATTTCCTGAATTGTTGTATTCTATTTTTTTTTCAGGTTGAAAGTCATGTTTTTCCAGGAGATGTATAATAATCCTTGTCATTTATTAGTTAGGGATAGTATAATTTGCACAACATTGCATGAGCCTTTCTACACTGCAGAGGGAATGAGTGGAATGAGAGGTGAATGAAAAAGAAGAAGGCAGAAGGAGGAAAAGTCGAAATTCAAAACTGGAACTTAGATTGCATCAAAGTGGTACTACCATCTATCAGAGAGAGCAGTTCTTGAGAAAGACTGTTAGCTTTGAGGGAAATCTTACTTGACTTTCTTCAAAATTAACTTGATACTGTAGGGAGACATAAGTAAAAATATCTAATAAGCAACTGAAGAAAAGTGTATAGTTCTGAGATACAGATTTGATAGGAATTGGCCCAAAAGTTAAAGTCAAATACTGTCCAATTCCTCCTCTCCTCCCTCAATGTTTCCAAATGTTTTGTCCCATTGAGATCACACTCATTTTTATACCAATAATTCTGTAACTCCAAATAACTGTTACAAATGAGCCAATCATTCTCCTGATCTTTCAAATGATAGCTCCATTCTAATACCCATAGGGTGCATCAGCATCATGCATTCAGATATGCCAGGCATTCTACCATAAGCTGATTGAGCATGGGCCTGAAGCATTCATATGTTACTTATAGTCTACAATACAACTAAATTTAAGCATGAAAAAAACAGTGCTTTATAGATGTCATATATTTACATATTTTATGTTTAAGAAGCCATCATGGAGTTATTTTGTAATCTTCCTAAATTTTTAAATCCTGAATTTTTACCCTAAGTTGGGCTTTTTCATTATGGAAAATTTAATTGAATGTCCATTTGGATGATCTGGAAAAGGACCAGGGAATGGGGACAATTAGAGGAGGAATCACTGCCCAAGACATAGAGGAAGTATAGAACAGGACTTTAGGAGAAAAAAAAATATATATATATACATATCCAAAAAAATAAAAAGAAACATTAAGTGGGTAAGAGGATTAGATTGAGAATTAGCACCTATTCCTAAATAATGTATTTTATCCAACCCATTAAATATCCTTAAAATCTTACTTTTTGAGTTGAGCTGGGGATGGTAGGAAGTCTCCCCCTAGAACTGACCTTTCATTTGGCACTTTTTTGACAAAAAAAAATGGGCCTTAAAGAACTCTGAAAGATAACATACAGGAATTCAAGGGAAACTTTGATAATTGGAGTTAGTTGTTCTTCTATCACGAATTCAAAAAGTCCATAAACAAAGCTCACAAAAAGTAGAATAGCAACAGGATGACTAAGATTTTTTTTAATTTCCATCAAGTTCATATTCCTCTTGTACACCTTCATGAAGCACCCAGTCTAAGCTTAGTAAACAGGATTCTGAGAGCAGATCTCAAACTCTCTTTTGAATTCAAGATAAGAAGAGCAATTTTTCTAAAATGTAAGCCATTTTCAATGATTTAATGATAATACTTTGAACCAAAAGGACCTTTTAGCCAATGGACTTAACTGGCATTAACTCCATTAATTCCCATATTACAGCAGTAAAATGGCAACTATTAATGTCCTGATTTTATGTATGGAGAAACTGAGGTAAAGGAGGTTGCTATTAAGCTCCAAACTATACTTTCTAGCATTAGTATGCACCTGATTGAACTCTGAAGGAGAACAGTGCCATATATTTTATTCAACCCTGGGGTGGAATGATTTGCTATAATCTCCATGGCTATGCCACATATTATATCACTTTTAGGTTTTTAATACTATTAGTTGGCATGATGACCTGAGACTCTTGGCGCAGGTGCGCTTCTGAGGGAAAGAAAGAGCTTGAATTCATGTGTTTATTCAGTTCCTACAAACTATTCTCTTGGGGAGCTCAGAATCTTTTATAAAACTTATTAAGACTTCCCCCTCCCTTCCTCCAGCTCTCATGTAGCAAGAGAGTTGTACCAGGAGAGCGTTTTTAAGTAACGGGAAGCAAATCAATTCTAAGGTTCTTTACCTGGAAAAGTAAAGACGTCAAATTAGACTCAATCTGAAATGGATTCCTCTGGATGTTTGGCCATGCATGCATTTGAGAAATGAAATTGCTTACTTCCATCATACAAGGATGTTTGGTCTTTCCACTGGCCCTTAACCTGGCTGTCCTGGCCATGAAAGACTCCATGCTTAGTTTCTCAAGAGTTTATATCTCTGTGTATCTTTCTGGGTGGCAGCAACCCAGGCAAACATGGCTATGACTGATAGGTCTATGAAAACATGCATGTCAGCACATGCTGAAAACATCAGACAAAAGCCTGGAGATCCTGTCCACACTGGTAAGAGAAAGGGGACTGTGTTTGACAACTCTTTTACAACATCTTGATAGTTAGCACCACTCCCATCTGATATGGTCAGTCTGTGCTCTGTGTTTTGCTTTTCTAAAACCAGACTTGCAGAATCTAGACCTCTGGCTTCATCTCCTGATCATTTCAATCTCACATGGTTTCAAGGAAATTCTGTGGTGCTTAATCACAAATCAAACCATGCAAGCTAGTTTTACATTTAGTTTTATTTTTAAACTAATTTTTAATCAACAAAAATCCATCTTCCCTCTCTCCTACCTACCCACTGTCAATTGAGAAAGAAAGCAAAACTAAACTCCTGTTCCAAACAAGATTAATCAAGCAAAACAGATTTCTGAGTTAGCCAAGTCCAAAGAACTTGGGTCTCAATCCGCCATGATGCATTTAATGTCATGACATTAATGTCATGAGTCCTTTGGAATCATATTTGGTCATTCCATTTTTCCTAAATCTTTCAAAGTTTTTTGTGTTCTAGTAGCATTGCAATTATAGAAACTATTCTCCTAATTCTCCTCAATTATTTGCCGACAAGTCTTCCCAGGTTTCTTTGAAGTCATCCATTTCAGATTTCTTTTTTTTTTATTTCAGATTTCTTAACAGGACAAAATATTCTAATACATTTGTATTCTCTGATTTATTCACTTACTTCCCAACTGGTGGGTATCCAGTCAGTTTCCAATCCTTGTCATTACAGAAAGAGCTGCTATAAATATTTCTTAGTCTGTTTTGTTTAGAATTAATCCTTCCCTTGAGATCATTCTTCCTTACGACCCAGCTCCATCCTACTCTCCTTTTCCTCCTTTTTCCCTGTTGAGAGAAATAACCTTGTGTGTGTGTCAGTCAGTAAGTATTGTTTATGCATGTACAATATGCCAGAAGTTGTGCTAAGCACTGTGAACATACAAAGGAACTGATTTATTTCTTCTTTGACCAAATTAGGCAAAAGTAAAGTTCCAAGTATAGACCACATCCAGTATCTATTCCTCTATGTGTATCCTTCCATATGATAGTTTTCCTCATCATTCCCCTTCTGTTTTCTCCCCTACTATATTCCTTTCCTTCTCCTTTTCTATTCTTCTTTCAAGATCATAAAAAAAATAGAAGCACTTACCCTAAGTGATAGGTCATTTCAGTCATGTCTGACTTCATGGCTCCATTTGAAGTTTTATTGGTAAATATACTTGGTTTGCCATTTCCTTCAGCTAATTTTATAGATGAGAAAACTGAGACAAAGAATTCAGTGACTTGCCCATGGTCTCACATCCAATAAGTGACTAAGTTCAGATTTGAACTCATGCAGGTAAGACTTTCTAATTCCAAACGCAGTGCTCTAACCACTTTGCCAGCTAGTTGCCCCATTTTAAGTAGACTCTTCTCACAGTCCTCATGATGATCAAGGGCTTATGTGTGTTCTCTTCCTAATTAGGAATGTAAACACTTTAACCTTGTTTAGTCTCTCTTGACTTCTCACTCATATTTACCTTCTTATGCTTCTCTTGAGTCTTGTGTTTACAAGTTAAACTTTCTATTCATCTCTAGTTTTTTTTTTTTTATGAGGAATGCTTGGAATTTCCATATTTTATTAAAGGTTTATTTCCGCCCACTCCCGTGGAGTTAAATTTGGTTTTGAAAGGTAAATTATTATTATATGTAAGACCATATTATGTGCCTTTTGTAATATCATATCCCAAGTTTTCCACTCCTTAATAATGGTGGCTGATAAACCATGTGTGATTGTGGCATGATTCGGTGATCATGTATAGTTGGTACTTGTGTTCTTTTTTAAATTGATTGCAGCATTTTTTATTTTGACCTGGAAACACCAAATTTTCACCATGATATTCCTGGGAGTTTTCATTTCAGAAAGGAGTTGAGTGAATTATTTCCATCTCCATATTCTACGTTGGTCCTAAGGGATCTGGCAAGTTTTCCTTTGTGATTTCTTGAAATATGAGTGTCTTCTTTCAGTCATGGCTTTCTAGTATCACTAATAGTCCAGTGATTTCTAAATTATCTCTCCTCAGTGAGGTTTCCATTATTGCTATACAATACCTTAAATTTCCTTCTATTTTTAAAAATCTTGATTTTGTTTTATTATTTCCTCCTACCTCATTGAGTCATTCAATTCTATTTTGTCTATTCTAAATTTCAAAGAATTTGTTGCTAACAAAAAGTTTTCTATTTCTTGTGCCATATTGTAAATTCTCTTTTCTGTTTTTTCTTTCAGAGTCCTCATTTCTTTTCTATTATTTTCCCTAATTACTCTGATTTCATTTCTAAAATCATTTAAAATTCTTTTTTGAAAACTCAGTCCTTTTTTTCCAGGAATTCTAGTCAAATCTGTACCAAAGCTGTGTTTTCCTTCAAAGCTCTGCCTTGGAGTAAATATCTCCTGCTCAGTTTGTAATGTGAGCATCACTGTCACCATAAAAGTTTTTTATGATAAGATTCTTTTTTTGTTTACACATTCTTCCAGCCTCCTTTCTGACTTCAGACGTACTGTTAGAGCCAAACTTTGTGCACTTCTAGAAGGCATGTTTAGTCTGCTCTTGCTGCTGCTTTCTTAGAGTACTGAGTGTTGATTTATTCTAAGACCTTCAGGACAGCTAGAGCTAGGGACCTGCAAGATTTTACTGTTCCCAAAATGGTCTGATTCAAGGGGAAGATCAATTTCCAAGCCCTGAACTCTGCCTCTTCCTGGTCTGAATTTGGGTCTAAACCCCAGTTGGAGTTCAATATACTGCTCCTAGGCTCAGCTCTCAGTCACTATTGGGCAGGAGAAAGCTCTACTGGTTCAAAGAAGTAGAACTCCTTGGTATGTAGTCTGTGATTTACCATTCCTCCTTACCCTAGAATGCCACCCTAAGTTTAGTCCCCTTAAAGTCCTGGTTCTGACCTGGAACTTTAGAGTTAGCAATAGAGTTGTCAGTTACCATTTGTTCCTGTATCCTTCAAGAAGCTGTGCCCCTGTTTGCTGGATTTGTAGCCTCTTATTGCCCTGGTGAAGTCTTTTCCTGTACTGAAATACTCCAGAACTCTCTTTCTCCATCATCTGTAGGTCTCTGTTTCTCTAACCCAACTTGGACATGAAAAATGTCTCCCTGTGATTTTTTTCATGGATTTTCTGATCATGACTCAGTTTGGTGCATTTTCTAGGTCTGTTAGGTGGTGTATCACCTACAAATCTTCTTGATGCCCACTCTTACATTCCACTATAAATTGAGGCTCACAGCATCTCTCTGTTCTAGTACAGATTCCCTAAACCTTTATGATCAACACCTTCACAAGCTGATCACACACCTTGTTTTTAAATCATATCACTGATATCTCAGGTACAGAGTATTGAAGGAAACTTCAACCACAAGCATGAAGACCAGCTCTACAACGCATAGTCTTTTATTTTTTTCTATTTTTTTATTTTATTTGGTCAATTTCAAGCATTATTCCTTGGTTACAAAAATCATATTCTTTCCCTCCCTCCCCTCTCCCCACCCCTCCAATAGCCAACACACAATTCCACTGGGTATTACTTGTGTCCTTGATCAGAACCTATTTCCATGTTGTTGATGTTTGCATTAGGATGCTCATTTAGAGTCTACATCCCCAATCTTATCCCCCTTGACCCATATATTCAAGCAGTTGTTTTTCTTCTGTGTTTCTACTCCCACAGATTTTCCTCTGAATGTGGATAGTGATTTTTCTTGAGGGTCCCTCCTAGTTGCTCCAGATCACTTCATTGCCACTAATGGAGAAGTCCATTACATTCGGTTATACCACAGTGTATCAGTCTCTGTGTAAAATGTTTTCCTGGTTCTGCTCCTCTCACTCTGCATCAATTCCTGGAGGTTGTTCCAGTCCCCATGGAATTCCTCCACTTTGTTATTCCTTTCAGCACAATAGTATTCCATCACCAACATATACCACAGTGTGTTCAGCCATTCCCCAATGGAAGGGCATCCCCTCATTTTCCAATTTTTTGCCACCACAAAGAGCGCAGCTATGAATATTCTTGTACAAGTCTTTTTCCTTATTATCTCTTTGGGGTACAAACCCAGCAGTGCTATGGCTGGATCAAAGGGCAGACAGTCTTTTAGCGCCCTTTGGGCATAGTTCCAAATTGCCCTCCAGAAACTCATAGTCTTTTAGATTTGCCTTTGGATATTCAAAAGTTAAGGGATAACTTGCCCAGGACCACCCTGACATACATTTATGTCAGAGATGGGATTGGAACACAGGTCTTTCTAACTTTAAATCCCTTTCTCTTAGCCATTATACTTTTGGCTCTAGTATCCCAAACAATAAGAGTGACATATAAAAATAAAAACTACCATTGCTTTTTAAATAGTGTTCTTTCCACTGTAGTCATCATTTAATATTGACTAAGAGTTCACCACGTCTAAATCACATACTTTTTCATTCAAAAGTGATAAAATGCTCAAGTAATTCCAAATATGGACTTCAGCATTTTCGGAGTGGAATACAACTCAACTCAAATTTATCTAGACCGCGTAACATGAGACTTGGCTCAAAACAAAGCTCCCCTTCAAGAAAGATAGTCCATTTTAAACAAAGTTCATTTAGAAACCTGAAATGAAAATAAATCAGCTGAGCACCAGCTTCCAATGCAGAGGGCCATGCAGTCCACACAGCAGATGCGGTCCGACCACAGTCATCCTCCCTCTCCAGAACAAAAGTGCACAGAAACCTAAGAGGTCCTTCCCTGAACCCTGCCTGTGTGGGCAGTGTTAGGCTGAGGCTTTGGAAGCAGACATTAATCACATTTGGACCATGTACCTGAGGAAGCAGAGCTATCTCAGCGATCTGATTTCTGGGTTTCAAACACTAAAAAGCTTTTAGGATGTCTCTGATAAGAGAGCACTACCCCCTCCCGCCATGCTGCCTCCACACTCTTAAATGTGCACAAATGGAAAACACGCTGCGGGTCTTTATTCCAGCAGTCTAGAAATAAATCATGGTCACTCTTCCAGCCTGGGTCCCCACCCCACTCACTCTTCCTCTCCAGATTCCCCACAGATGTGCAGCACTCTGGGGAGGAGCCCCAACTCTCAATAAATTTAATATATGGGAAAAATAAAAAATAAAAATAAAATTAATATATGGGAAGGGCTTATCGACCGCTGAAATCCCAGCCCGTTGCTTCAGAAGCACGTCCCATCCACATATTAATCTGACTATTTGTATCCTGTCAACCTCAAAGTTACCCTCGTCGTTTCAATTAGGCAGCAGAGTCTACATTTTCCATCTAGGAGGGATATCTTGTTGCAGCGTGATATGAACAGCCACGAGGTTACAGCCCAGAGGTGGCTGCAGTCAGTGGTGAGCAAAGCAATTCATGTATAATGTATAAAATGTGTAAATCACTTTAGGATCGTGCTGGGTTCAAGGACCCATATAAATATCAGTCATTACCATAATTGACATTAAACTGGATGCTGGAGACACAATAGCTGAATACAAATGCAAGGATGTTCACGTATCGTTCTTTCACATCTAAAAATATGGGAAATACATACCAGGGAGCTCATGAAAAGGCTTTTAACTGATTTTAATAGTCGTCATTAGA
Source organism: Monodelphis domestica (assembly GCF_027887165.1). Classification (NCBI taxonomy): domain Eukaryota; kingdom Metazoa; phylum Chordata; class Mammalia; order Didelphimorphia; family Didelphidae; genus Monodelphis; species Monodelphis domestica. The sequence continues at coordinate 520,896,519 of NC_077229.1, read as the reverse complement.
ATAGAAAATGAAACTTCTCCTTGTGACAGGGATGAACTGAGAAGAAACAAAGGAGAGGTAACCAGGGCGGCGCCCCAGTGCCCTGCCACAATTATTGGGCATCATTCTTGCTTTCAGCCGTCAGCCGGCTCTTTTTTGTCCAAAAGTACCACCGTCTAATGAAACAATTAAGGCTTTACAGTTTAAATAAGCTATTTTGTTCTTCTCAGGCATCAGGGCCAGCCACGAAGACACACTAGACCCACCACGTCCCTCTCAGCCGAGTCATTGTCAGACCCGATAGAGGACCCTAAAAATAAAATCCATTTTGTGTGTGAGGAATCATCACGTCAGGTCATGTCTGCTCCTCAGGGCAGACTGCAGTGCACTAATTTCATTATGCTATTTTTACACGTGGCCTCCCTGGATCTCTTAGCATGTCCTACATAGCGGTACAAAGCCCACCGTGAACGTTCAGGGCTTTCATTCTAATCATCTCAGGAGGTATCTCCCTCCTTTGTTCCCCCCAGCAGAAGGAGGCAGCTCTGTACGTAGGACCCGAAATAGTCGCACTAATGATAATCGGGTCACATCTGGGTGAACAGAACCTACTGGGCCTTGCGGAGCAGATGGGGTGTTAGAAGATCAAATCCCTGTTTCAACCTGGATGTGGCAGGACGCCCCAGGAAGCCTCTGGGCAAGGCGATGCTCTTCAAACTGGAGAACCATTTGCAAAGACACTGCAGTAGACATTTAACCTTATTTAGCATCGTCTGAAGGCTGCAATTACCCTCAGTGAGAAGACCAAAGTCATTACATATCTACATTTAGGAGTATTTACATGGATGTGTAAGTATGCATGAAAAGGATAACTGATTGAATAGGAGTCACTATCACGGAAAATGTAGGACCAGAAATGTCACACACACACACACACACACACACACACACACACGCACGCACACACACACACACACATCCCCTTTTGGACCTCACTGAGAAGACCACACAGTGGATGCAAAATGACAACCATGCATAGTGGACAGCACCTTGCAGGGTTTGGGATCTGAAAGATCTGGCTTCAAATTCTGCATTTCCAGTTGTATGATCTTCAGTAGAGTGAAGACAACCCTCTAACATTTTTCTACAATATTACTGGTGGTAACAATTTGCACTGCTAAAGAGTTTCCCATTGATGAAATGACTCTCTTTTTAATACAAATAACTCATGGTATGCTTTTTAAAATGACTCAGAAAGAGATAATGACTCCTCACTGAGATATAGAAGGGACTAAGGGCTGGGTGAGTGATTTCACTGTTATCAAGAACCCTCAAGAGAGGAAACTCCCTCTAATAATGCACGTCAGGACCTTCTCTGTAATTTATGATCTTCCATCTTCTGGAATCATGGTTTGTCATTGGATCAGAATTCTTAAGTATTTCAAAGCTGTTTCCCTTCAGAACATTGTTGCCACTTTATAATTTGTTCTGCTTCTGCTCACTTCACTCTGTATCAGTTCATGGAAGACTTCCCAATTTCTGAAGTTGTCCTTTTGGTCATTTCTTATGGTGCCATATATTCTATTATATTCATGTAATAATAATTAGATTATAACATAATATTTTATATATAATAGAATGATACATTATTCTTGCAAAAATAATAACTCACAGAATCATAAGAACTGCACCTACCTCTTTCAAGATAGATGATAGAATTAAAACACAAAAAGAGGCACACTGTTTTTGACACAATGTAAACATCTGTTTAGCAAGACTGTTCATATTCTTTGTGAAAGTTTTATTTTCTTTCTTTTTTTGTTGCTCAATAAGATGGGAGGAAAAGTGAGAGTGAGAGAAATTTTTCTTACTAATTGAAACTACAATAATGTTTAAAAGAAAATTAACTAGAATACTGAAAGTGTAAATGATTGCTTGGGTTCAAATAGCTTATATTTCAGAAAAAGGAATTAGTTCTTACTTTCTGGAATCTATCATCCCTAGAAAAATTCAAGAATTGAAATTCTCTGGTAACCAGAACAAAATCTGAGTTTGTGAGTTCAATAATTTTCTTTTAAAAAAGTTTTATCAATCTGTTTCTTGCACCATAATTATATAATCATTTCCCCCAAAAAATTGTACCCCATTATCTCTTGTAAACCATGAAAAAGACTTAAGAAAAACCAAATGGCACAGTGAGTTATCTAATAATAAATGTATCATTTCACATACAATTAGATTATGGCCCCCACTGCCCAACTAAATGTATTTTTATTAGATATCCTCTGGAATCCAGATTGGTGATTCTATTTAATTTGAGTGAAGCTGCCTATTAATATTATTTTCCTTTGCTCTACCCAAATGATTGTGCAGATTGTTGTCCAAGTTCCACTTTCTTCACTATGCATCAGTTCTTACAAATCTTCCTACATTCCTCAAAATTTCTTTTTTTTTTTTTTTTAATTTTAATATTATTTTATTTGGTCGTTTTCATACATTATTCACTGGAAACAAAGATCGTTTTCTTTTCCTCCCCTCCCCCCCCCCCCGCCTTTCCCTCTCCCATAGCCGACGCATGATTCCACTGGTTATCACATGTGTTCTTGACTCGAACCCATTTCCCTGTTGTTGGAGTTTGCATTATAGTGTTCATTTAGAGTCTCTCCTCAGTCTTATCTCCTCCAACCCTGTGGTCGAGCAGTTGCTTTTCAGCGGTGTTTTTACTCCCACAGTTTATCCTCTGCTTGTGGGTAGTATTTTTTTTTTTAGATCCCTGCAGATTGTTCAGGGAAATTGCATTGATACTTATGGAGAAGTCCATCACCTTCGATTGTACCACAATGTTTCAGTCTCTGTGTATAATGTTTTCCTGGTTCTGCTCCTTTCGCTCTGCATCACTTCCTGGAGGTTGTTCCAGTTCACATGGAATTCCTCCACTTTATTATTCCTTTTAGCACAATAATATTCCATCACCAACATATACCACAATTTGTTTAGCCATTCCCCAATTGAGGGGCATCCCCTCATTTTCCAATTTTTGGCCACCACAAAGAGCGCAGCTATGAATATTTTTGTACAAGTCTTTTTGTCCATTATCTCTTTGGGGTACAAGCCCAGCAGTGCTATGGCTGGATCAAAGGGCAGACAGTCTTTTATCGCCCTTTGGGCATAGTTCCAAATTGCCCTCCAGAATGGTTGGATCAATTCACAACTCCACCAGCAATGAATTAATGTCCCCACTTTGCCACATCCCCTCCAGCATTCATTACTTTGCATAGCTGTCATGTTAGCCAATCTGCTAGGTGTGAGATGATACCTCAGAGTTGTTTTGATTTGCATCTCTCTGATTATAAGAGATGTAGAGCACTTTTTCATGTGCTTATTAATAGTTTTGATTTCTTTGGCTGAGAATTGCCTGTTCATGTCCCTTGCCCATTTGTCAATTGGAGAATGGCTTGATTTTTTGTACAATTGATTTAGTTCTTTATAAATTTTAGTAATTAAACCCTTGTCAGAGGTTTTTATGAAGATTGTTTCCCAATTTGTTGCTACCCTTCTGATTTTGGTTACATTGGTTTTGTTTGTACAAAAACTTTTTAATTTGATGTAATCCAGATTATTTATTTTGCATTTTGTAATTCTTTCTAATTCTTGCTTGGTTTTGAAGTATTTCCCTTCCCAAAGGTCTGACATGTATACTATTCTGTGTTCGCCTAATTTTCTTATAGTTTCTTTCTTTATGTTCAAGTCATTCATCCATTTTGAATTTATCTTGGTGTAGGGTGTGAGGTGTTGATCTAAGCCTAATCTTTCCCACACTGTCCTCCAATTTTCCCAACAGTTTTTATGAAATAGTGGATTTTTGTCCCAAAAGCTGGGATCTTTGGGTTTGTCATATACTGTCTTGCTGAGGTTGCTTGCCCCCAGTCTATTCCACTGATCCTCCTTTCTGTCTCTTAGCCAGTACCAAATTGTTTTGATGACCGCTGCTTTATAATATAGTCTGAGATCTGGGACTGCAAGACCCCCTTCCTTTGTATTTTTTTTCATTAATTCCCTGGGTATCCTTGATCTTTTGTTTTTCCAAATGAACTTTGTTATGTTTTTTTCTAAATCAGTAAAAAAAAATTTTGGGAGTTCCATGGGTATGGCACTAAATAGATAGATGAGTTTGGGTAGGATGGTCATTTTTATTATATTGGCTCGTCCTACCCATGAGCAGTTAATGTTCTTCCAATTGTTCAAGTCTAGTTTTAGTTGTGTGGAAAGTGTTTTGTAGTTGTGTTCATATAGATCCTGTGTTTGTCTCGGGAGATAGATTCCTAAGTATTTTATTTTGTCTTGGGTAATTTTGAATGGGATTTCTCTTTCTAGTTCTTGCTGCTGAGCTGTGTTGGAATTATATAGAAATGCTGATGACTTATGTGGGTTTATTTTGTATCCTGCAACTTTGCTAAAGTTGTTGATTATTTCAATTAGCTTTTTGGTTGAATCTCTAGGATTCTTTAAGTAGACCATCATGTCATCTGCAAAGAGTGATAATTTGGTCTCCTCCTTGCCTATTTTGATGCCTTCAATTTCTTTTTCTTCTCTAATTGCTACTGCTAGTGTTTCTAATACAATGTCAAATAATAGAGGTGATAATGGGCATCCTTGTTTCACTCCTGATCTTAATGGGAATGGATTTAGTTTATCCCCATTGCAGATGATATTAGCTGATGGTTTTAGATATATACTGTTTATTATTTTTAGGAATGACCCTTCTATTCCTATGCTTTCTAGTGTTTTTAGTAGGAATGGGTGTTGTATTTTATCAAAGGCTTTTTCTGCATCTATTGAGATAATCATGTGATTCTTGTTGGTTTGCTTGTTGATGTGGTCAATTATGTGGATAGTTTTCCTAATGTTGAACCAGCCCTGCATCCCTGGTATGAATCCTACTTGATCATGGTGGATGACCCTTCTAATCACTTGCTGGAGTCTTTTTGCTAGTATCCTATTTAAGATTTTTGCATCTATATTCATTAGGGAGATTGGCCTATAGTTTTCTTTCTCTGTTTTTGGCCTGCCTGGCTTTGGAATTAGTACCATGCTTGTGTCATAAAAGGAGTTTGGTAGGACTCCCTCTTTGCTTATTATGTCGAATAGTTTGTGTAATATTGGGGTTAACTGTTCTCTGAATGTTTGATAGAATTCACTGGTGAATCCATCAGGCCCTGGGGATTTTTTCTTAGGCAGTTCTTTGATGGCTTGATGGATTTCAATTTCTGATATGGGATTATTTAAGAAAACTATTTCTTCTTCTGTTAGTCTAGGCAATTTATATTTTTGTAAATATTCATCCATATCACCTAGATTGGTAAATTTATTGCCATATAGTTGGGCAAAGTAGTTTTTAATGATTGCCTTAATTTCCTCTTCATTTGAGGTGAGATCCCCCTTTTCATCCTTGATGCTATTAATTTGCCTTTCTTCTTTCCTTTTTTTAATTAAATTAACCAGTACTTTGTCTATTTTGTCTGTTTTTTCAAAGTACCAGCTTCTAGTCTTGTTTATTAGCTCAATAGTTCTGTCACTTTCTATTTTATTAATTTCTCCCTTAATTTTTAGGATCTCTAGTATGGTTTTCTTCTGGGGGTTTTTAATTTGTTCATTCTCAAGTTTTTTGATTTGCATTTCCAATTCCTTGGTCTCTGTCCTCCCTAATTTGTTAATATATGCACTCAGGGATATGAATTTTCCTCTAAGTACTGCCTTGGCTGCATCCCATAAGGTTTGAAAGGATGTTTCGCCGTTGTCATTTTCTTCAACGAAATTGTTAATTGTTTCTATGATTTCTTCTCTAACTATCCGATTTTGGAGTATCATGTTATTTAATTTCCAATTAATTTTTGATTTGGGTCTCCATGTACCCTTGCCGATCAATATTTTAATTGCCTTGTGATCTGAAAAGGCTGCAGTTAATATTTCTGCTTTTCTGCATTTAAGTGCCATGTTTCTATGACCTAGTGTATGATCTATTTTTGTGAATGTGCCATGTGGTGCTGAAAAGAAGGTGTATTCTTTTTTGTCCCTATTTATTTTTCTCCATATGTCTATTAATTCTAATTTTTCTAAGATTTCATTCACCTCTTTTACCTCTTTCTTATTTATTTTTTGATTTGATTTATCTAAATTTGATAGTGGTTGGTTCAAGTCTCCCACTAATATGGTTTTACTGTCTAATTCCTCCTTCAATTCTCCTAGTTTCTCTATTAAAAATTTGGATGCTATACCATTTGGTGCATACATGTTGATTAGTGATATTTCCTCATTGTCTATACTTCCTTTTAGCAGAATATATTTACCTTCCCTGTCCCTTTTGATCAGGTCTATTTGTACTTTGGCTTTGTCAGATATCATGATTGCAACTCCTGCCTTCTTTCTATCGGTTGAGGCCCAAAAGGTCTTACTCCAACCTTTAATTCTAACCTTGTGAGTGTCAACCCGTCTCATATGTGTTTCTTGAAGACAACATATGGTAGGGTTTTGTGTTCTAATCCAATCTGCTATTTGTCTGCGTTTTATGGGTGAGTTCATCCCATTCACGTTCAAAGTTATGATTGTTATTTGTGGATTCGCTGGCATTTTGATGTCTTCCCCTAGTTCTGACCTTTCTTCTTTAGCTTTCTCCTTTTGAACTAGTGATTTACTTTAGGTCAGTCCCCCTAGTCCCCTCCCTTGAGATGCTTCCCTTTCTAGCCCCTCCCTTTTTATGCTCCCTTCCCCTCCCCCCTCTCCTTCCCTCCCTTTTTGTGCTCCCTCCCCCCTCCCCCTCCTTAATTTTCCTTTCTTTCTTGCCCTAATGGATAAGATAGAAATCAGGATCCCACTGGATCTAGATGTTCTTCCCTCTCAGATTTGATTTCACTGAGAGTAAGGTTTAAGTACTTCCACTTCACGCTCTCTTCCTCTCCTTCTCATATGAGAGTTCTTCCCCTCCCCTTCCCATGTGTATCTTTATATGGGAAAGTTTATTCTATTGATTCCCCCCCTATTTCTTGAAGTTAATCTTAGTATTATCACGGTTCCCCCCTCCCTTTTCCTTTTTTTGCCCCAACTTTCCCCAAATCTTCTTGATTCCCCAATCTTTCCCTATGCATGTTTCTTCTAACTACTCTTATGATGATACAATTTATGAGAGTTACACAAAACATTTTCCCCACATATTAATATATATAATTAGATGTAAATGTAGTCCTTATAGAAGAGAGTTTGACTTAAAGAGAAAGATAAGATTTATCTCCTTTTCCCTTTCTTTCATATTTACCTTTTCATGTTTCTCTTGCTTTCTGTGCTTGGATATCGAACTTTCCACAGAGCTCTGGTCTTTTCTTAGCAAATGCTTGGAAATCTTCTATTTTGTTGAATGCCCATACTTTCCCCTGGAAGTATATAGTCAGTTTTGCTGGGTAGTTGATTCTTGGTTGGAGACCCAGCTCTCTTGCCTTTCTAAATATCGTGTTCCATGCTTTGCGGTCTCTTAGTGTGTTAGCCGCTAAGTCATGTGTGATCCTTATGGGAGCCCCCTTATATCTGAAGCTCTTCTTCTTGGCTTCTTGTAGGATTTTCTCCTTTACTTGGAAGCTCTTGAATTTGGCAATTACATTCCTAGGCGTTGTCTTTTGGGGATTTAGTATAGAAGGTGTTCTATGAATCCTTTCTATTTCTATTTTGCCCCCTTGCTCCAGAACGTGGGGGCAATTTTCTTTTATAATCTCCTCTAGAATAAAATCCAATTTGTTGTTTACCTCTGGTTTTTCTGGGAGACCGATGATACGGAGATTTTCTCGTCTTCCTCTGTTCTCCAGGTCCGTGACCTTCTCAGTGAGATATTTTCTGTTTTCTTCCAATTCATTAATTGTTTGGGTTTGCTTTATTGATTCTTGCTGTTTTATCATCTCACTTTCTTCGAGGTCCTTAATTCTGGTCATTAGGGACTGGATTTGCTTTTCAGCCTTGTCTGCCCTTGTATTGGCTGCTTCGAGTTCTTTTTCCAATTGAGCAGTCTTATCTGTCAGACAGCTGATCTCTTTCTCCCATTTTTCTTTCCAGAAGGTTTCCATCTTTTGGATAAGTTCCAGTTTGAGATCTTCCAGAGCTTGTTGATAGTTTCCATTTTGGGAGGCGTGTTCTGAATTTTTTTGGATTTCCTCTTCATTCTCCTCTTTCCCTTGGGTACTTCCACCATAAAAGTTTTCAATAGTCACTTTTTTCCCTTTCTTCCTGGAGGCTTGATTTTGGGCCATGTGAGCCATCCCTTTGGTGGTTTTATTTCCCTTTCCTTTTTGGTCTGGGGTCTGGGTTATAAGAGTGGTTTTTCTGTGAATTTAGGTTGCTTCAGACTAGTTCTTCCCAGCCTCTGAGCCCAGGTATTCAGCTCCGCCCAGATAATCCGTGCGCCTTGTTCAGCGCAGCCCGCCCGAAGTCCGCTGGCTTCTCCAGTGAAAGCGCCCTGAGACGTTTTTTCCTGGCAGTCCCCAGATCCCAAGGACCCTGGATTGCCCCCCCAGACAGAGACGCTCCCCACTCACTCGCTGTCCTGGTGAGCGCTCAGGTAGCTCACTCTGGTTTAGTGGGGGAGGTGGGGTGGGGGAAGGGCGGCTCAGTTCACTTTTCTGTGCAAGCTTTTCCTTCTTATTTTAGTGTGGAAATGTTCAAGCCCCACGTACCTTTGCCTCTGTGGGGTACTGGGGAGTCCTTCTGTTCCTCCAAAGGTGATTTTATGCTCCTTTGATGTAGTCTATTTCGTTCGGTTCTGGGGAGAGGAAACGTGCCGCGTCTAGATTGCAGCCATGATTACCCGGAAGTCCATTCCTCAAAATTTCTAACGTTCATCACTTTCCATAGCAAATGTGATGTTGAATGACATTCTTATGCTTTGATTTAAAAATTTTTTCAATTTAATGGGTGAGAAAAACCTTAGTTGTTTTCATTTGCATTTTTCTTTTTATTAGTGATTTACAGCATTTTTCATATGGTTATTTATAGTTTGAAATTTTCCCTTTGAAACAAGTTTATATCATTTGACATTTGACTCCAAGTTATATATGGGACCAGAAAAGGACTAAAAAGGTGAGATTTATGTTTAATATTAAAGGAACCCAAGAAAATATTATATAGAGGTAAGAAGGGAAAACACATGCAAAACAAGGTTGTAACTACTGTTTAACAGAAAATGTTAATGACCGTAAGAGAACAGTGACTGATTATTTGAAAAGACTTTGTTAGATTTTTTCAGATTGTATTTGAGTTGAGAGAATTCCTTTTAATCGATCCCATTTGAATGTCCTAGACAGTAGCCTAGAAATGTCTAAAGAAAATGGGAGATTGTTTTCCACAATAAAGTGTTTGGCAGTGAAGTAGTGCCAATGGCCCCATGACATCTTCTCCCTAAAGTCAAAAGCTGGTTTCCCCAGGTCTGCCAGCTGTTGGCCAAAGCTTCTACCTGCAATCCAGGTATGCATCCATTACATGCCTTTGCCAAAGGAAGGGAAGCATCACTGAGCCTGATGAAAGGTAGAAAGATTAGCATCACGTTCTCGTAAATATTTTAGCTCATGAGATGAAGCTATTAAGAAAATAAGATAATTGTCAATGCTCATCAAGGACACATTAGGAAACGAATGTGAGATTATGAATCTCTGTCTGACTGGTTTGCTAAAGAAAATTTGGGACAGTGATTTATTTGCCTGTTATTCCAGGCTTGACTGAAGGAGTTCCCAAGTCATAACTCTTTATTATATCTGAATGCACGTTACCTTTTTTCTCCACATAAACAGCACATTTCTCATAAACATGATAGCACACATAGAATGATTTAGAGAGTAATTCAATCTTTTGGTGACATCGTTGATGAACAACCTGAGTTCCAATTCTGACTGCCATAAATGAATCATATAACCTTGGTCAAGTTTTAATCTATCTGGACCTCCATTTCTTCATCTATAAAATAAAAAATTTAGAATAAATAAGCTTTAATATTTCTTCCAGCTCTAAATTCTGTGATTCTAACAGGAAAGTTCAGATTATCCAAAGTACAAAACAATGATAAAGTTAAATAGTTTATCAGATATTTAGAATTTTTTGCTCATGAACTTTTTTTCATTTTTCCTTTCTATAATTTTTTTAGTCTTGGGTTAAATTGTATACATACTCAAATCTGGCCTCAGACATTTCCTAGATGTGTGACCTTGGATAAGTCACTTAACACCCATTGCCTAGCCCTTACTGATCTTCTGCCTTGCAATGAATACATAGTATTGATTCTAAGGTGGAAGGTAAAGATCTGTTGTTGTTGTTGTTTTAATATATACATACTATCACTCATTTATAAGCTATCTTTTCCAGGTCCTTAAAAATTCCAGATACATTTCCACAGTTTGAGAGAAAGAAAAAGCATGAAATCAAAAATAAAATAATCACTAAAATTGATTTCTACAAAACTTTGTTCTCTCACTATGTCATAATCTTTTTTTTTTCAGTTGACTCCTCAGAAGAGCTCCATGAGTAAAAGGGACTGGGGAAAGATTACTCATCACCTCTTGGGAATGACTCTACCAGGTCAAGTTGACATTAAAATCTAAGAGTACTAACTATACAGTTGAGAAGCAAACAAACAAAATCTAAACTCACTATCATTTCAGTTCAATTCCATAAATTGAGCACCTGCTTCTATAGATTAGCTCAATGCTAACCAAGCTTCTTGGAAGAGTCAAACAAAAAGAACAGTTATAAATCTTGAAGGACTTTACAATCTGGTGTGGGATGGAGAATAAAATGTGTGTGTGTATCTCAATATAGGATCTGAGAATTCTTTCTCCCAAATTTCAAGGGGAGACCCCCAGAAAAGATTGGACTAGGTCTGTGTCTATTCAAAGCCACTGCATACGAGATTCCTATCAAAGGACACAATTAATGAAAATGGAAGAAATTTAAATAAGATTATTATACCCGGCAAATTATTTTGGATTCCTCATTCTCCCTGACCCCACATAGCCAATCAATTGCCAAATATTATCTTGTATACCTTCATAATACCTCTGTATTCCTTTCTTTCTATTCACAATCACAGTTTTACCACTTTCCCCCAAGATGGTTGCAACAGCTTCCTCCTAATTGGTCTCCCTGACTCACTTTTCTTTTTTATCCTGTATACTACTAACAAGGTAATTTTCCTTCAAGTGAATATATAAACTATTTCATTCCCCAATATAGGCAAACTCAACGGCTTTCTATTGTTTCTAGAATAAAAGATAATTTCCCATTTAGCTTCTGAATCCCTACACAACCTCGCCCCAACCTTTCTTTTGGGGCTCATTAAACATTACTCCTCTCTCATCATGTGATAGTTAAATTAGCCTTATTTTTTATTTTTCTTTCTTCCCCTTTCTTTCTGTATCATCATAAGTAATATTCACCATCCCACATACCTAGAATGTTCTCCCTTCTCGCTTGTGCCTCAGAATCCTTGATTGATCTTTTATCAATATAGTCTCAGAATAATTCCTTTAAGATTCAGCTCAGCATGAATATGCAATGTCTAGACCAATTTTTTCCTTATCCTCACTAATTGTACCCATATTTAACTACTTTGCTGCAAAGACTTGTTTTTAAATGTATACAGTATATATTTAGATGTTCTTGTTTCCCTCACTAGAATACAAGTTCCTTAGGAGCAGGGATTATTTCATTCTTTCTATTTGTATCTTCTACACCACCTAGCACAACGTCTAACACATAATAGGTGCATAATAAATGCTTGTTGATTGATCAAAAAGTAAAAACAAAACATTCTCCCCAAAGCCAAACCTGGAGCATACTCTTTCACAAATATACACATCAATATAAAAAGTGGACAAACAGGGGACACATAGATTGGTACCCATATAGAGAATATATTTTTACAAGGGTACACAGAGGATGGAGCAGCTCATGCCTCTGATGTCATAGGACATTTTCTGGCTATCTCACTGTCCTGTCTCCCATTGAGCTCCCACTCTGTCATCTCCTAATGGTCTCGCCTATCATGCTATCTCTGCTCCTTATTTAGTCTCTTCTGTGTTTTGCTCCCCTTTCTCCCATTCCCCTTTCTTTGGGAAAGATCATATCTGAACTTTCCAGGAATATATGAATGGAATCTAATTTGTTGGTTCCTTTGATCTCTAATTTAGCTGTTTTAGTAATTCACACTGTCAGAAAATTCTTCATCGTACTGAATCCAAAGGTGAATTAGTCATGCATCCTCTGTATGGTCACAATTATCTTCTTATACTCAAAGAGACTATTATTCAATAAACTCATAGGTGACAAAGCATACTTCAGTGGCATAGCTATATGGTCACTTGGATGAAACAAGTCCGTTATATTGACAATCTGAATTAGCCTCCAAGAAAATTGGAGCTTTATGTGAGAATTCCATCTACAGGTAGATACAAATTATTATATAAGGTGAAGTGATCATTGTGGACCATTTTGATTCTTCAAAATATAAAAGCATAAAGAACACAATGAAATACCTTTTATTACATTTTGCTACATGAATAAAATGGGATGATTTTTTCATCTCTGGGCTTACTTAGAAGGTAAAAAAGGTAAAAAAATAATTATTAAGAACTGCTTTAGATGCCATTGGGCATATGATATATTTCATTTTTCTTCTTTCCTAATCATTACTATTTTTAGATATTTTCATTTTTAAGTGAGAAAAACAATAAATGCAAATGAAGTGACTTTTAACGTAACAAAATAGGTTTTCTTTTTCAGTAAAATGCTATCTCTCTCTTTTGTTATTTAGAATGAAGTTACATATATGTTCAGCATTATTTACATAAGATATATTAAGAGCCCAAAGTATTCTAAATTATTATTAAATTGCACAAATGCAATGATTGTATTACAACTGTTCCAACACAGTGGCAGAAAGTTCAGAACTTGTTCTTGTTTCCTTTCCACAAATATTTTATGCAAATTGAAGCTAATTTTAAAATCCCCCCTTTTAATCATACAGGAGAAAGATGATACTGCAACTGCAAAGTAGGGCTGGGTCATTGTATTTATGTGTGTGTATGCATGTGCATGTGCGTGTGTGTATGCACATGTGTGTATTTCTGGGTGTTTGTTTAATTGGAACCATATTTACTACTTATGTTTTCTTAATCCAAGTAAGCATAGGAAGAGAATTTGCTACAGAGAAAGCAAAGGGAGGGAATATATTTGAGGCATTGCCTGCTAAAGGCTTTATCCAATTAACATCTTCCATTTATTATGGGTGCTTCTCCTCATAGATCTATCACACTCCTGGTCTCCTGCCTTTTTGCCATGTCAGCCAGAGCAGCTTATTGCTTCTGGGCAGAATCTTTTGAAGAGATTTGTTTTGCTTTGCAATGAGGGCTACTTGAGTGCGAAGCATCCCAAGTAGTTTTTGCCTCCCAGCTATATTCTTTAACAGATGGGCTTTGGTGAAGGCAGAAAGGAATGTGGCACCCCAGATTAAGTTTCAAACATCACTTGGGAAAAGGCTTGAAGAAAGCAAGGTCATCTCCATCTGATGGGGAAATTGAATTTAATAAACATTTTAATGAGATCTTTAGGAATCCTCTTTAAGAAGGGGAAAAGAATGTTCTGGAACATTCTTCCTTGACTTGAACAAGTAAAATCTGATTGGGGATTATGGAAAGAAAACATTTTCCTGCTTGTTGACCTTTCTCCCCTTGTTTGGACTTAAAGCTAGCCAACTACTTCTAACAGATCAAATCGTCGGCACATGAAATACTGACCCCACCTCGACGCTGTGACTTTTTCCCAAATGTCTTACCAAATTTATGAAGCAAGAACTGCTGAATGATAATAAGCTAGAACTTCAAAGACAAAGAAGAGTCAAAGACATTAAAATGTGTTCAAATGAACTTAGAGCTCTAAAATCAGGAGGGCCAGTGTGATTAGCAATCCCTGAGATATCTCTAAGATTGTAAAGGCAAGGGGTGAGTATGGGTTTATGCTGAAATGAGTGCCCACAGTAGAATAGCCCTCCTCATTAGCCACTCTGGGCACGTGGAGCCCATCTTCCACAAACTTCCACTCACCATTTTTGGCACTTTCCTTCCTCTGTGAGGGTCCCTGCCCACCTCCCTCAGTGGCCCAGTGTCTACAAGCTAAAACCTGCTGAGGAAAAAGAATCTTGACTTCATTTATCAAGCTTTTTTGGTTTGATATTACTTTCAGTAAAAAAAAAATTGGAATATATGTGAACAATGTGTATTTGCTTACTTAAAAATTATATAGAGATACTATTATAATCAGGTATATTATCAAACTAACATCAAAATCAAAATGAAAACAATTAGCTAAAGATGAAACTATATTTTATTCTAGTGAAAATAGAGTGCTCCTGGAGAGAGAGTATTGGAGACGGGCACAGCCATAAGTGTCCTTTAGGAAAACTAAACCTTTTGCATCTCTTTTGAGGACAGATTGGACACAAGAGAAACTGGAAGCAGGATGAGCAATTAGTAAGAGATGGCACGAGTCCAGGGGAGAGGTGATGAGAGCCTGAACTAGGGTGACAGCTGGCTGAGTTAAAAGAAGGTGATGTATGCAATGTTGTGGAGAAAGCCAGGACCAGATGACACAACTAAGGTATTCAACCTACCCTATTTAAGGTAGGATAAGGGAGAGTCAGGAGTCAAAAGTGGCACAAAAGTTGCAAACTGGGTGAAAATGTTGCTCAATTCGTTAACAAGGATTTATTTATTCAGAAAACAAAGAAAGGCAAAAATAATTCCTGAACAAAAAGCTCACACTTCAATGAGAGGGGCAACATGTAAAAATGGACATATGAGTAAAACATGTTCATGTAAGAGATTATTTACAGGGTAATTTGGAAGCAATTGCACAGAAGAACTAGTGACAATAGGAGACGCTTCCTACAGAAGGTGGGATTTGAGCTAAGACTTGAAGGAAGCCAAGGAAGGCAAGAGATAGAGAGGAGGAGGGAAAGCATTCCAAGCATGGGGGATAACCAGTGAAAATGTAAAGTCAAGGACAGCAAGGAGGCCAGCCACTAGATTATAGAGTATATGGAGTGGAGTAAGGCATAAGAAAACTGAAAGGGTAGGAAGGGGCCAGATTGTAAAGACTTAAAAAGTAAAATGGAAAAGTTTATACTTGATACCAAAGCTAACATGGTTAGATCTGAGTTTTAGGAAGTTCAGTTTGGCAGCTGAAGGGAGAATGGACTGGACCGGAGAAAGAGTTGAGGCAGGAAGGTCAACTAGAAGGCCTTTTCAACAGTCAAGCTGTGAGAAGGCTTGAACCAGAATGGTGGCCATTTCAGAGGAGAGAGTGGCCATATATCAAATATCGTGAAGGTACAATGGATTGGACTTGATGTCTGACTGAATATGGCGTGTGCTAAGAGAAAGTCAAGAGTTGAGAGGTAACCCAGGGGTTGGAAGCCTTGCTGGCTCAGGAATCATAGTATCCATGATAGTAATAGGGAAATAGGGAAGAGAATTTTAGGGGGGAATGGAATGAGTTCAGTTTTAAATATATTGCATTTACAATATCTATAGGAATCCAAATGATTAAAAGATGTGAGAATAGGAGCCAGTAGAGATGGATAAATAGATCTTAGAACCATCTACAGAGACAATAAATCCTTGGGAGCTGATGAGATAACAAAGAGAAATAGCATAGAGGGAAAACAGAGTCAAGGACAGAGCTTTGAGGGACCCAAAATTAGTGGCCACAAAGTCAATGAAGATACTGAAAAGGAGACTGGGAAGGATACGTCAAAAAGGAGGAGAAATGGAAGAGAGCAGCAACCCAAAAACTACGAAGAGTGTGAAAATCTGTGGAGAAGTTAAAAAAAGCATGAGGACTGAAAAAGGACCATTAGATACAGCCATTAATAGATTATGAGTCACTTTTCATTTTGTTAATGATGAGGTTGGAAGCAGAGGTATTCATTGCATATGTCTTCCACAAGTTGAGTAGTTATTAAAAGAAGAAAGATATGCTGATAACGAGTAGGGATAGACAGAACAAATGAATTTTTTTTAAGAATGGAGGAGTAGTGGCTGTCTTAGTAGAAAGCAAGGAAGTAGCTTGTAGATATGAAAAGATTCAAGATTAGTGAAAAAGATGGGACAATTAGGAGGCAATCTGCTGGAGAAGATGGGATGCAGAGCCAATTTCGCACTTAGGAGTTTGACTTCTCAAGGAAAAGGTCTACCTCTTCAAGTGAGAGAAAGCTCAAAGAAGACATAGCAGCAAATGACATGGGAGATAATGATAGGGAGAGAAGGACTTTTGGTGAATATTCTTCATTTTGGTTAGAAATTTATGATATGATTCTCATCTGAGAGCATGAGAGGAAGGGAACCATGGAAGGCTTGAGAAGGAATGGAAAGGGTTGAAATATTCAGTGCAGAAAATGGGATGGTGAATAAATTGGGGAAATGAAAAGGATACTTCCCTGAGAAACTTCTATCTCAATGTATAGATAGGTAGAGATCTATTTATGCTTATTTATAAAGAGGCATAATAAAATTCTACAATACACAGGACTTTCAGAATTCATGAACACGGAAGTAGAACATTTGTCAGTGATGGCACCATTGAGGGTTATCTCTGTGTTACCTGAGGTATGTTGATAAAATAGGTTATAGGAAATGAATAAATGGAAGAACTGGGAAGTTAGAGTGTTCAAGAAAGTATCCATAGGATAGTGTTCTTTAGTCATTTCAGTCCTGAACCTTATTAGATTTTTCTTGGCAGAGACAGGGTAGTGGTTGGCCATTTTCTTCTCCAGCTCATTTTACAGAGGAGGAAACAGAGGCAAAGCAGATTGTCTTGCCAAAGTCACATCACTTGTGTCTGAAGAGACCGAGATTTGTACATGGGTCTTTGCTCATTCCAGGTTTAGCAATTTATCCATTGTGCTGCCTCATTCCACTATCAACATGTATGTTGAAATAAACAATACACATTTAATATGAAGTCTAATCAATAATGCACCCAATTAGATGATGTTGTGGTTTTCTTCAACACAGTCAGCAGCTAAAGAGAAAGGCAGTGGAAGAGGGAAGGAATCCAAAGTTGTGGCATGATCAGAGATCCTCAAGGGGGCTAATATTATATAAAAGGGCATAAAGTAGATTTGATCTTTTTCATCCAAGGGTCAAGATGAGGAAAAAAGGAGAATGTAGCCAAGGCAAGGGTCATGACTTGGGAAGTAACTGAGGAGTGCAGAAACTGGATGTCACAATGACAACGAAGAGCAAGTTAACAGTTTAGAGGACAGAGAGAAAGCTGGGATGGTATGTGATTAGAAATCTGTTACCCTAAAAACTACATTTCCCAGAAAGTCACTGACTTCCTATCATTACATACTTCCTGTCGACCGAGGGATAAATTCGGTGAAGTTCCTGGTCTTTTTGTCTTTGCTTCCTGGGTTGCAATGATGGTGGAGTGTGGGTTTTTGAACAGGTTTATTAAACATGGGCACTTGGTTTTATTTTGATACCTTTTTATTCCTTTACTACTAAAGATTATTAATACATCTTTTAAAATATAGTATTTTAAATTATGGATGGTTAATTTTAGTTTTTACAAGGAGAACAGAAAAAGATTAGATCAAGGCATTTCAGATCTCATGAGCATGGACGGAAGTGGAACGGGTGAGTGACTGCAGAGTCAAAGGCGTCATTAACTCGATGTGTAGCTGAGGTTGATGAGAGGAAGAGATCATGGAAAAGGAATAGATTGAGGAACTAAGAAGATACAGGAGTGAAGGGATTATCACTGCACAGGCTGAAGTACCTCAGTAGCAGGGCTGCCAGTGGGAGGGAAGATCACGAGCTACACTAAATTCATTGAGGATGGAAGGAGGGAGTCCTGAAGGACATTTAATTATAGTTTCTAGAATTTTAATTGGGTGATAAACATGTATTGAATGAATCTCAGAGGACATGCGGATGAGTAATGGTGGTTAGAGAGACAGTCTGGATTAAGAAATAAGAATTCTGTGAGTACTCTGACTCATTACCATCATTGACTCGGGAGCATGAATGAAAGATGATTTCTTTTTTTTTTAATTTTTTAATTCAAAAATTTTTATTTAATTAATTAATTTAGAATATTTTTCCAGGATTACATGGCTCATGTTCTTTCCCTTCCCTCCCCAACCCATAGCCAACATGTAATTTCACTGAGTTTTACATGTAGGAAGATTATTTCTTGCTGGAAAGGTTCACCAGGGATGTCTGCCATCAGGAGTGAACTTGTTGTCAGTGAGGGCAAGAAGATGGAGGGAAAAAGGTTGACTATGGAAGCAGTTTCTTAGTTATGCAGCTGACATTCCCAAAAAGCACTACAGATTGAATGGATCTGGGTGAGATGTTAGAGGGATCTAGTTGAGGGGATGAGACAAAGGAGGTGAATAGGGGGATCGTCCCAGTGTCAGTGAGGAGTTCCTAATCATTAGATGGGAAGGGTAGAAAAGGTGACTCTTAAGAACCGAATTTACACAGATTATCAGGGACTAGAAAGACCTTTTCTGAGGGAGTAAGATGAGGAGGCTGTGCAGGGACTTTCTTCCATAGGTAATTGTACAGATGATGATGATGTCGAGGACTGGGAGACTCCAGGAGCCCTCCTCACACCAGACAGAAACAGATGAAGGGAAATCCCCAGAGAGTGTAGAGAGCCTCTGGAAACTGCATAGGAGGCAGAAATCAACATTTCTTTTGTAAATTTCTTTCTTTCTTAAAATTAAAGCTGGATTTAGTCTGGAAATGGTCTCCAGAGCACTGGAGAAAGTCTTCAGGAAAAGGAAGCCAGCAGCAAGGGGTCTAGATTAGAGTTTAAACCCATTGCCCTAGCAACGTTCAGGAAAAAGGAGGTTGCGGTCTGAAAGGAGAGTAATGCAGGGAAAAAGAAAGGGTATGGGAGGCAGGCTGAAACCCTACCAACAGCAACAACTCATCCATACTTGCTCATTCCATTTCCCTCAAAATAAAAAGGGGGATCAGTGGAGATCTAACTCATTAGTCACTGCACTGGAGTCAGGAGCCCATTCTCAAAGGGAAGATACTGATTGCTGTTAAGAGAGTTTTTTATTAATTCCTCCATTTTATATAATGAGTAATAATATTTTTCAGTAAGAGACCCCCTGCTGGGCAGTTTGGCATTTAGAGACCCCCTGTTGTGCCACGTGGCAGTTGGTCACAGTTAGAAGGGTGTGGTTGAGTGCAGTTTGTTGCAGACTGTTAGAAAGGGCATTTGTCTCTGGGTTGCCTGGGGAGAGGTTGTGCTGCTAGCAATCTCTCTGGCTGGAGACAGAGAACTGAATTAAAGCTTTAATAGCCTTATTGATTATCAATAACTTGGGTAGATAAGGTAGATAAATAGTGGTTATATTATCAGATAGTGAGAGTAGTGAGAGTAGGTGCGGACTTTGGCCTATTGGAAGATATTGCCCTGTGAGGCAGATAGATGTAGGGTTTTCTAGAAACATTTAGTTAGTATTGGGATCTTGGGTATAGCTGTAATCACTTTTCTCCTTCCTATTTCCTATCCATATTTCGTACCAATAAACTAAGTGTTTTGCATTTAATAAACTGCACACTGGCTTTTGATCAAACTCCTGCCCCCCAAAATTTAACCCTTCACACTTCCCAGACACAGAGTAATATGGAATAGTAGAGAATGGAATGCTGCCAATGGGAGCATTTTCCCAATGAAAGCTACTATTGTTGGCATCTCTCAGCAGTTAGGTTGTAACCAATCTAAAGCATTCAAACCTAGATCAAAAAGGGAGAAGTTGAGTGTGCATAGCAGAAACAGGGTGATGATTGTTGAAGTATAGGCATTGATTATGTTAGATAATAATTTCACAATTTTCTGTCACAGGCAAAGTAGGATATAACCTACTTTTCTAACTTCTGCTTGATGGATGATATGTCCCTTGTTGTCATAAACTATTGCCTTCAGGTGTAAAATTTAAAAACAACTTTTAACAATCTCTTTTTATGGTCAAGATAGCAGTGTAGAGGCAGTGAAAGTTCAGACCTCTGAAAAGCCTTTCTTACTGATTACAAACTAAATGCTACTAGGGGACTGAAAATCAAACTTAACTACAAGAAACACACAAGGAATCCTCCTGCTGAACTCAACTTAAAAGGTACGCCCCCCCCCCCAAAGTGGGAATTCAAGAACACTCCAGTCTAAGGGGAAGGTCCTGGGACTCGTCCCCCACCTAGAACACTAAGCCTCCAGTGGTGGCTGGAACCTGTGAGTGGGCAAGGGTGGTGGTCTTGAGGGAGTACCTTCCAGGAAAAGCTGTGCCAGACTCAGAGCATCAAAAAGATGGTGGGAAAGTAGTTAGAGAAGAAGCACAGATTGAAGAGCAGGCAACCTAGTTGCAGCAGTGGAGACACTCCATATTGCTCCCCATAATAATCCAGCTCTGCAACTCAGCTGGACTTAATCCCATCAATTCCTATTTTAAAGTCAAAGAACTATTTATTAAATAAATAAGACCAGAAGCTAGTACTTTGAAAAAACAAATAAAATAGACAAAGTACTGGTCAAACTAATTTTAAAAAGGAAAGAAGAAAACCAAATTGGCAGTATCCAAAATGAAAAGGGAGACCTCACCTCTAATGAAGAGGAAATTAAGACATAGTTACAAATTGCTTTTCAGAATGGTTATATCAGTTCACAATTCGACCAAGAGGGCAATAGGGTTCCAATTTTTCTATAGTCCCTCCAACATTTTTCATCCTTCTGGTTTGTCATATTAACCATTTTGATAGGTCTGAAGTGGTACCTTAAAGTTGATTTAATTTTGCATGTTTCTCTAATTAATAATAATTTAAAGCATTTTTCATATGACCATTGACAGTTTTGATTTCTTCAATTGGAAAACTGCTTGTTCATATCCATTGACCATTTATCAATTGGGGAATGGCTAATACGTTTATAAAAATGTTTTTATAACCCTGATTCATTTCTCTACATATTTGAGAAATGAAGCCTTTGTCACAGAAAATGGTAAAATATTTTCCAGTTTCCTCCTTTTCTTCAAATCTTGCCTGCATTTGCTTGGTTTGTCCAAAATGTTTTAAATTTAATGTAATAAAAATTATCCATTTAATGCCCCATAATTCTCTCTCTCTCTCTCTCTCTCTCTCTCTCTCTCTCTCTCTCTCTCTCTCTCTCTCTCTCTCTCTCTCTCTTTTCTTGTTTGATCAAAAATTAATCCCTTATCCATAAGTCTGACAAGTAAAGTATTTGATAATCCCTTAATTTGCTAATGATATCACTCTTTAAACATCTTTTTCTGATCCTACATTTTTTTCTATGAATCCTTTATTCATATTCTGCTCATTTCCTCACTTGCTATATATGCAGCCTTTTCACACGTACACATCATCAATTTCTCCATGGTACCCTGTATGATGCCTATTTTCACTTATGTAGCAATTGTGTTCTATATCACAAAAGTCACAAAACAGTACTTCTATTACTAACTGGTAAAAAAAAAAAGCATACAGAAGAACAAAAGATCAAAAATTGCAACGCAATTAATGAAAAATAACATTAAGCAAGGAAGCTTATCTGTACCAAATCTCAAATGGCATTATAAAAAGGTAATCATCAAAGCAATTTCATACTGGCTAAGGAACAGAGTAGTGGAAGAATGAGATAGGTTAGGTAATCAACACATAGTAAGTAGTCAATGACCATAATAATCAATAAACCCAAGGAAGAATTCATTGTGGGAAAAAAAAAACTGCTATGAAGATTAGAAAACAATATAGCAGAGATGAGGCATAGATTAACTTCTCACACCATATACCAAGATAAATTCAATATGGATACTTGATTTAGAAATAAAGGTTTATACCATAAACAAATTAGAAGAACATTAAAAAGTTTATCTGTTGGACTTATGCATACAAGAATAAATTTTGACTAACCAAAGTACAGAGAACATTATAAAAAATGAAATGGGTCATTTTGATGATTACACTAAATTAAAAAGTTTTTTTACAAACAAAATCATTGTAACCAAGATTAGAAGGGAAACAACAAATTGGGGAAATTTTCTGTAGCAAATGTCGATAACAAAGGCCTCATTTCTCAAATATATAGAGAACTGAGTCAAATTTGTAAGAATGCAAAGCACTTCCCAATTGATAAATGGTCAAATGATATAAATAGGCAGTTCTCAGATGAAGAAATTAAAGCTATCTATAGTCATATGAAAAAAAATTCCAAATCACAATTCATTAGAGAAATGCAAATTAAAATGGCTCTGAGATACTGGCTCGTACCTATCATATTGGCTCATATGACCAAACCGGAAATTAATAAATATTGGAGGGAATGAGTGAAAATTGGGATACTACTACACTGTTGGTGGAACTGTGAACTGATACAACCATTCCAGAGATCAATACGGAACCAGGCTCAAAGAGCAATAAAACTATTTTCACCTAGCAATACCAGTGTTATGTCTGTATCCCAAAATGATTAGAGATAAGGGGGAGAGATCACTTGTACAAAAGTATTTTAGCAGCTCTTTTTGTAATGGCAAAGAGTTGGAAACAGAGGAGTTGAGGAAAGGCTGAAAAAATATATGCTTGTAATGGAATACTATTGTACCATAAGAAATGATAAACAGACTGAGTTCAGAAAAAAAAACTGAAAAGACTCATACAAACTGGTGCAAAGTGAAGGGAGCAGAACCAGGAGAAGAGTGTATAAAACAGTAGAAATATTGTATAATGGATAATCAACTGTGCAAGGCTAGTCTATTATCCGCAAAACAAGGTCCCAAGAAAACCCCAAGGGACTGAACTTAAAAAATGCTTTTCACAGCCAAAGAAGAAACTGCTGGTATCTGATGGTAGATCAAAGCACATTATCTTTCATTTTCTTTCCTTCAGGAGTTTTTTTAATTTTTTGAGTGAGATGTGTCTTCTTCCTGGTAAGATGAATGTGGAAATATATATTGCATGAAAGCACTGGTATAACCTGTATCAGATTATTTACCACCTCAGGGAGAGGGAAGGAGAGAGGAAGCAAGAGAGAGAATCTGAAATGCAAAAAGTCAGAAAACATTGTCAAAAACGGTTTCTACATGTAATTAAAGAAAGATATGTATGATGAAAGAGTTGTTGAACAAAGTAACGACTTTGTTGCACCTTGAAAAAAATATTTAATCATATTGTTTGAATAGGTTAGAAATGGGGCAGTGAGGTGACACAGTGGATAGAGTGCCAGATTCAACTTCCTGTGTTCAAATCTGGCCTCAGATACTTGGTAGCTATGTGATCCTCCGCAAGTCACTTAACCCTGTATGCCTCACTTTCCTCATCTGTAAAATGAACTGAAGAATGAAATAGCAAACCATTCCAGTATCTTTAGCCAAAAAAAACCCAACGGAGGTCAGAAATAGTTGGATACAAATGAACATGACTAAACCACAAAAGTGGAAGACAGCTTGCTAGAGGAGAACAAATTATGGTATTGCTTTGTTCTTCCAAATCAATTACATTTTTTTTTCATAATCAACTAATAAAAAATTCAGGGAAGTATTTTATTGTCTGCATCTTTCAGATAATTGTGTGAAGGTAAAAATGAGGTTCACTTTTTGATATTGCTTGCAAAGACTACATTTCCTATTAAGACATTTATCTAGTATGCTTTTGGTTCATGCATTAGAATTCATTCTCATAAAAATTTTAAATGGTTGGAAAATAGACATATGACTTTGTAATCATTGCTTTCTTGATCAATATTTGCTAAAGAAGGGTCTTTTAGGGTTTTTTGGTTTGGGGGATGGCATTAGGTCTACCTCAATTACATACTGAATAAAATTGTTAAAATCTGTCACTGTCTTTTGTATTATGGATAATTCATTTTTCATTATCAATAATTTGCTTAAATCTGTCAGGATTGACACATAAGTCATCAGCATTCCTATATAATTCCAACACAGCTCAGCAGCAAGAACTAGAAAGAGAAATCCCATTCAAAATCACCTTAGACAAAATAAAATACTTAGGAATCTATCTCCCAAGACAAACACAGGAACTATATGAGCACAACTACAAAACACTCTCCACACAACTAAAACTAGACTTGAACAATTGGAAAAACATTAACTGCTCATGGGTAGGATGAGCCAATATAATAAAAATGACCATCCCACCCAAACTCATCTATCTATTTAGTGCCATACCCATGGAACTTCCAAAATTTTTTTTTCCTGATCTAGAAAAAACCATAACAAAGTTCATTTGGAAGAACAAAAGATCAAGGATATCCAGGGAAATAATGAAAAAAATTACAAAGGAAGGGAGCCTTGCAGTCCCAGATCTCAGACAATATTATAAAGCAGTGGTCACCAAAACAATCTGATACTGTCTAAGAGACAGAAAGAAGGATCAGTGGAATAGACTCGGGATAAGTGACCTCAGCAAGACAGTATATGACAAACCCAAAGATCCCAGCTTTTGGGACAAAAATCCACTATTTCATAAAAACTGCTGGGAAAATTGGAGGACAGTGTGGGAAAGATTAGGTTTAGATCAACACCTCACACCCTACACCAAGATAAATTCAGAATGGGTGAATGACTTGAACATAAAGAAGGAAACTATAAGAAAATTAGACGAACACAGAATAGTACACATGTCAGACCTTTGGGAAGGGAAAGACTTCAAAACCAAGTAAGATTTAGAAAGAGTTACAAAATGCAAAATAAATAATCTGGAATACATCAAATTAAAAAGGTTTTGTACAAACAAAACCAATATAACTAAAATCAGAAGGGAAGCAACAAATTGGGAAACAATCTTCATAAAAACCTCTGACAAAGCTTTAATTACTCAAATGTACAAAGAACTAAATCAATTGTACAAAAAATCAAGCCATTCTCCAACTGATAAATGGGCAAGGGACATGAACAGGCAGTTCTCAGTCAAAGAAATCAAAACTATTAATAAGCACATGAAAAAGTGCTCTACATTTCTTATAATCAGAGAGATGCAAATCAAAACAACTCTGAGGTATCCTCACACCTAGCAGATTAGCTAACATGACAGCTATGGAAAGTAATGAATGCTGGAGGGGATGTGGCAAAGTGGGGACATTAATTCATTGCTGGTGGAGTTGTGGATTGATCCAACCATTCTGGAGGGCAATTTGGAACTATGCCCAAAGGGTGATAAAAGACTGCCCTTTGATCCACCTATAGCACTGCTAGGTTTGTACCCCAAAGAGATAATAAGGAAAAAGACTTGTACAAGAATATTCATAGTTGGGCTCTTTGTGGTGGCCAAAAATTGGAAAACGAGGGGATGCCCATCAATTGGGGAATGGCTGAGCAAATTGTGGTATATGTTGGTGATGGAATACTATTGTGCTAAAAGGAATAATAAAGTAGAGGAATTCCATGGAGACTGGAACAACCTCCAAGAAGTGATGCAGAGTGAAAGGAGCAGAACCAGGAAATCATTATACACAGAGACAGATACACTGTGGTACAATCGAAGGTGATGGACTTCTCCACTGGTGTCAATGCAATGTCCCTGAACAATCTGCAGGGATCTAAAAAATACTATCCACAAGCAGAGGATAAACTGTGGGAGTAAAAACAATGAGGAAAAGCAACTGCCTGACTACAGGGGTGGAGGTGATAGGACTGAGTAGAGACTCTAAATGAACACTAATGCAAATACCAACAACATGGAAATGGGTTAGAAACAGGAACACATGTGATAACCAGTAGAATCGTGCATCGGCTATGGGAGAGGGAAGGGGGGGGTGGGGAGGAAAAGAAAATGATCTTTGTTTCCAGTGAATAATGTTTGGAAATGACCAAATAAAAAATGTTAAAAAGAAAAAAAAAGAAAAAAATCCGTCAGGATTGAATTAGCACATTTTATGTCACATCATTCTCTCAATTTTATTCTTTTTTCTTATTTTTTGATAATTTTGACCTTTGCTCTAAGATGTCAATGGGCTAACTAAACACTGGTGGCCAATGGCTTATGTGGGAATAACTATTAAATAAGTAATGAGTCTTCTCTGTCTACTAAAATATAACCAATTTCATTTTTGTGAGGTTAATTAGTACTAACCATATGCAGTACCTGCCAATTCTTTTCTTGAAGAAAGTATGTCATAGTCTGCAATTCTTTGGCTCCTCAATTCTTTTCCTTACACTGAAATTTCTTGAAATTTCAGGTAAGTTTTATCAAACTGAGGAAGATTATTTTAGAACAAGTAATCAAGAATCACAATAGTGACTCAGAAAACATCCCTGATTTCTCTCCCACCAGTGCTAAGATGGCCTACAATCCTCTTCAAGTGGAAATTAACTCTCTTTTTGCTTTAAGTTGTCAATATATTCAAGGAATACTGTCTGAGAAAGTAGTTCCTTACTTATAAAATAAACTGATACATTCTAAATTTAAAATGGAAATAATTCCTGAACCTCACTGACAATAATATATTATTTATGTATACCTAAAAAGTATTATATATACTATTGAACACTATATAATGTTATATTAGCTATAATATTAATATATAACATGTTGACATATTATATTTTAATGTATATCATATATTGCACTCACTAAAGAAAATATCAAATCGAAATATATTTCTTGATTATTCTCAGTTCACAGCTTTTCAAAATTAAGAGCTAAAAAATTAGTAATGTGTCAAACCACAAATAATTTTAAAAATACATAAATAGCACCAATTTTTACCATTAAAAAAGATTCCTTTTAAATTGTCCATTGAATTGTACATGCATATGCATAGATGAAGAAAATAGGTACGTTTTTAAATAATCTCAACACTGAGCTTGTATATTGGGAGAAAGGGAATGCCACACTATAGTTTCAATTCACTATTATCAAATGAGTATCAAAGAAATTGTACAATAAAAAAGTTAAGACAGATAATCCAGTGTGTAGTTGTGAAGTATATGAGACTCAGATATAAACACAATCTAAGTAGCTTTTAATTTTTATCCTTTTTTTCTGGGTCTTCCCTGGTGTTTTACAGAAAGATTAATGAAGTTCTACCTAGCTAAAGCAAAACGGAGGCAGGGCAATAAGGGGTAAAAATGGATAATCCAACGTGACTGAACAAGAGTTTGTTATATTTGCATGTATATGTTAAACTTTAGCTTAGTACCTGAAAGTTTCCCCACATTTCCTTGTAAAGAGACAATACATATTATAATTATTGATCAATATCTCATTACTAGTTGAAAGGAATATCATTATGTATTCAACACCTTAGCTCCAAATAAAAACAACCAGGCTTAGAGACATGAATGATGATAAACATTTGTCTTAATGGAAGATCCAGCTTTTTGTTTTACAGGATACTTTTACCCATCCCTTCCAAAGAAGTAGCACCTCCCTAATGGATTTATTGACCAGGACATTGAGCATAGAATTTTTAAGGTAAAAGGTGTGAATTTGATAGTTTTAGGTAATGGAAACAGGACCTCTGTACCTAACTCTGTCTCTCTTCCTCTCTCTGTCCTCCTTTCTCTGCCTCTCTTTACTTCTTCCCCTCCTTCTCTCTCAGATCAGTTATATACAGCGGCAGAATCTTTTGAGTTTCCTGAGCTTATTCCAGTATAGGACTATATCTCTTCTGCAGTAAGACCTCTTACTTGAAGAGCAATGAATTTAGAGGAATTAACTTTTTTTATTAAGATTCATCTCACCATAATTTGAAAAAATAAATAAAAGCATCAAAGTGATGGTCAATCTGATTTTAAAAAAGGAAAGAAGAAAACCAAATTAACAGTATCCAAGATGAAGAGAGACTTCACCTCTAATGAAGAGGATGTTAAGGCAATTATTAAAAACTATTTTGCCCAATTATATGGTAATAAATACGGCAATCTAGGTGATATGGATGAATATTTACAAAAATATAAATTGCCTAGACTAACAGAGGAAAAATAGATTACCTAAACAACCCCACATCAGAAAAAGAAATTGAACAAGCCATCAAAGAACTCCCTAAGAAAAAATATCCAGGGCCTGATGGATTTACAAGTGAATTCTATCAAACATTCAAAGAACAACTAATCCCAATATTATACAAACAATTTGACAGAATAAGCAAAGAAGGAGTTCTACCAAATTCCTTTTATGACACAAATATGGTATTGATTCCAAAGCCATGTAGATGAAAACCAGAGAAAGAAAAAACTATAGACCAATCTCCTTAATGAACATAGATGCAAAAATCTTAAATAGGATACTAGCCAAAAGACTCCAGCAAGAAATCACGAGGGTTATTCATTATGATCAGGTAGGATTTATACCAGGAATGCAAGGATGGTTCAATATTAGGAAAACCATTCACATAATTGACCATATTAACAAGCAAACAAACAAAAATCACATGATTATCTCAATAGATGCAGAAAAAGCCTTTGGTAAAATACAACACTCATTCCTATTGATAACAGTAGAAATTATAGGAATATAAGGTCCTTTCCTAAAAATAATAAACAGTATATATCTAAAGCCATCAGTCAGCATTATGTCCAATGGGGATAGATTAGAAACCTTCCCAATAAGACCAGGAGTGAAACAAGGATGCCCATTATCACCTCTATTATTTAACATTGTACTAGAAGCACTAAGCAGCAGCAAAGAAGAAAAAAAATGAAGGTATTAAAATAGGAAACAGGGAGACCAAGCTATCACTCTTTGCAGATGATATGATGGTATACTTAAAGAATACTAGAGAATCAAATAAAAAGCTAGTGGAAATAAGCAACAACTTTAACAAAATTGCAGGATACAAAATAAACCCACATAAATCATCAACATTTTTATATATTTCCAATATATCCCAGCAGCAAGAGTTAGAAAGAGAAATTCCATTTAAAATCACCCTAGAAAATATAAAATACTTCAGAATCTATCTGCCAATACACAGGAACTATATGAACACACAATACACTTTCCACACAATTAAAACTCAATCTAAATAATTGGAAAAAAGTATTAATTGCTCATGGGGAAGACAAGTTAGCATGATAAAAATGACCATCCTACCCAAACTGATTTACTTATTTAGTGCCATACCCATCAAACTGCCAAGAAACTTTTATACTGAATTAGAAAAACTCTATAACAAAGTTCATTTGAAAGAATAAAAGATCAAGGATATCGAGGGAAATCATGAAAAAAAATGCAAAGGAAGGTGGCCTAGCAGTACCAGATCTTAAAATATTCTATATATATAAGGTCATCAAAACAATACAGTACTGACTAAGAGACAGAAGGGAGGATCAGTGGAATAGACTTGGGGTAAATGACCTCAGCAAGACAGTCTATGATAAACCCAAAGATTCCACTTTGTGGGACAAAAATCCACTATTTGACAAAAACTATTGGAAAATTAGAAAACAGTATGGGAGAGATTAGGTTTAAATCAACATCTCACTCCCTACACCAAGATAAACTCAGAATGGGTCAATGACTTGAATATAAAGAAGGAAACAATAAATAAATTAAGTGAACATAAAATAGTATACTTGTCAGATCTTTGGGAAAGGAAAGATTTTAAAACTAAGCAAGAGTTAGAAAAAATTACAAAATTTAAAATAAATAATTTTTATTACATTAAATTTAAAAGTTTTTGTACAAACAAAACCAATGCAACCAAAATTAGAAGTGAATCAACAAATTGGAAAAAAAATCTTTATCACAAAAACCTTTGACAAAGGTCTAATTACTCAAATATATAAGGAGCTAAATCAATTGTACAAAAAATCAAGCCATTCCCCAATTGATAAATGGGTAAGGAACATGATTAACAATTTTCAAATAAAGAAATCAAAACTATCAATAAGCACATGAAAAAGTATTCTAAATCTCTTATAATTAGAGAAAGGCAAAACAACTCTGAGGTATGTGAGGAATAATTTAATTCTCCTCTGTGAAAATGAAATTAATTAACTCTTCCCTGATTGTAAAGATTTAAATTATAACACAGGCCTATTTTTAGATTTTAATACCCCAAAGTGTAAACACCCTACTTAAAAGTTGAGTATGAAGATCTGTCCATTTTAGATTTAATCACCAAAGGTACAAACATCCCATTCACACTTGAGTGGGGGAGGTCTATGACCCATGTGTGCGATAGTGGGTGATGAATCAGAATCAATTGACTGCCTTCTGGGCAGTCCTAGAGCAGAGTGTCAACTGTGATTGGTAGATGTAGAATTTTGGGAAGGCACAGGAAATGATGCAAGAGAAATGTCCTTAAAAGGAAGTAACAACTTCCTGAAAGGAGTTCAATTCTTTATGCTTTCAAGTTGAAGCTGGTGAAGAGGGGCAGAAGGATCTACTGACTGAACCTAAGACACTGTTCCTGACTGGACTGACACATGGTGAGTAAAAAGCTGACTCTTATCTACTGGTTTTTCTCTGAGGAGACTGGCCTCAGGAAGACCTATCTTCTTGAGAAACTTCCTTGTTCCTTGGCTTTGCTGAGGCCAGCTGAAACTAACTCTCCCTGGTGGGACTGGAAGCAAATACATTAGTGTTTAGGCTAGATATCTTACTTTATCCTCTCTCTTACTTCATTCTTTCTATATTTTGTAAATACATTGTAAATAAACCTCTCTGGAATTAATTGAATTCCTGGCAACCACACTCTTAAATATAAAGCCCAACCCTTTTAAAACCAATCCCTTTTACCCCTTACAGGGACCACCTCACACCTAGTAGATTGGATAACATGACAGCAAAGGAAAGTAATAAATGTTGGAGGGAACAACATGGAAATAGGTTCTGATCAAGGACATGTGTAATACCCAGTGGAATTGTGTGTTGGCTATAGGAAGAGTGGGGAAAGGGGAGGGAGGGAAAGAATATGATTCTTGTAACTCTAAATTGACTAAATAAATTTTAAAAAATACATTTAAAAAATAAATTTTGGAGGGAATATGGCAAAATTGGAACATTAATGAATTGCGGGTGGAGTTGTTAATTGATCCAACCATTCTGGAGGGCAATTTGGAACTATGCCCAAAGAGCACTAAAAGAGTGTCTGCCCTTTGATCTAGCCATAACATTTCTGGGTTTGTACCCCAAAGAGATCATAAAGAAAAAGACATGTACAAAATATTTATAGTCCTGCCCTTTGTTGTGGCAAAAAAAAAATGGAAAATTAGGGGATGTCCTTCCATTGGGGAATGACTGAATAAATTGTGGTACATGTTGGTGATAGAAAACTATTGTGCTAAAAGGAAAAATGAACTGGAACATGTGAACTGGAACAACCTCCAGGAATTGAGGCAGAGTGAGAGGAGCAGGGAAACATCATACACAGAGACAGATACACTGTGGTATAATCGAATGTAATGGACTTCTCCATTAGTAGCAATGCAGTGATCCAGGACAATTTCTGAGGGACTTATGAGAAAGAAAACTATCCATATCCAGAGGAAAAACTGTAGGAGTAGAAACACAGAAGAAAAACAACTGCATGATCACAAGGGTTGATGGGGATATGATTGGGGATGTGGACTCTAAATGATCACCCTAGTGCAAATTTTAATATGAAAATAGGTCTTGATCACATGTTAAACCCAGTGGAATTGTGCATTGGCTATGGAAGGTGGTAGTGAATAGGGGAATGAAAAACATGAATTATGTAAGTATGGAAAAATATTTTAAATTAAATAAATAAATAAATAAATTTTAGTAGATGAGAGTCAGATCATGGAAGGTGTTGAATGTCAAAATAAGGAGTTTATGTTTTATTTTAAAATCTTTATCTCAAAATAATGATTCATTGAAATGGAGCAAAGACATAATGCAATGGATTCAAGGATGTATTGCAGTGTTTTATTGAAAGATTTTAGAGGGTTCTCTCACTTTGTATGTCACCTAATTAAGATCTCTGAATCATAGAATCCTTACCTATAATATTAAAAGAGTGACTACTATAACATTTTAAGTCTCTCTAAGCCCCAAAAGCTTATCTATATCCAATATCTATAACTTGTGGTCTCTTTTAATAAAGAAAAAAAAAACAATGAAAACAAGAAAGCTCATGAATTATAAAAACAGGGAGTTGTTGAGTGACCAGAAGTGAGAAACCCAAAGCCTACCTAGAATAAATAAAATGGTGGGGAAAGTAGGAAGATATTAGCTGTTGAATAGAACACTTGGTTTCAGATTTCAGGATCTTTGAGACTGAAAAATTCCCAATGATAAGAGTCAAAAGATGGATGAATTAGAGTTGAGATGGAGGTTACAGGAATTGAAGTTAATAAATTCAGAGATCAGAGTGAGAGAATGGTTATCAATGAAAATATTGAAGTCATCAAAGATGTTTGCAGGGATTAGGATTAATAGAAAATGTGTATCCATGTCCTAATGTCACCTAATTATGTGGGAGGTGTTTTATAGTACAATTGATGTCAGTAATAAGGAGCTCCATAAGATGTCATAATCAGACACAAATAGTGAAATGGAAAGGAATAGAGGTGGAATTGATAGGATTACACAAGGACTTGGTGAGTAAGAAGTGTACCAGATCCAAGTCACTTCTCATTGCACTATTCGAAGCACTGTTAGCTGAATCACCCTAAGAATTGTACAGTCTCTTCTACTCATGGCTCCTGGGATCACTTTATCCTAATCTAATCCAAACCATTTTAATAAGATGACAACAAACCTCTTATATTCAGCTTGGTTGTATTTGAAATACCTGTCAAAAGTCATCATTCTAGGCCCTACAAAATTGAATAAAATCCTGCCCTCAATGAACTTAAAATAGAGTCAAAGATGGCATGAACACAGGTAAGTAGATATGAATAGCTAGATAGAGGCAGATGAATGGACAGAAACACAGTATTTAATTATGCCTCCAAATTTATGAACTCTTTTTTCATGCTTCACAAGTATTTTGTAATCAAGTAGCGTGGTTATCATCATCCTGATTTTACAAATGTGAAAATTGAGGTTCAGAAAATTTCAGGAACTTGCCCAAGATCTCTTACAAGAGATGCAAAGTGAGCTGAAGCTTCAGAAGAGGGAAGGTTCTTCTGTCAGGGGAATAGAAAAACCTTTATAGAAGAAGGAGAAATGTCCTTAGGCCTTCAAGGATAAAAGGGATTTGCACTGAAAAACAATTGGACAGCTGGGATCAAGATGGAGATCCAGAAAAAAGGCAAAGAGATAGGAAATGTAAGACATCTTTGGGGAATCTTTTGGGTTCATAAGAAAAAGAAATTAGATTTCTGCCTGTAAAGATCTTATAGTCTACTTGGAGAGGCTGGTCACATGAACATAATAAATTTTAAAATTACTGTAACTGGGGGAAAAGTAATTAAATTGTTTTTTTTAAAGAATGATACAAGATAGTTATATAAATGAGTTGTATTAATTTAATTCATTAATGGTTCCTCCCTTCAAAGAGTAGTTAAGATGAGTTGACCACAAACATCCCATGAATTAATATGTGATGAAGTGCATGAAAAAGAAAAAAAAAAGACATATAAGAGTTGGGAAAATGCAGCACAACTTCCAGCTGTGGAAAGAAAGGCAGTTATTATGGAGAAGATGGCATTTTATCTGGGCCTTGAAGAATTAGTAAATATTTATTCTCTTACAGGGGGGAAAAACAAGTGATTTAGAATTAGGGGACCCAAATTTGACACCTGATTCTGTCTTAAGCAAATTGTTCACCCCCTTTGGTCCTTGACTTTCTCATTTATAAAATAAAGTAGATGATCAATAAAGCTCTGGTCCAAATCAGATTTGTATTATATCAGATAGAGATAAGGAGGAAGAAACTGCAGACATGTATAAAGGTTTGGAGGAATGAAATTATGGGGCATATTCTGGAAACAAAAAGCAGTTCAAGTTGGCTGCTGCATAGGAAATAAGGACTGAAAAGTCATTTCCAAATTATTTTGGACCTTAACTTAGATACGGCTTTATTTCATAGGCTCTGGTGCTTCCTCTGGGTCATGACCACGATCCTTAATTAGATTCATATTGTTGAGGTACAGAAATAATGGTGAATAGAATAATGGCTAGTCAGATGCTGAATAATGGTTTTCTATACAAACTCTGTTTAACAGACTGTGACAACCACATCCCACACCATATATAGGAGCTGGTCTTCCAAAAGAAGCTTCTAGGATGAGAAATTTCGATTTGGCTGCAAATGATTTCATACAGTTCATTAGAAAAGCAAAAACGGAGTTAAAATAAATACAGACTCCCATCTGCCCATAGCAAAAGACTCAAATGACTAAACATGTCAGTGTATCTCCTATGTAACCATTTCTCAGTAACTGTAAATATTACCATCTCTCTATTAGAAGGTGCGATTTGAAAGTATTTTTGTTGGTTGGGAACAAATAGACCAGAATGTATGCCTCCAAATGAGCATCATCCTTAAAGGATAGTTACCTCAAGCACTCATATGTGTATTTCCAAAATACTCTCATTGCTCCAAACAGTAACAGAGTGGATTCTCCAACAGATGGGAAATATCACTGGGTTGAGCAGCTCATATCCTAAAACTTCTTCTTCCCACCTTTATGCTTTGGATGAGTCACTTCTCTGTGAAGATGGATAGCTGGACTAGATAGTGTCTAAATTCTATCTAGGGAAAATTTCTAGGTCCTGGGGCAGCTAAGTGGCTCAATGGATAGAGAGCCAGGCCTGGAGATGGAAGGTCCTGGGTTCAAATTTGACTTCAGACACTGCCTAGCTGTGTGACCTGGACAAGTCACAAATTGCCTAGCCCTTACCACTCTTCTGCCTTGGAATTGATACTTAGTAATGATACTAAGACATAAGGTTAGGGTTTTAGAAATTCTAGAGAATTATGAACAAATATCTATGATTCATGAGAAATTGCCTTTATATCCAGATAAGAAGAAAAATTAAAGAAAATTAGCCTTAAGAGATAGAAATTGCTTTCTATCTGCATTTGATTTTCTTCCATTATTTTCTATATCCTTAGTTCATTTCTTTTTCTTACATTCATTTACTTTTAAAAAATACCATCCAGCATGGTTTCTATATTCTAATATTATATTTTCTCCTCCTTCATTCCACATATGATCAATGTACAAATTTTGTTGTTTTTCCTTCTATAATACCTCTTGAATTTTTATAGTCCTTTCTAAGTGCTTAACTACCACTGGGGAGAGGTTTAGACACTCATCACCTCTGGCCTAAATTATTTCTTTGGACTTCTATTAGTCTCCCTGCTTTAAATCCCTCTTCACACCAATCCAACCTCCTGAAGACTGCCAAAATTATTGTCTTTAAGAAAATCTGCTCATATCACAATATTACTCAGTACAATCGTCTTTTTCTCTATTGACTGGAGGAACAAAATACAAACTTTATTTAATCCTTTAATATTCTAAAATTTCTGAACTTAGCAAACACCAAAAAGAGGTTGGAGGGGTAATTTCATTCTGTAAAACTAACTTTTCTTATAAAATATATAAAATAAATTCAACATATAACTTTCAGATATATACTGATTGTTATTCTTTCTAGTCTTCCTTCATTTTCTTCTTTATGTTAAAATATTTCAATGGCTTTTCCTTCCCTTTCTTCCTTTCTTCTTTATTTTTCTTCCTTTTTATTTCTTTTTTTTCTTTATTTCATTTCTCTCTTCCTTCCCTCCCTCCCTTTTCTCTCTCTCTCCCTCTTTCTTGTCTTTCATTTTCTTCTCTATGTTAAAATATTTCAATGACTTTTCCTTCCTTTTCTTCCTTTCTTCTTTATCTCCCTTTTCTTTTTTCCTTCCTTTCATTTTTTCTTTCTTCATTTCTCTCTTCCTTCCCTCCCTCCCTTTTCTCTCTCTCCCTCCTTCTCTATTTCTCTCCCCTTCCTCTTTTTCTATCCTCTTCCATTTGTATTACATTCTCTTTAGTCAGTAACTCCCTTCTACACACAAATTAAGGGGAAAGAAACAGTTCTTAAAATAAATACCTAATAAGCAAAACAAATCTCCAGATTAGCCAAATATGAAAATATTACATTTTCATATTGGCTACATCTAAAAGTAACATATTCTGCATTTTGAAATCATCACTTCAATTTTAGGAGACGGGTAGTGTGGTTCATCATTATTCCTCTAGAATTGGGATTGGTTATTGATTTAATGACAGTTTCTATGTTAATCAAAATTGGTTTTGTTCATTTTTTAAAAAATATTTTGGTTTTATTTTCAATTATAAATTGGTTCCTTCCTTTCACCTTCTCCCCACACTTTGAGAAGACAAGAATCCATTAAACACATTAAATTGGGCAAAATACTCCACATTAGCAATTTTGGTGGAAGAGAGCACAAAAATAAAGAGGGGAAAAAATCCTACAGTCAACACTTAGATCTCACCAGTTCTATATTGGTAGAAGGATAGAATTTTTTCATTGTGAATCTTTTGGAAATGGCACTAATTGTCCTGGTACCCACCTACAGTGAGGCCTGGAAGTCCCTAGCACTTGTCCCTTCTCAAGCAAACCACAGGGTGAAACCCTACCCCCAGGGCAAAATAGTTCAGAGTGCCAAGTACTGCAAGCCATCAGCAAAGGAGGCAAAATCAGTAATTTTCAGAACTCTCAGTTCATAGGCAAAAAAAAAAAAAGAAAATGCTGGGAAAAGAAACTAAGCAGTTTAGGGGCTTTGGACTAATATTTCCAAATTACTTTCCAATTAGGTAGACCATTTTCTGACAACTACTTCAACAATAGCCATTTACCATTTTAACATCTTTGTCAATCAGAATGTCCTATGACAATCTCAGAATTGCATTAACTTGACTTTCTCTACATAAATGATTTGGAGCATTTTTCTAAATATTTTCTAGCTTGAATTTCTTCTCTTGAGGGTTGACTACCCAAATACTTTGTTCATATATCTGCTGGGGAATGGCTCTTATTCTTATAAATTCGAAGCAATTCTCTCTTGCATATCAACCTTTTTTTCCTGGAAAAACTTTGTGCAAAGAGTTTCTCCCTGAGAGAATTACAGAATGATTTCCTAAACTTAATTTCATTGGTTTTTGTGCATGAATCTTGTACATTTCACATCCATTTTCTCTTCTGTGACTCTATCCATTTTTTAGTTATGAACTTGTTCACAAACATAATTGCAAAAAGAATATTTTCCCTTGTTTTACTAATTTGTGTATGATACAATTTTTTTTAATATCTAAATGATATATCTGTTTTGGCTTCCATTATTATATGATATGAGATATTGATCAATACATAATTTCACATAGCTTTCAAATATTTATAACAGCTTTGTCAACTAGTGAGCCCTTAGTCTAAAGGTTGGGGACTGAATTGATTTTTAAAAATACTTTGATAATTTTTTTCAGTATTCTATATACCTAACCTGTTTCAATGATTGACTTCTCTTTTTTTAAAACAGGGTCAAGTTGTTCAAACTAAATTTTTATATAATTTGAGATGTGCTACCACTTATGTTCCTGATTTCTTATTTTTTATCTCATATTTTATCTTATTCTTTTTAGTCTTGACATTTCATTCATTTGTATGAATTTCATTATTGTTTTTTCTGTCTCTATAAAGTAATACTTTTGTACTTTGATTGGCACAGCACTGAATAAACAAATTATGTTGCATTGCCATTTTTCTAATATTGGCATGCCCTGCTCATGAGTAATGTGATAGAGAAATAATCCAGGGACTTTAAATGACAGAGACTAGAAGACATGCAAAGGTTTCCATCCACAGCTGGGGATGGTTGAGAAGTCTTAGAATCTGGAGGGAAGAAGATATTCCAGGGAAGAAGAAGCTCTCTTTCTTGAGACAGTGAAGGAGAAGGCCTGTTCTGAGACTGGATCCTGAGTATTAAACTAAATCCCTCCTTGAACTTGAACCCCTCAAATCTCCCAAAGACACCAAGAAGCGTGGCATAAATCTGAGAATAATAAGAAGCAGCCTAACAAGATCTCACACAGCTCCTGTGACACCCTGGGTCTAGACATTGGCTCTGCTGTGACAGACCAGGGGTCACCAACCTGAACCTCTCAGAGGCCAGGCTGCCAAGCCTGAGTCTCTCAACTTTGGAGGGAGGGAAAGGGAGATTTAGACAGACAGGGAACTCCTTTCTCCTCTTTCCTCTAGACCCTAATCCTTCATATATCTTCTGTTGTACCTTTGATCATTATTGTTAGAATAAAGATTTTGTCATTTATCCTAAATTGATTTCCTTGTGAGTGAAGGAAATAGTTACAGTGGAAGAGGGAGAGAGCTGATTTCTCTCTCTTTTCCCAAGGGAAGAGGTTCATCTATAAGACCAGTTATTAGAGGGAATTAAAGGCAGGATTCGTGAGGAGACATATTTTGAAGAAGACTAAAGGGGGTAGGAATAATCCATCTTACCCTCCTTCTACCTTCTGGGCATGTATCATCAACTCCTTCTCCATAGCACCCAAACCAACCCTCTACTACAATAATTAATAATTTTCCAATACTTTTAAGTATATTTCCATAAAAGGTATTTTGTAGATATATTCCTATTGTTTCTCTCTGTTACATAGTAAATAGATTCAAATATTTTTTTAATATTCTGAAGTCATATTTAATGAAATTTTCCTTCTCTTTAATTTGGATTTTTGGCAAAATATAGAAAACAATTATTTATATGCATTTATTTGATGTCCAGCAACTTTGTGGAAGTTGCCATTTCAATGTTTTTGCTTCTCTGAATTTTCTAGTTGATCTATTTTATCATCCACGAAAATCAAATCCCTCAATTTCTTTCATTCTTGTATCATTGTGATAGCTAGTACTTTTAGCATGGGTTTCAACAGTTACAGTGATAGTGGAGATATTTGCCTTATTAGGAAGGCCTCTAGGCTTTCTTGGCTTATATGATGTTGACTCTTAAATTTAGGCTAGATAGTACTTTTACCATACTAAGAAAAATTTCATTTATTCTCATGTTTTCTGTTTGAAAATGTAAAAGCATATTATATTTTTCCTTTAAAAAAAAACTTTGAGAACATTTATTAATATAACCAAGTGTTTTAAAATATTTTAATAATATGGTATTATTTACTCCTCTTCATATTAAGTCAAATCTGCATTACTAAATTCAACCTGATCATAGAATATGGTCTTTTAATATTGTAGCCTCTTTGCTAATATTTTCATTAATATTTCATATCAATCTCCATTTGTAAAATTGTTTTATAGTCTTTCTCTACTTTGTTTTTCCTTGGTTTAGTTAGTAAGAATTTATTTGTATCATAAAAAGAGTTTGAAAGAATCTCTTCTTATTATTTTTTTAAACCCTTACCTTCCATCTTGGAATCAATACTGTGTATTGGCTCCAAGGCAGAAGAGTGGTAAGGGCTAGGCAATGGGGGTCAAGTGACTTGCCCAGGGTCACACAGCTGGGAAGTGTCTGAGGCCAAATTTGAACCTAGGACCTCCCGTCTCTAGGCCTGGTTCTCTATCCACTGAGCTATCCAGCTGCCCCCCTCTTCTTATTATTTAGCAAATAGTTCATGTAAGACTATAGTTAAATGTTATTTGTGTGTGTGACAGTAGCCATCTGGCCTTGTTTTCTATTTTTTTTTCACTTTGGGAGTAAATTTTCAGTTTTGTCACTCCTTTTTCTGAAACCAAGCTAGACTTTTTTATTTACCTTTTCTCATTCTCATAAAATATTTTATAGTTTTAAATTATATGTTCATATGTATTTCATCTAATTTATCAGATTTGTTGAGATATGGTGAAGTGAATTTTTGATAATTTTTTAAATTTTATTTTTTATTGTTGTGAAGGGATAGTTAGGAGGCACAATTCAATAGATGCCTGAATTCATAAGATTTATCTCCTTCTAGCCTCAAACACTTACATGACAATAGACAAGTCATCTAACATTAATTGCCTCAGTTTCCTCATCTGTAAATTAACTGGAAAAGAAAATGTTAACTATAACAGTATCTTTGCTAAGAAACCTCAAACAGGATCATAAACAGTCTGATATAACTGAAATAACTGAATAAAAATTTGCTGTGAATTCTCAGAATTTTTGTTAGATTTTCTCTTCTTCTGTTTGATAAATATATATGTATACATATATATTTAATTTTCAAACCAGCTCCTATTTTTATTTATCAAAGAAAATTGATGTCCATCTTCTTAAACTTTCCTTTGATTTTTACAACATCTTTGCTCTTGGGTTGGCAATTTTGTAATTTGGTTCTTTTCTAGTTCTTTTTAATTACATGCCAAATTCATTTATTTATAATTTTCCTCTTCTACTAGAAAAGGAATCTAGACATATATTTTTCCATACTTCAACTACATTCATAATTTTTCATATTGTCTCATTGTTCTACTTTGAGAAAATGTAATACCTATACATAAACAAAATATATATATACTAAATTGGAGATAAAAGAGAGGAAAATATTAAAAAGGAATAAGGTAGAATTGTAGCTAGGACATGAAGGAAGCAAGTAAAGACTTGAGGTAGAGATAAGTACATAAATTCCTAGTATGGGGCATAGACAAAAACATCCAGGGAACAAGTACTTTTTTTCCTGGTACAATAGGGAGGTCTTTGATATTGAATTGCAGAGTATATGCAGTGGAGGGAATAAGGTATGAGATGGCTGTAAAAGTAAGAATGCAGAAAGGTTTTCAATGCCAAAAAAGAGAATTTCAGAAAGCAGAATCAAGATTGGGGAGTAGAGGCAGCAAACATTCAGACCTCTGAAAACCCTTCCTTAGTGATTACAAACTGAATGCTCCTAGGGGACTGAAAATCAAACCTAACAACAAGACAGAGCCAAGGAAACCTTCTGCTGGACTCAACTTAAAAGGTACGCCCTCATAAGCCAGAATTTGAGAATACTCATGTTTAAGGGGAAGGAAGAAGGAAGGTCCCAGGACCCCTCCCCCACCTAGAGCCCTAAGCCTCCAGCAGCAGCTGCAACATCTGGGCAGGCAAAGGCTCTGGTCTGGAGAGAGTACCTTGCAGGAAAAGCTGTGCTAGGATCAGAGCATCGAATACAGGTGGTGAGGAAGCAGTTAGAGAAGGAGCGCAGAGTGGGCAGCCTAGTTGCAGAAACTGAGACCATCCATATTGCTCCCCACCCCCACCCACTTCCAGGAGGTGTTGGCCTCAGAGCACATCCAGCCCAATCCAATCCACTAGGGCAGAGAATAGATTTGTGCCCTATAGGGAAGTAGAAGTGTAACAAATGGACTGGCAGGGAGAGAAGCAGTACAAGGGAGGGAGAGGGAGGGGGTAGTTTTAGAATACTAAAGTAATAGCAATTTAAGTAGTTGCCAGAAAAGTATTCAGTTGTAAATTGTCACCATCTTGAATATGTGAAAAGACTGTAAACAAAATAAGAGGGGAAGAAAGAAAGAAAGAAGGGGGAGTAGAAAGGGAAGAAAAATAAGGGTGGGCATTAGGGGGAATGATTAAAAACAAAACATTGGTGTAGAAGGAAATAGTGAAAGAAGAAAAGGCAGGAATAGGAGCAGAAATCAAAATGCTGGGAAATGCACAGC
Source organism: Monodelphis domestica (assembly GCF_027887165.1). Lineage (NCBI taxonomy): Eukaryota > Metazoa > Chordata > Mammalia > Didelphimorphia > Didelphidae > Monodelphis > Monodelphis domestica. The sequence continues at coordinate 520,854,874 of NC_077229.1, read as the reverse complement.
TGGTAATCATAACTCTGAATGTGAATGGGATGAACACACCCATAAAACGCAAGTGAATAGCACAGTGGAATAGAATGTAAAACCCTACCATAAGCTATCTACAAGAAACACATGAGGAAAGTAGACACACATAGGGTAAAAGTAAAAGGATGGAGCCAAATCTATTGGGCATCAACTGATAAAAAGAAGGTAGGATTCTCAATCATGATATCTGACAAAGCCAAAGTAAAAACAGATCTAGTTAAAAGTGATAGGGAAGGTAATTACATCCTGATAAAAGGCAGTAATGACAATGAGGAAACATCAGTACTCAACATGTAAGCACCAAATGGCATAGCATCCAAATTTCTAAAGAAGAAACTAGTGGAGGTCAAGGATGCAATATATAGAAAAACTATACTATTAGGGGACTTGAAACTTCCTCTGTGCAAACTAGATAAATCAAACCAAAAAATGAATAAGAAAGAGGTAGGAGAAGTGAATGAAATCTTAGAAAAATTAGAGTTAGTAGAAATGTGGAGGAAAATAAATATGGACAAAAAGGAATACACCTTCTTTTCAGTAGCACATGGTACATTCACAAAGATTAACTATGTGCTGGGGCATAAAAACATTGCAATCAAGTACAAAAGAGCAGAAATAATGAATTCAACCTTCTCAGATCACAATGCAATGAAAATAATAATTAGTAAGGGTACATGGAGAGGCAAAACAAAAATTAATTAGAAACTAAACAATACGATTCTCCAAAATCAGTTAGTTAAAGAACAAATCAGAGAAACAATGAATAACTTCATTGAAGAAAATGACAATGATGAGGCATCCTTTCAAATCTATGGGATAAAGCCAAAACAGTACTCAGTGGAAAATTTATATCCTTCAGTTTATATATTAACAAATTAGAGAGAATAGAAGTCAATGAATTGGGCATGCAAATTGAAAAACTAGAAAGTGAAAAAATTAAAAATCCTCAGATGAAGACTAAATTGGAGATCCTAAAAATCAAAGGAGAAATTAATAAAATTGAAAGTCAAAAACTGTTGGTTTAATAAATAAGACTAGAAGCTGGTACTTTGAAGAAACAAATAAAATAGACAAAGTACTGGTCAATCTAATTTAAAAAAGGAAAGAAAACCAAATTGACAGAATCCATGATGAAAGCGGGGACCTCACCTCTAATGGAGAGGAAATTAAGGCAATCATTAAAAACTATTTTGCCCAATTATATGGCAACAAATATGGCAATCTAGGTGATATGGATGAATATTTACAAAAATATAAATTGCCTAGACTAACAGAGGAATAAATAGACTACCTAAACAACCCCTTATCAGAAAAAGAAATTGAACAAGCAATCAAAGAACTCCCTAAGAAAAAATCCCCAGGTCCAGATGGATTCACAAATGAATTCTATTAAACATTCAAAGAACAACTAATCCCAATATTATATAAACTATTTGACAGAATAAACAAAAAAGGAGTTCTACCAAATTCCTTTTACAACACAAATAAGGTTCTGATTCCAAAGCCAGACAGGTCAAAAACAGAGAAATAAAACTACAGACTTATCTCTTTAATAAACATAGATGCAAAAATCTTAAATAGGATACTAGCAAAAAGACTCCAGCAAGTGATTATGAGGGTTATTCACTATGACCAGGTAGGATTCTTACCAGGAATGCAAGGATGGTTCATTATTAGGAAAACCATCCATATAATTGACTACATCAACAAGCAAACCAACAAAAATCACATGATTATCTCAATAGACGCAGAAAAAGCCTTTGATAAAATACAACATCCATTCCTATTAAAAACACTAGAAAGTATAGGACTAGAAGGACCTTTCCTAAAAATAATAAACTGTATATATCTAAAACCATTAGCCAAAATCATCTGCAACAGGGATCAACTAGAGGCCTTCCCAATAAGATCAGGAGTAAAACAAGGATGCCCATTATCACCTCTATTATTTAACATTGTACTAGAAACACTAGCTATAGAAATTGGAGAAGAAAAAGAAATTGAAGGTATTAAAATAGGAAATAAGGAGACTAATCTATCACTCTTTGCAGATGATATGATAGTCTACTTAAAGAATCCTAGAGAATCAACCAACAAGCTAGTCGAAATAATCAACAACTTTCGCAAATTTGCAGGATACAAAATAAACCCACATAAGTCATCAGCATTTCTTTATCTCTCCAACACATCTCAGCAACAAGAATTAGAAAGAGAAATTCCATTTAAAATCACCCTAGACAATATAAAATACTTAGGAATCTATCTGCCGAGCCAAACACCAGGAACTATATGAACACAACTACAAAACATTCTCCACACAATTAAAACTGGATCTAAACAATTGGAAAAACATTGATTACTCCTGGATAGGATGAGCTAACGTAATAAAAATGACAATCTTACCCAAATTAATTTACTCATTTAGTGCCATACCTATTGAACTACCAAAAATCTTTTTTACTGAATTAGAAAAAAACATAACAAAGTTCATTTGGAAGAACAAAAGATCAAGGATATCTAAGGAAATCATTAAAAAAATGTGAAGGAAGAAGGCCTTGCAGTCCCAGATATCAAACTATATTACAAAGCAGTGGTCATCAAAACAATTTGGTACTGGCTAAGAGACAGAAAAGAGGACCAGTGGAATAGACTCGGGGTAAATGACCTCAGCAAGACAGTCTAGAATAAAACCAAAGATCCCAGCTTTTGGGACAAAAATACATGATTTGTTAAAAATTGCTGGGAAAATTGGAAGACAGTATGGGAGAGATTGAGGTTGGATCAACATCTCACACCTTTCACCAAGATAAAGTCAGAATGGGTGAATGACTCGAATATAAAGAGGGAAACTATAAGTAAATTAGGTGAACACAGAATAGTACACATTTCAGATCTTTGGAAAAGGAAAGACTTTAAAACCAAGCAAGAACTAGGAAAAAAATCACAAAATGTAAAATCAATAATTTTGATTACATCAAATTAAAAAGTTTTTGTACAAACAAAACCAACGCAACCAAAACTAGAAGAGAAGCAACAAATTCGGAAATACTCTTCATTACAAAACCCTCTGACAAAGGTCTAATTACTCAAATTTATAAAGAGCTAAAGCAATTGTACAAAAAATCAAGCCATTCTCCAGTTGATAAATGGGCAAGGGACATGAATAGGCAATTTTCAGTTAAAGAAATCAAAACTATTAATAAGCACATGAAAAAGTGTTCTAAATCTCTCATACTCAGAGAGATGCAAATCAAAACAACTCTGAGGTATCTCCTCACACCTAGCAGATTGGCTAACCTGACAGCAAAGGAAAGTAATGAATGCTGGAGGGGATGTGGCAAAGTAAGGACATTAATGCATTGCTGGTGGAGTTGTGAATTAATCCAACCATTCTGGAGGGCAATTTGGAACTATTCCCAAAGGGTGCTAAAATCTGCCCTTTGATCCAGCCATAGCACTGCTGGGTTTGCACCCCAAAGAGATAATAAGGAAAAAGACATGTACAAAAATATTCATAATTGTGCTCTTGTGGTGGCAAAAAAAAATTGGAAAATGAAGGGATGCCCTTCAATTGGGGAATGGCTGAACAAATTGTGGTATATCTTAATGATGCAATACTATTGTGATCAAAGGAATAATAAACTGGAGGAATTCCATGGAGAGTGGAACAACCTCCAGGAATTGATGCAGAGTGAAAGGAGCAGAACGAGAATATTATACACAGAGACTGATACACTGTGGTACAATCAAAAGTAATGGACTTCTCCATTAGTGGCAATGCAGTGATCCTGAACAACCTGGAGGGATCTACGAGAAAAAACACCATCCACATTCAGAGGAAAAGCTGTGGGATTGGAAACACAGAAGAAAAACAACTTCTGTTAATACATGGGTCAAGGTGATATGGTTGGGGATGTAGACTCTAAATGAACATCCTAGTGCAAACATCAACAGCATGGAAATAGGTTTTGATAAAGGACACATGTAATACCCAGTGGAATTGCTGGTCACCAATGGGAAAGTTGAGGAAAGGGGAGGGAAAGGATACTATTCTTGTAATGAAGAAATAATGTTCTAAATTAACTAAATTAATTTAAATTAAAAAAGAGAGAATTTCATATTTATCCAGGAGGTGATAGGGAAGGGTTGGAATTTATTGAGTAAGAGGAATGACATGTTCAAAACTATGCTTTAAGATGATGTTAATGCCAGATGCACTGGAGTGAAAAAGAGACTTGTGGCAGGGAGAGCAACCAGAAGACAATTACAATAATCCAGGTATGAGATGAAGGATCCTGCCATGACAGAGAGAGAAGGAAGCAAATATGAAATCTTGTGCAGATAGAAATAAAAGAACTTTTAACAGTTTGGATATGCAGGGAAGAGGTGAGAGAAGCTGAAGATGACCCTTTGATTGCGATTCTGAGTCCCTGAGTGAGTGAGTTTTTTCCCTAATGGATTATGCTTTGTTTTTGAGGATAGATTCTTCTTCTTTTAAGCCATATAAGACATTTTACCTTTTGGAAAATTGTATTTCAAATGCCTTTTCTCTTCATAGTTGTGGCTATTGTGTACTATGTGATTATGATTGTGGCCCCTTGGTACTTGAACACTTTTGTTTGCTTATTTTTTCTTTTATCTGGAAGCTGTGGATTTTGGCTATCGTCTTCTTTGGAAGTTTTCATTTCATTTCATCTTTTTCTTCCAGGAGGTATCTGGTAATCTCTTTTCGTTTTCTCTTTGCCCTTTGGTTATGATCCTTGAAATATGATATCCAAGCTCTACTTTGGTCATGATTTTCTGGTTGTTTAGTCATTATTTCTCTTTCCCTTGTTTTCCAGATCAGTTGATTTTGAATGTATATACCCAAATTCTACTTCTGTTTTGATTTTGTTTTAATATTTTTGTTGTCTCATCGAGTCATTCCTTTCCATTTGACTAATTTTAATTTCCAGGGAGTTCAATTCTTGGTAAGGTTTATCACCCCTTCTATTCGAAGGATTATCTCTTTGTCATACTTCCTTGCTATCGATCATTTATTTAACTTTATATTTTGTATCCTTTGAATCATTTCTTCTCAGTTCTCTTGTAGTCCCTCACATTAATTTCTATTAATGCATTAATTAATTCTATTAATTAATCCATTTCTAGATTGGAATTTGTAATTTGACCAAACTCTTGACTCTTCTTCCCTACTTTTAGACAGTTTGGGAAGTTCTTACTTGATCATGCATGCTGTGGCTGACTGGGTTCCACCTTCTGTAGGAATTCTTGCATTTTGACTCACTCTCCTGGTGCCTTAATTTAGGTTTTGGTCTTGTGCCTCTCTTCTTACCTGATTTCAAACCCAGAGTTGGCTCTATTGCTTGTTGTGAACTTGACAGTCCCTACCCAGAAGTTATTAATTGCGCTGCTAGAAATCTTCTTGTGAGTCTTGGGTGTTTTGCTTCCCAGATGCTGCTCTGGTCCTTTCTTCTATGGTGGCTTGGGATTGGGCTGTCTGCTTTCTGTGCTGCTGCTGTGCTATTCTCTAGTACAAAGTAAGTGCTTAATAAACACTTGTTTCCTTTCCTTTTCTTTCCCCATTGAGTGGTCAACCTGAACTCTACATTCTTGGCACTAATTTGTCCTGGATTTCCATTCTGGATCCCATGTACTATGGCTTATCTACATTCTTAGTTTGAGCAGGATTACGGCAATCTTTCATGCCATCATGTTTCAATTAGAAGACCTCAGGCCTGTTTCGCTTGAGGTTTCATCATTTTCATTTGGAACAATTTTATAGGCTGAGTGAAGTTTTTTGGTTATCTGACTGGGGTCTGCCTGGAGACATAGCGAATGACCCTCATAAAAGATTCTTTGGTTTTAGGGAACAGACTGATGTCTGAGATACAGCCCGCTAGAATCGAGGTGTAGCCTGGAGGTGCATCTCTCTGTCCATCTTAAATCTAAAGGACAACCATGTCAGGGTCCTATAGGAGTCATTAGATGTTTTGGGTTAGGAGTCACAAGGATGTATGGGAACAAAGGATAATAGTTTGCCTGAGTTTCTGAGGGTACAATGCCCATGTCACTAAGAGATGGGGACACAAACAGAAATATAAGATACTCCTTCCTCTCAGGGAGCTCACATTCTCAAGAAGGAGACAGAATATACAGGAGGTGTCAGTTGCAAGTCAGCTAAAAAGGTAGCATGGTATAGGGTATAGTAGCTCCCTCTTATTTAATGGTGTGCCTTTAATGGCATCTCTACTAATAAAATAAGAAGTTTCTAAAGTTGAACATTTGATAGTTCCAAGAACTTTGGGGACAAGAATTTTGCTTTCTGATTCAGCGATGAATTTGGCTATAACACATGTAGTAAAAGTTACCAGGTTTCATCTCCATATGGATTTCCCCCCCACAATAATGGTCTTTAGACCACTTACAGAACAGATAATCTGAGCTGAGAAAGCATGGCACCCTGAGAGAGAGGCAAGAGACAATATTTGCTGGGTGGGTCATACCACCACTTTAATCATCATCACTCCTCAGATCCTGTTGGAGAGAGCCCAAGAACCTAAACACAACTGGGAATAGCCAACCACTACCTTTAACTCTTCTCCCCTGACTCTTGCCTTCATATTTCCTGACTCCATTTGTTTCATGAGTAGGATGAATAATGATGTCATTTTCTGAACGACAATGAGGATACTAGTCATGACATCTGAAGGTTTCAACTGCTAGCAAAGTAACAGATTTTTTTAGCAAACATATCAGAATTTCTCTACCCACATGCCCTAGAAAAAATATACACTAATTCTAATATCATTCCACAAAAAGGTAGTGGCTCTAAGTGGTTAAGACAACCTTAGAGGAAGCAAAAGACATAGATAAAGAAAACATCTACATCTCAAAACAATTCCTAAGCCACAATACTGCTCTCTTGTTGCCAGGGCCAGGTGCTATAGATAAAAAGGGAAATCTATTGGCGATCAGGTGTCCTGTGGTTTCTCTCTCCAAAATCAACTTATAACTTCTTTTCATTCTATCAGAATCAATGATTTCGTTCTAACAGTCTTCCTAAAAATCTCACAGAACAGGCTTTGGAAGCATTTTGTCACTTAGCCATTTCATCTGATATGAAGCAATTGATAATTTTCTTTGCAGTTTAATTTATTTTATTAAATTACCTCTGATACTTTGGTTTTTCCCTGACTGAGCTTTAGCCTATCAATTCCCATTCCATTTCCCTGCTAGATTACTAGTAAGTAACCATTCTGAATTCAACTAAAAAGAAAGGGCAGGGTTTACTGCAATCATAGGATCTCTTCAGATTTTCCATTCCTTTGATCAATTTCCTCACAACCTATACATTCCTTCCTGGTCTCTCATCCCCTAGAGGAAAAAAAAGGATCAATGAAGAAATATGTTTTTATTTTATGTGGCACTTGGCCATATGTAACCACACAAATACATTATTTTTATTTGAATCATTCCTTAACTATATCTAGTTGTTGTTATTTTTCCTATTAGGGTGCCAGGCTCCTTAATGGCAGAGGGTGTGTACAGCTCTGTTTTGATAGACAGGTCCTCAAACAAAGTAGGTAACTTGGGAAAAAGAAAACAAATTTCAATAATCATATAAGTCCAAGTGTCTCTATTTCTAGTCCCCATTTTCATTTTTTTTACTCTCAGAGTCTGCACTTAGGGGTCTGCACAGAGTTTACATATACGATCTACTCAGGGGAACATTAGTAATACAGAAATGAGGGTATACCAAGAAAGGTGGCATGGTAACTAATCCTAGATTTAGATTCAGGAATACCTGAGTTTGAATCCTGCCTCAGAAGCTATGTGATTCTGGCAAATCACAATGTCTTCGATCTACAGTTTCCTCATCTATAAAATAAGGTTAATATCAGAATCTGACTGAAAATGAGGTTGTAAAGGGTAACTAAGATACTTTTTTTCAAATGTTGAGTATAAAAATCAAGTCTAAGAACTCTCTCATAAAGTGGAAGTGGAAACCTATTGATGATAAATTACTTGAAAAATTCCTGTGTAATTGGCTCTAGCTAGATTGAAAAAATAATAATAAAAATAAAAGCAATGGGAAATGCCCTGAAAGGTGGGCAGTTACCCACCGCTCCTTTGACCTTGATTTGAGAAGAGGGCTGCTGAGAAAAAGAAGAATCCACAACGAGGATCTTCTGGAGGATCTGTCTAGCATGAAGTAGAGCAGCAGAGCCATAGCAAGGAGATCAGGAGGCTGATAACGTGTTCCAGTGAGGAAGAAAAAGTCAGCCCCCTCCAGCTATGAAAGGGACATCACTCAAGTTAGTGGCATCTAATTGTTTCCCCTCATCTAGTCACTCTTAGGAACCAGTAATCTCTTTTACCACTCAGAGAAAGCCCTTTTTAACTATTGGTGAAACTAGCCAGAGGTGTACAAGCTTGTTCGTTCCATCTCTATTACGTTTTGTTTCTGTTTTTGCACGAAAAATGATTCTGATTTTGATTCATTATTAAATGTAACCTAAAAGAGACAGAGATTTAAATTATTGAAGTTTTATGAGTTTGTCAGTGAAAACTGTATAATATTTAGAGGCCAGTTTTAATTGTATGTATTTTTCTTAATTTTTTATTTTATTCTTAATTTTTAATATTTTAAATTTTATTTTGATTTTTATATTATATATGAGTTTAATTATACATGTATATTTATATTATTTTTAAATGCCAGTCTGAGAATGTTTTATTTTATCTGAAAGGAAATAAGGAGCCCTTGCAAAAATTTTAAAAGGGTGAATGACAATCAGATCTGTGTGAAGTTACTTTGGAAGTGATGAGGAGGATGTATTCTAGAGAAAAGAATTGAGGGAAAGTGAAATCAATGAAGGATCTATTACAAAGGATAATGGCAATTACAAAAGATAAAACCAATCATCTGATTATAGGAAACTGAAAAGCTGCTATACAAACAAAATTAAAGCTCCTAAAATAAAATGGGAAGCAATTTGAATAGGAAAAATCTTTGTATCAGATTTCTCTAACAAAGGTCTAGTATCATATACATATATATTTATATTATTAAGTATTTTTGTCCCTACTACTTCCTCCCACCACAGGGGGTGGTGAATTTTTAAGAAATTCAAAACTCTTATATCTTATAAGTATGGTGAAACAAAACAAATTCCTACATTGGCCATATCTAAAAATATCTTTCTCATTCTCTATATTAGTCCATCACAACTCTTGCATGAGGTGGGCAAGAATTCTCCATTATGAGTCCTCTGGAGTCATGATTGATCATCGTGTTGATCAAAGTTCTTACCTTTCAAGATTATTTCTTTCTATACTATTGGTGTCGTGGTATAGATTACTCTCCTGGTTCTGCATACTTCTCTCCGTATCAGTTTATAAAAATCTTTCCAGATTTCTTTGTAATAGTTTCTTACAGCACAGCATGATTTCATTAGATACTCATATGCCATAATTTGTTCAGTTATTCCCCACATCTTGGACATTCCTTTTGTTTCCAGTTCTTTATGTTACTCTTGGGTTATATCAACGAGTACTCAAAAAGCAGTCAGCCAATTCTGGAAAGATACCCTTGATAAGCTGGGAGTGTCCCAGAAGTGAGATTTGACAGTCATTTTTGCCTTCTTCTGGAAGACTGAGGTCTTAGGGTTTGGAAAAAATACCATCCCAATTCCTTCAGGTTTTATCTAGATAACAAAGTTAAAAGAATTTGAGTAGGAGTTTCTAAGAGCCAGAAGCAATAATTGAAATGTAGAGAATTCTATTCTGCAGGGGAATAGAAGCCCGGGAAATTGCTTAAAGACTTCCCCATCCCATGTGACTAGAGAGAAATGAGTTCCCTTGACATGGAAAGGCTGAGCCTTGGGCTCCAGGATAAATAAAAGGCTACTTATTCACCTATGTGAGAGTAAAGGGGCCATTGACTGTTTATCACATTGTTTACCTTCTTCTGCTTTTTTGTTTCTCTGCTCCTAGATCCCAGCATGTAAAACTGGAAAGCACCTTAAATCCAGTCGAACCCTTTCATTTTACAGATGAGGAAATTGAGGTTCAGAGAGAGCAAATTATTTGCTTAAAGTTACACAGGGTCTAACGTCATCTAGGTCCTCTGACTTAAGAATTCATAGAAGTTTACTAAATCTTTTATTGTCTTCTACTTTCTCAAATGGCAAATGATGTTTTATTCAGTTTCAGAATCTTTATATGTGATCTGAAAGGCTTGATAAAGTGGGTCTGAGCTGCTTGGATTCAAGTCCTGCCTCCCCTAGGTACTAGCTGCTTGATCCTAGGCAAGTTCTTAATAAAATTGTGGCCCCCATACAACTCTCCTAGACCATAATTTGCAGGAATATTATTGACCTGCTTTAGTAAAAGGGATTATTTTTACAAGGATTTCTCTATACTGATGAATTACAGATGCAATCCAAATGTAGTTCAAAAAAGGCAGGAACTAATAACCTACATTTAGATTATTGCTCTTGTTCCAAGAAACTACTGCCATAGTTTGGATTTTTTTTTTAACCCTTACCTTCTGTCTTGGAGTCAATACTGTGTATCGGTTCCAAGAAGAGTGGTAAGGGCTAGGTAATGGAGGTCAAGTGACTTGCCCAGGGTCACACAGCTGGGAAGTGTCTGAGGCCAGATTTGAACCTAGGACCTCCCATCTCTAGGCCTGGTTCTCAATAAACTGAGCTACCCAGCTGCCCCCATAGTTTGGATTTTTTTAACCTAGCCAAACTATGTCTCTCGGTTATCTAGATGCTTTTGTCCATTAAGCAGCAATGGCTTAGAGAATTTGTTAATACTAGATTCTCAGACTAGATATTAGTACTCCTGGAGTCTTCAATGGCTGGACAATTCTCCAGCAACTTTACTTAATGTTGGTGTAATCTTAGAAGGAAAAGGATTTGGGTTTATCTTTTTTCCTTTGTGACTTCTTTTCTGTTCCATTTGAGATTGACTGACTGTGATTTCAGATGAGAAACACTTTGCAGTGAGTCAGAGAGATGAAATTTAACTGAGATGCAGAACACAGGAAAGGAAAATGTGTGAAAAATCACATTGATGGGGCTGTCTTAGTAGCTGGTAAAGTAGAGAAAGGAAATTCCCACACAGCAGGCTTTAATAAAATTGGCAGGCTGGGACACCTTATTGTGTGAGAATTCTTATGGCGAATATAAAGTTGGAGAAAAAGGAAAAAAGCATACAGACCTATCCAATCCAGGTTCCACACACAGAGTTTACCATCAAATGTGTTTCCAATTGAGAGCTCCGTCGTTTTATTGATTCCCGTTAGGAAACAGGAGGACACGATTTTGAACTCAGCGATGGAAGCGAATTACCAAGTATTTGCTTTGTTTTAGACAGCTACTAATAACAAAAACAATGTCTCCTTTGTGAAGACACTCGAGATGGGATATATACATATATATATATATATATATATATATATTTATTTATATATTTATTTTTATATATAGTATATATATATATAGCATATATATATATTTATATATTTATATATATAGTAGTGTTTTAACTATTTTATATCTCTCTATATATAATTTTATAGAAATCTAGTCCATATTTCAGTAGATTATTACTGACTTAACAAAAAGATTCATTATCACATAGATCTAACCCAAAATGGCCTCTTCCTGTCCTCAGCTCCATCTACTATCTCTATCGCTAACAATTGTTATACCACATACCTAGAATATCCTCTTTCCTCACCTTCTGTTGGCAGTCTGTCTCTTCCTTTAAACACCATTTTCTGCCTGAAGACTCTCCTCATTCCCAACGACTAATGTTCCCTTCCTAACCTACCTTATATTGAGCTACTCTGGAGATATTTGTGCTCACTTGATTATTGTGTATGCCTTGTTTTCTTGTGAGCTCTTTGTGAATTAGGATGGTTTGATTCTTGGATTTGTATCTCTTGTATCTAGCAGCCAGCACAGAGCCTGGCAGGTAGTTCTGTGCATAATAAATGCTTGTTGATTAAATGATCATGCGTCTTCCTTCAACCCACTTAAAATGCAACGTGAACGATAATTGACTGATTTGGGAAAGAACTTTTCTGGAATACAACTTTCGTGGGGAAAAAAAGGAAGCATAAAACCTAGACGAAACTTAAAGTACTTTTTTGTTTAGAAGTCATAAACCGAGGCCCCACAATAACAGGGGACACCTATTTTGAAAGGCAGGGGTATATTTATCCTGGTTTTTTTCTTGACTAAAATGCCTCTCAGGATCATTCAAGCTACGTGAATTCATCAGTCCAGGACAGTTCAATTCCTATCCTTGCTCCTTTTATAATTCCAAATTTGAGAAAACTGGCAGTTGCCTTGGGGAGAGTGCTGCTCTGAAACTACAGACAGAATTGCAATAACCCCCCTATAGATTATGTTATATCAGTAATCCTAGAAGAACAAAGAAGCAATACGAGAGATGCGCATCTACCTTATGAGCAAGCTTAATCTAAGGACCAAAGAGTAGCAGACCACCTCTATCTAGACTTCTAGGCATGGGCAGAGATGAGATGGCTCACTCACACACAGGTCCATGTGTGCATATGTGTATATAAACATAAAGATTCACACGCATATGTGTCTATATATATATATATATATATATTTATTTATTTTTAATCTGATCAATTAACCCTACACTATCTTTTCTTGTCAAACCAAGATGTATACAACACAATGTGTCTCAAGCTAATAATATCAGAATTGCATGGAGTTCTCTTGTAGATAATCTTAAAAAAAGAGTCCAACCAACTATAAAACTTATGAACCACAAATTTTCTATGGTTGCTTTCCAGTCAATTTGGTGAGGGTTCAACCTTCCAACACTACCCAACCCCTACCAGAGAAGTTCAAATTGAGACATAAATTCTTTGGTCATGGTCCATGCAGAATTTTTTTTTGATTGATTACGCATATTTTCCCAAAGATTTCGTTTTTCCTTTCTTTTTTCCCAATTTATTAAGAGGTAGGTAGAGGAAGGAGAGACATTGGAATTTGGTTCATTGAAATTTTTTAATTAAATTTAAAAAATTGTACAATGATTAAAAGAAATACAAGTTAGAGATAGGATGGGGGAAGGTTACTTATCATCCTATGGTTCCCTTGAAGGAAATCTTCCAGAGTCAGTTTGTGTTAATATTTATTGTGTGTCACAAATCCTTTGGAAGTCTAATAAAGGCTTCTTAGAATAATGTTTTTAAATGTACAAAATAAAGTACAAAGTATTAAAAATAATTATATTGAAATACAGTTATCACTATTGTATGTATATATAGTATATATTTAAAGTTTATGAGTTCAAGGGCTCTTAATTTTTAAGCTAAAATCTAAAAGTCTATTGTAGAAAATCCGCGGTTATTATGTTTAGTAGGTGTGTTCATGATACAAATGGACCCATGAAGCCCAGGTTAAGAACATCTATGTTGGACAATATTGTAAGGTCAAACAAACACAAGCAAGCTTCTAAACTGAGATTGTCAAATTTGGCTCTTTTCAGCTCTGTTATTATTAACTAGTTGTGTGATCTAGAACAGGTCATCTTACTTCTTTGTGCCTCAGTTTCCTCCTCTACAAATTAGGGTTTTGAACTAAGAATCCTTTGGCTCTTAAATTTTGTGATTCTATGACTTCCTTTGTATAATGCTTTGCAACTTGCTGGTGAGGGTTTTTCAATTAGTAGCTGTTCGAAAGAAAGCAAAGCAGCTACTTCTGTTCTCTCTCTCTCAATGTGAAATGGTCCTCCAAGAATATCTGAAAAGTACGTTTCGAAGCTGACGGTCAACTTGTAAGCACATTACCTCGTGCGCTTCCTTTGTAGGAAGTTAATTTGGGGCGCAACAGAGCCTCTTTGTATGAAGCTATCTTAAAGCCCAAACTCAAACTCTGTCTGTCTCTTCTTAAGCTCAGTTTTGGTTGGAGGAGGAGAAGAGGAAAGGGATTGGGGGGGAGAAGGGAGCCTGATCAACTCCTGCTGCTCTCAGTGGGGTCCCTACAAGGAGCAATTCTTGTATTAACCACTTCACTGTTTTGTCCTGATCTTGTTATCTGTTCTTGTTAAAATCTTTATTATTCATGGATGCAAAAAATCCCATTATTAAACCATCATAAATATTCATAACACTTTGCAATTGTGTGCATTTCATTTAGCCACTTGGCAAAAGTTCGCTGAAGTATGGGAGTTTTAAGGAAATGTGGCTAATGAGATGAGAGCACAGGAAATGCGGGGTGGGAGGTGGGTTTTTAACCTGAAAACAAATGCAGAATATAAATAATAATTTCCAAAGATAAGCAGAGGACGTATTCATTAGCAAGGGAGATGCACACATTCATTGGCTTTGTCTTGACTCCTCTTTTGTGTCAAGAAGATCCAAGCAAATTCAAACCCAGTGTGGCCTAGAAGAGGGTGAGGATCCTGGGGCTGCTATGTGAATGGAGTCAGCTCCCTGTGCTGCTTTCTCAGGACCAAGGCTCCGCTCCTCTCACTTTCTGGATCATGTCTGATGCCACGTTGAGGCGAAGATAAGCAGCAGACTTCTTTACGCTGACTATGGCAGGGTAGCATCCCACCGGAGTGTCTGTGCTGGAGCTGTACCCCTGTCCTTGGTTCTAATTCAGCTTATCTGGGTTGTACACTCTTCTATCAGCCTCAGGTGCTCTCTTCTGTAAGCAAAAGGAACCCAGAACCATTGATATCATCCTGTGATCCCCAGCCAAGTGGAACACTGGACTCATGGCTTCTCTCTCCTTTGCTCCAGTGAGGGGCATCGAGATCTACATCGTTGGTTGTGTGTCAGGAGATTTGTGCTGCAGAGGATTCTGAAAGTCTCCTCTGCTTAAGAACTCTCATTCCAGGAGAGGGATTATTTGACATGGTGGCGAGCTTGAGAAGAACAAGAAAATGACATTCAAAGTCATTTCTTTTATCCGTTGTCTGCATTCTTATTTCATATGCTTCCATGCCATTATTAAAGACACAACGGCCAGCTGTGGATAGGAACTATCTTTCTCAAACAATTGCAAGTGGGCCTGGGAGGATATTAGAAGGACTGTTTGCGATGTTTGCTACTACCATGCGCCCTTGCTGGATTCTAGATCTAGTGAAAATAGTCCTGGTCCAATGGAATAGACTGGGCCCTGGAGCAGCTAGGTGAAGTGGCCATAGACCTGGGGGCAGGAAGACCAGAATTGAAATCCAGACTCAGGCACTGCCTAGCTGTGTGACTCCTGGGCAAGACACTTAGCTTCTGATGCCTCAGTTTCCTCATCAATAAAATGGGATAATAATAGCGTCTACTTCTCAGGATTGTTGTGGGGATCAAATCAGATGATATTTGTAAAATAACTCACCAACTTTAAAGCATTACATTATTCTATAGTTTATTATTGTTATTATTGTTGTTTCATATTCCTTGTAAATGAATAAACTCTAAGTCATCTTTCTGAGTACCAATTATACAAAATCCTGGGGTTCTTAGGTGAGATTTATCTGTTGGTTCGTTTTTTTAACTATTGATCCCTAAATTTTCTTACTCTTCTTTCATTGCTTCCTGGATACTTTGGAGACTCAAAATTAGCTCATTTTAACCCCTTTCTGCACCAGCTGATGAAGATTATGAGCAGAGAAAGAGTCACTGCCTCATCTGTCCCCATCCTCAAAATCAGTTGTTTTGTTTTGTTTTCTAAAGAAAATTCTTGGGCTATTTTTAACCAGATCAAGGCAGACAACAAGGGCTAAGCAGTCAGTGGCCCCAGAAATTTAGAAAATGTATACAATGTTTATGGAAAGTCCAAACTCAGCTTTTAAAATGTCATTATTAGATCTTTTCATATTAATAGGACTTGCTAAGGGTGGAAAAGAACTAACTTGTTTATTACACGAAATCCAATCACGACCACTTGGTAGCCACAGCTTGAAATGGCACGATCCTTCATTCAGGAGGGCTGCATGGATCACGATACTAGCAAACCCAAATACCTGGAAGTCAACGTCCCAAGACTTTGATGGCCAAATTCCATCTGTGACCAGAAGCCCTTGCTGCTTTCCTCTACTTTCCTGGAGTCAGGAGGGGGGTGAAGGGGTGGCAGGGGAGAGGAATACATTCTTGCATAGCTTCCACAAGAAGGAGTTCCTTTCAGGAATCATGCCTTTTACATGATCCAATGCCCTGGAACAGACTGGAAAGTTGGGACTCATTGTGACGGAGCTTTTTAGAAGACTTAAGCTGGTAAAAGCAGAATGTCTCTTCTGAAGTAGTGTCTAAAGTGTCCCAGATTCTTCAGGACCATGCCTTAGCAATAGTATCATCTTGCAGAGTCTTTTATTGATTTATTTTTAAACCCTCACCTTCCATCTTGGAATCAATGTTGTAAATTGGTTCCAAGGCAGAAGAGTGGTAAGGGCTAGGCAATGGGGATCAAGTGACTTGCCCAGGGTCACCCAACTGGGAAGTGTCTGAGGCCAGATTTGAACCTAGGACCTCCCATCTCTGGGTCTGGTACTCAATCCACTGAGTCACCCAGCTACCCCCTTGCTTAGTCTTTAAATTGCTCCCTTCCCTTCTGCTCCACCCCTACTCCATAATGTTCTGTTCTTTCTTCCATAATCACGTCATACTCTTTTTGACACTAAGATCCTGTTCCTTCTGCGCCAGGAGTTCTTAACACCTTTGTGTGTAACAGATTCCTCTGACAATCTGGTAAAACCTGTGGAGGCTTTCTTAGAAAAATGTTTTTAAATACATCAGATGACAAATGAAACAAATTATATTACAATATAGTTATTAAGTTAAAAAAACCAAGTCCATGGCTAAAAGGTTAGCAATCCCTACTCTAGACTGATTAGGAACTTTGAGATGGGAAATACATTGTCTCCAGCTTAGTGCCACAACTTGAGAATGGGCTGCTGGGATTGATATTTTAGATACCTGTTGACATTCCTCTCCCCACCCCCAAAACGAAAGGTACCAGCTTGTGTGACACTCATAGACATTTCCTAGTCAATCTGCAAGAAAAAAAACATTTGTGTGTGTTTGGGGGGTATTTTTTGTGTGTTCCTAACTGCCCAGATAAAGAGAAAATGGAACAGAATGTGAATTCCTCCGACTTCCTTTCTGTGTCCTTTCCTCAATCTTCCCATTGCTTGAAAGGTCAGTTTATTTGTTGTTCCGGTAGCCTTTCTTTTCTCTTTCTGTATGGCTGATAACCCCCCTTAAAGGGACGTATACCTGTGTGTGTGTGTGTGTGTGTGTGTGTGTGCAGTGAAATTGCTTCTTTGGTTCTATAATGGAGCTGGGCAGTCATCATTTCTTTGTGGAAAGGGCAGGTACTAAGTCTTGTGGGCAGATTCAATAAAAAAGGAAACGACAAAATGTAGGGGCAGAAGGTAGACACACTCACCAGAATACGTTGACCGTTAACCTACCTGCTAATGAGTCCACTAGCGCTGAATCCTTGATACTCTCCTCCCTTTTGCAATTGAGTTTAACAAAATGGATTCCAGGCCAGTGAAAAGTGGCTGAACTGTCACTTACCAGCAAAATGAACTTGCTCTGTTGAATACTGACATGAAGTGGAGGAGGGCGCGATACACATGGCATAGAGGGGAATCAGACGCCTACCCAAGTCCGATCTTGGACTCTGATAACTCCAGGAGGTTAGAGTTTAAATTGGAACTCAAGCCTGAATGGAGCAAACTTGAGAGTGAACTTTGTACTTTTCTCTCAATTCTGGAGCATCATCTAAGAATCATCCAGGACATTCCCAGGAGTTGTCTGGAAGAAGATTTTCCTTCTGAAGACTTGAGCCTCAAAGAGTCGGACACCAGGAAATCCCATTCATCTAGCTTGGACAGCATTATAAGACATTGGGCATGGGGCCAATTGCTATATGCTGAAGAAGCTGTCAGCCAGAGGGCTGACCTGTGGCCATAGTGTTATTGCCAATAATGGCCCAGTCCAGCCTGTGGGTGCTCTGGAAATTTCGGAGCTCCCTGGAGTCCCGGAGTATTAGGGGGAACTGGCAGGAGAGCCCATAGCCCAGTTCCACCAACTGGTGGATGGCATCACCAGCTGGAGGAGGTGTTTTCTTTCTAAAAGGTTTTATTGATACTCTTTCCTTTTTTCACATCACTGTCACTTTTGAATGCCTCCCCCAACTCAACCTGACTCTCCTTTGTAAAAATACAAATAAAACAAGCAAGCAAAGCAAAGCAAACTAACACATTGGTACTACCTAAAAGTATGCCTTGTTCTGCACCGAGAGTCAGTCACCTTTCCTTGGAAGCAGCAAGCCTGAATCCGTTCTCTGAACCATCACTGGACACTGAATTAACCCCAGAGAGACTGAGATCTGTACATCTGCCACAACTTTTGGCTCTGCAAAAATGTATAAAATGCCAGGAGATATTTGAGCCCAACAATGGGGGACGGGTTTTTCCTATTAAAAAAAAATTCCCTCAACTTGATTCTTGCTGATTCTTAGGTGACCTCAGTACTCTCATCAGGGTCCTTTCATTCTGCTCTCTACAAATATTGCTAAGGGAAGAACGCGTAAATACACACAATTAACGTCAACAACCAGAATGGAGGAAAATGGCAGAAGAACGTGATGTCCATGTGCATTATTCTCCGTCTCCTTCTTGCTCCTTCTAGCTTTTTTCTTTGGCGTACAGTACAGTGTTTGCGTGGAGGCAAAGGATGGAAAGTTTCGTAAGAAATGATTGAAAGAGGCTGTCTTAAAAAATCCACAGATTCCCAGGATGTTAGAGCCAGGAGAACTTTCAAAAGCATGAGCCAGGTGAGCAAATCTGCCCAGAAAGAAGTGATTGAGTCCAGGTCACCCAGTCAATGCGTGGCAGAGCAGAACCTGGAAACCATTTCTCATGCTTGCCATTTCCACTCGGCTGTTCTTGCTCTTTTCTGAAAGAATTGGGACCAGAAGGAATTTAGGGAAGTTACAGTATGCATTGCTTTCATTGAATCCATCTGAGACTGCCAATCGGAAGAGAAACACCTGAGTTGTTTTCTTTTCCTGCTAAAACTCTTAATAAAGCTCTTAATCAGTAATGAAACAGGAATCGTTGTTGGAATTCTGCTGGGCTTCTCAAGGTAAAGGATGGAGAGGATTCTACCCTAGTAAATTCTTGTTCTGTAGGAACATTCATTAGTTTATGCTCATGTCGACTATGCTTTGAAAGTCTTGGGATAAAAGTCGCTTTATAAATCAAGAAGTCTACTGCTATTTTAAGAAATTCCAACTCCCAATGTTGGGGGGTGGAATGTACTGGCTCCCCACAGGAAAAATGAATACAGTTAAGCTTCAGTTGGCATGTACTTTGCTAACTAATATTTTTAGGTACAAGCCTTTTTGTACTCCCCACAGTTCAGACTTTACAAAGAAAGAATAGACTTCTATGATGACTAGAGGGGAGCACAAATTACTGAGCAAGTATGGAGTCCATCAATACTCTAGGTAAAAAGGAAGGTGGGCTGAAGTAGCAGATAATTTCAAAGATATGTGTGGACCAGGCTCTTCCTAGCCTTTTAATGTCACGTTGGATAGATATGGTGGGAAGAAACCTTTTCTGACAACCCCGATCTCAAAGGATCATCAATTCCAAGCTGAGACCTTAGAAAATCATCTAGTGCAAGCCTCCCATTTTAGAGAAAAGGAAGCCGAGGCCCATAGTTACACAGAAATTAGATCCTGGATCCAGGATTCAAACCAGTGTCCTCTGACTCCAAATCAACTGCTAGTCCCATGACATTGTTCTATCTCTAATTATATTTATCATCCAAGGGAGTATCTTTCTCCTATGAGCAAAACGATGTGCCATGTCTTCTTCCATGTTTTCTATTGTAATCACTTTTGGAGTTTTTATTTTCTGGTAGAGATTGATAAACATAATGTCATATGCTTGCTTTAACAGTCATTCCTCCCCCCCCCACCACGTGATAAAAGGATATTTCAAACTGCATTATTGACTGAGAGCAATGAACTACCCCAAATTCTTCTGAAAACGCAATATCAGCATCGTTAAGGCAGGGCTTTTACCTAAAATTCAGTTCCTATCATTTCAATCATCTTAATTCAACCAAGAAGCCCTGAAAAGGTTTCATTGTCCCAACTTTGACCACCTATCAAAATTCCCGATTTAAGGATAAGCCACTTTGACTTAAAAAATGAGCATGTATATGTTTTTGGGTGTGTTGTGTATGTATATTTTGAGAGAGGAGAGAGAGATAATGAGGGAAATTCGTTGAAAGGATCATTTTCCCAAAAGATATTGAATAACATAAGTTTTCTGGTCTCATAGTTTTCCCAGCTCTGTGAACAAAATTATTTATTTTTATGGATTCAGTGGCCATTATATATGGCTGACATACAAATGTACACTGGGCGTGGGGTGTTTTCATTAATCCGAATATATAAATACTTTTCAAACTCAGGCACTATGATGAACTGATTTAAGGACTACGGATCCAGAACCTTTACTGGGTTCAATATTGAACTGAAAATCTAGGAGTATTGTCATCATTGGCTTTTAATAATCACCTTCAAGAGTGCGTCACCATTCCTGATTTTCAGAGGATAAATCTATCTTCTCTTTCTATAGCTAGTTTCGCCAATATTTTAGATATCGGCCTTCTAGAATGAAACTAGCTGCCTGATTCTGAATTTTCCCCTTATCTACCTACAGGTACAAACTAATAATACATACAGTTAATGTTGTTTCCAT
This sequence comes from Monodelphis domestica, assembly GCF_027887165.1. Taxonomy (NCBI): domain Eukaryota; kingdom Metazoa; phylum Chordata; class Mammalia; order Didelphimorphia; family Didelphidae; genus Monodelphis; species Monodelphis domestica. Next base: position 520,834,060 of record NC_077229.1, on the reverse strand, counting down.
AACTCTGGCCAATGTGAATCTCATCAACTCAGTCTGCTTCTTCTTTGTTCAGGAATTCATTCATCTTCTACCGATGCCCTCATCACATCTCACTTAGTTTTGTAATGCCTTTCTCATTCTCCATATCTAGTATGTCCTCTTTGACTGGATTCCCACAAAGCGCCCGCCATCTCTCATGTCCTGTTAGAGACTATACTGATTAGTATTACATTAAAGAGAATGACCAAGATCCTCAGTTACTACTGCTTCCAACCTCTTTATAGGTTTTCTTGGGCCATTCTGTTTCCATAATATCTTCTTACTTTCCCGACCCATCATCTTCTATTCTAGGGAAGTCTTCTTCTTGTCTCCTTCGTCTAATTATTCCCTCTCCCAAGGCAGAGACTTCTAACTAAGCAGCACCCTCCTTTTCAAGCAGTTTTTGGAACCCTTCTTCCTCTTGATTACACAGAAAAACTGTGCGTTTGTGTGTGTGTGTGTGTGTGTGTGTGTGTGTGTGTGTGTGTGTTTTTCCAGGCAGTTCTGCTACCTCTAAGTAAGCAGCTCCCAAGATCTTCCAGCTTCACTTCTTTGCCAAAAAACAATTGCATTTATCCCATTGCTTAAAGAAACACAAACATTTTACTTGATTTGTATATTTGTTCAAAGTCGGTTTTCATCTAGTTATCAGTGTTTTTCCTATCAATATCATCTAGTTGGTGCTGCAAATTCTTTGGGTGGGCCAAGATCTTGTGTCTTTTCATCACCGTGCACACCTCACAATAGTGCCACACACACAGACAGGAGGAACTCAATAAATGCTTTGGATGATAATGGTGATGATGATGACGTAATGCTGCCCTGGTTTGAAAATGTCACATAGACAGTTCAAGGTAAACCACATTCATGTGAATTGCTCCTCTTTCCACAGAGCTGTCACTCCTCATGGGCAAAAGAGGCTATAGTGCATTGTAATTAGGATTTGCTTCCCTGTCAAAAAATTAAGTGTCATAAAATGCTTTCAATGAGTTTAATGTCAACATGGAATAATTAAAGCCAAGTCTTGAAATGCATTCGTTGTCTATTATAGTCAGCATTTGGTGCTTTCTCCCTCACAAGGGAATTGTTTAGGTGGTGGTGCCAACTTGAACAGAAACTTAAAAGAGGGCGCCTCTATAGAGGCCAACTGCACACTCAAGTCTCACAAATAGGAATTTGCTTTTGCGCTGTCATTCAAAGACTCATGGAGTCGGGATAGTTTTACAAAGAGACCCATATAAACTACGTGACTTGCCCAAAGTCACTTAATGGCACAGATACCCATTTTGAGCAGAGGGGTGATCTTATAGAAGGCACCAAAAAGGTTCCCCTCATGCCTACCGGGTTCTGTGGCGTTAGTCATTTTTTTGAGGGATGATTTCAAGGGACAAAAATATTTTAAGTAAAGAAAGAACACTCTCTCTCTCTTGGGGATGAGTTCTCGCCACACAGCCTATTTTTAAGGGTTCATGAATTTGTTGACAAGGCTTGAACCCTCACCACACTATCAAAAGTCAAAAGTCAGTTAGATATTTGGTCATTTCTAACTGCCATCTTTCAGCTTCCCCGAATTCCCACATGGATTTTGAATGATCTTGTCTTCCCCCAGATTTTGTTTTAGATGAGCAAAGGACAAGGAGTCCCTGAAAAAGGCATCATTGAAGGAACAAAGAAGTAGAAGGAGGGCTCCAATTAAAATGAAGAAAACCTTTAATTTTTATTCAGGTATACTTGTACGGACACGTGTATATACAAATACAGATCATATGGGTTCGTTTGTGTTTTTTCTTTTTTTTTACATTTTTTAAAGTTCATATAATGTAAGCATTTCAAAACAGCACTCAAAGAAGTGCAAAGAAACTGCAAAGCAGGGCAGTACAAGCACAGGACCACACTGAGCTGGACTTTCATACCCAGATGAACACACAATGAGTGGCTTCAATGGGGTGTCAAGAGTAAGCATGGAAAGCGGATTTTGCAGACTCATGGGTAACCTCCAACATGCCAGCATCTATTAAAGTGTACAGACAATGGCAGCAAGTTTATTGTAGGGAGATTTGTCTCACATCGGAGAAGCTCAGGGCAGAATGCATGGGAAAAACTCAGTGATGCCAAACCAGAAACAGACCTGCCCATTCACAACTCAGGGAAAAAGTGGAAAGCAGGAAGAAGGAAAACAAATCAGGAAGTGCAGACGGGGTGGTGGTGGAGGTGGTGGTGTTTAGAAGTGAAGCTAGTGACCACACGTCTGAGTGCAATGAATGGACGGTCGGAGCTACGTTCTGAGTTTCTGAACTTAATAGAACCACCATGGCTGCTCTTAAGGCAATGGGGAAAACACAATTGTCTCTGCAAATCCACGGATGCTACTTTTTCTTTTCGAAATGGGAAGGGGAGAAGAACATATCCCGGCCCCTCCCCAACTGTCAGTTTTGATTCAGATCCTTGCACACGCCACACGGGATGCTGGCAGGACTCTTGAGAAGGGGGAGGGGAGAGACAGTCCATGAACACAAACAAACGGAAAACCAGACCAAACTGCAGTGCAGAACCATTCCTAAATCCCTCAGCCTTCTACCAACGTGCTGGAAAAACACACCACACAGGGCTCCAACGTTCAACCCTCCAACCATGAGGACAAAGCATGGATCGGCCAAAGTCCTGCTGTTCTGGGTCCTGACACTGGGGGAGTGTCACGGCCACTTGGGACTCGGTTCTCCACCCTGTGACATCCCGGGTGTTTCAAAGCTGTCTACTCGTCAATGCATGGTTTATATCCTGAAAGTCTATTGTTCTCACTTACAAAAGACATAAGAATCAAATTAATACTTTATTATCAAACACTATATACAACAGAGGTTGCTAATAATACAGAATTTAAAGAACGTAGTTTTCTGTAACGGTTTACTTGTCTTTCCTTTGCCATCCAAGAAAGTACAGTACAAAACAATATTCTAAACTAACACGAAATGTTACCTTGTCTATTGAAAGGATACACAGTATCCACTAAACAGACTGATCCTTATTTCCCTGCTTCATGTCGCAAAGCCCTTGGCAACCAGGAGCGCAGGTCCCAGCCCAGGGACAGCCAACACCGCCTGGTGTTCTCCACACAAAGCTGCTCAAAGGTTGCACTGAGATCCTCCAAAGCTTCCAGAGGGTTGTAGCCACACCAATACAGGCCGCCCGGACTTGGTGGACGTGGCCGAGATGGCCTGAAGCCATCAAGTAGCCCAGAGAACTGGTAATGCATCAGCCACAATTAGGCTCTTTCTAGGAGGTGGAGCACGCAGTCTACTGGCATTAAGAGGCTTGCTATTCTTCACGTAATTAGCAGTGGCACTATGGTGAAGCGAAGGGGTCTAATTTCACTGTGAATAACATTAGTTAAAAGAAAATCCCTGACAATGGTAGAGAGGGCCATGAGTACATTATTTCATTATCTGTTAGAGACAAATGCTGGGAAACCACAAAAGTCACCATTTCTAAAGTGAAATGAGCACTGTTCATGTAATTACAACTAACTGCCGTCATTACGGGGCCGTTCTTTACTCATGGATATGGAACATGCAGCATCATTTTGTTTCGGACTATTGATCCATTTAGTAGGTGTCATTCCCCTCAGCCCTACCCCAACCCTATTGGCTTACAGACCTCAAAAAATATTACTGAAAGCCTCACCACAAAGAGCCCAAACAAAGGACTGAATGGTGCGAACTCTCAGTTCCGTATTCAGTAGGGGACTGAAATCTCCATTAGACTGTGGCTGAAGTTCTGAACAAATGGGTTGATTGTACGTGTGTCTGAAAGCCCCCCTTCACTTATCCTGTGGAAGGACAGCCCCTGCCTCAACTCTATATGCACTCTGAATAACATCAGGTGAGCCTAAACGATATTGGAGCATGTGTGCAACTCTCCCGTGTGCCAGAAATCCGTGGTTGCCTTTCCTTCATGTTTTTGCCAATCGAGGACTTCCCAAAAATCGAAGAACTTTATTCCCGTGTATAAATTCTGTCCATTAACTTCGCCTATTTTTTACATAAGCATTTTAAAAACTAATATATAAAAATCCTCATTTCACTGGAATGCGTTCCATTTTTCACATTTGACCTGTTCATCACAGTTTTTGTGTTTTGTTCGTGATTTTGTTTTTGTTTTTGAAAGGCTTGGTCTCAACCCACACGGCTTGCAATAGCTAAAAAAGTCTAGCTTTTCTGTGTGTGTTTCCATTGGTCTGACACATTTCCCTGACTATGCTTTGGAGTTCGCAGTTCATGGCAGCCTGGCCAGTAAAAGCCCCAAGGCTTGCATTTCCTGGTGATCACTTTGTAAATTCCAAGTTGGCCATGCTAAGATTCTTTCAACAGGGTCATCCTGCTTTTTTTCAAGAAACAAGATATTGCCCCACATTTCTAAATGTATCAAGGGATACCACATCTTTCACAAGTTTAAATAGGACAAGCATATATACTCACTCTCAGCATAAAGTATATCTAAATAATGTATTTTCTATTCTAGTGGATCTTTAAAAAAATATTTTGTTAAAGTCTTTGGGACCCCATCTAGTTAATCTCCTGTGAATAAACACATGTTTCCCCCCTACTCTTTAAGCTGTATCTGAAAGGGAAAGGTTCTAAAAGCAACAGTTGAATTTGTTTTCCAGTTTTCCCTTTTGCCCACCCAATCAGTGTTGACTGACTCTCCTGGTGGCAGGGGTTTCATTTCGTTTCCCCTGTGGTAGTGGTGGAAAGTATAGCAAGGAGTGAATTTGAAGGTTGGACCTTGGGGGCGGGGGGTAAAAAGGAGAGAGTCAGGGGAAGGCAATAAAGCACTGGAGAACCAGCATTCATTCCAGAATCACCTGTCCTCTGGCCAGTGGTGTTCTTTCCTTGGTACGTTATCATTACCCAGAGGGATATGCCAGGCCATCTACTCTATCCACTCATCAACCCTGGCTCGTCAGCCCTGGGGAAGGTCACTTTATTCATAAAAATGCCTCTTGGTGTTTGTAAAACAAATAATAAACAAAAACATTGTAGCACCATGGTGATCTAGTTGTAAAGAAAAAACCCTGGTATGCGCTTCCCAGTTAAAACAAAATCAGAGGCACTCACATACACACATACCCCCAGTGTACTGCTATCTATGGTACCACGCGTGCTTTGTGTCTAGCTCTACCTGTAACCTTCTTTCAAAAGAAAGCTTCCGAGATGGCGCGCAAGTCTTACTGTCAGGATTTCTTGAGGACAGTCTCTTTTTCTTTTTAAAGAAAACCAGTGTCTTTACCTTTTAGAAGCCTGCTAATTTAGGAACTCCTAGAGGAAATGAGGTTACATCCTATCTATTCCTAATATCTCCCCTCCAGTCCTGACATGGTGACAAGATGTCCTGCACGATCAGCTGACAGTACTCAATGAGAAGGCATCACTATTGGAGAGGAGAGGAGAAGAGAGGAGAGGAAAGTCCTCCTGGGCTTTCCCTTCACTGACTGCATCTGCCACTACTCTTCCTTGTCCACATACTGATGCCGTGCTAAGCTAACAGACGTGAGTCCTTTGAAGAGAATGCACAGGAGCATAAGAGTAACGGGTGTCATTGGAACCATTTGGCTTTTTCATCTGGAGTCCATTTAATTTGGAAAGGGCGAGAAGAATCACGGGCAAAGGGGAATGGGGAGGGCAGAAACGAGTTATGCCTCCCACGTTGTTGCTTAAAGTTCAGGCTGAAAGGGAAAAAAGAAAAAGAAAAAGAAATCGGACATCTGCAAAAACCAATAAAAAGTCCCTTTCTTAGGATGAGCAGTTAGGCGGATCTCTGCTGTTCCAAGATCCTGATGTTTTCTGTGACAGGTTACTGGAGTAAAGTGTGCTATAATGTCAAACTCATCGCCAGGAGAAACAGTAGGATTGCCAAAAGCCGACTGGGTATCCTTGGTGTTTGGGCCGCGTTCTCACCACGGGACGGCTCGGCTGACTCATGTACGGTGTCATCTGTTCAAACAGAAAGCACACATTCCAATGAGATTCCACATCCTTAATAACTCTCTTCCAGCAGCCTGCTGCTTCAGAATCCACTACCCTCCACAGAGGAGGGCAATGAACCTTGGGCCATCATTGACTTTCACGTCTCTGTAATCACTCATTATTTACAACAAACCAAGGAAAGGCACAGAAAAGTGTTGCTGTTGTTTCAACAGTATAAAAAAGAACAGAAGAAAAATAGTCAGATTGTAACCATAAGTGTATAAAGCACTGTACCTCGCCGTTATCCATGCACAACTTGTACGGGAGCCTTTGGATATTTTTATATGTTCCTCCCCAAGTACAAACCCTGAATAGAAAACAACCAGATTCTGGGGAAAAGAAGTAGCAGCTTTGCTTATCAGTGTCAGAAGGTGGCTGGCTAACTGCCTCTTTTGAAAGCCTTTGCAATATTAGTCTCGAGGCCTGTTCAATGGCTCCATGAATTTCCAGATTTGAAAAATTAAAGCTAAAAACAATCACCTTCTAAAATGAAAGATATCAAACACACAGTGACCCTCGAAATGTTGGTGGCCACCAGCTCAGTTGCAATTAGGCCTTAACTATAACAATATTTCCATGACAAAATTCTCTAAATCCAAGATTGTTACTTTAATTTCTGTCTGAGAAAGGCAAGGTGGAATAGAATTCAAGGCTATCTGGCACATGCTGATTTTTTTTCAACTACATGTTAACATTATTGTATGTTCTATTGTATTTTTATTTATTTTGTTAACTATTTCCCAATTATATTTTAATCTGCTTAAATATCAGGGATATTTCTACACGTATCATGTGGTACATAGAGAGCTGGACCAGAAAAATATAGTTCAAGTCCTGTGTAGGACACATCTTTTGGCTATTTGACCCTAGGCAAGTAGATTAACCTCTCTGTTCCAGTCAGGCAACTCTCTAAGACTATAAAGTTGCAAAGCAGTTGTCCATCTGCAATTATCTAGGGAGTTTTTAGTTAAAATCACAATGCTAAACTCTCTCTGGCTAATGCTTAGAATTATCAGCATTTCCCCTCTATGTTCCTCTAAATAAAATGGATTACGATGGTTAAACTTCTCTTCCGCCTCTGCTTTAAAGTGATTTTTGAGAGATTGCTTCTGACTTTTGAAGCTCTTCCTGATTGATGATTCCTATAAGGCTTAGTTTTGGAAATACATTTTATGGCTATTGATTATTTAGTATAAACTGTATTTTTTGTTTACCTAGAATGCTCTGTTCCAATATTGAAGATCTTCTCAATGAAAACTGGCTTCTTTGTAGCTGTAGCTGCTCTTCAGATGCTTGGGGTTCAATGTGGGTCTCTTCAGCAGAGACTCATTGAGTGTCAATGAAATTAAACCAGGCAACAAGGAATTGTCATGTTGTATCAGACCAAGGATCCCTTTGTTTCCCCCTGATGTTCGGTCTCTTACAGTGACACCAGATGAGAACACAACGTTAACTTCAAAAGATTAAATGTGCCCTGAATCTCTAAGTTTTCCTACAATGCTATGATGATGCATTAATTTACCTTTTTGAAACTTCTTAATTTTTGCCCTATAAACATCGACAGGCAGCATAGATTGGAGAGATAGCAAACTAGCCTAGGAGATAGGAAGTCTGGGATTCAAGTGCTGCCTCTGACATAAAATGGCTCCCTGAGCATGGTGAGGCAATTAACCTCTTAGTGCCCCAGGCACCTCTCCAAGACTCTAAATTGCAGAACAATTGCAGAGCTTCCTCACCTGGAGTTCTTTATGCCAATGAAATTACAAATGTGGTTCAAAACAAACAGACCTGTAGAACAGGGAAAGCTACATAATTTGTTATTTGCTATGTGAATGGGAAGTAGGGCATCTTTTTTTATCTCTACTAAAATGACCCAATAAAAGCTTGGAGGGTGTCTTTTGCTTTGGGCTTCATTCATTAACTTGGTTCCTTTTGTTCATCTGATCCAGTATCCAATATGATTTTTGAATATTCTCTCTCTCATTCTTTATCTTTCTTGCATGATGAACTTGAATCTTTTTTTTGTTTTTGTAAGGAAATAACATACAATTGATAATCTTAGCTTCCCTTCCCTTTAACTTTTCATATTCAAGTTCTAGTATTTAGTCTAAAATACGAAAGGGGGTTAAAAAGGGGAGTGAGAAAGGAGGGGAAGAATGGGAAGAGAGAAGGATGAGGGGGGTGTTCAGAAATCTCTGCTATCATTCATCTTAAAAATTTATTAAATTGGCATTTAACAGAACAGCCAGACACATCCCTGCAAACACACGGTAGCAAAATCCCAACAGTTCCATTGGATTTTTGGAAGTCACAATATACTGTCAGTCAAACTGAAGTGGTTCGGGAAATACCAACTTAAGTCCAAAAGGGCTGACAGATGCTTGAGTTAGTTTTGCTTTCAGGTGTATGACAAGGTCAACAGACTTTGTTTTTCCATCATCTTTAAAAATCTATATTGCTTGCTCTTCTCCTTTGTCTACTTTGAGAGTAGGATCCCATAAAGGTACATGAAATTTACTTAGCTTTATTGACAATAGGGGACAGTGCTACATGCTCTTATTTATGTAATGACTACACATAGTAGAAGGAGATGCTATAGGCATAGCTGTACTCTGTGGGTAGGGGTAGCTTGGCAATAATAAATATGCCATCTAGCAAGGCGGCTTCCCCACCCCACCCCTCTGAATCCATGCAAAGCCTTTTTGTGCTTACCATGACATCCTGCCAAATAGTCTAACATCAGGAATTTCAGTTATTATATTTATCTTCTGCCCTCCCTGCTTATACCTTTCATTTCATAATAAGATATTCAATTCAGAGTTGGGAAGAAATCTGAGAAATTACTTAAAGGAGAAAATTCATTCTATACATTTCAAAATTGATCCTCAGACAACACAGATTGACTAACCTAAGGTGTCTTATGCCACTGGTAGTAAATGATGGAACTAGGACTCAAACTCAGACACCATAAGTCCCATATCAGTGCTCCTGTCAAATGCACCACACCACCTCTGGCAGGAGTCCCTAAGTATGGAACAACAATGGACTGAGCAATGAAGCATTTGGGAACTTGAAGGCAAAAGACCTCAGTGTAAGTCCTGGATCTGTCTTTTAATAGGTGTTTGACCTTGGGCAACTCAATCTTGGGAGTCCCAGAGTCTTCCTTCCAGAAAATGGGAATAAAAATAGTAAGGCTTCCTATTAACAACATTTATTGTGAAGAAAGAGTTCAGTAAAGCAGAATGTACTCAATAAAGGGAGAAATCATGACTGGGGCTACAACTTCAATGGTGCCAAGAAATTCCCTCTCTCTACACAAGCTGCCATCTTCCCTGAACAGAGAATTGTTGAGATATTTTTAAAAGTTGCTCAGTCACAATGTCAGTTATTTGGTCAAAATGTCAAGTCTAGCCTATTAAGGCAATATCATGGGGGACCCATACTCCCTGGCATTTTTTCATGCCTTTACAATGCCCAAATGTAAAATTTATAATCAAGTAAAGTATGACCTTGATGCAAAGGAGATCTATGGCATCAGAAAAGATGAGAAGCTGATGAGAATTATTTGATCAGTTTAAATTTTTTCAGGTTCTTATGCATGAATTACAAAATAAGATACTCTCTAATGGATCAAATCAGATAATATTTATCAAGCAACTACACAGTGCCTGGAACATAGTAGTTGCTTAATAAATGCTTGTTCCCTTTCTAATAGAACATACAACTGAATACATGTGATTGCTTCAAATGTCAATAATCCCAGATAAATCTTAGAAAATGTGCAACTTTTAAATTTGCCTACATTTCACAGTCAGACAAATAAAGTCTATGAATTCCTGAATCCTGGTACACTCAAACAGGGGTTAAATGAGAGATCACTGGCAATATTTTTGAAACTTGAAATGACATGGTCTATTATCTCCCTGTGACTTTGGCAGGCAGAGTATAAGAGCACATACAAAAGACAAATACATTCCAAAGACAGGTAAATTAGTACACAATGCAAATAGCATGCAATTGAACTCTATTGGACCAACTAAATTCATTAAGGGCGTGTCTAGGAACATTAGATGAGAAGGAAAGTCATCTAATCTATCATTTTATGGCTTTTCTTGATTCAGTGTTTGACTTGGCTTTTCATTATGGTTTTACAACTAAATTGCCCAAGTTGACCACTTGCTTTGCTACTACATAAACATTGTTTAATCCTGTCTATAGCACACAACAATGTATCTCCTCTTGCCTAGTGCCATAAACAGCTCAACTAATAAGAGGTTAAGGCAGTATTTGAACTCAGGTATTTCCTGAGTTCTCTGGCTACTGCTCCACTTAGTGACCTCTATGGCTTTCTTTTAGCTCTAATATACTATTATTCTCTGCATGTACTGAAAAAATGATAGTGATATAAAATAACCTATTTCTTACTATATAGATTTTTCTCACATCATAGATCATGAAGCTTTCCATCTAGGCAAAAAATGTTTGTTTAAAAATATATTTGTACACATATAGAAATAAATTAGTTTATTCATTAGAATAATTGAAGACTCAAAATGATACTCGTACAGACAGACCAGAATACTTAAATTTTTTAGTTTTAGTAAGAAAATATTATATAATCATTTAGGAAAAAAAAGTTTGGGTAGAGAGTGAGCTGAGGGAAAAAATAAATGAATTATGTTTTGGATCCATGTAACTAAAAATCCTATTTATCATCGAATTCAAAAGTAATTTTAAAAATAACATTAGAACCCTCATTTCTTTCTAGTAACCAAGAGACTAAAACATCTGCAAAGCTACCAAATTAAAAGAGCTTTTGTTACTAATCACAGAAAGGATAACTTTTGAAAATATTGCTGGAGAATTTGGTGTAATGAACATTAACAAACTGCTTACTATGTGCAGACAGGTCTCATAGCAAAGTACATAGAATATAGAGTTTAGAATCATGAAAACATAGATTTAAATTGGGCCTTTGATATTTACCAGCTGGACATAAATCATTTAACTTCTACTGACTCGGGCTCTAAGACTTCGCTATGAAGTCAATTGGTGGTATTTGGTGGAAGGAGTGTACTGTGAGAAATCACTAGCCTTTCACGAATATGCGAAGTTCCGTACTAGGTACTGGGAGTTCAAAGACAGAAGTATGGGAAGTGACAGAGAGCAATTTTCTGCAAGTATTATGCTTTCCCTTATCCTACCCACCTTCAGACAGAACCTCAATGAAATCAGTAGTGCCATGTTATAAGAAACAGTGGCCGTTTCCCAATATATTTAGTTTCCTCCATTAGAATATAACTGCTTGGGAGCAGGTGGTGGCAGCAGGGAGTACCTCAAGTTTGCATTTGTGTCCCCAGTGCCTATAGTTGCATATATAGTTGGTACTTAAAAATACTTTTTCATTTATTTATTCAGCAGTTATTATTAAATGTATTAATGTTAAAACAACCAAACAAAAGCATCAATAGTTACTTTAGTAATAAATTAATACATATTGATTTAAGTACCTATTATGTACCAATCACTGGAGGATGACCCCACAGTTTGAACTTGGGCAACTGGGATAATGGCAGTGTCTTCTAAAGAAATACAGAAGAATAGGGAAAGGAATGAGTCTGAGGGAAAAGATAAGTTCTGATTTGGACATGCTGAGTTTAAGACGACTACAGAAATCTAGTTCTCAGTGTCAAGTGAGTTCAACAACTCAGAATCACAAAATTTTAGAGCGTGGAAGTGACTTTAGTGGCCATAGAGCCATCCCATTCTGAAAAAGGAATAGCTACTATCAAGGAATACTACAATCTGACAAGTTGCTGTCCAGCCTCTGCTTCAAGACATCCAATGAAGGGGATGCTACTACTTCTTGATAGCTCCAATTTTTCCTGGCATTTACATCTAAATTGCTTATTTGTAACTTCTGCCCAATGCTTCTAGATCTGCTTTTATCCCCACCAAAAGTACACTTTTGTCAAATAACTTTTCAAATACTGTACATTGCAAACACATCACAAACACAGCTATCAATCCTCCCCTTCCCCTTAATATTCTCTCCAGTTTAGGCTCATCTGATTTATAATTTAAGGTTCTGTGCCATCCTAGATGCCCCATCTAGATACCTTTCCAGCTTATCAATGCCCTTCCTAAACTATTTCATTCAGAAATGAATATAATACTCCAGATAAGGTCTATCCAAAGCTGTCTTATGCCTTAGCTTAAAACAGCTAAAATTTTCATTAACTTTCATGCCTGCTATATCATATTGCTGACATATATTGAATTTCCAATCCACTCAGACTCCTAGATCTTTTTTCTTTACAAGTTTCTCTCTAGCCATGCCTTCTTCGTCTTGCACTTGTGAAACAAATATTTTTGAATCTACATGTAAATATATATTCCTCCTTACTGAATCCAGCCAGTGCTCTGAGTCCAGAGTATCAAACTTGCAAGCAGTCAGCAAAATTCTCTAGTACAATCTAAACTAGACTAAAATATAATTGGGAAATTTTAAACAAAATAAATAAAAATACAATGCAACACAGCTGATGCTAATTTGTGGTTTTCTAATGTTCACATGCAGTACAGAGGGATTCATATTTCTATTTGCATTTGACTCCACTGCTCATTTTGGATCCTGACTTCAGCATCCATTATGTTAGCTTTCCTTTCCTAGATTTGTAATCTCAAGATATCATATATGTACCATTTATACCTTTTAAAATCACCTTAAAAATATTAAACAGCATAGGGCCAAGTACAGATCCTTAGGGCACTCCACTGGATGACTCTTGAAACATTTGGCATTGAACAATTAATAACTATTCTTTGAGTCTACAACTAGTTCCAAGTCCATCGAATATGTAATTATATTATAATCTATTCCATAGTTCTTCATATTTTCCACAAGAATAAGATGCTTTGTTTAATAACCAGGAAAATTATATTAATAGTGTTACTCTAATCTATAAGTGTAGTATCCCTGTCAAAAGTAGAAACAAGGTTAGTCTGGCATGGATGTTCCCACTAAAGCTATGCTGGCTCTTTGGAATTGCAACTCCTTTATTTAAAGATGCTTACTCTCTATTTCTTTAATGATCAGTACTAGAATTTTTCAAGGAGTCAGATTCAAGCTCACTAGCTTCTAGCTTTTAAATTTTGTTCTTTTTTTTCAAATCGAGCCATTTGCTTTTTCAATTGTCTGTTACTTCCTCCTCCCAATCTCCATTTTCTAAGGTCTTTCAGTAACTCAGTGATCATATATTTCAGCATTCAGGACTGAAGGATATCATTCATCTGGACCAATTAAACATGGACAGCAAAGTGCCCTTCCATTATCTCTTTATTTATATTGGGCATTTACTCCCTCCCTATTGGTTCTTTTTGTTCTGTTTCGAATGCAACCATCACTCTCTTTTGCAGATAATACAGAAGCGAAATTAGAATTGAGCAATTATGCCAAAATTCTCTCTTAGTAGTTATCATCATTCCATATACTTCAATCAGGGACCCCTTCTCGACTTTTCCCCAAAATAACTTTAAAAGCGTCTTGCTATCCTTAATTTTCCTTGCCAGTCTCAGGTTGTTCTGATGTTAATCATCCCTGATACTATTTTTCAAGGATAATATTATGTTCTTACAGTTGCCTTTTATTATCTGCTGATAATTTCCCCCTTTTTTATTCTGAAATTGGCTGGTCAATTTCATGTGCATCTACATCAGTCTCTTGAGACAGCTCCCACGTTTCCTTCTCAAATGGAATTATTTCCCTTTGTGCCTTAAGAACGTCATTCTTGAGGGTTTCTCATTCCTACTGGTGTGACTTCAGATGTGCAATTTTAATTCATGGAATTCTACCTTAGAATCCTGAAATATGCTCACATCCAAATCTAAACAGATTGTGCTTGGATTTCCCTTTCTCTATCACAGATTACAAGAGGGAGTGGCCACTTCCCTTCAGTCTTCTGATTATTTTTAGTTTGTCCCTGGAGTGAGAATCAGATCCAAAGTGGAATTTCCTCTTTTGGTTCTTCTATCATTTGAAGGATGAAGTTGTCATCGAGACAGAATCAAGATATCATTAGTAGCTCTCCTTTTGCCAGAAAGCTCTAACAGATAGCTAAATAACTAACATCCCCTATTACTACTATATCATGCATTTTCTCTAGACTCAATGCCTATTATGTTTCCTTTTTCTTTTTATGTAGTCTGTCACATACTCTGATAGCAAAATTGCTCTTATTTCTCTCTCTATTGATCTTTATCTAAATGCTTTCCACCATCCTTTCCACCACTGACACAAGAATTTCTTCACAAGTATGCTTTCTTATTATTAAGTCATCACGTTCCCCTTGCTCTGGACACTTGTGTATTTTCGTCCGAGGTTATTGTTTTAGCTATCTTCTTTTTTATATTTTGGTCTCCTGTGGACTTTTAGGCATTTAACTACTATTCTACATTCGCTACAGCTACTCTCTGTGGAATCTAGCTTGGAAGATATATAAAGGCAGCTTTCTTCCTCCCTCAGATTGTGGAGGAGGGATGCGCTAATGATAGACTCTGGAGTGGAAAAGAAAGGTGAAAAGTGTTCAAAATGACAAGGAATGGCTCCCATGTGTTTAAAGCCATTTTGATGAAATGTATAAGACACCAATGCAAAAGAAGTTCTAGTAAAGTCAGGAAATGGTACTCAGCCCTGAGAGATATACCTTTAAACAGAGGTCCTAAGTAGAATGGAATAACCTTTTTCTTTCCCCTGTGCAGCACCCTATTCTCACACGTACAAGAAAAGATGATGAAGAAACACAAGTTGGAAAGACAATCTGGTTGGAACAGAGAAAGGAAGGAAAAGCTTTGGGAGGAACTTTGGAAGAGTAACAAAGCACAGAGGAGGGTGGTTAAGATTGGGAATGTTAAAAGAAGGGGACAGATTCTCATTGCAAGTGGGACTGAGGGAAACTGAGGACTGAAAGAATAGTATTTGCACCAATGCCACAGAGAGAAACATCAAATCTTTTTTGCAGCCATGACTAGCATCACACAAGGAAGATATATTAGGCACTAAGATATGTTGAAACTTGTAGCTGGAAAGAGAAGAAGCTTGGCTATGAAGAAGAGCAGAAGGTGAAGGAAGTGGGAAAGAGCTCTTTCTGGGTCAACTTAAGTGACTTAAATGAGCAGAGAAGACAACCTTGAGGAACTAGAAAGGAATTATATATATGTCATGTATTATATATATATATATTATATATTATATGTATTTATATATATGTGTGTGTGTGTGTGTGTGTGTGTGTCATATAAAAGAAGATTTCAGGAAGTGAATAACGAATGGAAATGGAGGAATTTTTACATCTTCTCCAATCTCCACACCCATCCAACACGGGAAATAGCACAATTCCCTTTGTATTTCTGAGGAAGTAGTTTTAGTGCAGGGTATAGAACACTATGTTTGTTGCTAAAGGATTTCCATATACTCTGTGTACAAATTTCTAATCTAGTGCCATTTCTGACCCAAACTTGCTCTGTGCTCATAGGTAAGTCTTTTCTCTCTGAGCATCAATTTTCTTGTAACTAAAAGGGAGAGGCAAATTGAGATTATCATTACAGCCCTTGTATACTCTAGAATTCTGTGAATCCATGTAAAGATAATACTACTTAAGTAATTTTTTCAACAATAGTCTAAAGAAGATAATGGAGTTTTCCAAAATAATTTGTTCTTAGCAACTAGGTCTATTAAATGTGCCTTTAATTTACTTGATGGGCAAGACATGGAAAAATAAAAGTATTTCAAAAAGATGACTATTTCTATCATTTAAAAAAATTAAATAATATCCTAACCTAGTGATGGCAAACCTTTTGGAGATGGAGTGCTGGGACTTACCCCATCTCATCCCCCAAAGAGAGTGCCTATGTCCCTCTCCTGCCAGAGACTCACACTGAGTGCCAGGTGCTCCTCCCCTTACCCCACACAGGAGAGAAAGAGCTCCCATTGGGCTGCTAGGTGGAGGGGCAGGTGAAGTGAGGAATATCCTCAGCAAGTGTAGAGAGGGGGAGGGGAGTGGCCCCAGTGTTCTGCTCCCCTCTAGCCCTGCCAATTGTGAGCCACCCACTTTACCCCCTGTGCATTCCCATTGGGCTGCTGGGTAGAGGGGCAGGTAATAGGAAAAAATGTTCTCAGGAAGGGTGGAAAGGGAGAGGGGAGGGGAGCAGATCATCCCAAGTCCCTCTGCCTTTCTAGTAATGAACACTAGGGAGAAAGGGGGATGGTGGTCAGGTGCCCACAGAGCGTGCTCTGAGTGCCATAGGTTCACCATCACTGTCCTAACCTATAGCATTTATTCATTTTAATTTTCCCCATGGCTGATTTACAATGTGAACAGTGACAGGCTTACAATGTACTTAAAAACCTGTTTAACACTTGTATTTCTTGAAATAAAAGTTCCAGTTACAAGTAGTTAGAAATTTTCTCTTTGAAGCAAGAGTATCTAAATGTTATGGTTTTGAAAGTCTGAGATGTCCCCAGGAAAGTTTGGTGGAGAATATGTGGGAAGGATACACTAATGATAACATCTGGGTAGAGGAGGAAAGGTGAAAAGTATTCAAAATAACAAGGAAGAGGTCCCATGAGTAATCTCTATCTCTATCCTTTCTTCCTACTAGAAATGGCATTAATCTGTGAATAGGAAGGAGCACAGTAGCACATTCATGATATGCCTCCTTTCCCAGTGGAAGTCACTATGGAAGAAGAGGAAGAGGTTGCTAAGATGGAAGGAGGTCAGGCTTTGATGCTGGCTATTTGGTGACTTCTGGTTTATGCTGATGCCATTATGTGTGTGTATATACATATATACATATGAAATAATACAAATACTACATTCTACTTTCTAAATATGAGAATTCCATTTTGTTTACAGAGAAAATCTCCAATTGACACCATTTTTTAGCTACATGGTTGAGGGTCAATTTGATGGATATTATATTAATACAGTGAATATTATATTAAGGGATAAGGGAAACAAATAGGAAAGTGGAAGCATAGATGGAATATTTATTTATTCACAAATAATTTTTAAAATATTTATTGGCTTAACACTTTAAAATTTAGAAAAAAACTTTATATAGTATTTCATTTGAGATACTTCCCAGTGTATCTCCATTATCCAGTTTATCCAATATCCAAATTATCTCCAATTTAGGGATGGCAAATCTGAGACTCAGACTTATCCATGCTTACATAGACCGAAACTGTAAGCTAAGGGTTTTGAGTACAGGTCTAACTCCAAGTTCAACATTCCATCACTTTTCTATGCTACCTATCCCATCCCAAACTACCTCGGTCTTGAAATCTGGAAAGATTATTGGACTTAATGTGGCCCAAACTGAGTTCACAATCCAGTTCTGAAACAATACATCCTGTGGAAAATCATTTAGCGTCTGTAAATTTTAGTTGATTCATCTACATAATATTGATTCTTATACCACTTACCTAACAGGATTGTCGTGAGGCATGTGCCTAATAAACCTTAAAGGACTATGTCGATGTGAGAGAATGATGGTGACTGATGATATCATGATTTGAAGCTATTTTATGTCATTTGAGAACCAGAAAGTAACACAACTAACTGAACTATAAAAAGAATATTTAAAATTTTAATGTCAGTTAAGCCATCATTTGTCTTTATCAACTGCATATGAATTTTGAATCCGCTGCATGTTTTGTTGCACATTATTATTCATAGTTAATGATCTCATTGCTTTTTTCCATAGATGCTGACATCATGTAAAATAAAATTTAATACACATATACAATAGTCTGAGGGTAGGAAAACAGATCCACTTAATAGACACAATGGTTCTTTGGCATGCAGGGAGGATGTGAGAAAAGGCAGTGATCTGAATATTCTGCTAAGGATTCTAGGTTATGGGACTGCATTTGAGCAATCCCCTATTTCTACAAATTAACTCTTTTCATTTACCATGCACTACCCAGGAATACTGGAAGAATGAGAGAGATCGTAAGTCATATTAGCATTGCTAGAAATGAGCAAAAGCAGAGCAATCGTACCCATGCAAACATGCAAAGAGGAAGAAAGGAAAAAAGTACTGAAGCACCAGAGAGAGAGACGCATTGGTTAAAAGAGATTCTCTAAGCATACTAACCTGCTGGTTCTAATGAATTTTCTACTTTGTCGTTAACATCGAAAACACGATCATGAACACCTATAGTTTTCATACAGCTGTCTATAACAAAAATAGAGATAATAGCCAAATATGTTAGTGAGACACCCTTAAACGCCCCATTTTCCTTCTTTTTTTCTCTCTTTCTCTTTTTTCTGTTCATTTAAATATAGGTTACATTTAATTCTCTGGCCTTTATTATTCAAGTGCCAATATTATCTTCTATTTGCTGTACATGTACCACAATCTAAGAAACAACAAGTTAGCAAATGCTATGCACTTAATAAAAAGCTTTATGAAGAATGATAAGAAAAATATGATGAAAACTGAAATATGAATGCTGATATACAGAACAGATACCACAGAGGGTTTAACAGTAAAAAGTTTTACCGCAGTTAACCAGACCACACAGTGAAGCATGCACTAGGAAAGCCACCCTCGAAAGATCATTCTCCTGAACTTACTTGCTGGTCGAACAAAGACTTTGAGCTTTAAACAGGACTTCCTTCCGTTATCTGGGATTGCTGAGGCTGGAAAGGTAAAAAGAAGGAAAGAAAGAAGAGAAAATGGAAAAACAAAACCTCTAATTATTCTTCATTATCAAATTTGAAAATAATCCACATAAAGTTGTCTTCTGAACAATGTTCTACAATTTGACTTCTTTCAAATAAAAGTTTTGGTTCGAAAGATAGCAATTCCTTTAATAAATATTTGTTAGGCATCTACATAGATGGAAATGGACATAGACTCTGATTTCAAAGAGCTTAAAAATCATTGAAACCATCATTTAAGAACAGTCAGGTGGATCTTATCCTCTTTCAAAAATGGCCAGAAAAGAAACCTATCTCATTCTTCTAATTTTATTCATTCCTATCATCTGAAAAGAATAAGGAAATAGCCACATAAGGATCTCAATAATCAACAGAAAAATCATCTTAGAATTTTTTTCAAGGACACAGTTTATTGTCTAAATCTTTTAGCAATTCTCTCTAGAGAAAACAGAAAGTTTTACGAAATCATGCTTTCCATATTGTGTCATTTACTACTACAAAAGGCAGAGCCTACCCCAAGGCCAAAATTAACGTTAAAAATTAACTATAGATACTGCAGAATTTAACATGATCTATTTCTTTGGGGGGGGGGAAACTGAGCTTTGTATTCACTGAAAACTTATTTGTCTATATTTTGTAGGTTATTCAGTTGGAATCATTATTATGGATTTGGTCCCATGTTCTGGTTAAATAAGCTAACATCATCACTTACTATATCTTCCTATAATAAAAACAATAGTACTTTTGGTAACAGTATTAAGCAAACTCAATTTTAAAATGTTTGAATAAAACCTATCTTGCCATAAATCATTTGGTGACAATCAGTAGGATATCATGGACTTACTCCACACTTATTTTAAAGAATCTTCTTCCAATATACTAAGTGTAATCATCAAAGTGCATTTTAGAAATCTGTACGACCTCTTACCAATTGCAGGTGCTTTCTCCTCTAGCTTAGATTACTGACATGAACACTGCTATTCTCTTTTCTATGTGTTTTCTGAGAATGGGCTCTTTTTTTGAAATAGAGAGAGAGACAGAGAACCACAGAGAGACAGAGAGAGATATGACAGCCAGGAAGCACATAGATTTGCAGCTAGAGTTAACATCATCTCAGCTACATGAAAAGAGAATTACATTTTATTCTCTCTTCTTTTTTTTCATTATTATTCTCTTCTGGGGATGACAGAAAACTAAAATGACTCATGACTACATACAGAGAGACTCTGAAAAATGTGCGAATATATGAGGACTCTAAACAAATTTAAAATGTATCCTCCTATCACTTATTGTCGTTTGTTTAAATTCTACTCTTCTGGAGAACTTACACATTTAACAAAGAGAAAGAAAAATGTAAAAGCATGAAAAAACCAAAGTAGCCTTGATGCTCTTCTTCAGCATTTGCTGAGGACTGCATGTGCCAAAAAAGTGCCCATAAAAGTGGCTTCTTCCTCCTTCCCTACAGCCACATGTGTACACACACACACATGCAACATTCTGACAAGCAGTTAAAAGGTGCTAACAGCTGGCTTTGCTGTAGGCTTTCATTAAATCAAAGTTAGAAAACCCCTCTCTACTGACATTTACAGTAACTGGTGTGCTATTTAGGGCAGAATATTTGCACTCTGCGGTTTGATCCAGGAAATGATGTCCTTCCTGTGGTCCTTTCTTATAGGGGTTTAACTTATTAGCCCAAACGTACCGTGTCTCTCTCCTCTACTGAATGATGTGGACTCCTTTGCCAGTTTCTGCACCCTACAGGGGAGGCGATCTTAGGTACACCCACTGTCTTTTACACTGTCCCATATAAATCCCAAGTTGAACTCACTTGAAACTGCTGAGAATTGATGTACCCCATGTGACAGTTGATTTTTTAGGGGATGCAGCAAGCTATGCCAAGCTCAAGGCACTGTCAATTGTTTCTGTCTGGAGCTGGTTGGGTTTTAAGTGGGTCTTTTACATTTGTTTAGCAGGAACCTTGTAAGTCCTGTAAGTGAACTCTACCTTGTGACTCATAGAGATAATTAACAGTGTCATTTGTTGTACAAGCAAAGAGAAAAGGGAACCCTTCGAGAAAATCTGTTGGTATTTGCATAGCACAGCATATGTCAGGGGCTCACTACTACAGAGGCTGCATTCTACTTAAAGAGGAAGAAGATGAAGAAGTTACACTCGGTCATCTCTGCTGCCTAGCCCCCACCCAAAAGTGAGCACAATTTTCCATACTAAGAGCTGACTGATGACTCGTGGTCCATGCAGTTCAAAGATAACACTAGCTAGCATTACACTTACAGTTCAAAGAACAGATGTTCGCTACTGATCACATGAGTGAGGAAATGCCTTCCTCTACCCAAGGGTTCTTCATTCCTCCTATTTCTGGTAAATGGAACAATGTCCACATTTCCTGCAGTTCCCACTCTATTCAGGGACTTTTCTCTCTCTTTGTATGCTTCCCTACAACCATCTCCTGGCATACCTTCGACATCAAGGTGTAGAAGAAAAGTCTGACACTCACTATTCTCCTTATGGAAATCCCTACCGCCACAATTGGTGCCTTCAATGAATTGGGATTTCTTTTCTTCCTTTTCCATTTTTTTCACTCTAAATAAAAGCAATGGCCAGTTTGCTTTCTCTTTCTGCCCCATAGTATTACCCACAGGGCAGACATCAGGAGGACTTCTCTCATCTGTCTTTTTATACACATATCACATAATCTGCCCATTCAATTCCTGCCCTAAGAGACAAACTTTTTCTCCTCTGCCATGTGCTATTTTATTCTTTATTTGCTCGGTTTCCTCTTTTAGCTTAGAGACCTTCTTAGAAGCCAACTCTATTCACTTTCCTCCTCCTGCTGTAGAAAGGCAGGAAGGTAGCATTGTGCAATATTACCTGATATAATCACAACACCTACTTCATGGGAAACTTCAAGGAGCATTTTTATACTCTCAAATGTAATCGAGATAATCTAGTTTTGCTGGAACACTTAAGGAGGTCCCCCAAATGTTTTGTGGTAAGCCAGAAAAGGGGGAGGAGACATTTCAAGATTTAAGATAACAGTCAGGGGGTAGATATTCTATTAAATTCATATGAATTCTGTATAGAAAATTCCCTGAGATCACGATGCAGGGGAAAGAATATTGGCCCTGGAATTAAAATTTCACTTCACACACATTACCTATGTGGCCTTGAGCCACATTTAGACCCTCTGTGCCTTGGTTTTCTAATATGTGAAATGTAGGGATTGGACTAGACAGCTGAGGAATCTTTCAGCTGTAAACTTATGATCCTTTGATTAGGAAGAGAGATCAACATTGAGGATGGGAGAAAGAATGGAAAGAGTCAATAATATAATTAAATAGAAACTTATGTAAAACTTCTTATTAAGTAGCAATGCCACTTTACAAAATGGGTACAATCTAAATAGTATGCTAATATATTTTGCACAAAATTGCAAGCTAACTGCCTGTGAGTTAAGGTAGACAATATTGTCAATGATTTCATAACTGCAGTAAAGTTTCCAAACTAGCTTGATATTAGCCACAAGCTTTTTTTGGGGGGGACTCAGGGATTGGAAAATGGAACACTGATGTACAGACCATTAAAAAATGGTGTCCAATCCCATTACGCTAATAGCAACCTTATAAGAAAATCCCCAGGGTCCATTGTCTCTATTAATATGCAATATACTAATCAAAACCTTACAACGTTTAGTTAAACAAATTATGGGGAAATAGTGCATCACTCAGCTAGAGAACCACTATGTCAACTTGGCCTAAAGTCCAGGGTTTTTACAGATTGATCAGGTTTATAGACTATCTCTCTTAACTCTAAGCAATCCTGAAAACCAGGGGGGAAAGCATATGGCTTAGCCAAAATCTATCACCACTAATGGAAAGAAGGACTCCGAGAACTTTATTCACATTCAGATTTTTAAAGTCACGTCTTCAAAAACATTTAGTATTACAAATACAGATGTGTGGCTATACACATAGGCATATATATGTACGTCTATGCCAATCCAATATATAATAATTATTATACCAACACTATTTACGTCACAATTCCCCATGGATCCTTTCAGGAAGGTGCTTGGAAATCAAGTTTCCCAATCAATGTTGAGCTTTTTAGATGGGGCGACTAAGACACCAAGTTCCTATTCTCTTCCTCCAGCACAGCTACTTATTCTCTAGTGTGCTGTGGCCATAACTGAATAGTTTTCTCTATTACCACTCCATTCTGTTGTCACCAGCACACTTCAAATACAACTTGAAAGAAGGCAATTATCAATTGTTGCCGAAAAGATGCGATTCTTAGTACGGCATTGAAAACCTGTTTGCTTCCCCATGTAAGCTAAAGTCGGTTCCTTAGTAATGTAACCAATCTATACTTTCTGAACCAGAATGAAACTCCCAGACTCCTGGGGGAATCCAACCAGGCATTGGGACGGTAATACAAATTTCTCTTGCAAGTGAAATCGTTCAATGCAAGAAAAATCAAATGAGAGGTGAAGGAGTGGTCTCATTCACCTAAAATGAAAGGGTTAGAAAACAAGTCAAGCCTGTATTCTGAGATGAACATTTTCAAATTATTTAAAGCTGATTCTTGACAGGCCATAATATCAGATAAAGCCTAAGTATATTTCAATCGGTTCCAACAAGAGTCGGAATAGTCAACGGTCATGATTTTTCTTTGCCACAGAAAAATGGAATCGAAAGGTTCTCGCGTTAGATGTATTTCTAATCTTTGGTACTGAGAAGTATAGAAAACTCTGTTCTAGAACTTGCATTCATTCCACCTTTCCAAGCACTCTATCATCCTCATTAGTCAATCCAACATTTCTGCCTAACCTTTCACAGCCCTCAAATCTTCATTCCCAAAGCTAAAAGCATTTTCCTCTCCAGGATCCAGTGTCAATTGTAGTGCTTTGGGAAGTTTCATTTTTGAGACCAGTCAGCTGCTTTCTTCTTTTTAAAGAAATGTGGGGGGGATTGGCGGGAGCATTAAAAATGCAGTTTTCCATTATGTTTGCCACAGGCAATATTTCTCAATTTGTGCAAGTCGAAAGAAAAGATGGGCTATTAGTTGTTAGCAGAGCTGAGCTTTTCCCTGTTGGTTTTCATGTGGTTTACCATACAACACAAATGTATGTAAATGAGTCAGGTAAATGCAGAATTAGATATTAATATTCCCCTCACAATGAATGCTAGAAAAGTCGCCAATTTACATAAATGGTACTATGCAAAAGTCTGCTGCAATTTAATGAATCAATAAAATACATTCTGTATGTATGGAAGGAGGGAGGGAACAGAATGGAGGACATGGCGCCTGTGATAAATATTAACTAAAGCCACCGAGATCTCTTAGAAAATGGTTAACAGGCCATCTAAAGGAGAAGTGGAGTGGAGGAAACCCCAGAAATGACTTGGAATGTGCTCCTGCTTTTCGTTCTTTTTCAATATATTCACACACACACGTGGGCATCCTAACTTCATTTCCACTGCAAGGACGAAGGAGCCAGTTAGGCTGTGACAGGATAACTCTCATTGCTCTGCTTGTTGAGACATAAAAGTCACGTCCATTTCTTACTTGCTCATTCTTGATCGCTGCTTTATCAAGCATGCATCCTGAGTGAATTGTTTGGCGATGCAGCCGCAGGTGGTTACTAAGTTTGCCACCACGTTTGATCTCACCTAGTCAGCCTTGTCTCTGAGCTTAATCAGTGGCACATTCAGGTCAAATTCTCAGATGGAAGTATTAATGAAAGTATTTGCTGCTCAGCTTGGGAGTGCTGTGGAATCTGAAAACTTCATCTCAGCGTATATATTAAATTGCACTGACTTTAGGTAAAGGCTTCATTAAAAATAAGAACAAAAAAAGGGAAGTTGAGCGATGCAAAATCTCAGAAGTGGCATAAAGAAAGTTTCAGGGATGCCTAGCCATGGATTCATAGGGCTGAGGGCTAAGAAGAACCTTAGTGGCCACATGATCTCTATCAAACAAAACTGTTGTGCAGACGAAGATGCAAGCCCAGTGAAGTGAGGAGACTGGTCTAAGGTCACAAAGGTAACAGCTGGGATTTTAACCCAAGTCCTCTCACTCTGAATCTTGTAGTCTTCCCACGAGACTCTGCTGCTTGACAAATTCAATAAATGCCTTGTGTCTAATCTTACCCAAAAAGGGAGCTCCAAAGTAACATTCCCATTCAATCCATCCTTCTTAACCACTTGGATATATGTTCTCAATGTCATATTACTAGTATTTAAAACAAAGACCTTGTACCATTAAAGATAAGCATTGGCAGATCCATTGGCATCCCATAGCAACCTCTACAACAAATATAATAAAAACTCCCTTTCCACAGAGAATGCTGGGAGGTGATCAATTCAACAAATATTTGAACTCTTAAGACGTGACAAGACACTCTTCTGAGGGATGGAGAAATCTTTGAGAGACATAGACTATGTGATGGCCATGCTTCTATGTAGATATGAATACAACACGTACGTGTATTGATAACAGTCAACAAACATTTCTTCCTAAGGACATTGTTTATCATGTGCGCTCTTCGTTAACGAGACATAAGTTTACAATATAAGGTATGGACAAGATTTAAGAGAATGGATTTAGGAGGACTCTCCCAACACCATTTCGATACTTCGGGCATCTGCGAATTCCTTGATTTGGGAATTCCTTCCACTAATGTGGAGCAAAATACCTTCACATCTTAAAGAGATAGTCTTTGGAAAGTACTCAAAAACAAAACAAAACTTACCTTCTGCCTTAGAACCCAATACTTTATATTGGGTTCTAAGGCAGGAGAGCAGTAAGGGCTAGGCAATGGGGCATTAAATGACTTATACTAGGAAGTATCTGTGTCTGAGGCCAGATATGAACCTGGAACCTCCCATCTCTAGACCTGGCTCTCAATCCACTTAGCCATCCAGCTGCCCCTGTGAAGTACTCTAGATGGGAGAAATATCATCACTACCTAAGGTGTTATATCTCCAAGCCCCGCCAGAGAGGACCTCAAATTCCATTCATACAAACTCGCTGCTGAGCTGATACTCTTGTTTTTGTAGCCCCCAGACTGTTCTTCTCCAGCCAGCTTTCAATCATTTTAACTAGTTTCTTATAAAAGGAACTAGAGTCAGATCAAATTCCATAGTTTGCGCTGACTTAGGAGAACAGTGGAATGACTGGGAAATACACTCCATATTAACTTGGAAAAACAAAAGGCATTCTAGAGTCTTTTTATTAGGTGTTAAAGCCCCAAATGAAAGCAGAAGCACTTTTATTGTTTTCATTTAAATCAGCACACATCTTACTATGCCAGAGTAAAATAAATCTCTCACTAATGGCCACCCTCATGATAACCACGTGTTGGGGATTGAGATTGGCTGACAAAATCCTAAAGTGTTTTGTTTTGTTTTTAAATTGTCTGGATTTTTGTTTGTCTGTTGATGGGAAATTTTCCCAGGGGGGAAGGGTTGGGCAATGATTTCTTTCAATCTTAGGAAAGTTTCTATTTCACCCTCTTAAAATTGTACAAATGATAACAAGACAATTTATTATTATCTCAATCTTTCTTTTACAGACTAGGAGAGGGTTTTGCTTTTTAAAGAAAGAGGTAATAGAGATAAGTAGCTGAGGTTTCCCCCCCTACAAAAGCTGTTCTTTGGCTTCTGCCCTTGATGAACAGAATATTGAACAGCTTAATGCAGAATTCTTACACTCTCAAGGCATGCACAATTTCTCTTTTTCTATTCGCTTCCCCTAATCCTAGATTCCCTATAAGCCATTAGTTGTGAATCTCATTCATAGGCATAATGCTACATTAAAAGGAAAAAAGTAGTTACAGTACAGTGTTAATGTTGCATGACAGTAAATTGTGTGTTTTTTTAAAATCAGCCAATTAATATAATACAGAAAAGCTCTGGGGTGAGGAGTAACAACTCATAAAATTTTCCTAAACTTTTGTAATCATCTTTATTCTTCTTGCCAATGTTCCTGGGAAAGGATCTGGTCTAATATCTTAAACATCTGAACAATGAAATCTAAATTTCACTCCTGGTCCAATATTTGGCGATTTTGTGTCCTTAAGCAAATCTGAGGTCTCCTTAATCTCTAGCTAAATGTACACACACACACACACACACGCATACAGATCCACCATATAACCTATTTCACAGGAAGTTGCGAACATAAATCACTCCGGGTTTCTTGCATATCAGGTCCCTACAAGCTTACTACTTATTACTAGTGCCAGCAGATTGACACAAGTTACATGTCTAGGGCTTCATCTGCATCGGAGATTATCCCATCATGCCCAAGATTTCTGGGGTGGGAGGGAAGGGCGCATTTACACTAGCTTCAATTCAGAGAACTAGTGAGGATGAAGGAAGAGGGTTCTGCTGACAGCCATTATAAAAATGATTTACAAAGTCTGGCTGAAGAAGGAACCTGGTGAAGAGAAAGGAGCTTTCATTTCATCTGGGTTAGTAAACTGGATTTTCCCACAGTTCTTTGGAAATCAAGCCACTTTCTCTTAGAAATGATGTTGAAAATCTACTAGCAATAAGCATTCCAAGGTGTTATAAGACAGTTAACATGCTGTCAGAGTGAGTAAAAGGCAAAGAAATCTATATAAATTCTACTGAAAAACAACTGGGCTGCTGGTAAAGACCTCCTGTTTGACTGTGCTGTCTTGTTCTAGTCCAGCTCCCGGAGATCAGGACCTGGACTGTTGAGCATCCTATCAACATCCTGCATGCGATGCTTCGCCATTCTTACATTATTACCTATACTTTATTATGGTGAAGCCAATCAGAATTGTATCATAGCCATAAAACCAGTATATGTTGTCATGTGTAAACCAGTAGTTTATTTTGGTTAAAGTTTCTGAATTATTCCCCTCTTCTATGTCACTCCTTAGAAAGTTTCACTAATAATAACAGAAAAGGAAAACATTTGTTTAGTGAATTTACCCAAGTGGCTGAAAGAGTTAATGTAGCCTACTTTAACTTGCTAGTATAAGGAATGAGTTAGTCTTGGGGGACAGTAAATCCCATTGTAGTTGCCAAACATTTCAATCCACACAAACAAATTTCTTTGTGGTGGTTGTTTTAGCTGTGTCTGACTCTACAAATTCTTTTGGAGTTTTCTTGGCAGAGATACTGGAATGGTTTGCCTTTTCCTTCTCCAGCTCATTTTATAGATAAGGAAACTGAGGCTAGCATTAGGGTTAAATGACTCGCCTAGGGTCACACCGCTAATTAAGTGTCTGAGTCTGGAATTGAACTCAAATCTTCCTGATTACTAGTCAGGCACTCTATCCATTGCCTCAACTAGTTGCTTTTTTTAAACCCCACTGAATAAAATAAGTTCTTTTTCAAAAACTACAAAAATTAAATTATTCACCGAATATCTGTAACATTTTGAGATTCTTGTGTTGTGAGGATGAAACTAGAACTCTCGTCATGCTAAAATTTCAGAAGAGAAGAACAAGAAGAAGGATCGTCTTTCTTGATTCCACAGATTAAAAATGAGAAGCAGCTGGAACTTTTCAGCTTCGTGAATCACTAGGTCCCTAGGATGCCATTGAAATTTTAGATCTAGTGTGAGTCAAACTCTTATTTTTCACCTTGGGCAAGTCACCTATTTGCTCTCTGAGTAATTTCATTTCTAGAAAGGTAGTTCTAAAATTGCCTTCAGAGAACTGAAGCCCTGGCCCCTAGGAAATATAATCAAGGACTCTAATTGTCAAAAGAGCTATCTATAGCCAAGGGAGGAATTTATATAACTGAAGAAAAGCCCTTCTTTATACCACATTGTTATTTTCCTCCGTCCTTTTCTCACCTTTGCCCTAAGAAGAGAGATTGTATAAGGGCCATCATGACCATTTTACAGAAGAGGAAACTGAGGCTCAGAACCATACTATAACTTTCCCAGGATCAGAAAGTTAATAAATATCAGCAAGGAGACTCAGATTCAGATTCTTTTGATTCTAAGATCAATGGTTTTTCCCACTATATTTTGATACTATTTATATATGCAAACATATCATTATGTACTCACAACTACTGAAATATTAAATGTCTTCAATCCGTTTATTGTTTTAAATAACCCTTCTTTTCTGTCCTAGGAACAACTAAAACAGAAGGGCAAGGACTAAGCCAGTGGGGTTAGGGGATTTGCTCAGGCTCACAAAGCTAGGAAGTGTCTGAGGCCAGATGGGTGCCACCTACCCGCCCCATCAAGTCATTTAAATTGTTCAGACACATCTGAAAAGTCTCACTTCATTATTACCGGTTCCCTTCTGGAATGAGCAGGGACTTAGACATCAGGAGGAGAAAACCAAGATCTGCTGCTCTTTAAACTCTTTTTCTCAATATTTTCCTATATAAAATGGAGATAATTAGCTATATCAGAGCAGCCTACATATCTGAGATGCAGTGGGGAGATTTAAAAAAAAAAAAAACAAATAAAAAAGAGATTCTCCTTTAAAAAACGCCTCCAAAGATTATTGTGAGGCTAAGAAGGTTTAAAATAGAAAAATAAAAACTGGAAAAAATAAAGAGAAGCACACGAGAGGCAAGAATCGCCTTTATTTTCTGACATACGAGATGCAATTAATTCTTATCGATACCGAATGAGAATAATGACGTCACGGCTGACTTTCTCTTTTTTGAGTGGTCCCAGAAATAAAACTTTGGCCCTACCCAAGGTCACTGCTCAACAGGAGTTATTTGCTTGTTGTATATTTAATCTATATGTAATCAGGGTGTAATTTCTGAAGAGGCGAACTCATAAATATTACTACAAACTATAAGAAAGGGATTGTCAATCCTGAACATAACCTGGAAGTAAAACCCAGATAAAGCAAGTGTTGTCTTTAAAAGATCCTTTCAAACACCCGAAAAGTCTGTAGGAGTAAGAAAAAGCTGTGAAGTCTTTAAAGGCCTATTTCATACTTTTTAAATCACAATGTCTCAGGAAAAGGCTTGAGATTACAGATGAATTGCCCATCTGAATTGGCCAAGGGATTTCCCTAGACGAATGAAATCACAGGCTTCTTTCCATATTTCTATGCAGAGGATAAGACAGTGAATTTGGATTCTGAAAGGTCTGAGTTCCAATTTTGCCACAGACACTCACTTGCTGTGGTATGCTGGACAAGTTAACCTCCCTGCTTCTTCTATAAAATGAAGGGTTGGATTTGAGGCAGGTAAGATTCCTTCTAGTTCTAAATTTGTGATCCTAAGATTATGTATGTTTATTTCTGTGTGTGGAAAATCACGTAAATAAACTGATTAATTGGCCTAAGAAGCTCCCAAAGACTGTCCATGGGTACTTTTTCTACAAGGCAAAGACTTTGAGTTGTAAATGTGAAGAATGGAGAGGTGAATTGCCCCAGGGTCCCACAGTCATTGCCTACAAGAAGTGGGACTGGAATCCAGGGCTTCCTAACTCCACAGCTAACTCTGTCTTCTGCCCCATGTGTGTAGATATAGAGATGGATATTCTCGGCTCTCATATTTGAAACTTAGATCTTGGGTTCTTTTATGATGACTAATTTTCTGGTTATTTCTGGCTGGATAGAAGCTCAGCATTAAATGGCTTTGTTTTGTTTTGAGGCAAAAACCTCTGAATGGTCCCTCCATCCCACACAGGTCAGCTTAGTCCTGTGACAGTGTCATGGGAGGACAGGGTGTTACATCATTTAAAGAGAATTTCTAATTCACTGTTGCATGGAGCAAGCAGGGCTCTGTATCTCCAGACGTGCAGAGAATGGGTGGGACCTCCTCCTAGCCCGTGGTCAGCCGTGTGGACCACAGCATCATACAGGGGAAGAGTATGTGTGAGCTCTGAGCTGCCTCCTATTGTAGATGACCGAACCCAGTGGTCCTGGGTCCACTGAGTGGAAGTGATGGGAGACGAGGGGATTTCACACAGCTCAAAGCACAACCACCAAAACCAAAAGAAGCCCAAGTCCTGCCCTGCCTTGCCAGATGACCTGGACACTGAGTGGTACTGGAGAGAGAGAGATGACATGCCCAAATGCCCAGGAGGCAGCTTTACAAACTCCTGTTTGGATGAGTTTTAAGTAACATCCTCTCAGCAGCCAGTCACAATAGTTACAAGGTAAATTAATGAATCTTGTTTTGAGTTGTCCTGCACCCATTCCGTCCCTCAATAAGGATCCCTTCTGCTTTGGAACACGCATTCAATTTGGACTGTGGGGGAGCCTGGCCTCTAGCAAAAGGGGGGACTTCCTTCTCTCACACTCAACTCCTTATTCTATCCCCCACCCTAGTGCTAAAGGGACAAATCACTTCAAGTTTTAGTAGTGACTCAGATCTCGGGTCTCTCCAAATATAGTAATAAAAAGGTGCCCAAGATAGGATAGAAATCATGTACGGGCCATTTACTACACACAAAAGGAGTACCAATTGACAAAAAAAAAGCAGAGCCCAAATGGACAGAACAACGTTAAAATGGGCTTTAGCAACTTAGCTTGCAAATACTGTTCCATTCTCTTGGAGGGCGTACGTACATTGAATCAGGACATAAAGCAGTCTGAGAAGCTACTAAATGCTTTGGCTCTGCACCACCCAAACAATCTCAGGCTAGGTCTTCTGGCTGTCTTGGCTTGACCTTTTGGTGGTGGTCGTCTTCTCCAAAAGCCTTTCCCCAGACTCCCTGTCCTCTCTGACCCACCAAAGGGCCCAAGTCCTCTTCATTTCTCAACTTCATGAGGTCACTCTAAAACTCACACGTTCCCATCTCAGGATATACACTCGTTCAGCTGAGATCAGGAAAGAGCAAGTACAAAACACTAACCAACACTTAGACAGGGCACGTGCTCAAAATGGCAGATGGGTTGGATGATGAAAACAACTGTCCCTCCTGTACTCCATACAGAAAGCAGATTTCAACAATCTGAGTCCAGAAGGTGGGCAAATGGCATTTTAAATATGTATGCATAAATATATATTTAATATGCATTAAATATATATTTAAATAAATATCCAGTGATATTTAAACATTTAAATTCTTCTTGCTCGGCAGTCAATAAGACTCTCCATTATTGCAAAGTGCAGTATCTTGAGCAATGAGCCACATTTGGTTGGAAGCAGACCCCAAAGGGATTCAAAATGGTGTCTGGAAGGGCTACGTGAACACGCCACATGAAATGGCACTAGAAACACATAAGCATCCCCCCCTCCAATAGGATTATAGATTTTGTGGATTTTAATTAACATACAAAAACTGAGTATTATATTTTATAAAGTTTCATTAATAATAATTAAAGTAAAAGAACTACATGGACCCAGCCTGATGGCAAGAAAAAGAAAAGGAAGAGGGAGGAGTTACAGCTAACTTACAATCAATCAAGCAAACGTGAGGACACAGGAAAAGGGGAAATGATTCTAGGTAATACAAAAATGAATTTTGGGTAATGTCGTTTTTAGGGGTTCAAGAATTTCCAACTATACAATTTAGAGCTAGTAGCTGCATCAGAGATCAATATAATCCATTCCCATTTTCTATATAAATGAGGAACAGATGGCCAGAGAAGCAAATGACTTGCCCAATATCACATATAGATGCTGGTCCAGGGTTCAAACTGAGATTCTTGGTTTTAAATTTAATCCTCCTTTTGATGCAACATGCCAAGCATGTCACTCCCCTGGCTCAAAAAGCTTCCATGGCACCCAGATTGTTCCAGGATAAAACACACATTTCTCTTTTGGGTATTTTAAGCCCTTCAAAATCAGGCTAGAGCCTATCTTTCTGGATTTATTTCCCATGCCTTTCCTTTACATTTCAGTCAAGCTGGCCTCCCCACTGTTGTCCAAAACACTCGATTTTCCATATTTCTAAAATGCACTCAATGTTCTTAATTCTTCAAACTCACTCTGTCTTCCCTTCTCCCTCCATCTTGCAGGATTTCTAGCTTTCTTCAAAGCTTAGTTTAAGTGACAACTGCTACATAAGATTCATCTTGATCTCCCCAGATGCTAGAGCCCCCTACTTTAGAAACTGAGTGTATTTTGTGGTTGGGAATATGGAGGATCCATGTGCTCCACCTCACAGACACCTCAACAGAATAAAAACTCCTGGAAGACAAGGATACTTCCTTAGTGCCCAGCACCACGCATGTAATTGCTAACTGAAGGAATGAGCTAGAATTCTAAATATTCCAAGTTATTTGCAATATAAGCTTTATGAAATCAGTGTCTATTACTGGATATTTTGAATTTGTCGGAAGGTCTATTACATAGTTTCCCACTTAGAGGGAGATTTCCATCCTTTTTTCCACCCACTTTGGGTGAACAGATTTTTAAAAAACTATTTCTCAAGCTCATTTGACTTTTCTTTCCCATAAGTATGAAGTTAAAATTGGCGTTGAGGCTAGCTAATTACAAAACTCAATAGAAGCTGTTTCCATCTGGTGCAATTCCTATTTCCATGTTGTGAGTCTCGTGTTTTAAAGAGATTAAATAGTCTGAATAGACAAAACAGAAAAGTTTCGAGTAGGTTTTCGTGTAAGAAGATCCTCGTTCTTCAGGTATCCATGTGGGATCTTTCGTCCATATTATCCTAATGTATGATCCCCCTCCCTTTTATTTTGACTGCAGAACCACAGACCTTGAGCTTCCCACGGGCTACAGTGCAGCAGAGGGAAGGCTGATATTTTTTTCCTTCTAAAGATGTTTGGAAAATGTATGTCTTGAAACTGAGTCACGAAGAAATAGAGGTTCTGACGTGCAATCAGTGCATAGCGCTTTCCACAGAGCCCAAGCGCCGGTGCTCAGATCTTTTCATTCTGGTGAAAAGATCGTTACCATGCTACTCCAGGGAAGTTGGCCCTCCTGTAAGTGAGCTCCTT
This sequence comes from Monodelphis domestica, assembly GCF_027887165.1. NCBI lineage: Eukaryota > Metazoa > Chordata > Mammalia > Didelphimorphia > Didelphidae > Monodelphis > Monodelphis domestica. The sequence continues at coordinate 520,800,398 of NC_077229.1, read as the reverse complement.
TGTTATGAATATGGAACAGATGGAGCCAAATCTATCTGCTCTGTAGGAACAAAAACACTTACAACCTAGCTCGGTCTATTAAAGACTCCACTTAGCTCCTTTATACCACTGGCTTTCTGTGCACTGCTGTGAGGTTTTGACTTTATAGAAAAAGGTACTTCATAAAAGCAATAGTTCTTCCTCTTAAACCAAAGTGCTCTAAGAACTGTAGAAGACGAATGCAGAGTTTAGTCCCAAGCACTCCCCAGCAATATGCAAACACACAATTATTCAACAGTTGAATGAAATTAGGGGTGGGGACAGCACCTATTTTAGACGATGTCCTAGCTCCCAGTTGGTACCCCCCTAAAATGCCAAGGAGGGTGACGAAGGTGCCACAGGTACGGCTGATAAGGCTGAACCTCAACAGCCTTGGAAAAAGCAAAGGTCATGTGTCGATCTGGATCAGAAAGATAGGGCTGCACAGAAAACAGACACGTCTTAGATGTAATTCAAGTCCAATCCCAATACAAAAACGTCATCTCTATTTTTCCAAAGAATTGTGGGGAGCTCTTTAAGAGCTGGTTTTAACGTGATTATAGGATTTTGCTATGAAGACATGTTGCACTTACAACCAGAGGATCGGACCATCCAGGTGAGAAGGCTGGCATCTACTCTGCATGTTCACAGCTTCCATGGACTTCAGCTGGACAAAAAGGAAGTGCCCTCCCTTTCTCACCTGTCCTTCCACTGGTGTAGGAAGCTGGTGATGAGGGCATTTTCTCTAAAAGTTTCCTGGTTCACTGAGGTTGTGACTTACCGAGAGAGAGACCCATAGCCAGTTAGGGACCAAAAAGGGATGAAAGCCTGGTCTTTGTGACTCTCCCTGCTCGTTATTTTTATCACATTGATATGTTTAGTGTCTGGTTGCCTTTTCAGAGGTAATTGGAAGAAGGGATTCTGAGGCAGGATGCTTTGATTCTGTCTAAATCAAGTCTTCAGGCAAATCTCCCCCTGCCAGTGGTATCACAGCTTGCCTGAAGTCGTAACCTTTGTTGGCGGAAGGGAACTGGCCTTGAAGCAGATCATGGAGCAGATGCTTTATGCCATATCGGAGTCTAGGGATACATAGGCTAGTGCAAATAAAACTCTTCTCCTGTCTGTTCCATCATTCCAATTCCCTGCAGTGTGAAATATGAACTTGCCAACAAATGGCCAGCATGCTGTGCTCCACAGCAGGGGGAGAGAGCACCACAGCTGTGCCAGAGACCAAAAAACTCTTGACATTCATGACATGTTCATTACTTCTCTTTTCAGCAAGGGTCTGAGCTATGACATACTAGAACAACCCATCATTAAGGAATAAGATGAAGTTATGTAACTCAAACTAGTAAAGGAGATTTTCAATAAAAAGATTTTTCTCATAATATTTCTGTGGTCAAGTGCAGATTTGTTTGTTTTTTTTTAATAACAATAAATACTTTTTTAAAAAGAAAGAGTTAAAGATGCCCAGTCAAAAAATAGAAAATAAAAAGTTTATTTAATATCTAGTAATTATGTCCATTTTCTTTTTGGATATTCAACTTGCTCCTTGATCAATACATTTTTTTTCTGAAGTTCAGATCTTCTACAATAGATTAAAGAAATGGGAATCAAATGCCTTTTTTCCCTTATAAGGGAGGAGGAATGTTGGTCATGGAATAGGTCTATTCTTGTGAATGTGAATGTGGCAAAAGATGGACATCAGATCTCTTTTTCATTTTCTTTCTATTCTTCCAGTAATAGCATTCCTGATTTCATTTAAGCTTAGTAAATCAACTTTTTAAATGAAAATTAAAAAACCCAAAGATGAAAATCCACTAGATAAAATCTGAGGTCTAAATTGGCATAAACACACATGCATATCTTTTTTAATACTCTTTATAGCTACAAACATACAAAAAAGAGTATACTGTATTCAATTCCCTTCCCAGATTTTTTCAAAGGTTATTTGTACACACTTTGATTTAACTCTTTGAACTTCTACTTGTGAGCACTTTAAATAGAAATCATTAGCATCTGCCAACATATCTCCTTATAGTAGCATTTAAACATAGTTTCTGAATGTATCAACATTTTAAGAGTTAAATGAATAAACCTTAACGTGGATTAAGAGTCAAATAGAGGAATAAGCACGATCTTTTCTTGTACTGTTTTAAAATGTTTTATATTTCTCTTTTTCAAAGTTGTCAATATCAGGTAGGTGATTTGGATTTCATTTCAGGAACATTATTGATATGAAGGAATCATGAGTTATATGGATTTTGTCAAGAAATAAAATGCATTTGAAATAATTTATCATTTTGAAATGACAAAAAGATGTTTGAAATTTAAGAGTTAACTTCTATACCTGATAGACTATTATCAGATCAAATTTCTAGCTTAGTGTTTCTCAAGGAATGTTGGATTCAATAAATCTGTCTTGTTATATTTATATTTTTTAATCTCTAAAACGAAGCAACTCATATATATATATATATATATATATATATACATATATATATATATATATATATATATATATATATTGTTAACTGGGGATTCTGCTGGCATCTGTCTATCCAAAAAATATTCCTATAAAATACTATAGAAAAAGAGAAATAAAATGACTAGATACAAACTTAGCTTTTATAGCTGTGGAGATGCATAAACTTCTAAATCACAACCATAGCCATACTTAAAATGTTGAGCGGGTCTTAACTAGAGAGGCTTACCCACATCAATTCCTTGAATCGTTTAAAAGAGATCTTTAAAAAAAATCTAAACGCCATCAAATTACACAGAGATACCATCAGTAACATGACTGTTTAATCATTAGTGATTAATTTCAGGAGGGAAACAGACAGAAATTTCTGCATGCAAAGGCATGCCTCATGCATTTTTTCTCAATCAATCGTATGCCAAAGAATAAAATCTCTCTAAGGCTTTTATTACTCTAATCAATGTCTTCCTATATGTCTAAAAATAAACCTTGGAAGTGGAGAAAAGGAGGAGGCAGGGTAACCACGTTTTCAAATGCAGCCACACTTGGTTAAGTTGAAAAAAAATGCCAGGCTTGGGGCATACCCAGCATAGATTTCTCTGCTGAGAACTTGGATGTCACTTCTGCAAAGAAAAGGCTGTGAAGTTTCATTAGACGTGAACAGTTCTTATATCTCTCTCTGCAGATGCCTCAAGGTTAGTCAGAACCTAGAGGGAACTTTGCTTAACCAGCAGCTGTTAGCTGACAAGAAACCACAGGTTACAGGGAAAGGCTGATAGAAATCTGTTATTCAACAGGATTGGTCCAAGGTCATGCAGCTACTTAGTTGCTAAGCTAAAACTGTAACTCAGACTTGTTAGATCTGTGACCAGAGGTACAGGAGTCAAATATATTTTCATTATACTTAGCTAGTTGTGCCTTGGGCAGAAATATGGAAACAAGGAAAGGGAGAGAGTTATCGCAGTTATCTTCTTTCCTTTCTATTTTTAGAGTTATTTATTTATCTCCAAAATAAGAAAAGCACATGCAAAGGGTTAGAGGAACAGCAAAATGTCAAAAAGTAGAAGAGAAAATATATTTAACACAACGGAAATGGAAGATCATAATGGCAGCCAGTTCTGTAGATCCTTAAAAACGAGTGCCATTCGTTACATTCTTTCCCTTTATTTTGATAAGTTCCATGGACCCTATATACTATTAATCAGTGATGAGTCTCATAGACTTTGGGGTGGTAGCATTCAGCAGACATATGGAATAGTAAGTGGAAATTCACAATTCTTTTCATATGGACCATAAATTTGGAATTGAAACATCCTAGGAAAAATGGTTATAGGAGAAAAAAAGAAGAAATGCAGTAAAGGAACATAGATGTAAAGAAGGAAATTCAGGTGGGATTTATATAGATATCTTGAGTTTTTAACTACAAAGTTGAGCTTAGCATGCAAAAAATTAAGAAACAGGTCTAATATTTTCAGCTTGTGCTTTCTTTTTAGATGAACTTTTTTTGTTCTTAGAATCAATTACACTACCTCGTATTTTCAGTGTATAATTCCACCAAGGTGGTAACAAATCATGTTTTCTGGGGCAGCCTTAACTGAAATGGGATCTCTAGTAAAATACAGATGCTCTCCTTATTCTTGTTGACAGTTGAGGGAGAAAACGTCTCCCAGAAAGAATGTCATTTGCCAATCTGCTTAATAATAAAACTTGATGAAATATCTATAATTAACGTTGATTCATGATTAATTGTAATAACAGGCAAATATATCTAGTTTCATACTGCAAATGAGGACTTCAAATGGCCCAATGTATGAAATGACTTCCATTATCTTATAACTCAATTTGATGACTTCACTTCTCAGTTTAACTCAGAGTAGTTACATTTCTTTGTCTGCCATGGGTTCGAAGTCCTTAATGGGTTACCATGAAGATGCTCCACAAATTCTCTCACGTTTGATTTTGCAGACATGAGAACAAAACAATAGGATCTAGACCACGATGACTTCAACATCCACAAAGATGTTCTTTAAAATACTACCAAGTTCACCATGGAAATTCTATTCTTAGTTTTCAGAATCCAATGATGTAATTAACTACTTTCTAAATCCTAATGTTAGCAAGTCACGGAACAGAAAATATCATGAATAAAAGAATAGTCTTTGACCCCTTTGATAAAAATAGTACCTTCATTCAGTTTACATATTAACAGGCATACGCTTTGTGAAAGATTACGTAACCTGTCAATTAGTCAAGATTAGAAGTCAAATCTTATGTTTCGAGGTCCCGTAATCATCAGTCAATGATGTCTTAAATAATGCATCTATAATGAGTTCATTTCTAAGGATGAACTGATATTGTATGGCTTAATAAATGACTGTAGGTTAAAACCAAATGTAAGTTCTGGATGGTAATTTGAATGTCATTGTTTAATTTGAATAAGAAAAATATTGCTTAAATTAGACACTTTCATTTAGATATTAGTTGACATCACTGATTTCTTCTACATATGAACTGAAAAGTATAAAAGGTCATGGAAGAGGTGAATTTTTTTCTAATTTTGATAATAATCTTTCTTTTACACTTCATAGGTTTTACAAGGTAATTTTACAAACAAATACAATCTCTTTTGAGATTCGTGAAAATCTCTATGGAGTACTACAGACGTTATTTTTCTCATTTGACAGGTGAGGAAGCAGAGGTTAAGAGTTCACATAACTTGTCCCAGGTCTTATCACAAGTATCAAAGGTGGAATTGGAGCCCAGTCCTCTGATGTCTCCAAGTCTTTCATTCTTTCCACTACATCATGGTGGCTGTCTTTAAAAAGGTAATACAATATGCCGAGAATATTGCAGGAACAACTTGATGTTCTTGCTATGGCTTCAGGTATACATTTTCTCCCTAAACTGAATTTTTTGCATCGCTTGACAGGTGTTTTCATAATTTTATGTGGCCCCTTATCTTAACTTAACGCTGTATTCTAATTTTTAAACATTCTCAACAATCACAACAAAGAGGAAAGAAAACTCTTTAAAGAATCTAACACATTTAGACATAGAAAGCAAAAAGGTTACATGAAAAGTGTTTGCCTGAAAGAGCTTAGCCAAGGTCATATAGATTAAAAATTTTTAATTTATGGATGATGCAAGTAAAATTCAGCATCCTTTTTAAGACAAACGGAAAGGTCTGATTTAGTGATTTAAGAGGATGTGACTGGCAATAAAAAGATGTTCAGTTATACGAGTTAATGCAATACTGGAACCCTTAACAAATGTCAATCAAATTTATTTTCAATTCAATATTTAAAGTAATCCTACAGTGACTCTTTTTATAAAGCAAGATATTTCTTTTGTAATGTGAATTTCAGTAATACTAAGATCAAATTTTGTAGATCAAGTTTTCTTAATATGCATTAGTAATGAAAAGCCCATCTTGAAGACAGACGAAGACCTACCTGCCTCGTCTGAGATCTGGCTCCTTCAATTATTCTTTTCTCTGTCTCGTAGCTTCTATTTTTTTCCCTTTCCTCATTAGATCCTTCTCTAATGCAGACATCCTTTGCTTGACCTTGCTGCTTTTTCTAACTGCTCTTCTAGTTCTCTTCTTCTTTTTACTAGCAAATTTATAGAATTAAAGAGTCTACAGAGTCTGCTTCTTACATTTCCTCACAATTCACTGAAATTCTAAACCCTCTATAATCTGGCTTTTGCCATCATCACGGTACTGAAACTGCTCTTTTGCAAGTTGCCAATGACCCACTCATAATCAATCACATTTATGTGGTCTTTTAATATCACTTATAAAGTATTTTCTCAAAACAACACCCTGGGAAGTGGCTATTTCAAGTATTATTCCAATTTTGAAATGAGAAAAGTGAGACTTAGAGAGGTTAGAGGACTTGCCCATGTTAATACCAGGATGAAATATTGGAATGGAGACTTAAACCCGGTTCTCTCCTGATTATAGAGTCAATATTTGTCTGCTTTAATACTCCTTCTCACTACTGAGTTGAATGTTCACACCTCTTTCTCCTGACTCTTGCGCCCAGACTTTTTACCACACTACTGGTTTTACAGTGCTGGTCCTTTGTTTCTTCTATTGGTCCCTCTTCCTACTTCTGAATCCCGAAGGTACACAGCACCCTAGGAAGCTTTCAACATATTCTCTTGCATTTATATGCTTCTGATTTCAAAGAGCATGGATTCTCATAACGTCACCAGCTACCTCTATGCAAGCGACTCCTAGATCTCTATCCTTATCCTTGACCCCTTTTCTTGTAAGTTTTATTCTAACACCTCCAAGAAGCAACTGAGCATTTTTATTTGATTTATATTTGATTTATAAATTTATATTTGATTGCGTTAATATTTCAACATAATTTGTTATCATTATTCAACCTAATATTAAAAGTACCTTAAGCTTAACATTTCCAAAATTAAGTTATCATATCATCTTTTACTTGAAACTCTTCTTGACATGCTCATTTCTGTTTAAACAATCACTCTTCCTGTCGCCCAACTTCAGCGACATCCCTGATTCCTCCGCTTGGCCTCCTTGAGTATAATTAATTATCAGGCATTGTCAATTCTTCCTGCTAATATCTGGAGGATCCATTTATTTGTTCCTATTCCAAATGCCAAGACTTTTAGTTCAGCCTCTTATTACATCATTTTTGAACTTTTGCAACAATCCTGTAATTGGTCTCCCTGTCTTTAATCTCTGTCCATTCCCATCTAACCTCGATGTGTAATATTTTAATAAAATTGATCTGGTTATTTTATTCTTTCATTTATTTCCTCCTGTTTCCCAAATCAAAGCTAAGTGTCTTATCTTTTCTAGCCTTTTTGCGCACTGTTCCTCTAAAGTCATCTCCTGAAGCAAGATGGCATCAGAGCATTCCAGAGCAGGTCGACTTATCTAGAATTCCTTTCCCTTTTTCTCTTTCTATCTGACCTTCATGGTATCACTGAACCTCAAAGATAAAAGAAACCTTAGATATCAGACCAGTCCTGTTCTACTTGTGTCTTTGCGGTCTTCGAGTTCGGCACAATACCGAACATTTACTAAGTACTTAATAGATGCTTATTGAATAATTGTTTGATTTCATACTTGAGAGAAATTAAATTCAGTACTAGTAAGGATGTGGCCAAGGTCACACAGATAAGAGTCCTGGTCTCCCTACTTCCTAGGAGAAGGTTTCTTTTATTTTATTCTTTATTTTAAACCCTTACCTTCCTTCTTAGAATCAACACTGTGTATTGGTTCTAAGGAAGAAGTAAGGGCTAGGCAATGGGGGTTAAGTGACTTGCCTAAGGTCACACAGCTAGGAAGTGTTTGAGGGCAGATTTGAACCCAGGACATCCTGTCCTCTAGGTCTGGCTCTCAATCCACTGAGCCATCTAACTACTCTGAAAGTTTTATTTTAAAAGAAGGTTTAAATTAAATTCATATTTCCTACATAAAGCTGAGCTATTATAATCTTATATGAATAATCATATTTGATGTTTATCAAATATTTACATAAAGTTAGTTAGGTATTATTTCATGAATAAGCATTTGGCCTTCCCCCAGTGTTGCCCCTCTCTGTATCCTTAGTTCTCAAAACACAACACAAGATTTTATATAATAAGGGACTCAATAAAGATTTGTTTAATGATTAATGAAATTATAGCACCTGTACTTAATTAATACCCTTTCCTAACTGTATCTCATACTATCAGTTAAATCAATGCTAAATTAACTAGGAGTTAACTTTCAATGTAAAAAAGTCAATTTATTACCAGCACAAATATTAAAATATTTTAAGAGAAAACTGATATACATTATCCTGAATGTTCCATAATACAGACCAACAAAGTCTAAGAAAAGAAGCGGACACTTTATTATATGATTGAACTAGTGATCTGATTTAATTTATCAACATAACCACCATTTCATATTACTTTAAATATCACAGGATTACCTGCAAGAAGGATAAACAAGTATTTACCTCTGGCACAGAGGTTAAAGTTTATGTAAAAATTGTAGAAAATGCAGAGCCTACTAATATAGATGTGATTAGTTGTTGCTGTTGTTGTTGTTGTTTAATATGCTAGGAGTTTTCAAGGAAATTGGTTTTCTAGATGCCTGTCAGGTAACCAGAACATTTCTGATTGACAAGTGACCAAGCTGATCCTTTACTAAAACTCTATCCTTCGTTCATTTCAAGAAGTCATGTGAGAACTCTTATATTAATAAATGTATGTATACATGTATACGAAATATATGTATTATGCCAAGTCTAAAGTTCTTATTGTTAGCATCCCAACTTTATCTACTTGATACTATGCACCATTCATTTTAAGGAAGTAACCCACCATGTTTCCCCACTGTTTCCCCTCCTTCTGCTTTTTTTCTTTTTTGCTATTCTCTTTACTTAAAATTCCTCCAGCTAAATAATTAGCACTCGTGCTTCAAGACTTACCAATTCCATGAAGTTTACTCAATGGCACTAGTCAACATAATTAGTAATAGTGAATAGGATGATGATGTTATTTGTATGGCACTTTAACATTTTTAAAGCTCTGTTTTGTGTGTGTGTGTGTGTGTGTGTGTGTGTGTGTGTGTGTGTGTGTGTGAGACAGACAGACAGACAGACAGAGAAGCTAAGTGGTGCAGTAGACATAATACCCATCCTGAACTCAGGAATCTTCTAGATTTCAAATCTGGCCTCAGAACACATACTAGGTGTGTGACCTTGGGCAAGTCACTGAATCCTTTTGACTCAGTTTCCTCATCTGTAAAATCAGCTGGAGAAGGAAATGACAAACTGATATGATATCTTTGACAAGAAAACCCCAAATAGGGTCAGAAAGAGTTGGACACAAATGAAATGACTGAAGAATAACAAAACACACATACATGTGCACATACATGCACGTGTGCACATACACACTCATTTGATATTCACAAATACCCTGTGAGGTAAATGCTTTGTAAAAGAACTGTAAGAAAATACAGTATAACTATTGGATTAAGTCTGGAGAATTAATTCAAACATTGGTTCTCGCATTCACCATTTGAGTGAATGTAGGCAAACTTTTTAACCTCTTAAGATTCAGTTTCTTTATCTATTAATGTTTATAAAATCCTCTAATCTTATTGACCAATTTCAGGTTTTTGTGGAATCAATTAACAACGTGAGCTGAGATTTTCTTATGTGATAAAATGTCTTTCCTTCTAGTTTATCAGCTCACCAATTCATCATTCGTAGAGCTGCCAAAATAATCTTCCTAATGCACATGCCTGATCTTGTTACTCCTTGTCTTAAACATCAGCAGTTGCTCCACCTTTTCTAGCAAATACAGTTTAAACTTCAGGTTCTGGCACTTGAATGACTACCCAATCTGGCAGCAACCTATGTTTAGAACTGTGTCACATACAACTCCTCTTCCTATTCTTTCTGTTCCAACCAGACTAGACTATTTTTTGTCTCTTGTTCCCTCCTTGACTCAATTATTCATATTCAAAAAGATGCTGCTAACTATAAATAAAATGTATCTCCTCACAAAAGCAGGCCTAACAGGAAATGTTCGCTCTCTTGGAAATCCTAAGTCGTTAGAGTAGCTACGTGCACTGGAGAATAGTCAAATTACATTTTCTTCAAAATATGTCAATTGGTTTTAGAATACAGATTTTTCATACCAATTTGATCCCTTCATCTGTGATATCTATCATCCAATGTATCTCTTCTCTTTTTTTACTCAATTCCTTGAAAAAAAAAAAAGCTGTCAATAACCAGTGCCTCTACCTACTCTCCTTTTACTCTCTCCCAAGTTCCTGAAGTCTGAGTGCTGACGTCATCATTTAGCCTGAGCTCTCTCCAAAGTTAATGACCATCGTTCAATTGCCATATCTAACAGCCCTTTTGCCCAATACTCATCCTTCTTGGCCATTCTGAAGCCACTGATAGTGAGGCTCACTATCGTCTCCTTAACATTCTCTTCTCTCTAGTTTTAGTGACACTATTCTCTCCTACATTTCCTATCCCTCCACTCATCGATCTTCCTTGCTGTCTCTTAAACGAGGTTATGGCTACTAACTTCCTCTCTCTTACTTCAGTTGGTGATCTCATTGGCTCCCATGTATTATCTCTATTCAGTCATTTTCATGTCCAACTATTCATGATCCCTTTTGGGGTTTTCTTGGTAAAATACTAGATTGGTCTGCCATTTCCTTCTCCAACTTATTGTATATACGAGAAAACTGAAGCAAACAGGGTTTTGGGACTTGCCAGGGCCACACAACTAGCAAGCATTGTAGATTTGAACTCAGGAAGATGAGTCTTGAATCCATGCCTGGTACCCTATCCACTGTACCTGCTCACTGTCTACTATCCTCAAATCTACTTATACAGTCCTAACCTTTTAATGACTTACAGGCTGATATCTTCAACTGTTATTAAGTATCTCAAACTAGATTTTCAAGAGGGAACTCATTAGCTTTCTCCCTAACTCCACCCTCTTTCAAACTTCCCTAATTATTGTTAAGGTCCCATTTAGCCCTCCTTTCCCTCAGCTTCCAACCTAAGGGCCATCCTAGCCTTCTCTCTCTCTCTCTCTCTCTCTCTCTCTCTCTCTCTCTCTCTCTCTCTCTCTCTCTCTCTCTCTCTCTCTGCCCCTCCCTCCCTCCCTCCTTCTGTCTCTCTCTCTGTCTGTCTGTCTCTCTCTCTCTACCCTACTAATACTCCTAACCCCCACCTGCCCAACCCCACCAATTACCAAACTCTCAACTTTACCTTTGTCACATCTCTCCCATATGCCCCCTTTCTTCTCTCCTGTCACATCAACCACCATGACATATCATATATCACATCTAGTCTACTTCAAAAGCCTCCTAGCTAGTTTGCAAACAATCTTCCTTAAGCACAAGACCGACCATGTAGCCCCTCTACCCAATAAACTCTAGTGGTTCCCTTAGAATTAAATAGAGCATCCTCTGTTTGGCATTCAAAGCCCTTTATAACCTGCTTCCACCTAGAGTTTCTAATCTTCTTACATCTCACATCACTACCCTTCTGCCATCCTCTGCCATCAAGTTACAGTGGCTCCCTCCACGCTATTCCTTCATTGAGGTGCTCTATCAAATGACTCCAGGCATTTTCACTGACTCTTCTGCATGCCTGCAATACTCTCAGTCATCGATACCTCCGGAATCCCTGGCATCCTTCAAGTTACATATAAAATCTCACCTTCTACAAGAAGCCTTTCCTAATCCCCCTTAATTTTAATGCCTTTCTTCAACTGATTATTTCATAAATGTATATATACATATATAACTTGTTTGTATATAATTACTTGTATGTTATCTCCTCCTTTCAACTATGAGCTTCTTGAGGGCAGGGATGCTCTTTTATTTAATTTTTTATCTTCAGTGCTTAGCAGAGTAACTATTGAGTACATAGGAGAAGCTTAAAAACCAATTAGTACCAATTGATTTTGATTTTCAGAAAAAACTCAGGTAACATCGTTAATTAATTCTGCCCAAACACGGAAATGAGCAAAAGAATGTTTCATGGCAATTACTTAAAAGGCAACGTCAACTCACATATAAAATGTAATATCCTTGTAGACATCGAGCTCAAGTAGTCATTCATCTTAAACAGATAGTGGGACTGCTGTTATACTATTCGGTTGAAGTTTTATTTTAATGTCTTAATGATGGTTTTACAAAATGATGTTGGTTTGATACAGCATTCTATAAGGCATATCTGTGCAAGCTCTCTTTCTTCAATGGAGCTCATTCTGATTTGGAGAGCTTTGAATTTCAAAGACAAACTCAGATACGGTATCATTAAAGCTCCACTTTCTACCTATACTTGCTGAAATTTTCCACAGAAAGGATATCCATTAACAATATCCTTAATATTTATTTTATCAAACAGAAGGGAATGTACGTAGAAGGTAAAACTAGTTTACATACGCATGAGCCATAATAATGGATTATAACACCTTATTTGCTGTGAAGATATTAAAATAAGCAAAAACAATCTAAAACTTTATAACCAGTACAAGCTTCCTGAAAAAGACACAAGAAATTTCAAATTTTCAAAATTATTTCCCAAAGAGGCCAACCACAGTGTGTGAAAATATGTGCATGCATATGCATGTCCAGGTAGATGGGGAGGTATTAGCAAGCCAGTAGTAAAACAGTACCATAAATTTCTACATAATGATAATTAATGTGAAAAGTCTCAGATGTTATAATTTTTATTTCCTCATTAAGAACATCTGTAAATAATATAAATCTACGAGAAATCATGACAACTTTCAAGCCAAAAGGTAAGTGGACATTGTTCTAAAACAGAGAAAGACAGGACAGATGGGTTAACTTGATGAAATAGTATTTCTTCTCATGAAAAATTAGAATGCTGTTCTCTTAGAATCATATATGAAGCTCAAATTATTGCCAGCTTTTTTGTAGGTGAGACAGAAATTTTTAGCTGCAGAGAATCCTAAGGGTTTGTTTTTTTTTCTCATTGAAATATCTGGACATTGATTTTATGTTTGTTTGGGGTATGCGTGTGTAATTAATTTATAGTACATGACACTTGGACATCATCAACTGAAGCCGAGTTCCTGTAATAAGTTACTTTGGAAAACACTGGGAATATCATGTTGACAACATGAAGTCAATAAAGTATAAACACTGTTATTCCAAGTGTCACTATAATGCAATTTCCATTTTTCCTGGCATCTGCTCTATACACAGGGTATACATGCAATACAGGAGTTCATTAAATTGGTTTTCAGTTAATTCAGAAACCAAATTACCTCAACATTACATCTTTCATATGTCTCAGATGCTTTCATTGTGAAATTATACAATTTATCATGTATAAGATTCCTCTGAGAGATGGGATTAATTTTGACATTTGGCAAGAAATACTGTTCCTCATCACCTTCATCATCAACATCATCATCACTAACATTTATGTGCTAAGAGCTTTGCAATTTAGGGCTTCCAGTTTCAGTGGGAGGAAAAAGAAAAGAGAGCTGGATTGTGTACTTCCTCTCATGGGTTAGGGACTAGAGCAATAGGATATGGATCTCAGTTCCAGATTATATATTTACTCCATCAATTTCTTGACAATTGAAGTCTGGAAAGTAAGGGGTGGGGATCAAAATTATCTTCTTCCAAATAATCTGAAGAACACTGAAAATTCAGCCAACAGGACTGAATAAGGCTTGATTCTTCCTGTTCGTAGAAGTAATATTATGAATTTCTACCAAGTCCCAATTATCCAACAGTTTTTAGTGCTCCCTTTTGAGAACTTTCTGAACACTATCAACGTCACAATACATTAGTCAGTTATGTTTGTTCTAGCTTTCTTTTCTAAATGGGCCTGGCACTTAATTTCTCTCATTCTTTTTAATAGAAACAAGCCCTTTAATCTATTACTACTCTCTTTGCTAAGCATGAATTCATACCTTTAAAATTCACCTTGCTTGTCCAAATAATATTCCCACAAAGTGTAAAAAGAATAAAAATTCTTCTAAATGCCCTATGTTTTTATCGGCCCTTTTCCTGTCATTTTGATCTTACTCGGGCTCTCTCTGGTGAATTTGTTGAACCAACTATCGAATACAACATTCCCTGTGAAGGGATAGATCTAAGCCCACTGCTGTCAAAGCAACTGTGGTGTGGGGTTTATGCTGATCAGATCTTGAACAAAGGTTAATGAGGCACCTGGTAATAAACAACTCTTTTCCCTAAAAGAAAAGTACAATTATGTTAATGAGTACAGAGAAGTGTAGTCACCTCCCCGAATGCCTCCCTATAATGTTCTTTATTTAACCTTTATTTAATAGCACTCAAATTCCATTCATGTTTCCTTCCACTATGCCTTGGGATGATTAAAAACAGAATTGATGCAGTAAATTCAGTCTTTCACTTAAAAAAAAATAGGTATATTCTTCCAGATTTGGAAATTAAGAAACACAACAGAAATCCTATTACCTACCATGAAAACAGTACAGTGGCAAGAAAATGGTTTCCTACTATAAAAATCTCCAGAAAAAAAAAACAGCTTTTAAAAATATGTAAATGGAGTTAAGTCTATAAGTCAGAAACTTATTATTGAAAGTAATTCAATTGAAAGTAATTATTGAAAGTAATTCATTTACGTATTACTCTTTTAAGAGATGCATAAAAATTCAAATTCCAAATTTTCAAGGAAGTACCCAGAAGAACTCAGTACTCTGCTTCTACATTTCTTATTTCCTAGACAACTGATTTCTACAATCTATTTACCTGAGAAGGTGTGAGTATTTGCCTAATGAATTAAGTATATTTTACCTTTTGCATGTGATTTCCATTTAAGATGGGGAATGGAAAGAAAAGGTGCATTCTTAATGCTGATTTTAAGAGCCAATTAAAAATGGATGGCATATGTTCCAGAGAGTAAATAGATGCAAATAGAAGAGCATATATAACAGTACGAGGCATATTGGGCAGTATCAGTTCTTTTCCCTTTCTCATTGGTTTAGTGACACACATTTTGGAAGAGCAATCGTCACCCCTAATGAGCGCATTATATAAAATATAAAATAAATATAAATATAAAAATAAATATAAAATATAATATAAATATAAAAAATAAATATAAAATTTTTCTGAGTACTGTATGCTTTCTTTATAGTAAAAATTCAATCACATTTCTCAAGTAAAAGGTCAGTTGGGATTTATTAAGAGGACATTCATTGAAACAATTAATATTCCAAAATCTTAATAAACTTTTTACTGTTAGTCTTAAGCAAATCTATATTTCTGTTCATGTGTGGGATGAGGATTATCATAAAGGAAGCCATATAAAATGACTTACTTAATATTGGTAGACTGACTATTTTAAATGTTTTTAAGATTAGTCAAAATAGAGCCAGCAAACAACACTTTGGTTGACTTCCTTCATTATATGTGATCGAGTTTTTAGAAATCATACGGGTCCGTGAACATAAGAATGTAATTTTTCTTCCTTCAGATTGCTGACCTATATTGCTGAAATTTGAATGTCAAGATCTAAAGCATGCGTTCTTTAGCAGAAATATTAGTCTAAATGAACACATTTTCTTCATTAGGACACTTGGTTGGAATGGGAGGAGGGGAAATCTACCTACCAGTCAATTTCCTGAGCTTCTTTCCTGAATATGCTATCAAAGGAATATTGAATGGTGGAATTTTCTTAGGAGGGGGTCCCAGATATCATTGCCATCATCATCTCTAACATTTATATACACTTACTATGTTCCCAGAGCTTTACAATTACTATCTAATTTGATCCTCACAACAATCCTGGGAGGTAGATACTATTATTATTCTCCATTTTCCCAGATGAGGAAATTGAGGGAAATGATGTTTAAGTGACTTACCTAGGGTCACATAACTAGCAAATGTCTGAGACTAGAGACTAGTGAGCTCCAATCTTCTTGACTCTAGGCTGGTGCTCTGTCCATTGCTTTGCTTTACATCCCCAGTCCATGACTACTTTTCCATAATATTCCTAACAAAGTGCTTTCTGTTCAAAGATCTCTGGAATATCAGAAAACCCACAAGCGCCTGATTCTATCTCTTCTACTTTTAGGCAGCTTTAACGTTTAGAGGGCAACGATAGAGAGACAACTCAAATGGGAGTCAGAAATTCGACCACTTTCAAATACTATGTATGTGGTGTTGAACAAGGTATCTCGGTGTCTCATTTTGATCTTTGGTGAATTGAAGTGTTTGGGCAAAATGGCCTTCGATATTTCTTTTAGCTATCAGAGTATGGAGTTTTCCCTTCTGCTGACCTCTTTACAATAGCTGCTCATTGCTTCTATTTGTTCTCCAGGGCCATGAAAAACACATCTAATCTGCACATGACATCTTGTTCCCTACAAAACTAACTGAGCATCAATTTCTCCATGTTAGCTGTCCAAAGGAAGTGATCATTCTATAAAGACGCTCCTTCCCTGTATATCCCAAAGATGATTATGATGAAAGGGAGGCAGAATCACAAAGAGATTCCTCCTGAGTTACAACACATCACATTGTTAAACACGGGTTTATACACTCTATGGGGGTGCAAGTAGGAATGGATATGGCAGCCATCCCCACCACTACTACTGCAGTCCTTTTGCTGGATGACCAAATATGGTGCACTCAGATACAGAGGACTGAATAGAAAACTGGAACATAGATTCATTCCAAACCGGAAAGATATTACATCTAGAGCATTATCAACTCTTCATTAATAGAGCTGAGAAGCTACATCATTGGCATTGGCTAAGTTGGCTCCTTTTGATGGGCAGAGAAACCAGCTCTTCCATGGAAACAAAAGGCATACATACTGCCCCGAAGGACAGAGGTCAGTCTAGGGGCTGCCACTACGACTTACCAAATAGCAGCAGTTAACAGTATGCCTCCACTGTTTGCTAGAAACAGTTCTTAAATGAGGTTACTCACTAAAGGGCTGAAAGGCATCTAATTAAATCTGCTTTTCTTCAAGCACCAGCTCTTAGAAATTTTTTTAATTGTTCAATTTTAATGTTTTTCTGTCTGGATTAACTACCAGAATTATAATTGGGACTATTTCAGCTAATTTATTGTAGGTTAAATAAGCTTTTGTGGGTTAGCCTTTGAACCTAACCATGATTTATAACAATGTTCCAATGAGAAATTCTTTCCAGATTTTAAGGAATCCACAAAGGATGCTTTAGAACAGGGGTTGGCAAACTCTGGTCCCCAGGCCAAATCTAGCCTGCCACCTATTTTCATGAGATAAGAAGAATTTCTAAATTTTTAAAGGAAAAGAATTTCTAAATGAACACAAAGTAAAAGCCATGCTTAGCCCAATCATACAAAATCAGGTGGGGACTATGTTTGTTTTATAGGTCATAGATTGCTGACCCCTGTTTTAAAATACAAATGCTTCATTAGAATTTAAACTCCTTGAGGACAGGGACTATAACCCCAGTGATTCGCACAGTATTTGCCTGGCACATAGTACAGAAGGGACTTAATAAATCCTTATTGGTTGATTTAGAGAAGGGAAACAGTCGTACAGAATTCTTCTGCCTTCATTGATGAATTGTGTGACCTTTTAAAATAAGTTACTAATAACCAATTCTATACAACCAAAAGATTTCTAAAGTCGAGAACAGACCATTTTAGAAAGCATGTCATCTAAATTTGTCATTTTTCCCCAATTTATAAATTTGCATTCTATGGGATAAAGTTGCCTCAAGTACCAAGAACAAAATATTAAACATCGAGATACTATATAAAACAGAAAATCATCAGTTAACCACCACAAATATCAACTATAAAATGTCAATTTAAAAATACATGCCTAGAAACATTTTGTTTCCTTTTAAAAATGAAACCCACAGATCATAAAACATGCTTCTGTTTATTTCTGGGTTGTATATCTTTTTTCAATACCTAATAAGTCCTTTAGTTTAATGAGGCTTTAGGGGCATAGCCCTTCAAAGAAAATACTAATTTCTGCTATGTACCTCTAAAATCCTATCAATCTAAAGATAAGACTGCAACAACGACAATTTATAAAAAGTTGAGCAGCATCTGAACAACAAAGGTTTTTCTTTTTTTCTTTTTTTTGTGCTTAGTGAGGATAGATTTACTAATAATTCAAGAAATGTCTAGCTTTCAACAAAGCACACTGAACTAAAATGCATTTCAAGATCTAATCCTGGAAGGGAATCAGACCTAAAAGAGGTACCTGATATATGATATTCTTGTGATTTGGGGTTTTTCTTATCCACTTCTTCCACATTGTCTCCCAAACAGCCCGCTCCCTTCTGGTTATCTATATTTTAGATAAAGAATGCTCCAGGCAGCCTACAGACTACCTTACACCACAGAAAAGTCATACAAAAGTGGGTTCTCTCAACCCCCAAACATATATAGATTTGCAGAATAATCTCAATCTGAATGATCACTATGATAAGACACAAATCAAGTATGGTCCTTGAGATGAAAATTTTTCTTTTAGAAAATTTATCGATACTGTCTTGAATTTAATATTTTCTTTCATAAAATCTGACCTAATTTTGATAAAAGAGTAAAGCTTGGCACAGCTTTCTGTACTGTAGCTGTGAGCATGGTAATTCTTTCTAAAGAGCTCTATCCTCAATAATAAGATATTTTTAAAGTAGAAAGTTGAAGCCTATGATTTAATACATTAATGCTTTACTTCCTTTTAGCTGCTTCTCTATAATGCTACAATAGAAATTCTCTCCATAGAATTCTGGGAAAATTCATAGGGAGCTATTTGGTTATAATGTAATGATCCCTGATATAGTCATTTACAACGTTCAAAGAAAACATGGTCTCATTTGGTCCTCATCACTGTCTGAAGTAAATTTCTCTGTCTCCAGTGTCGCTCTCTTGACATTATCTCCTGACCTGGAGGTCAGATACCACTGAGAAAATTGAGCTATAGATCAGCTGCGGGAAAAGGGAAGCTAAGAGTCACAAGACAGGAAGTAGAGCTTAGTCCCCAGGACTGCTTCCCACCCTGGGCAGTGTAGACCAATTAAAAAACTATGGTTGGCTACTGAGACATCAGGTGTGAGCACAGTCAGAAGAGAATAGGCTTGATAAATGAAGGCAGGTATGGAGCTCCAGGTTGGAACTTCCAAGTTTCCTGGTGACTACTCTCCTCAGTGTCCCTGTGCTTAGGGACCCAAAATGGCGGCCACAGTGTAGCCAGCTAAGTACCTTTTCTATCTTTCTCCTATTTTTCCCTCTTTTCCCTCCTCCTACTTTTGATTTAATAAAATTACTAATTCTAAGGACCAGTCTCTTAATTTCACCCTTAACATAACAAACCTATAAAGGCAAGGATTATCATCTCAATTTTTACAGATGAGCAAAGTGAGGCTTAGAGAAATTAAGAGGCTTGGTTACAAGGTTACGTTGCTAGAGGGTCTTTTGAATTCCAGACAATGCTCTATTTTCACTACTCATAAGATATGTGTGTGAACATATGAGTGTGTCTTTGCAAACATCGTTAAATTAAGTAAAACTATGTTCATATGCCCTTGATTGCTTTCCCAAGTTTGGGATTCATATCTCCAGCTGGCTAAATGATGTTTTCCCCCTGGTTATCAATGGTACCTCAAACTTAATATGGCCAAAACAGAGTCCATTATCTTTTTTGCCATAATTAACTAGTAGCTAACATTTATATGGCACCTACTATATGCCAGATACTCTACTAAGTGCTTTACAATTATCTCATTTGGTCCTCACAACAACCCTTGGAAGTATGCTATTATAATCACCATTTTATAGATGAGGAAACTGAGGTTAAGAGATTTGCCTAGAATCACATAGTAAGTATATAAGGCCATATGTGACTTCAGGCCTTTCTGACCCCAGGCATGGTACTCTCTTTACTTTTCCACCTGGCTGCCCAGTTTTTCTATCAATACTATCATCCCAGAAACTTGGTGCCATCTTTGAATTTCCCTTCTCCTCCACCTCTCACATGTAATCAATTCAGTTCAAGAAGTGTGGTTATCCAATATCTCCTCAGGGTTAGCCATGGTGCTAGGGAGGCAAAACTAAAATGGAACCATCTCTGAACTTACAGGGCTCATAGTGTAAATGCCAGGGGTGTACTTTATCCCATTCTCTATTCCTGCTGTCATCTAAATGATTCCTTGCAGGAGCCACCAAGAGGTCTCCCTACCTCCTTTCAAACCATCCCTGTCCCAACCAGTACTAACACTGTTGACACAGTCTATTCCCAAAACAGGAAGTTAGAGTTTTATAAGAGGGATCCAAGCCTTCCACAATCTGGGGCCACTCTACAGTTCGAGCCTTTTTTTCTCCTTTTAGGTACATTATGGTTCACTTCAACTAGACACTCTACTATACATAACCTGCACTTTCCTACCTCTGTGATTTTCCTCATGATTTTCCAAATGCCTACAAGAACTTCATCTATCTTTATGCCAGCCCCTTGACCCCAACCTGATGAAATCCTATCCATCTTTTTAAAGCCCAACTCAAAAAACATTATCTGCAGTAATTCATCCTTGACCTCCTCTCGTGCTGGAAGAAATGCCTTTTTTCCCCCATGGTGGACTTCAGACAGCATTGTCTTCATCTCTTTTATGTACTTTTCAGGTATTGTCTTGGGTTCGTTCTTTATGAATATATTTGCCTACTATCTGTAACATATAATATCAGAAAAATGAGTTTCAATAAACCCACCTTTCCAAAAATGTAGCACAATGCTTTATATGCTCCATGTGCTTAGTAAATATTTGACGAACTGAATTTGAAAATTCAGTCTGTATTGTAAAACCTTTCTTTTTACAAAAATATTCTTATTGTGACATGTGGCCCGCAACAAGTGAATCTAAAGTAACGGTCATGATAAACACTTAACACAAAGAGAACTCCAGCTATCAGCATGCCACTTCATTTAGAGCAACTAATTATGTCAGCGATATTCTTAGGTTTGTCCCTTTTAAATCTTCCTAAGGAATCAGATGTCTCGGAGGAGTAGCTAAATGCATTCTACAGATTGGAAGGCAAAGGATGCACTGGCAAAAATTTAGGAAAATGGAATAAAAATAATAGTATTAAAGTCATATGTATGAAACAGAACATCTAATAATATATCTGATGGGCAGCTAAGGACCAGGACTACCCATAAATATCTAGAGTAGCAACAACTAGCTATAGAAAACACACTGGTTCTACTCTTTACAAGGAGGTATTTCTCAAATCACCTCAAAGTATGATTACTTATATTTACTGGTTTCTGCTTTTTCTGACATAATCGCTCTTAGAATTATTCTGTAAGCAAGACTTTAGAAGTCTCTAAAAATTTTCCTTTATTAATTTGACCATTCTATATTACAAGTATTTTCTTGTTTTATTATTCTAAAGTTCTTCAAATACCTGTTTACATAAAAATAACACGAATGTCTAAAGAAGATCTTTTTAGCCACTTTTTTCTTAATTTTTTTTCTTTTTTTAATATTTTGAACTCTTTTTTTCTTAATATTTTGATAACTGCATTTGGTATCATTGGTTTTTTGTGCCAAAGTATTTTATTTTATCCATCTAAAAACATTCAGAGAACTGGTCCAAAGGCTTCAGTCTGTTAAAGAGACCCTTGCCACAAAAAGCCAAGATCTCCAAAATTATTTCAATGGAAGACAGTCGTCATTGTCAGATTGAAAAATAACAGCCCAAACATAACTGATGATTTAGTAATAATGTCACATAGCACAATTATTTAATATAGAACTATTGAGGAAAAATAAAATAATCATCACGGGGTTCATGATGTCCTGGGGTTTCCCCAGAACAGATGGTGGGAAGAGCCTAAAGCTATAAAAGTAAATTAAATCTCTATCTTAAGCAATTTGGAAAACAACATAAAAAGCTTTAGGCCATTATATTTCCTAAATTCTACATAGGTGACTAGAATCAGGAGGGAAACCAATTGTGCTCATGGTAGTAAAGAAAAAATATATGTTGTCTCTGATTTACCCAAAGGATGTGTTGTTTAGGAATCTAAATTAGGTGAGTATTTTAAAATAAAAGTATCTTTCTCCCTAATTAAAATCAGTTTGCTTACGATTATCTTTTTCAACTTTCTGTTCACTATAAAAACAGAACCTTCTTCAGTATCACTAAATTAATTCTTAAAGGACAGATTTTTTGTTTTGTTTTAGAGAAATATATATACACACACACACATCCAATGAGCTATAAAAACCACCAAAGAGATGAAAAACATTCCCTGCCTGGTAATGTATGTTTTATCAACCTGACAGGTAGGTTTCATACTGATTTCTGCACATTTTACAATATTAGACTATTGATGAATTTAAGAAATGGGCAAAGAACCATTTGCGAATCTTGTTCATTTAGCATACATTCGGAGAGAGCGCGTTTCTATGAAGGGAAATTGCCCTTTGAAAATCTTTCAGGTTTAATTTTCAGTACAATGTATGTTGCTTTTCTGGGACCTCCACATTGACTCTATTACTGCTGTCTTCAGCAGCATGAAAGAAAGAGTTTAAAGAAATATTTCAACAACAAAAAATGCATGAAAGAAAGCTTTCATGCTTATGAAACATGGTTGAAAATTTAATTTCACTGACTATCAGGCCAACACATGCCTTGTAAATGAACACCTCCTTGTTACTAATTTTGGACTATTTTACTGTTCATTTAAAAAAAGTAATTCCAGCAAAACTCATCTGAACAGCATAAAGCTCTTGGTATTTTAAAACATTTTGGAACAATTACTTTGATGGGAGCTCTTGACAGTTAAATGACTCTGTTAAATGAATGTTATAGAAGACACATAATGATTTTTAGTGAAATATTGAATTTAACTAAAAATGAGGAAAACGAGTCATAAGCACTATGGGTATATTTGAATAATAATATCTTGCTTCTAAAGATCAATGTATTATATATTATTTTCTAATAATCATGCTATCAGCGAGTCAGGTCACATGTATATTTCTCTTTCTACACTATTTATTGGTTTTCTATTATTGTTGTTGTTTCCTTATCTGGGAACCCAATAGGGACATCTCTAATTCTTCCCTCAAAACATTTTCTTTACACTGGAATATCATTTTCCTTTTAGGGAGTAATGGAATTATCTGCCAGTTCTCAAGTCTTCTCATTTGTGTTCTTGTAATTGTAGTTGCGCTCTGTCTCTCTCTCTCTGTCTCTCTCTCTCTGTCTCTCTCTCTGTCTCTCTGTCTCTCTGTCTCTCTCTCTCTCTCTCTCTCTCTCTCTCTCTCTCTCTCTCTCTCTCTCTCTCTCTCTCTCTCTCTCTCTCATTGGCTCCTTGGGATTCCAAAGTAAATAATCACAAGTCTGAAATATTATGCTCACAAAAACTGTCAAATTATGGTAAAGCTGGCTTTTTTGGAATGCTTTCATTTAGCATTCTTTTTAAAATGACATAAAATATTAGACAGAATCAATGTTTTACATTTGTATAACTGCCTCAGAAAAGAAATAATGAAATAATAAAAGTTTCATCATTCCATTCCCCCTTTTTACCAAGTGCAAATGTAAGAGAGCAAATGCACGATTCTTCATGTGAAACTATTGAGAGGGAAAAGGGAGAAGCTATGAGGAGTACTTTTCCTATCTACACTGGTGCTGACATGCCTTTACAATGTAATTTTACAAAACTTTATTGTCCTCCCAAATTTCCTTTGCTTTTCAAGTATATTCTCTTCACTACGCCAATAAAGGCAGGCTCTCTCTTTACCTTTAATGACCAGATAAAATGCCATCCCTTTTTAGAAACTGTCATCCATCTACAAGCCCAAAGTCATTCTTTGAATTCTCTGAGTAATCTGAATCTTTCTCATATTCATTCAAAATCTATTTTGTATAAAACTGATTTGTGTACATCTTATCTCTCTAGAAAGGTAAGTTTTATAAGTTCTGTCAGAGCTTACGTAGTATTCTACTTATCACTTGCTTCTCCCTCAGGGCATACTTTACATAGAGCTGTACAATACTTTTTTTAAAAAATTTAAACTTTAAATTTTAAAAATTTTAAAATACTTTTTTTAAAAATTTACTTTCTGCAGTAAACAGAAAAGTAGAAAAGACAACGTCATACATGGAGAACAGTGTTTCCTGATGTACAAAATAGACTCTGCCATGGGAAACTATTTTTAAAAGGTATAATTGTAATGTCTCATTTCTTAATAAACAGAAGAGCCTAAGATGTCTGACAAACTAGATATTACTCAGAAAGCTGGATGAAAAGGATCGCTGAAGATTTCTTTTTTCAGATGATGGTGGGAAAGAGAAGGTAATTTGAAGGGTTGTTAGCAAAATGTTTTGCTGGGAAAGGCTCTGAAGTGCTTACTGTATATGGACATTTGCTGATCACAGGTGGGTAAACTCACTCATACTAGTTCACTTAGAAGATACTCTCTGTAGTACTTTACACTTTTTCCTGCTTAAAGACACAGCTGCTCTTAATAATTATCTTTTCTCCTTGGTGCAAAGAGATTATTTATCCTAAGCCTGCTGACATTCGCAGGAGTTTTAGCTTTCTCCACTGAAAATGTAGATGATTGAAAGGATATTGCTAACACCTGCATAAGAAATTCAATGACTCCATGGTATGTAAATTTAATTATTTTCTTTTTTTCCATGGTTTTTTAAAAAACATTTCTGAGATTTAGAAAAAGTCCTAGCAGCATCTTTTCATTTAAAAGTGGTTCAGTGGTTCACTGAACAGGCTGACACACAATTTCATAGGGTGGGTGAGTGGGGGAGCTCCACCTTTAATCTAATTTGTGCTTTCAATTCCCAGCTAATGTATCTGGGGAATCTGATGTCTGCATTTACTAAGAGACATCTGTAATGCATAGAGCCAAGCCCTCTGCAATTTCATGAAGCATAGGTGAAAAATTAGTCTAGATTCCTGCAGCTGCTATGCAACATAGCAGAGATTTATCAATTTCTCCATATACTCACAGATGTAGAAATATTCCCGGCCTGGCCTGAACTCAAATCCTAGAGAAAAGGGAGTGAAGAGCTGGAATTTTTCAGAAAATTTCAGTGGTCCATTTGGAGAATGTGGTCGATTACATTCCCACCTCTTGAAACCTTTGGAGGTATGGTCACAGGAGCTATAGCCATCAAAGTTCACCATGTAGAGGACATAGCGTTCTGTCTTGTCTTCAGGGACTGAGTCCTCGTAATGAGGGCAGAACACATCCAGGTAGTCATTAATACAGACATCGATGTGGTAATCCCCTCTCTGGAATCTAAGATAGAAGGAGAAAAGGATCCGATTATTCACAGGCAGAGCTGTCAATCCAGAGGTAGGATACTATACAGTGGAGTTACTTTACAATGTGGAAGTTAAGTAGGGGAAGATCTACCACTCTCATCTTACCATTGTTAGTGCATGAAATCATTGCTCTGAGTGTTGGGATTTGTGTGTATCGTGATTTGAGTTACTGTGTATTCCAATCCAAGTAACTGTAAACTGTTACAGTAGAGTTTGGATTGCCCTACCTTTGGTTACCCTGCATGGAACATTCAAATCACATTTGAAGTTTTAAGTGTAGACTTTTTCAAGTTCCCGAGTTACTTCTGTAGTAATTGTAGCCAATGTTCAATTGTCGGCATTAATCAAGTGGCAGGATAAAACAGTATCACATATAAATAAACTCCAAGCTTCATTTTATTTCATTCTCCCCTTTCTCCTCTCTGCCTCATATCTCTTTCGAAACTAAATTTTAAAAGAAGACAAAATGTTCAATTTCTATTGCTTTTTCTAATTTACCTTCAGGAGACTGAATGGTTAGTAGTGAAAGGGAGAACATCAAGAGCACAAGCAATAAACCTGAATTAGTCTTAAGTCGTCAGATACACATAAACACCCATCAGTTCTGGTGTACAATTTAATCAAGTTTTTTCCACCAATCAGTTCAACACTTTCCCAAATATACCAAGTCAAATCAGCGTAGGAATTGGTAGGAAGTGTAATGGGGGGGGGGGTGGGGGGGGCTTAAAAATGAGTTCCACTAGGGTTGGAGGTATTACCTCTAAAATCTTATAATTTTTTAATCCACAAAATTGTTTTCAGCAGCAACTAAAAATAAAGGGTTCATTTTAAAGTGCTTCAAGCATAGATAACCATAATGAGGCAGTATAATGAAAAGAAACAGTAATCACTTCATTTTGAGTTGCAAATTAACTGTTCTCAGACTGAGGTACTGCTAAAAACAAAACAAGACAAATATCCTGGCTCAAAAGATATGATAGAATCTTCAGAAATGCAAGGACTTCAAAGGTTTCGAGTTCAACCTTCTATCTAAAGCAGGAATTTATTCTTCAGTGTTCCTTAAAAAGCCTGTCCTATGCGTAAATACTTTTAGTGGTTATTCAGAGACAGACTGTTCCAAACCTGGACAGATCAAACTATTCGAAAGTTATTCATTATACACTATTGAAATGGATTCCCCCATGTGATTAATTTGTTGACTCTAGTTGTCACTTTTATTTTCTCTTCCCCAAGACACACCTTTAAACATGTGATAACCATATTCTCCATGAAGAACATACCCAGGTCCTCAAATTGTTCATCAAATGACATTATTTTCAGAACCTTCACATGGTATGACCTTCTTCTCTACAGATTCCTTTCACCAATGTCCTATTTAAAGTATGGTACCAGACTGGAGAGGAACTATTGATTACTTGTCTTGATATAATTCCTGCACTTTGTTTAAACACATCTTAAGATTCCATGTTATCTAGAAACCAGAGTATAACATCTTTTCCTTTTGAAGAAAGCCAAGCAGAGCTAAAAAATGACAACCACTTCTTAGAACATATTCAAATTAGGAAGGGGGGGGGGAATCAACCAAAACACAAAGTTCATCCTTACTTTTTCCCCAAACAAATCAAATAGAAGTCCTATCAATGATAGGACTTCCCAAATACTATTCTCAAATGTGAAATTATTATTTTATAAGGAGATCCTAACACCATTTGTCCCTCGTGGTTTTCAGAATAATCACACTTTAACTTAAAAGAAGTTTAAAATTCTATACTTCTATAATTGGGAAGGAAATTGAAGATAATATAGATCAATAGTCTCCCATTACAGATGTTAAATTATTAACTATAGGTCATATACAAGTGTCAAAATCAGGAACAAAACAAATCTCTGGAATCCAAGTTCAGCATCTCATCAAGCATATCAATTTTTGGATGCTAAATAACAGAATACTTATCCTGGGACTTTTTTCCTTTAGTGAATGCAAAACAAAAGCAAACCCCCTTCACCAAGCTATATCTCTTTCCTTGCTGCACAGATAATTCAGCTATTGATAATTATATTTACAAGCTGTCCTATGATCATTTCATTTATTATTGGCAATGCCTTGTCAAGAGGCAAGGAAGCCTATGGTGCTTTTAAAAGATTTTTAAAAAGCAATGTAATATTGCTGCCAAAGTATAAAAAGGAGATGCTGCAATGTTCAGCTAAAAGGATGCTGGGATATGAATCTTCAAACACAGAATAATTTGACAGTTCTGAATGAATGCCATAGGAGAGATGCAGCACTGTCCAGATGCACTTTGCATTATCATAATTTTTATTTAGGTTGCTATTGATGACAATTTTAAAAAACGCATTTATTGGTGTTTTCTAACTGTCACTTTTAGTTCCTGGAGCTGGATATTATTTAAAATTGGAAAATTGAAATAGCTTTTCCAAATGTTTGAACCAGCCCAAGACCAGAAAAGACCTTCAAGAGACCCCATACTTTAACTCAGATTTCACGAACTGTCACAAGTATTTTGCAGCACATATTTCATTCTCTTCCTAGTACTGACTGTAAAATGTTATTATTCTTTCATGTGGCAAATATGACTATTGTATCTCAATGTAGAGCTTTCCAGTCAGCTTTTATTTCTGGTGCTTGTTTCTCCTTCTTCTCCTTCTTATTTTTAATTGCTCCATGCACTGAATATACCTTGAAATAATGACCTAATAGTACAATTACCAATAAACCTATTTAAACATGGTCTTCGGGTACAGAATGAGACATATTTTTTGGATAGGACCAATGCAGGAATTTGTTTTGCTTGATATTGAATATTTGCTACTAGGGTTCTACTTTTCCTTTTTTTCCCAGTGGGAAGGGAAGGGGAATGGAGGGAAAAATAGAATTTTATTCATTGGAAAAAGTCATATAAGTTTTTAAAGGTAATATCCTCTTATTTGATCACCCTGCCTCAAGCCTATCCTTGGCTCTCCATATAGCCATCAAAGTAATTTTCCCAAAGTACAGGCCTGAAGATATTATACTGTGCTCAATGAATCCTATTACCTCTTGGTTCTCTTTTACCTCGATGATTAAATATAAATTCCTCTGTCTGGCATTTAAATCTTTTTTCCCATACAGTCTTCTTGTGCATGACTTTTCTCCATAGAATCCTACAGTCCAGACATAATGCCCTACTTGTTGTACGTCACTCACAACACTCTGCCTACTATATCTAGGCTTTTGCACCGTTATCTCCTACACCTTGGATTTTCTTTTGGCTCATCTTGACCTCTTGAAATCTTTGGTTTACTTTCTGCAAGAAGTCTTGCCTGATAACTTTAGGTGCTTGACCTTTCCTCCCCAAACTATCTGGTCCTGAGTTTGTATATATTCTTTGTATATGAAATGTTGTCTACTCCATCCTAATGTAAAATTTTTATCTACTTTTGGTTTTGTATCTCCCGTGCTTGTCATAGTGCTTGGCGCATATAAGCATTTAATGAATGCTTATTGAACAATGGATTGATTGATTTTTGATTCATTATTTTATGTTACAATTGACCTTACTTCCATTATTACTAACATGTGCTCTTATGGCAGTGATATAGACAACTGGAGAGTTTGATTCCTAAAAGAAATGCCACTCATAAAGTCGATTTAAGTGTAGTAGCATCTTAAAAATCTTCCCTCCAAGTTCACCTTTTTGTTAATTATTTTCTCTTAGGAGATTCTTTGCATTCAAAATTTATATGGAAGAAAGGAAGGAAGGAAAGAAAGAAGGAAATGGCGACTCATGTAAGAAAAAGAAAAATGGTGCCTTTTCTCAAGAAACATATATTTTAATTGGGGAGGTAAGTGAAGAGTGAGAGGTATAGAAAGAAGGTGCCTTGCATGGTGAAGTAGGGAGAAGGGTGGGCATACCTAGGCAACTCCACAAAATAAAGATTCTAGGAGGAGCTTGCCAAATGAATAGGGTGAGAGGGATGCTTGTATTAATGGAGACTGGCCCATAGGAGTAGAAGGCTCAATATTCCTACTATAGTGGAACTAAATTATAACTTTTTAAATTCAAGGACTATTATTCTGAAGAGGAAGAGAAATGATATTTCTAAGACTAAGGAAGCATTTGATTAGCTACTGATGATTCGAATGTCAGGGTACTTTTCCAATCCTCCCTCCAACCCTTACTCCTAATATCAAACCACCCAATATTAAAACTAAATCCTGTAATAATGAATTTGCCAGTCTTTCTTTTTTACTTTTCTTATATACACTTTAATATTAGAATACAACATTTTTCTTTAAATGAGATAACGTATTAGTCTCCGTTGAAGGAGTGTATAGTCAGAACTGCAAAAAAAGTGAGGAAGAATAGAATAGATTAGCAAATATGTTTTGTGAGAATATGTGAAAAGAAGCAGTCCCTGTTTGTAACAAAACAAGCTTCCTCCTCTTTCCCTTCTGCTACTCTTGTCTACACAGAATGTAAACCTTATGCTTCCCTAAAGCCTCTCTCACAACAGATGTTCTTTTTGTGATCCTCAAGAAGTTACAGTGGAAACTACATATCTTCAAGGGAAGCTTAGGGCAACATGAGAATATTAGCGCCCATAACATCTCTACATTATATTTCTTTTCTCACCTTTACCCTCCTTTCAAAATATATGCATACATGCAGAAACCTTATATAAAACATGCAAAACCACATCGTTTTATCTCATTTGATCCTCACCACAACCCTAAAATATTATTCAATAGTATTATCTCCATTTTAGAAATAAGGAAGCTGACAATTAGCAATTTGCTTTAAGCGCCCACAGCTACTGTCAAGAGATGGAACTTGAATCCAGACCTTTCTCGATTTTTGATTCAGCACTCTTCCTCTTTATCACACATCCTATCTTTTAAATGTACCTCTAATTAAGTTTTGTTAAAGGACAATTCTGTATTACTGAAATTTCCACTACTATAAAAAACTAGTAATAAACAATGCTATGAGGCAGTATGCTATAATGTTATAAGAATACTATATATGTTAAGTGGTTCCAATCCAGTTGTTTTCATCACCAGTATGTATCAGTAAAACTCCCATTTTAGAAACACAGAAGAAAAACAGCTGCTCGATCACAAGGGTTGATGGGGATATGGACTCTAAATGATCACCCTAGTGCAAACATCAACAACACAGAAATAGATTCTGATCAAGGACACATGTAAAACCCAGAGGAATTGTGCATCAGCTATGGGAGAGGGTTTAGGGAAGAGCAGGGAAAGAACATGAATCTTGTAACCATGGAAAAATATTCTAAATGAATTAATTAAATAAAAATTTCAAAAAATTTAAAAAATTTAAAAATAAAACTCCCATTTTTATGAGTATAGAATAGTTGATACTTTTAAGAAAATTGTAGTGATGTCACCTCTTTCTCTTTTGTCAGAAGTGCACTGAATTGACAGTTATTTCCCCTTCCCACATGAACTACTTCTCCCCAAATATATCTTCTACAGAGAGACACAAGACAACAGTCAAAATATTTTGAACCTTATTTTGTTGCTCTATGCATAAATGCAAATGCAAATACTGTGTTTGTTTTGGGCTTTATTTTTGGTATTTCCATGAAAGTCCTGACATAAATTCAGTATCTGTAGGTCATTGAAATAGGGCATACTTTACTTAATATAGATGTTTACAATGCAATAATGGCTTTATAGGCTAGCCCAGCCCTTTTTTTACTTTTTAAAATTAAATATCAAATCCTATTTTGAAAAATATCACAACTCACACTAATTGCCCATTATCATAATCATGGATTAAAAACCAAAATAGTTTTTGATTATTGCTTTCTCCATACAAATCACATTAGTCATAATATCTTTTAGTTAATGTACATCACAGGAATAGCACCTGTCTTAAAAGAGGCTACATTAAAAGCTTCCTCCTCTAGTGTCCTGCTTTCACTCATTTGAAGTTTATTTTCTTAAGCTCCAAAGTAAACAGAATTAACATGGCAGACCCTAACACAAATTGCAGTGGAAGCACAGGAAGCTTCCTAATTGGTTCTAAACAGCTTAGATCAGCCTAAGGCACATAGTGAATTCTTGGCTTTTAAAAATGTGTCAGTAGCAAAAGGCTTAACCATGATTGCACAAAACTAACAAACACAGAGCACTTTAAATACTTTTTTCCAAGAAAAAATAATTAACATTTGGAGACATAATACAATGGCCCTTCCCCAATGATAAAAAAAAAAAAGTTTGCAGAACCTACAGAATGATGCTTTCCCCAACAAATGGCAATCTCACCCTCCTTCCATCAGCCACAGCACTGTAGAAAGTAGTATATTTAACACTGCACCTGTCATTTAAATCCAGATTCATAGAAAAAAGATGAAGAAAAGATCAAAAAGGTTATCAAATCCATCCTGTTAGGATTGGATTAAGCCAACTGATTATGTTCAAGAAATGTCAGGCTCAATCAAATAAGCCACCTGCCAAAATGCGTTCCCCATAGCTTTTTTTAAAAATCCTATTAGGAGATGAGGCTTCAGTTTGGGCTTTGTTTCATGATAATAAAAACAAATCTCCTTCACACAAAGACTCCTTGGAAGAAGAAGAATTTAATAGCACTTAAATGCGTTAACAATGCCTAAATACGAGGTGAAATGGTGATGATGGACAATTCATGGTGAACGCTGCTAACTCAAGCTCTATATTTGGTCCATATAAATAAATGATAAAACAACGAACTCTACCTAGCACTCAGCAACTCATACTTCCAGCACAAGCTGTGTCCAAACCTTGCCGTGCAAACATGAGGAAAGCAGGTAATTTCTCTAAACCTCAGTTTCTCTGTCTGAAAAATGGAGATTCTTGCTCTACCTAACTTACAAGACTGCTGGAAAGTTCAAATCCGTTAATGTTCGTAAAGTAATTTATAACTATAGAACAGTAGTCAAATGATCATACCAGATACCTAGAGAGTATTGAGCTATTCTACACTAGCTGTGGTTTAACCATCGTTCTGAAGGCAGAGAGAAAAAGGTGCTAAAGATGCTGTTTTAGGGCCTCTTTTCTCCCTTCGGTCTTCATTACCACAAATTCTTTGATGAGACTCACCAAAGATATAATTTTCCTCACCACATTGCCAATATAATGAAGTTATCTGAGCTATGACGTAAACTATGGAAAAAAGCAGTATTTAAAAAGGAAACTAGCAATCACTAGTGCCTCTGTTTCAAAACAGCGTGACTTGATGGGAGATGATGGCCTCAAGAAGAGGGGCCCAAAGCATCAATTGCAAAGAAGACAAGTGATCGTCATAACTGTTCATTCTAGCAGTAGCTAAAAAACTTACTATGCCAAGAGTGGGAGACAACTTAAGTACCTAAGGCAGAGTGAAAGTTCTTCTCTTGTCATTAAGTCCTCTATTCAATTACTATTTATTGGGATAATTAAACACTGGAAAGTGATGCCAGGCTAATTGTTAGATTATGATAATTACATGTCTTTGCTATGCTACAGCTGATCAAAATAAGATGTGGTCCCATGCACTTAGCTAAAGCTGCTCTGTAATTGTCAGACTTCCAGAGAAAGGCTCCTCATTTGTTACTCGTTCATTACAAATCAGGCAGAGAAGCTTATTATTTGTAAAGTTTCTTTCTTATTCTCCCCCCCCCCCAACAGTCTGCTGGAATAAAACTCCCAAAAGGTTAAGCCCAAACTTTTGCCTCTGACTGGCTCGCTTCCATCACAATTACACAGCTGAGTAGCATCAGGCTCCTGTGTTTGAGAGGGTTCTTTGGGCTGCTTCAGAATACCCAGCAGCCACCTACCACACTGGCAGGAAGACCCAAGGCCTCTGTCAACTGTGAAACATTTCACGGGGAATCACATAAAGGACAATGAATTCTTTGACATTCTAGACCAGAGATCTTTTTCCAATTCTTTAGTTCTAGACCATATTGCTCCAGTTTGGTTCTACTAATAGCATCAGCAGAGGTTGATTCACCGTAGATCAGTTGTGCACTTTTTCCAATCTAGGGATTCAGGGTCCTGCTTGGGAAGTCCAGAATCAACCTGGGGATGGGGTTCTTGAGAGGGAACTTCCGGTGTTGCTGCATGCACTTTCCAAACTCGACTTCAGTCTCCGGAGAGGGAATCCAAACCAATCCATTCTCCCTTGAAACTTTGGCATGAGGAATGGCTGACCTTTCTAGAGTCGCTGCCAAAAGCATGGACAATATTCGTTCTCATTATCATGATGGGAACACAAAGTCATCCTCGAGAACAGTTGACCTCCAACATGTCCACCACTGAGCATCCAATTCTATTCCTATGAATCAGGCAAAAAAGATTTCTGTGGTCTCTGCCAGGAGGCAAAAGTAGGAGTTACACAAACTTCTTTGAACTAAGCAATAAGGCTGAAAGCACTTCCACACTTGCCAATATTTGTAGATTCATAATACAATTCATCTTCAATCTATAATCGACTCCTTCTTTACTAATAAGTCACTTTTTTAGGATGATGGTGTTCTGGAAGTGAAGAGCTGATTGCCGATAGCAAAATCCTCAAAGGAAAGACGGTTAATGATGCCTGGCAAGGTAAAGATGGAGGGAGGGAGAAAAGAGAGTGAACAGGAGGGAAAGAGCCTAGACAGAATTCAATAAACATTTGTTGGTTTCAATGTTAGAGTAGATGGGTGAGGCGGGGGGTGAGGAGAGGACTGCATTTTTTTATTCACAACACTGAGGAAACCCCCCCAAAAAACCCATGTTAACAGATCAAGTACTCTGCTATCTCACAATTTCAGCAAGTCTTTTACCCAAGAGATAAGGCGAAGGGTGCTGTAGAAGTCCTACGATCCCCTTTACCTTTCTTTCGCTCTGACAAGAGGAATATGCTGTGCCACTCTTCTCCACAAATAATGTGAAAGTGCATTCTGAGTCAGAGCAAGTGCTTCAAATACTAGTCTAGGCATTTGTTGCTAGCCTCCAGCTTGCGATTCAAGAGGAGAGAAGTGCTTCAGAATAACACCCAAAAAGGCTTTGTACCACTTAGTAGCTTTATTTCCTTCCCACATTCATTTCATTCATATAAGTAGGTCCTATATTTACTTTTATAGCCGGTACCACCAAAAGACAGCTGCAAGAAAAATGCAATCATAAAAATAAACCCCAAACTAATTGCCCTTCCCTGAGGAGGGAGAAACTTTAAAAAATCCAACCCCCACCATATATTCCCCATCGGTAAATCTGGGCACTCAAGGGATGCTCAAGCAATATCATGCTTTTGCCATCTTAAATATTTGTGTATTTTTGGTGACAAAAAACATTTTCTTCTTTCTTTAAAATAAATGATACTGTCTCAACATCTATGTTGGGAATGGGATAGAAATTCAGAATAAATACGCGTGACCTTCTTCTTGATCTGAAAAATCTTTGGTTCTGCGTTTGTCCCTGAAGGGAAGCATTTGTCTAGTCTGCAGGGTTTCAGAAGCATAGTGATCCCCAGACATGTAAATGATAAAGTGAGAGGGTGATAAGGCGGCACCTCCATGCTGTGGCACATGTCAGCTCACTGATCCTGAAGAGAACAGGCTTCTTGCCACACCAGGACCTTGAATCCCCGTTACTGCAGCTTCTATTTCAGGCCGGATTTTTCACAGCTAAGGTGGCCTATGCTGGTAATGAGAGGGGGGGGAAAGTAAAGCCAGTAGGACTTTTACTTTTTACATTAAATTGTGCTGTTGATTTATTCTGGCTTTAAAAAGAAAAGTCTGGGTTATTACTCTAAAAGGGACAGGAAGATCACCCTGGGATTTAATATCAAATCTGTGATTCATCTCAGAAACAATAACATCGGTGATGATTTTTTTTTGCTAAATTTATTTATGAAATGTGTTCATAGGACCTTAAATTATTATTTAAATTCAAATAAATAAATTCAAAACAAATATTGATTTTTAAATCAAGAGGGAAATTAGATTTACAGATCTAGAATAGGAAGTGCATCTTTCAACACGGTTCTTGGAATGCTAATGTAGAAGTTAATGTAATATTCCCATGAAAATGCTCTCACTTGCTCCTATCCAAGTTACAGAAAACATCCAGTTCATGTTTCTGGAAAGGTTTCGCTCATACTTATGAATCCTAAATATTAGCAGAAAATGTGTGTTTCATACATATGTGCACATTAAACAATAACAAAACAGCTAGAAAAAGGCCACCTCTTTGTGCCTAACCTCCAATATATGTCTATGGGGCATAATAAAATGTGGATCCATGTTGTTAATTGCCATGAGGTATGTGCATTAATGGATGAGGAGAACAATTTTCCATTGTGGCATCAAAGTCATTTAATGAAAGAGTGCTAGACTTAGAGATAAACAGACCCAAGTTCAAATCCTACCTCAGACTCTTTCTGATTCTGTGGACCTCTCTCAGCCCATCTTTTCCTTTGCAGAATGGAAATAATAAGAGCATTTAGGGCCCAAGTCTGTTGTTGTGAAAAACAAATGACATGTACACAAAGTGCTTTGCAAATCTTAAAGTGCTAGCTAAATATTAGTTAATATTGTTATCATCCACAGCATCAGTGTTGTGGCATTCTGCATGTGTATCCATGAAACAGTAGGAGGAACAGGAGCACTCACTGATTTGAGTAAGATGAGCAATATGGCACATTGAGCTTTGGAAAGCTGTGCATCTCATTAAAAAAAACCTGAAAAATCATCATCTGAAAGTATTACCATGGGAAAGGAAACTAAGACACCCCAACATATATAGGGGAGCAAGTGACAGAATGTGGACCAGACAAAAAGAATTCAAATCAGAAACTTGCACTATGCAACTACAATGCTATAAACATAAAGGTACAGCATGTCAAGTTGAAGATATTATCTCATTAGTGACTTAATTTCAACCATTAAGTATTTCTTAGAAGAGTATCACATTGAAGTTGCTTGAGCGGGTCTGTGTCAAGTTTTCAGAAACATTTGAAAGTGGACACATAAACCATCAATGCTATCTGTTGGAAATTAGGTCATTTTTTTTTAATTTACATTCTTTGTGAGGAATTGTTTTGAATCCAATAACTAAAAAAGAATTTATAGAACTCAAAACTGGATATATTACTCCTATTCTTTAATGACGAAATGTATGCCTGCTTTTCCAAGCACTCACTGACTTGAAAAATGGAATTTTCATCTTTAAATTAGCAGTTGTTTATTTATCTACTGAATCCATGAACTTTTCTCAATATAAATTTTAAGCAACCTCGATTCAAAATGAAATTTTGGTCACTGTTGTCAATAGAATTAAAATTAAAAAAATTTAACTTCAGAACACAGTAGTTTATTTATTTTTCATTCCTAAACCCTACAACTATTTTCCAGCACTCAGCTATAACAATGACAAATTTGATGTTCACAGCATGAATTGCTCAAGCCTGCTAACAATAGCTTATAGAAGACCTATTCAAAGAGAGTTCCCAGAAGTCTCTGTACTTTAACAAATTTCACATGAGCCCCTTTTCTGAGTCAGAAGCCTTGGTGTTCCTCACTTGCTACCTGTGTGACCTTAGATAAGTCATGTCACACCCCTGGGCTTCAGTTTCTTCATTTGTAAAAGAAGAAGGTTATAGTAAATGATCTTTAGAATGTTTTCCAACACAAATCTATACTCCAATGATAGAATCGAATTTTTGAAAATTCAGCACATTAAGCTGTTGTCTTTTCAACCCATTTAATAATATGGAGGGTTTTTTTTTCACTCTTGTAAAAGAAAAAAAATTCCAAGCAAGTTTGCTTGTTTTCCTTTAAAAAAATAAAAGGAAAGGGCCCATCTGATTATATTATTGATTGTCTACTACATTAATTATTTCCAAATGAAACGTTTTCCTGTGTTATATCACTCTAGTTCAATACCAGCTTTATTGCTCTAATGAAACAATGCTATAACATAACAATAAAGTACTGATTATAGCTAACCATAATGGAAGTGTTAAAATGTGGCCTAATTTTAAAATGTACAAAGAAACCATAAGATACTAAGTGTATGTACTTGAGGGTATTTTCTTAATTCGTTTTTACTGTCTGGATGAAGAGCAATTTTGTGTCAACAAAGAGACCCAAATATTTTCTTCTCTGTTTTATAATGAAAAACTACAGAGTAGAGTCTGTAGGTTGGAAATTCGGTAGGATTTATAAAAACATGTGATAAGTTCTCTAGTGAATATAAAAGGCAATGTTGGAACTTTTACAAACATCTCTTTTAGAGATTTCAAATCCTAGAGCTCTAAATACTACCAAATATCCAAGTTCTTCTAAATATAGAAAGCATACTGCCACAAATTTGGGTGACCTTAGACTAATCATTTCATCTTCTTTAGGCCTTAATTTCCTTATTTGTAAAATTTGGCTGCGTGTGGGGTCTATTCTAGCTCCAATAAATTAATGAGTTTTTAGGGGCTCCAACACCCATTATAAACATCGCACTGGATCGTGTAATAAAACTGCTGCAAACACAATGATTTTTTTAAAAAATAGAAGTAAAATTTAAGCCTAGAAAAGCAAAGCACATAAGAAATAGTAGCTGATATAGCCAGGTAAAAAATAACTTCTTTAATAACTTTGTTGTAGAACAAGGCTCATAGCTTGAATATTAAAATTTCCATTATTTTCAAAACTGGCCGTGATCTCTATAGCAGCAATAGCAGCAATTATCAAATGGATGTAGGAAGGTTGAATTAGTCTATAGGCACCATTATGTGGAGAATTCTCAAAGTTGCCTCCTTCCCTTCCAATTCTAGTCAAATAGCTTTGAGGCTTAATTCAGCAAAATGAGGCCCCATTCTTCTTCTTCTTTTTTTTCTTTCTTAAAACCCTTACCTTCTGCCTTAGAATCAATACTGTGCATTGGTTACCAGGTGGAAGAACAGTAAGGGCTAGGCAATGGAGATTAAGTGACTTGCCAGGGTCACCCAGGTAGGAAGGGTCTGGAGCCAGATTTGAACCTAGAACCTCCCATCTCTGGACCTGGCTCTCAATTCATGGAGCTACCCAGCTGTCCCCTCTAATGGCACAGCTCTAAGAGAACTGGGTGTTTATATGCTGTGGCAAATCCTGGAGTGGTTTTTCACTTCTCCCCTAATCCCACTGGGTGCTGAGCCAGTTGAAAGAAACAGCCTCCTGCTTTGGCTTTCATGGAGGGTAGGTAATGCATTCTTTCTCTAGACTCTCACACGAATGAGTGAAGCTCATTACCTGCATTATTACAGTTCCTATATGGAGCAGAGACTCAACTAGGCAAACTGACACCTGGGCCCCTACCTGCCTTTTCCATTTTGGGTTTTCTTTCCTGGGCAGTTGATCAAACTTCATTTGGGGGATGGATATGCCCAAGCCTAGAGATAACTTTGTGAGATCAAGAGGTTCAGAGGACTCAAGTCCCAGAGATTGCTAGTGGTCTGGGGAAGCTTCTACCTCAGAGAGGATGACCACCAAAAAAAAAAAAAAAGATTGGTCCATGCCTGGGCTATTTACTGGGAGGTAAATAAGTACCAGCTGTTGCTTAAACAGTGCAGAACCAAGATGAAATATAAAATGCCTCATTATAAAATCTTGTAAATTGCTTTGTCTCCTTAAATTTTTAAGTAGCAGCTTCCCAGCATGTTATAATAGTAGTAATAAGTTGTCACTGTCTTATGATGTTTTATTAAGGCATGTTGTATTTTATATTTAGAATTTCTTTACCAAAATAAATTACCTGTCCCATGCCTAATTCATATTGTATAGTAAACATGTTTTTATTCGCTTTTGGGAGGAAAATCTACATATGAATTATAATTTAAAATATAAACACAATGCCCCACAGGATCCTGAGGTTTAATAAGATGAAGAGTGTGAGAAAGTGAGCTAATTCAGACTCATTAGAAGTAGGCTCCCCTAGGACAAGAACCCAGTCTAACTCCATGTCTGGGTCCAGAATCTATGGCCTCTTGGGTAGAAAAAAGAGTAACACAGGACCTCAGCCCCTGTAGGATCAGCAGTGATTCCTAAAGGTTAAAAATCAATTGGTGCCTGTGGGTTATTTTTCCCATATTGCTTTCACCATAATGACTTAAGAGCATATTTTTGAAAGAATTCTTTAAATGGCAAAAATGTTTTAATATCAATGTCTGCTTGCTTATTCGTGTTGGACTTCTACAAACATATTTTTTTTAATCCTGATTATAATACCTACAGGAATATTTCAACGATCTGTGATTTTGTTAATGATAACTCCCACTATGAGAACTCTCTTTAAACAATACAGATTGCAATGACTTAAAGGATTAGTCCTGGGGACATAACTGAAACATACATATATTAAGTGATTTGCTCAATTACACAATAATTGTCAGACAGGATTTGAACCCAAGTCTTCCAGATAATAAACAAAACACCTTCTCCTCTGCATCATACTGCTCCTAATAAGTCATAAGTGGACTGATAAAAAATACCACAAAAATTGTAGACTATAAAGAGAAAATCAATATCACTAAAGAATGAAACGGGGAATATTTTACATTTAAGTATTATAGAAAACATATTTCCAAAAGTCTTGGACCTTTTCATTGAAGAAAGCAAGTTATGTCATTGGAAGATAACAACTGTTATCATCATATAAGACACTAATGTCCAAACACGAAAAACAAATGGTAGCTAAAATTTGTCAAGTCCAGCTTATATTTGAGGTGCAAACTTGGTTGGTGATAGATAGAAGCACGGAAAGCATCCATGTTTGCTACCCAGAACTACCTAAAGATGTAAGGAGTTAGATATCTACTAGTATGAAAAAGCAAGTATTCAAGTAGATTTGAATCATCTGATATTAGTTACTAATTGGAAAACAGGAAAATCAGAGTAAAAACACTAATATTTTTACCCCTAATTAATTCTCCAAGCTCTTTCAGCACACATCCTTTATAAAATTAGGTATTATCTAAAGGCATCTGGGAAACTAAACTGATTAAAATATTTTAGCTCTATATGAGTTTTCAGGTTCTAAAAGGAATTATATTAAATTACTGAGAGGAACTATTATTACAACAGTTTAAAGTATAAAATACAAGAGGTGGTTGAAATATTTAATACTATGGCCTGGATTTTAACTCTGGAAAATGGTATTTTATGACCATAAAATTATAAATTCTAATTCTTTGAAAGGATATCAAGAAAGAAAAACACAGTGCTTTAACGAGTATCTTAATGATCATTAAAAATATGCCCAGTTTCAAGTATTACTTACTTTGTCACCTCCATTGTTACTTTCTGGTCTGAGATTAACCTACACATCAAGACTTAATTAAGTGGTAAGACTACAAAGCTATCAAAAGGCCGGCTGACCAAAAAAATCGAGCTACTCGTATTTCAGTTCTCCAGGGTCTGGAAGAACAAAAGGCTAAGAATATCAAGGGAATTAAAAGGAGACAATATGAAGGAAGGTCTCCTCAAACTCTATTATTAAGTGGCCACCATCAAAACAATCTGGGACTGTCTGAAAAATAGAGTAATGGACCAATGGGACAAAGTAGTCATTCATCACACTGTAGTAAATGACAATGGTAGTCTAGTATCTGACAAACCCAAAGACTTAGAAGAACTCACTATTCAACAAAAACTGCTGGGGAAACTGGGGAAAAGTATGGCAGAAGCAAGGCATCGCCTAGCATTTGAAGAGAGTTAAAGGCATTATGAACTAGGGAAAGAAAGGTACAGCTGGAATATTTACTCATCAGGTTTATCTAATTTAACTCATCTGCTCCCACTTGTCACCTAATGCTAGCCAGTCATTGGAAAAGGACATTTTATATAGAAGAGATGACCGATGGAATGCAATATTGTTCGGTAGATAGAGCGAGTATTACGGAGCACCATTGTGAAAGGCTCCAAGCAGCCTAAAATCTGTCCTGGACATATTATATTTCCAAAGGGAAATTGAAAAAAGGAAAACCAACTTGTCCTAGCTCCAAATTTTGCTTAGTGTGCACAAACTCCTGCTAATTGGAGCATGTGGATATTAATGAAGCTTCTGGAAATAAACAGAAGCCCATTTACGTTGAAATTTTGCATTTGTGTTATGGCGAGGGCAACACACATGCGAGTGCTTGAGGTAGTGTTGGACACTAAGGACAACATAGGAATCCTCCTTCTGAGAGAAGAACTGTGATGACAGCTAAGGGAAGAACCTTGGAGAAATAGACCAGACAATCCTTAATCTTGTGAAACTGGCTCTGGTTAGCTTACCAGGTATTGAAGCAGTCTTTGATTTGCTCCAGAGCCTTCTAGCTTCCTCTAGAATCTCTTTGCCTCATTTGCTTTCAGGAGAGCTCAGTAGACTCCTTCCCTCATTACAGGTAGTGAAGGGAGAAGAATGTCTAAGCCTGGGCTGTCTGAAAAGACAGGGCAGAAATCCACAAGATTTCGGGGAGTCTGAGCACAGGCCAAATGGTGAATGAGCTCATCCCTAAGTAACAATCTTTAGGAACACATTTGAGTCCCCTGGCAGCAGAGGCTTAGATGAAGATCTGTCTGGCAGAGATATCACCCTGAATATGAACTTCGTAGA
Organism: Monodelphis domestica; assembly: GCF_027887165.1. Lineage (NCBI taxonomy): Eukaryota > Metazoa > Chordata > Mammalia > Didelphimorphia > Didelphidae > Monodelphis > Monodelphis domestica. The sequence goes on along the minus strand of NC_077229.1, from coordinate 520,758,448 downwards.
ACTAATGCTAAGTAAAAACTGAGATAAGTTAAGCCGACTCTTCCTGAAATAGTGTGGTGATCTAAGAGCATTCTCCAGAAGGATGGAGAGGATGTTCGTATGTTTCTTCTGGCTTATGTCTTGGAAATAAATTTCCTTTTGTAAAAGATTAACTGGCGAAAGGAGAACAGAGCCAATGACAGCAGGAGAAAAAAAGGCTGCCTCAATCTTAGCAGAGTAAAGAGGTATCGTGCAAGGAGATAGAGCCCACCTGTCTGAAAAATGAGCCCGAGTACACACTACATTTCTGTTTCATTCAGGAATACCACTGGAGACAGACTAAACTATACTACATTCCCCAACTAGTTACAAGAATCATATGTTTATGACACATCAAAAACATTAAGCTCCTGGAGAAGAGGAAAATTTCCATGCCCTTTTCTGATCCCCCTGAGTGCCGTACTCTTAGCAGGAACATAATCAATCTTGGTTGATTAAGAGTAGAAACAATGTATTTGAATAATACTCATGCCAGTTAATGGCGTTGCACATAATTCTTCATTTCCCCCCATAGTGCATGAGAAAATGACTTGCATTTCTAAGGGCCTTTACAGTTTTCAAAATCATTTCAAATCATATCTCTTCGTCAAGAAGAGTCTTTTCATACTAGGAACTCCCAAACGATTCAAGATGCACCACCTCTAAATGTATTTATCCCAACTTCTTGTCTCCGATCCTAGAAGCTTCTTGACACCTTTAAAGACAGTAGCTATTCAATCTCTAGCCAAAGTTTTAGGCACCTTTCCGCAAGGTTGGATAGCAGTGCATCCCTCAGGATGTCCATGATAAAATCACCAATGTAGAAATGGAAAGGACAATTTAGTCCATCGAGAGAAAGTATTCCTTTCAACATCTGACTGGCAATGGAACTTCTTTTTCTAATCAGGAGTGTCCTTGTGAACTTATTCCATGTGAGTCACTGTTGGCAATAAATTATAGCCTATTGATCCTTATCATGAATCCATTGGTCATTCGGTGACCAGAAATTTTCATTTTTCTGGGATGTTTAGCATTGGCTCAATAAACATTTTTGCTTAAGTCAAGAAAATCAACATGAGAACTCGTGTGATTTGATCTAGATTCTTCAATCTCCAACCACTTTTGTCTCTGTATAATAATATCAGTCAATGAGCTAAAACTTAAACCAGCTTAAATAGCTTAAACAGCAGAGCAGCTCACAAGGAGCAAATGGCACAGCAGGCCAGGGTCAACCAATCAGTTAAACATTAAACACCTACTATTATATACATCAGGTACTGTGCTTAGAGATGAAAATACAAAGGCAAAAATTAATTAATTAAATGAAATAAAAACTTCAAGGATTTTGTCATCAAGGAGATTACAACCTAGCTAAGGGAGGCAATATTAATATCTAAATAAAATGGATCCAATTTTTGGGAAAGGGCACTAACATTTGGAGTAGCAGGGAAGATTTGTGCAGAAGATAAGCTTGAAGGAAACCCAGTATTTGAAGAGGTGGAGAAAAAGAGGGAGTTTATGCCAGGAATGGAAGACACTTTTTACGAAGACAGAGACAGGGGAAAAATATTGTACTAAGCATTTATTAAGCACCTACATGTTCCAGGGCAATGCTTTACACATATTATCTCATTTGATCCTTACAAGAGCCTTAGAAAGTAGGTGCTATTTATTATGCCCCTCACAGATGAGGAAACTAAGGCAGGCAGGGGTCAAATGATTTTTTCCAGGGTCTTATTCCTAATACAGATCCAAGGATGAAATTTGAATTCAGGTCTTCCTAACACCAAGTCCAGGGCTGTATCCAAAGTGCCATCTAGCAGCTTCTGAAAATGGAATGTCAAATATCTGAGGAACAGAGAGAAATTTGGTTAAACCTTAGAGGATGAGGAGGCTAGAAAGAAAAGTTGGGGCTGGGTTAGGAAGTTTTCAATGTCAATCCAAAAAGTTTATATCTGATTCTAAAGGTCTCTTATATTTATAGAGTAGGGAGATGATATAGTCAAACTTCTATTTGGGGGAAAATGCTTTTGCAGTTGGGTAGAAAATGGATAGAAATGGGTCAAAAAATGATCAGAAAGGACAATAATGATTTTTTAAATTAATGTTTTAATTTTTGCACTAAATTATTTCTAAAAAATTTACTCTTTAAGTATCTACAAAGTTTTCAAGGAAGCTAGCTACTAAATCCCTAAACTTCAGCTTTAGGAATTTAAGTACATGCAATACAAATACTCAAAATTATACCTGGTCCACCATTACCCAATCTGCCTTGAATGCAAAGATTTTGGAAATCCCAAGTATAGATAATTTCCCCCAAATTGTTTACAATATCATTTCCTTTACTTCTCTAATTTTCCCTTTCCCCTATTTCCTATATATATTCTTTAGTTATGGATCTCAAAATACGAGTTGTTCTTCTGAATTGTAGATTATCTTTTGCCTTGAAAATCTGCTTCACTTCAATATATGGGACAAAAAGTCTGTTTTATTAGGCTGTCATGACGACCCTCCTTGTTCATGGATGTTCCAATATTTGTTAGATCCTAGAAACCAAACTGAAGAGGCTTTGAGCATAGTTGCAGAATGGACTGTATGGTGGGATTTTTTGGTGTTTTTTTTTTTTTGGTCTGATAATTAACAAATTTTAAGTTTGAAGAAGTTTATTGATTCATGGACAAAAAGTTGGCCAACAAATAATATATTTTCGTAGCTACATGAATTCATGAAATCATCAACCGAGTCACATAGGAGATATCTGCATACACACAACAAAGTACTAATACAGACAGATGGCTTATGAAATCATGGTTCTCTGAAATTGAAAAAAATGAGACCAGAATTTTTAAAATGATTTATACTATTCCATCTCTCTTGAATACTTTATAATAGAGGGATTCCCCTAATGACTAACTAGTTCTCTTTTTGGTGTCTTCAGGCATATTCGTTGCTTCGATGTAATGAATAACTTTCAAGAATAACTGAAATGTTTTTCAATCTGCTCTTTAAAATACATCTACAATTGATTCTTTGGCCTCTTTTTAAAAAATAAAGAATCATATCAATTAGATATAAAAATAGAGGTAGTATAAGGATGTAGCTCATCCACAAAGCTTTCAATGAAGTGGCTGTTATTGTGTACAAACTAGACCTTATTCTGTGAGAAATGCTGCTCTTGGCTGGGGAGCGGGGTGGGGGAGAGCGAATGGGGCAGGGTGTAAAATTCTAAAATGATATAATATTGATGAGTTGAATTTTTTTAGAAACACATAAACCAAGAGAATAAGTGATATTCATACATAACTAATAAGTAGTGAAATGAAATCTATAATAAGGACCAAGACTTATCTAACTTCTTAGAAAGAAAAAAGTGAATTTTTCCAAAGTCTGTACATTTCCTTTAAATATAGGAAATATTATAGGAAATAAAAAGAGGGCTGTCTCTCTGAATCTGATCTCTGAATTCTAATCTTAAAGGAAGAAAAAAAAAACCCTTCATCATTCTGAGTTAAGAACTATAGTAGTTCATAACATAAAAATGATAGGTTCTTTAATGATAACTAATTTAAATATTTGTTAGCCTGTTAAAAGTTTGTGACATCCCTGCTTTATTCTATAGTATTCATCAACAAATTCCCATTGACCTCTATGAGCGTCTTCACACAGACTCTTGTGCAGTAATACCTATGTGCTCAAGCATCAAAGATCCATTTACTTCCCACGTGCAATTTGCCCACTTATTCGTGCTGTGATAATATTCTCAGTTTAATTACCCGTAAAGCAAGTAGCTAAATCAGGTATATTGGTTAGCATTCACTGTTTATGTGTATGTGCGATGCATAAAATCATGGAATGCTTCTCTGTTTGTAAAAGGTTTTTAATCTCTTCATTTGGAATGGCTCTTTTCTTCTATCACAATTAGCTACACTTAGCATGTCAACGGTAAACCTTTGTTCTTTTCATATTTCCCAAACTGCAAGAAAACCGTGATATGTTTTAAGGGATGAGGCAAACAGACACACTTTCATGATGTACTTTGGAAAGGTGTACAGAGCACACACTCCCCCACACACATTCACGGGACATAAGTCAGCTAACGCATAAAGAGGACTTGAGGGAAAAATTAACAAAATAATGAAAGAGTTGTGGTTGAACTCAGGTCACCAAAGATCAATAGATCTGGACGATAGATGTCAGGAGAGGTTAATGCCGCTCTACATGTACCTGCTTTGGAATGAAAATCTATAAATGCAAGCATACCTGTGGAATGTATCCATACTTTTATATATTATATATATATATATTTTTTTTAATATATATATTTATATATATTATATAGCTTAAAAAAAAAAAACATTGCATATTCTACCTTAGAATCAATTCTGTGTATCAGTTCCAAGGCAGAAGAGTGGTAAGGGCTAGGCAATGCGGATTAAGTGACTTGCCCAGGGTCACATAGCTAGGAAGTGTCTGAGGCCAAATTTGAACCCAGGACCTCTCAATACACTATGCTACCCAGCTGTCCCCTATATATCTTATTTAAGACAATAAACCTTGGGAGGAAAATAAAATCTTTATGAATATGCTAATCATTCTTCTCTAGTAGATGTTGATTTAAAAACTAAAGATTCTGTAACTGCTACTTTACAACACAATGTCAGCGTTATGCATCTTGTGGCTACCTCCTGATTAAAAATAAAGATCATGTAAAGAGATTGTGTATATTGACATGGATTGTTGCCTCTAGTATAAAACACAAATTCTCTTGATTAGCCTTTAAAGTTTTTCCCAACCTATCTTTTTAGGCCTCCTTATATATACATTCCTCCCTTTATCACACCCATGATACAACCAAACTGGTCTTCTCACTTTTGCTCACACACAGCACTCCTCTGCCTCAAGGAATCCCTTGTTTACAGGCAGCCTCAGCTCAAGCTCCACTTTCTGTGTGAAATCTTTCCTGATCCTCCTTTCCCAACAACCTTGTATTTACTCTAAGTATACTTGCATATTTATATTTTCCTTTGCCAAATTGATTGTAAGTTGCTTGAAGACAAAGACTTTCATTTTTTGCCTTTGCAATCCCAGTACAAAAAAGGTGCCGGCCATGTTATAATAAATGCCAACTGAGTTACAATTTGTTTTCATATTAGGACAAAATAATCGAGGTTTTGCAAAAAAATACAATCATAGATTTAAGAGTTGGAAGAGACCAAAGAGGTCATCTAGTCCAATCTTCTCGTTTTATTTTTAAGGAAACTGAGGTTTAGTGATTGGAAGTGATTTTTTTCAGGGGGGTCTTCAGCTTCCATGGGGTTACTTACATTTATACAATTAATTCCCAGGTCTAGTTATCTAGCCTGTGTTTCTTTTGAGCTTCAAGTCCATATTAGATATCTTGAGTTAGACGACCTCTAAACTTCTCAAACTCATATTTCCAAAACAGAAATCATTATTTTCCCCCTTCAAACACTTCCATATTTAGAACTTTCTTATTACTATCAACTCAAGTTATTATCATCCTGCTCGTCACTCTGGCAAGCAAAACTGGTTATACACAACATCTCACTTTCACTCATTGCACACATCCAGTCCATTGTTGATCTTATTTTCTCTCCCCTTGTAATAGCTTGTATACATCCCATTCCCACATAGCCACAACTCTTATCCAGGCTTTCCTTACCTCTCCTTTAGACCATTGTAAAGCCTTTTAACTGATCTCTTTCCTTCTCATCCCAATCCTTCCTCAACCCAGGCGCCAAACCTCAGTTCTAATTCTATTACCCTCCCTCAGCTCCAATCTGTAGTCATTTGACATGGACTTCTTTGCTTTTCCACTCTTCTTATATTTGAGTCCTCACTGTTTACTCTATGATCCCCAAACCCTGGGCTTCTGGCTGGTCCCTACAGAGGGCAATCTATTATCCTTCTCTATGTGGTTGACCTGCTGTCCCAATGTGTATGATGCTCTTTATACTCACCCCCCTCCCCAACTTTTCATTTTCCTGGCTTTACATCCCGATTCAAATGATACACGCTCCAAAGATAGCTCACATTTCGTCCAGCTCCTGGTGTCCATCACCAGATTCCTTCCCTGGTAGATATCTTTTATGCATCCAGTAGTTTACAGATGGTTTCTTCCATTAAAATGTGACTACTTTGAGGTCAGGGACTTTTTCTAACCTTTCTTTATACTCTCAGTGCTTCGTCTAGTGAACCCTTAATACGTTCTTCCTGATGAAGAGGATAAGTCCAAAGCTAACCCTGTGTCCTCTGATGAGAGCCCTGGTATGACTTCCAAGAGATCCCACGCATTATAATTGATCTAATGGCGATTCCCCAAATCGAGGATCTTGGACATCTCTCAACGTAAAATTATAATGCCTATTTCCGCCGAAGCTTGATGTTTTAACTAAGCAGATGGAAAGCAGGTGCACAATTGTTTACTATTATTTTAAAAGTAAGAACCTCTGCCGATACCACAACGGTCCTCTGATCATGCATTGTCTTCATAAATCCATATTAGTCTTATGGCTTCCTACTAATGGCCATTTTCCTACAGAGCTGTGCATTATTTAAATAGATATTGTCAAACAGACCCTCCCTTCCTATGAGAAACTGCAGCACAGGCATCTCTTTCTTGGTGCTATACATGGCAAGAGGGGTCTGCTAGGCAAAAGCGACGGTTGTGTGCCCTTACGAGAGATTCTTAATGTCAATCGGCCATTGTCTTCTGTAGGAAGAAGCTTTTGCTGCCTCGTGAATTTAGACAACAGCTCTACCTGCGATATCCTTTGTTCGAACACATTTGAAGAGCTTGAAGAAAATGTCTGCTAAACAAGTCTGCACCATTCTGCTGAAAGCTGCAGTTTCCATGGCCTGAAAAGCTTGGCGCTTATTTTGCTGCACAGGTGAATGCTTTAAAAATGATTTTCCCACAGATTAGTGCATTTTACAGATTAAAGTCATGCATATAAGGATGTCCATTTCATACAAACACGCACATGATTTCATCATTTTGAGCCATCGACCACCTAAGTAATGTCATTATCACAGGCTATTGTCTGCCAAGTTTCTGCTCTTGAAAATGCTCAGTATCTTTTGGCCTCACTTTAAAAGATGCTCAAACTCAAGTAATACCAGAGAAGAAAAGCATGTCCTGATGACAGCAGGTGGAGCATAAAAGGTACTATTGAAATACTTATTGATATGATTCAAGAGTGCTCAAAGCCATCTGATTCCACAGGCCAAAATCAGCAGAGGCCTAACCCAGCTAATTGTCTCCCCTGATTGTGACGGTTCTGATTAGAAGAATAATCAGCTCTCAGCAGCCTGTAGGCACAAATGCCAACTGAGGATTTGCATGGTATCTTTTTTTGATGCTGCTGCTCAGCAGAAAGGATGCCAGATCACATCATTAACCCCCTCTCCCCAACATTAAAGGGACTCGGGGATGAACAAAGCCAATAATTCCCATCATAATTAGCATAAACATTTTCATTCAGTCATGTTGAAAAGCGTTAATGTAAGAGAAGCAAATACCAATAACTCACCTTTCCTTAAATGATACAATTACAATTTGTTACTAAAATCCTTCAACTACTTTAGATAATTAGTGTCAGATAACTTGTTAAAAATGAAGTTTAAAATCTATAAAATTGTACATTTTTGATAATATTGCTAAGTCCTGTCAAAATATAAATGTAAATATATGAAAGGACACTTTTCTTTTGTCAACTCCATTAGTTTTTCATCTTAAAAAATTTAAACTGGTATTTTAATGTAGGCAAACTTCATTAAAAGAATATACCACTTTCTGATCTTTTCCCCTTTTAACTTCAGAATGTAGTAACTACCTCACAATTAGTTCTGCATGAATGGATATTACTGGAAGAAAAAGAAATTTATTATAACAATTATATGGAGTCTACAGAAGAATTGAAAAATTGTAAGGAAAGGAATAATAAAGTGGAGGAATTCCATCGAGACTGGAATGACCTCCAGGAATTGATGCAGTGAAAGGAGCAGAACCAGGAAAATGTTGTACACAGAGATGGATACATTGTAGCACAATCGAATGTAATGGACTTCTCCATTAGTGTCAATGCAGTGATCCTGAACAACCCCGAGGGATCTATGAGAAAGAACACCATCCACATTCAGAGGAAGAACTGTGGGAGCAGAAACACAGAAGGAAAACAACTGCTTGATCACATGGGTTGAGGAGATGTGCTTGAGGATATTGACTCTAAATGATCACCCTATCAACTATATGGAAATAGATTTTGATCAAGGACACATGTAAAACCCAATGGAATTTCGTGTCAGCTATGGGAGGGGGGCAAAAAAAAAGGGGAGGGAAAGAACATGACTCTTGTAACCAAGGAAAAATATTATAAATTGACTAATTACATAAAATTTTCAAAAATAAAATAAAAATGGTGAGGAAAAGTAAAGAAAAATTACTAGCATAAAAATTTTGGTTTTTGAGGGTATTTGCAATAAAATGATTAAAAAGATTAAAATTTCTAAAAATTTAAAGTGTAGGAATAGGTTATTCTGAAACTATGAAAAAAATGAAAAAATTAGGGAAAATTGAAATGTAGAGAATATTCCTAGCAACTTTCTAGACCTAAGATCTTCTTATTCTAGGAATATTAGTATAGTCTTTCTTTAACTTGTTTTCTTATAAAATAATTATATTTGGAATACATTTTGAATTATAAAATCCCAGAAAAAAACTAAGGGGGAAAAACAAAAATCCCTTTTTCTTTGTTTTCTCTAATTGTGTAGGAGGACAAAAATTATTTGAAATGAATTTTGCTTTTTTCCCCCAAAAACATAAAAAAGTGAGCTTCTTGAGGACAGAGATTTTTTCCTTTCTTTTGTATGTTTAGGATATAGCACCATGCTTTTCACATACTAAATTTTTTTAAAATATATTTTATTTGATCATTTCCAAGCATTATTCGTTAAAGACATAGATCATTTTCTTTTCCTGCCCCCCACCCCCCATAGCCGACGCGTAAGTCCACTGGGCATTAGATGTTTTCTTGATTTGAACCCATTGCTTTGTTGATAGTATTTGCATTAGAGTGTTCATTTAGAGTCTATCCTCTGTCATGTCCCCTCAACCTCTGTATTCCGGCAGTTGCTTTTTCTCGGTGTTTCCACTCCCACAGTTTATCCTTTGCTTATGAATGGTGTGTTTTTCTCCTGGATCCCTGCAAGTTGTTCAGGGACATTACACCGCCACTAATGGAGAAGTCCATTACGTTCGATTATACCACAGTGTCACATACTAAATTTAATAAATTCTTGTTGATGAAATTGGTAGTATTTCTATTTCTTCTATCTCAAGGTAAATTAGTTGTTCAACATCTTTGAAATCCATCACTGGAAAACAAAGTTGTGGAAAACTAAAAGTAGATCAACTTAAGTTTTACTTCATTCAATAAGCATTTTTAAATTTTAAAATGACCATATTTCAGTGGGTTACTATGCATTTAACTTTTTATAAAACAATATCAATACTTGGTGTCCTAAAAAAGGTTATAACCATATGATCCTCTTGTAAGCACACAAGCCAATAAGAGCTCATTTTCCTAAAGTACAACAAACATTTTACCTTAATGCAACCTTATAGGATAGATACTATAGGAATCTCCACAGTTGAAGAAACTGGGGATAAGAAGTTAATTCACATTTCAGGAGTTGTACAACTAATCCATGCTTGAGAAAGATTTAGAATTCAGATCTCTTCTACTATAGGTCCAACCTTCTTTCCACTACAATATACTGTGTCATAGTATCACCCGAAACCCATTTTGGTGAACCTATGGTGTGCATGCTGGAGGGGGCTGCTCCCTTCCCTCTCTTCACTCATGTCTTAGGACATTTCTCACATGACTCCCCCCTCTGCTTAGCAGCCCAATGGGAATGCTTCCTCCCTCCCTAGCCTTGGGTAAGGTTGGAGGGCTCACATGCAGCAGTTTGAGCACTTGGTCTCTAAAAGGTTCGCCATCACTGCCATAAGCATATACCTTTGCACATCACAGAGATTACTTCAGAGCTAACTGAAAGGATGCATTTCTTCTTGTTTCATCTTGACCAATTCAGACAAAGCATTAAATACAGAACTGAATTAGGTAATGGATAAATAAATATGTCCCCAAGGAATGTTCAGTCCACTTAGAAGTTGAATAATGCAAATTAGAATGTACAAAGCACCTAAGGGAGGGCAGAGAGGGATGAGAGATTGCAGGACGATGGATCTATTCTAACTTCAAGAATATGGGAAAGTTTCTTGGAGAAGATGGTACATAATCCAGGGCAAATCATTGTAGGGTCAATAAATTTAGATCTGGAAAAGACAAAAGTCATATAGTCTACCTCTTTAATGTTACAGAGGAGAAAATTGAGGCTCAGAGAGGTTATATGATTTACCCACAATCATGTAGGAAAGAAGGATTTCAAAAGACAAAAAGTAAGAATTCTGTGTTTCGAACATAGGAGATGGCCTGAATTTATGTGCAGAGGAGGAAAGCTGGCAAAAATGAGATCACAAAATGACTAACAGTCTAATTTGGCTAGAATGCAGAATATTACAAAGCATGAGAAATAAAACTATATAGGTAGGTTGGAGTCAGACTAGGAAGTGCCTTGAATGCTTTAAGACCTTATACTTTATCCCAAAGGTAACAGAAAACCTAAAGACGATAAAAAATTTGATAAATCAATGTAACCTGAAAATATAAGAGCAATTTTCCTGTTCCGTCCCTCTATTCATAAATGTCTCTAAACCTCAACAGAAAGTTTACCAAAGGGCTGTTAACCTATTCTTGGAAAGATATGCACCAAAAAAGTCTTTGACTTAAAATGGACACACTTTGCAAAAATTCTTTGCAGAATAAAGAATTTCTTACCAACCCATTAAGATGTTTTCACATTTCCAATGGGTATATTTTATGGGGAGCCTTTGAAACTCTAATGTTTGAAGGAGTGAACTCTTCCTTAAAACCAAGTAACAATGGAAATCACTGGCCAGTACAAAAATGAAAAAGGTTAAAACTCTGAGGCAGAAGTGATAAGGGTCTTTACCAAAATAGTTTTTACATTTAGATTAGAACTGAAAAATCCTAACAATCTACTTCTATTCTAACTCCTTTATCAGACTCACACAGAGATATAGATTGAAGTAAAACACTAATTTCTCTCTATCTTGCTTGTATTCTGCTAACGGAATGTTTTTTTTTGTTTTAACTTTTGAACATTTTTATTATTTTATTTTTTTCAATTCCATGTTAAAGCAAACTTTAAGCTTCATTTTTTCTTACAATTTTGAGTTCCAAATTCTCAATTCTCTCCCAACTTTACTTTCTTCTCCCATCACTGAGAATTCAAGCAATTTGATATAGTTTATACATGCATAGTCATGGAAAACATATTTCTACATCAATCATGTTGTGAAAGAAAACATAAAATTATCACATCCCAAAATAAAGTAAAGTTAAAAAAAAATATGCTTTGATCTGCATTCAGATTCCATCACTTCTTTCTCTGGAAGTGGATAGCATTTTATTCCATAGGTCCTTCAGAATTGTCTTTGATAACTCTATTGTTAAGATTAGTTGTTATTTACAGTTGATCACTGCCCACTATTGTTGTTACTGTGTATGATATTCTGGTTCTAATTGGTTTGCTTTGCATCAATTCATGGAAGTCTTCCAAGGCTTTTCTGAGAGTATCCTGCTCATCATTTCTCATAGAATAGTATTCCATCACAATCATATACACAATTTATTCAGCCATTTCCTATTGATGGACATCCCTTTGATTTCCAGTTCTTTGCCATCACAAAAAGTTGCTAAGGGGCAGCTAGGTAGCTCAGTGTATTGAAAGTCAGGCCCAGAAATGGGAGGTCCTGGGTTCAAATCTGGCCTCAGACACTTCCCAGCTGTGTGACCCTGGGCAAAATCACTTGACCCCCATTGCCTAGCCCTTACCACTCTTCTGCCTTGGAACCAATGCAAAGTATTGATTCTAAGATGGAAGGTAAGGGTTTAAAAAAAAACGAGGTACTATAAATATTTTTGTACAAATAGGTCCTTTTCATTTTTCTTTGATCTCTTTGGGATTATAGACCTAGTAGTGGTATTGCTGTGTCAGTGGATATGTAGCTTTATAGCCCTTTGGATGTAGGTCCCAATTATTCTCTAGAATGGACTTGCATTGGCATCCCAATTTTCCCACGTCCCCACCAATATTTGCCATTTCCCTTTTCTTATATTAGTCAATTTGATACTTTGAGGTGGTACAGAGTTGTTTTCATGTAGATTTCTCTAATCAGTGGTGACAGTGCATTTCTTCATATAACTATAGATAGCTTTGATTTCTTCATCAGTTCACTGGCTGCTCATCTTTTTACTAGGTAATGCAATATTTAATTGTTTTTTTAGAAGGCTTCTAATAAGCTATAATAGCAGCTCACATTGTTGGTTCCATTAGCACAGCATCTTCTCTGATATCTGGACTACAAAGCTAGTGAAGAACACATGATTTTGAGGTAATTGGAATATAAAGAAACTATCTAGAAGAGTTTGCTTTATACTTTTTCCTAACAAAAGCATTATGGCTTAGAGTTCATATTACTAGTAAAATATTACACGACTAACTTTTCTTTCAATGCTAATCTAAAAGCTAAACAGAAGGACACTTCATAAATCTGTTCTTGTTCACGCTTACATTCCATATGTTGATGGCTGAATGAAAAGCCAGGATGATGCTGCCTGTTGTCCTGCGAGGAGTCCCTCATAAATGTCAGTCTGAAGTGAATCTGACTGACAGCTAATGAGGCTGAGAGACATTTTTATTATGAGAATGAAGGCCATATTTCCCATATTTCCCAACATGATGGAACTTGCTTTTGTACCAAAACACAGAAGGAGAAAAGCCCGATCAGAGGAAAAAGTGTTTAAGTAACTGTCATGACTAGGCAACTCAGCTGTTCATGCTAGAATCGAAGGTACCAGAGCTTGTTTGAACACGCAAAGCTGTAGGCTAGATACGTTCAATGTAGGTAAAAAGGTTGCATGAAAGAATGTGTGTAGAGCAGTTAGCAAATAGTCAACTCATTCCGATCTCACTATGCTTCTAGAGAGAAGCAGCCCATTGAGTTATGATGCTGCTGATCCAAATGTAATTAAAGTATCACCAGTTTGGGGAGGGGGTGGGTACCTGTCTATGTTAGTAGGTTGACAAACCACATTTTTATTCTGGCCTGAGGTTAATGAGCCGGTCTGCACTTGTAACCAAGATTGCGCATGTTTGCTGCTGCTTTCTCTCTTACATCTCCTACCACACATAATGAACATCTGATAAGACAATTCTATTAGAAACCTGGCCTGTCTGCAGAAACAAGCCTGATGGCGCTTACTAAAAATCTGTCTAATGTTTTCCCACCATTTTCTAAGGGATGAGTGCTCCATACAAACACAGAGTATCATAACGGAGAGAGGACAAGGCTGAAGAGTCAGGAGAATGAGTTGGAAGCCTTCTTCAGACACTTACTAGCTACGTGATCCTGGTCAAATTTTCTTTCAGCCTATTTCCTCATCTGTAAAAGGGAGACGAGACATCTGTCTAATCTTTAACTGTCCAACACGGTTGTTGTGAGGATCAGATAATATAAGGTAGTTAAGGAACTAATCTGCCAATGTTTAAACTCTATACAAATGTTAGAGATTTTTATCGATATTCTTGCATTAAACCAAAAGCCCATTTTCCCTCATTTATCAGATTTCTTCAAGCTACATTCCCCCTTTACCCTAGAGGAAAATGTTTCTTTTTGTTTTATGAGCCTATATTCCAGTGGCTATTGTTATTTTAGGTTCCATGGGACTTCAGTGAAGTAAGTTTTTCTCTTCTTTACTAAGGGATCAGCCTAGATCACCAGTGGCACAGGCTCTAGTCAACCAACCATTTAGGAATTAATGACCCATCCAATCCAACCGAAAGCTATTTTTTCCAACAAACTTGATAAAACATAACTTTCATGCCTTTTACTACTTGAATTTCAATCTGCTTTAACCTGTCACCAGTTTGAGGTCATATTTTCTGGAGAGAAAGAACGATGAAAAACTCTGCTATGCTCTGCAGTTGTCAGGGTCATCATTTAGAGTGTAGAATTTTAGAGTCCAAAAATCCTCTCAAGTACAGCTCCTTTCTTGGGCACTGAAAATATCAGGGTATTGAGACACCTTGTAATTAAGTCACCTAGTTACCATTAACAAGCTAGAGTAGCCACAACGAGTCTATGGATCAATCGAGGGATGGTATATCTACTAGCTTTTACAGAATGGACTTTGTCATGGGAAAAAATAAAAAGGAAGGTTTGCAAGAAAACACTAAGTCTGGGCAAGGTTAATTAATTATATGCTAACAACAAAGAAAGCAGAGACTGAACAATGATGATTAGTACATCTTTAATGAACTTTATCTTTGAAAAAAGATCATTTTCATGGGAAGATTTCCTTTTCTCTTCCTACCTTTGTAAGCTATATCATATGGAACAATACTCTTAATACTCCAGAGCTACACTATGTATATACATATATGCTTAAAGTAAAATCAAGGTTCTTCTCACTTGATTTTGTAACAATAGAACACGGAATTTGGGGTATATTTATACTAAAGTTTGCAAACACTAAGCAGACTCCTTCAGTATCTAGTGACCTTAAGAGAAAAAAAATCTTGAAATTGTTTCTGAGATTGATTTTCAACATGTGCATTCCAAGGCACTTTTAGGGCCCAAAATAATTTGATTTTTATTCTTGGATTAAAATTTTATTTTGCCAAATGTGCAATAAAAGATCTTAAGTCCCCTAACTAAAAGAGGGACACTTACACCTTAAAATTTAATTCCTTCATTAACAGAACTCTTTCACACTGCTCTTGTGCATATTTTCTCTGGCTAGGGCACAAAATAATAAAATGGCTCATAGGAACAAGTATGAGGAAAAGATCTATCTTAAACTTTTCTTTTTCCTTCAGAGTTTGAAATCTCAGGTAATGTGTGCTTTGTATTTCTTCTCCAGCCTCTTCCCAACAAAAAGCTGTGAAAATTAATTTGACAATAATCTGTTGGTGGAGCCATGAGCTGATCCAACCATTTTGGAGAGCAGTTTGGAATTATACCCAGTTATAAAACTGTATATACCCTTAGACCCTGTATCGCTGGGTCTGTTTCCAAAGGAAAATTTTAAAAAAGGAAAAGAATCTTTACATTCCAAAATATTTAGAGCACTTCTTTTTTGTGGTGGAAAAGAATTGGACACTGAGGGGATGCCCATCAATAAGGGAATGGCTAAATAAACTATGGTATTTGACTGTGATGGAATATTGCTGAATCACAAGAAGTGATGAGCAAGCTAATTTAAAAAAAAAAAGAAACTTGAAAGGACGACATGGGATTAATGAACAGTGAAATGAGTAGCAGCAAGAGAACATCATACGCAGCTACAGAATTAATTCCGGAAGACTAAATTGTGAATGTTACCTCCACAGAGTAAACGAAAAGACTTAAATTTTATGAACATGTCTGTCTCCTAGAGGATACCTCCTATGCTGTGGGAAGGGCAAAGATGGGGCTGGAACACTTGAGGATAAATTCTATTATTAAAAAATATATTTTTAAAGGAAAAAATAAAATTTGCTAAGCAATGGAATTAGTGGGAAAATGGGAAGGAAAAAAGTATTCTTAATTTTTGCTATGATGGGTAAGCTTGACATTACTTCCTCAGGGGGATCCTACCACCTGGAATCTGAATCTGTATAATGAGGAACTGGAAGACAAGTTGCTCTGTAGGACTCTTCACTGGATTTTCCTTTAATGGCTATGACACTGTCAGCACCTGCCAAAAGACAGGCGCACATGAAAGATGGAAGAGTCATAGGCCAGGGTTGGGCCACTCTCACATTCTTTGGTGGTCTTGGGTCGGTTGTACACTACTACTCTTTTATCACTTGCCCCCATGGTCATTTTTTTAAATTGGGGGGAGGGGAGAGAACTGAAATGGACAATGGCATGTGATTGATTGCTTTGGAGAAGTTGTAAAGCGTGACATAGGTAAGATTTCAATGATGATCATTTATTTTTTTTTATTTTATTGCAGTTCAGGATGACCTCAGAATGACTGACTCATGGGGAAGCTTCCTAATAATATTAACTTAGCACAATGAACTGCATCAACTCAAATAATTATTTGACTTGTTCAACCATGAACAGCATGGCCACCACTCTAAAAATGGTTGCGCTATATACTGACCTCCTGGTTTTATGCCAGTTTGGGTTCAGAAAAGATTGGCCTGCTAAGCCAATATCTTTGAAAAGAATGATAGACAGTAAGCAATTGCATTCAAAAATGGTGCCTGTTTGCCAATCAGAAAATGGAGACTCACTGTCCCTCCATTTACTCTTCCTGTTAGTATGTTGGAGGTTTGATTTTGAAAGAACTGAAGTGTAATTTTTTTTTTAAATTTTGCTGCTTTCTACATATTGATGAGGTGAAAAAGACTCTAAAGTGAATAAAAGAAGGAGCCAGGGCCAAAGAGCAAAGGATTGTGGGCTCTATCCATTTCTGCTCCATGTCTTCCATTATTGCCTGCTGACTATTTCTGCTCATAAGGGAGCGTGAACTATCCATGAGTGCAAAATGGATACACCACAAATTGATTCCGTAACATCACACAGATATGTATGAATAATGAGATTCAGTTGCAGTCTGTCACACAGTAAGCATATCAGTGTAACTGATTTATTGAAAACTTGACTGAGGAAAGTCTAATTCGTAAAAAGGGAAAAAATAGTAAAAAGCCTACATCAGCTTCTCCTTTATATTTCAAAATCTTTTTTCCTAGTGTCTAAACTCAAATCAAATTAAACTCCCTGTAATTTAAAAGGTTGAAACTCTAGAGTGAAAATTGTCACATTGTTAATCGACTTCCTCTTACTATAAAAATAAGACTAAAATATTAGAATGTCATGCTATATATTAAAAAATCAATAGTAGCAAAAACTTTCCTTCTACTTAAACAGTAGGCAATACAATAATTAAAATGTAGGAAAACAAAAGCAAGATTCTCACTTTCTCATCTTTAAATAATGCCTAAGCAAAGCTGACATTGACAATTCAAAGGTAAAAGCATTTTATACTGGGGGTGTTGCTATGCAGGCATCGTGCCTTTTGCATGACTCTCTAGACTTTGGATATAATGACATTAAAAATGGCAGTATGGGGAGACCAATAGTGAACATAATGGAAAAACACCTCTGAACTTTATAAACAATATTATGATAGATAGCATTTATTACAGTGTTTTAATGGTTTCAAAGAGTTTGATGAATTTGATGACCCTATAATCCCCATTTTACAAAGGAGGAAACTGAGTCTGACAGAGGTTAAGTGACTTACAGACACACAACAAGTGGTCTTCCTGAGCCTAGTATTCTATTTACTCTATCACCTAACTGACCCATTTTGCAAATTCTCTTGTGGTTTCAAAGCAAAAGGAAATATCAAATTCTATCACATATAAATGAAATGGAAAAAAAATGATAATAAGAGGGAATACTTTCATAATTAAAATAAAAATAATTATGAGTTAAAGCATGTATAGCATATACTTCTATTCATAGTTTGCACAGAAAGCAAAGTAATTAAAATATGCCCAGTTCATTTTTTTTTTTAGGAATAAAGGAAATTTTTGTAGTTTTTAGCTTAGGATCTTGGTTTTAAAAGATGAAAAAAGATCTCAGAGGTCACATACTGCATGCCCATCATTTCATATGAAGAAAATGAGTCCCAAAAGACTAAGTAGCTTCATAGTTCACAATTAGCAGGGTGGACCTCCCAGTGGCCATCAAGTCCAACCCACACACGATCCACAATCCCCTCTGAAATGCAATCTAGTAGTCACCTCACCTTCACCCAAAGATTTCTAGAGTGTGGGGAGCCCCAGGGAGCCAGTGTGTCGGTTTGGGGATATTGGTAATTATTGGCAAACTTTTCCTCAAATACAAAATTACTTCCCAAAGCATTGGGATTGTGCCCCAAATGATATCTTTCAATGCAGAAAAATGATATATCCCCTTTCTAAGTAAATCTCCTCCTTTTCAGGTACAAAATATGGACCAAAAAAAAAATCCATTAGAGCCAAGAAATCTAAGAGAAACCCCTGTAAAGTTAGTAAATATCACACTAAATGAGAAAGGAAGATCCTTTAAAGGACTGTTGTTTCTATATTTAAAAAAAAAATCTGAACTAATAAGGAAAGAAGGCTCTTATTTACTTTTTAAACAAAAAACTAATCAAAGTTTCATTAAACCCAGAAATAAGCAGGTTGTGATCTTTTTAAGAAAGTCATGTTGGTTTAAAAAATACATCTGCAATTTATTCACTGGACCTAAATGTATCTTTGAAATAAAAGATAGCTTAATCAAGTTCTAAAAACATTTCCCAAAAGTTTTGAAAGCATAAAGTGCTTTTGGCTATTGACTATACACTAACTAAATTCCAGTATTCCCTGCATGGACTACTTGACCATATATTCTATCCTACAATTTTTCAGAGTGTGTTTTTCAGGGATTAATAGTCAGGCTCTACTACCTGAAAACTATAAAAATTTACTCTATCATACTAAAACCTTGCTGCGTGGAGTTTTCATCTCTCCAGAATAGAAAGAGAAAAGTACAGTAGGAAAGAAAGATAAGAGGAAGAAGATATATTTAAAAGGGCGTAGGGGAAAGAAAACAAAGGAATAAGGAGAAGGGAACATCTTTTATGTTTACAAATGTTGTTTTTGGATCAAATGCTGGACTGTGTGCTAAGATACACAGGTAAGATAATAGGAATAAATAGAAAACAAAGCATCTGCTTTTCTGTAGATTTGATTATATGATTTAAAATTCAATATTAAACTTCATTCCAAACTAGTTGCTCATATTATTTTGAAAAAAAAAGGGTAATTCTGTAGTCTCCTAAGATCTATATAAATGGACGACAAGTAAAACTTTTACATACCTTCTTTACCTTATATGACTAGGATTAGGGGGAACTAAATAAGGTGGTCATACTGTGTGCTTTTCTATTATTGGGAATTTTGTTCATCAAAACCTGAATCACTAGTTTAATGGTAATATGTTGATGTGGAATATCCATTTTTCTTCCAAAATCAATGGGACATTGGCTAGTTTGTTGCTAGCAAGAGCAAGTGGGCATAGGTAAATTGAGGGACTAACTAGTTGTTTTTCAGAACACAGATAACTTGTCCATGGTTATCAAGGTGATACATATAAATGGTGCAGATTAAGGGATACTGGTGTCTTCCTGAAGTTAAATTCTCTCTCTGAGGATAAACTCGTTTGGTTAACTATAGGAAGACAGAGTAGAAGTAATGAACGACCAGGAAAACCAATACACTTCCACGCTCAACTTAAACCTCTTTGAATGTT
The DNA here is from genome assembly GCF_027887165.1 of Monodelphis domestica. Taxonomy (NCBI): domain Eukaryota; kingdom Metazoa; phylum Chordata; class Mammalia; order Didelphimorphia; family Didelphidae; genus Monodelphis; species Monodelphis domestica. The sequence continues at coordinate 520,738,920 of NC_077229.1, read as the reverse complement.
TTGTAGGAATGTGGTTCTACCCAGAATGCCATCAGGGACCTCCTAGACAAGAATAAGCCAGAGCCACAACTCCCCTGGTCATGTCCAGAGATAATGAAGAGCCAGACAGGTTTCCAGAGTGGTCGGTACCAATCAGGCATCCCTCGTGGTGGTTTTTTCTGGGTTAATTATCTGGAAAGTATTGGGGGAGGAAAGGAGAAGCACAAGGCATACTGAGCCTAGCCATTATTCTTAAGTAGTGAAGTCTTTCTTCTCCAAGGAGAACGGTTTCATCTCTAGCCTGAGCTTTCCACAATAAACTACAATAATTCAGCCTTCTGCCACACTGACAGTTTAGTTAAACCCATAGAGCAAATGTTACAAATAGAATCTTGGGTAAGAGAGGAGCTGCCCATAGGCTGAAATTAAGTATCGGTCCCCAAGTGCCTAACCTTCACTTTGCACATGGAAAGAAGTCTCAAGTGAAACCAAGTACTTGAGTAAAATGAATCATTCTAGAAAAGAGGAGGCAGGGGAATAAAACCTACAAATCTGCTGCTACAGTTTAGAACTTTGCTTCCAAAGCCAGATCCTAATAAATATGGCATTTAGGGGAGGCCCTCTGCCTGGACAGGTAACTATTTTTAATGTTAGCACTTCAGTTTACTAGGTATTCCCTGCCTCCCCTTGAGACTAAATCCTGAACTGGCACCCTTCTGAGCCTAAACGTTTAAATCTTGGAGGTTATTTGTTAAGAGATGATTAATAGAATGTTCCTGAAACAGCTCTGGCTGAGGTCACTTGTCAACTTGACCTAAGTGCAGGCTCATGTTGCCCCCGATTCCATCGTCATTCCATTCCCAAATCAAATGCTCAACTCTCTCACACAATCCGAATACCTGAAGTGCTTGAATAAAAATAACACAGTGGAGCTGCCAGATCAACAATCTGTTATTAAGCATCTATTATGTAGCACAGACTGGGCTAAAACTGTGAAGGTGATTTCACCAGGCTCCTTTTGCCAACTAGCATGGAGTCTTTTCCATCTCTTCCCTGGGTTTAGTCTTCTATTGGTCCCAAATACATTGAGAAGACTCTACATTAATAAAAAGCTCCAACCTTCTAGATTAAAGGGCTAAAATCAGCATTTCTTATGAGTTCCTAAAGAGAACCTTTTTGATTTAAGGAAAACCACATACTTACTCCTTGATCTCCTAACGGGATGAAATAAAGTGAAATGAAAAAACAGAACAAAACAAAACAGAACCAGGATGGTTATTTCACAGCCGCCAATGTGAGAGGGTTTCAGTCTAACTTCATTAAAAGTGAAACAGGAAACTCACTGAGTGGAAGCTTCATTTCAAAGCCAATCCAACAAAGCAGACTTATGAAATATAATGAGTATGTAAAAAGTTCTTCTCTTCATAATTTGCCAATTCAATTCTTCGATAGAGATTTTCCCTTTAATGTATTTGTGTGTTGTGTCCAGAAAACAAAGAAATGACACAAAAGGAAACTGAGGCAAAAACTGAGGCAAAAAAGGGGGGGGCTATCCCTTGAAAAGGCTTTCAGTAAATAAGGTAGTCAAATGATAGTACATGGGTTTTTTGGCTATATTTCCCTGCTAAATTACATAGTCCTCTTGACAACAAATGGTTTTTATGGATAGAAGGTATTATATTACAACTGAAAAAAGAAGAAATACAGTAGCTTTTGCATCACTGGCACTTGTTTGAATTCAATTCTCAGCTCCTCAGGACACTTACTAGCTAGCTGTGTGACCTCAGGCGCCACTTAATCTCTGCCTCTCAGTTTCTTTATCTATGAAATGAAGATAATAATATTTGTACTACCTACCTCAGGGCTGTTGTGAGGAAAGCATTTTGTAAATCTTAAAATAATATACAAATGTGAACGGCTATTATGGATTTAGAGGTTATTGATGGACCATAAGTTTGAAAATGTTTGTGGTCTATTTTTAAATGCCATCTCATTGCTTGGCAATACAGGGACAACAATCCATACCTCCTAGGCACGTATGATAACCTACGCGGACATGGAAAAGGAGATTCCAACAAAAGCAAAGATCACAGATGTAAAGTCTGAAATGAATTCTACACTTCAAGCGTTTCACCTTTCCAGTTTTTCCCATATAGCCTTGCCTCCTTCCTCTCCTCTCTTCAGTATCTCTAATGCACAAATGGCTGGAGATGATAACAATTAATACAAACGGGCAGAGCAGAAATTCAAATGGTCCGTGTTTATAAAAAATACATTTATTAACTATTTTGCTAACAACTCTGTGAGATATGTAAATAAGAAGGTGGCAGGGAAACAGTGCCTCACAGCCAGCATTCTCTCTCTCTTCCATCTTTGTTCCCTTGTTCCTGCTGGAAATCCATGTGCCTCCTCACCTTTGCTTCATAGAATCTCTCACTTCTTTAAGAATCAGCACAAATATTGATTACCTTTGACATGATGCTTTTCTGATCCCCCCAAATGCGTTTTCCTTTCACCCCTAAAACATGTTGATTTACTAATTGGTGTTATTTTGGAATTAGTTTGTTTTGTATACATTTCTATACGTACATGTTATCTCTTTCCCCAATAATGGCTTCTACAGAGCAGGGATGGCTTCCTTTTTTTGGTCTTTGATTCCAAACTATCAGCACACTATGACTAGCACACAGTTTGTGTTTAATATGTTTGTTGATTGATAGGTGGTATAAGTATCAATTACCCTCATTTTACAGATGAAGAAGTGATTTGCCTAATGTTGCATAGAGAGCAAATGGAGGGAGTCAAATTCTAACTCTAGCATGAGGCCCTTGTGTTATAGAGGAAGCGAGGTGGCAGAAAAGTTGGAGTGTTGGACCCAAAGTCAGAAAGGACTGGGTTCAAATCTGACCTCAGATAGTTTCGAAATATGTGACACAGAACAAGTCATATAACCTCTTTCTGCCTCAGTTTTCTCAACAGTAAAATGGGGATAATAAAATTGGGGTCCATCTGCCGGGGTTGTTTTGAAGATCAAATGAGATAGTAGTTGAAAAGCTCTTGGCACAGTACCTGACACATAATAGCAATTCATGCTTCTGTCTTTTCTTATTAATGGACTGAATAGATCAGCTCATGCAAACTTTTCAATTTGGAGTTACTGACTTAAATCTTTATTTAAATTATTTACATTTCTTTCCAACCTATTGCCATAGCTGGCAGATAAGGAACTTTGGAAGATTGGAAGTTATAAAGTAAATTTATCTTCTCCTTATATGTTCACTATGCAGCATCCCATCCATTTCGTTATCAAATCTATGAATTTGATTTTAAAATATACTTAGATAACTATTTCAATATAATAGATTTCCTTTGTAATCCAAAGTATTTTATTTGGTACTTTTGAAAGCTTTAGTTTAATAAGAGGTCTGTAGGTCTGTCAAAGAGGTCCAAGATACCAAAATTAATTAATTAAGGATCTCTGACTTTAGCCAATTTTTATGTATCAGCATCTATCCTTTATCAGATCTAGCCATCAATACAACAGTTAACTATTTGACCTAGAGTTAAGAAGACTTATCTTTCTGAGTTCAAGTCAAATCTCAAACATTTACTAGCAGTGTGACCCTAAGTAAGTCAGTTAACTCTTGTCTCGTTTGCTCATTTGTAAAATGAGCTGGAGAAGAAAATAGCAAAATATTCCAATATCTTTGCCAATAAAAGCCCAAAGGGGGTCATGAAGAGTCAGATATGACTAAAGCAATTGAATGACAAGGTAAAAAGATATATTAATATTAATATAGATGCAGACATTGGATCCACAGTGCAAATTGACAATAAACTGGAGCTAGTATTAAAAAAATGATGAAAGCTGAATAGATGGTCTTAGGAAAACTTAATTATACTTGAAGTTTCTCTGAAACAAGAGATCATTTTTTATCATCAATATTCTACTGATGATGAGTCATTTTCATTGTACTCTTTGAAGAATTAAAAATGGGTTTAAAAAAAGAATTACAAAGGGGGGAAATGATATCATTAAAGAAATGGATTGAAAAGTAGTTAGTCAAATGGCAAAAGTAACAGGTAACTATTCAAAAATATGCCCATAAAATCAGGAGAGAGAAGGGTTGACTCTCTGTAGCAGATCTATAAAAGGTAGGAACAAGATGGGTATCAATACAATTGGAGAGAATATCCAATTAATATCACACATTCATTTCAACATATCACCAATGATGGGAGAAAGGGTGACTTCTGAATAGTTGCTAACATGCAAGTACAGACTGGTTGTACATCATTGATTAAATACACCGGTTCTTCAAGGACCCTAAGAAGCCTTGTCAATCATCCCATTTACATAAGAACATGGACTTCAAATACGTAATATCCCTTAGGAGGTATATTATCAAAAGAGTACACCAAATATATTCTCCTTCCCATTCTCAGAGACAAGAGAAAAGCAAGAGTCATCTTTTCTCGCACATTCCTGGAATTTCTAAGTAAAACTTTCTAAAAATATTTTAACGTTTAGCTGCTTAGCTATTAACATTTAGTGTTAATAGTTCAGTTTTTCGTAAGAAGGAATTTTGATATAATGTGAAGAAATGAAAGTGGACCTTTGTAGAGCACACCTGTCTAGCTGACCTGGCCACAGAGGTGTCTTTCTTTTCTTGTTTATGTCTTTTAGCACTCCAACAAGATGTCAGTCAGGAGGAAACGTTACTGCCCTTTTCTTACAACGGACACCAGAGGAGTTTCCATGCCATAGAAAAATGACTGCTCCTCTCTGGTGGACACTTGCTCATTTTGGTTTGACCATGAAAAGGAAGCAGATGTACAATACCTTAAAGACTAAAAGACATGAAGAAAAAGACATTTTCCCCACCAATTCTGTTTCCTACCATTAACTCTTCTCTGCATCCTTCCTTTTCATTGAAAAGCTTCAGATTTTTCATATTTCAATTTAACAACTTTCTGGCAATGAAATATAGAGAGGTGATGACTTCCTCCAAATTAGGAGGACGTTAACAATTAAATGTTAATGTGAACACTGTTAACAGTAAGGCAATTATAACTGCATTCCATAAAGGGCAATCTGAAATAATTACTCTCTTTCTCAAGTGATAGTTCCAGAAGAATGAGATTCTCAAGCTCCGATTCATTAGGAGGGGCAGAGTACTGCAGTGTGCAAATCTCCTTTCTGCATCGAAGATGTTCTTTCACCAGATGTCTTTGCAACTGAGAGATGCTCACAGTGGGATCCTTGGAATTCACATTCTTCAAATCCTTAGTTGGCCGCTCTAACCCAAAGAGGCTTTTGGGGAGTACGGAATCACCTCCTTAACTTGTAAAATAGACAACTCCAGTGGGTATATATTCAGATTCGAGGAATGACGGGACTCTCTCCAAGATGCATGTTTCCAAATGCATCTCAACACTAAGAATCTACCCAAAATGCATCTTGCTTTGCAATTTTAACTCACTGAAAGGTATGCAGAAGCAACATAGGCAGACTGTTACTGTTGTTCATTTAAGTGTTTTTAGAAAAAATACATAGCTAACTCTATATCGAATAGAGATTATTGGACTCTTCATGATTTCCCAACCTGTCTTCACTAAACCCTTTGTCAAAGCAGTTAATAAGGACTAAAATGGTATAATTTTGATTTCTTTTTCTTTCTTCTCCATCTCTTAGTAGAAATACTAGTTGCAGAGATTTCCCTTTTGATTGTTCCCTCTTCAATCTCTGTGTCTAATTCATCTGTTACTTATTAATTTCTGTCTTTTTCTTTCAAAATTTATCCAGTTTATTCCTTACCTGTGTATGGTTTAGGCCACTACCCTAATCCTGTTCTTAGCTCTGAATGCCTAGAACACTTCAAAAGTGTTCTGGGCCACTTCTCTGACTCACAATCCAGAGTAAGTATAAACTAAATGCCTTCTTCTTAGTTACCCAATGGTCAAGAATCCAAAATGACTTCATCCTAACTTCTATAAGGGGAAATAGCTCCCTGATTCCTAAGCGAGTCCATAGGTCCTTAAACACTTATATTCCTTTACTCTGAAATATTAGTTCCCTACTTCAATCAGACTAATCTCATTATCCCCTACCTATGTCTTGCTAATTACTGTCTTCTTGCATTTGCAGAGATTGTTCACTCCCTTATATTAATCTTAATACTTCCAGATCTTACTTGATTTTAACCTTCTCCAGGAAGCTGTAGCAATTACTTTGACCTAGGAAAACAGTAAAAGTCAAATGGCCTTATTTACTTATTTGCAACTAGGTGGTACAGTGGACAAAGTATAAGACCCGGACTCAGTTGAATTTGAATCCCACCTAACTTACTTGTTGTATGACGGGGGGCACTTGTGTCACTTAACATCTCTATGATGGTTCACTGGGTAGAATGCTAGACCTGGAGTCTAGAAGACCTTGGTTCAAATCTGGCCTCAGGCACTTATTAGCTGTTTGACTGGGCAAATTACCTAACCCTGTTTGCCTCAGTTTTCTCATCTGTAAAATGAACTTGAGAAGGAAATGGCAAACTTCTCCAGGATTTTCTAATCCCAAAAGGGGTCTTAAATTCAGAGGAAGAGTTACATAACAGAGGCTAGTAAATGAAACTTAACAACAACAAAATAATTTTATACATTTATATACGTGGTAGAAATGAAATTCCTAAAGAATTTTTACTGCCTAGTTCAGTGTTGGTACCCAAACTGTACCCTCAAGCTGCCTGTGAGTGCCCTGCATTACCCCAGAGAGCAGTGTTCACATTGGTCTGATGGACAGAGGGGCAGGGCATGCAAAAACCTGTCCTCAGGCTTAGTGGCAAAGCAAAACGACGCAGCCCCCTCCATGCTACTGGGTACATGTGCCAGGTCTTCATCAACACAGGACTAGTTACTGGATACAAGTCACCTAAATTAGTTTAACTTTGAATGAAAGCATGCTACAAAATTAAAATGAAAAGCTGATAATAATGCTATGTCCAGAGGAATGATCCAGTGGTAGAGAATGCAGTATTCTTTCATCTTACTACTACGAAAAGGCAAGATATAGCAGAGCAATAAGAAAGTCCATCTGCTGGAAATACTTTGGGGTAGATGGCACGGACCTTCTTGATCTCCAGTCTGAAGGAGAGGGGAAAGAAGAGAAAGAGGAGAGAAACTCCTAAGTGAAAGATGTCCAACATCTTTCTTCATCTATATTGTAAAAATAAGTCCAGCCCAACAAACAAAATACAGGTTAGATCATTCAAAACAGAAAGCTCACATCCCATTAATATTATAAACATCAGAATGTAATGGTAAATAAATCAAGGGAGTTGACTAAAATTCTAGTTCTCTGCAAACTGCAAAGTAATGGGCCCAGATAATATCCATAATTATTGGTCTGAATGCTTCACAGTGATTTACTAGGCACATAAATTTCCTAGAAAGGTACTTCACTGGCTTCCAGTCTGGTGCAAGTCTGATAACATCTTAACAGATGGCATCACATTTATTACCAAAAGAGGAGCCAGTAACCACCTCCCCCCTCCATATAGGCCAGGTACATATTTGTACACTTTTACCAAGCTCTCATAGCTTATATTGAGGCTCTCCCCCACCACACACTAAATCTATAAAAACAATGAAACAATACATTGGCTAAAGAGCTGGTAGGCTATGCCAAAAAAATCACCACAGTGGAAAGAGGAGCTCCTGATTGATTCTGTAATTATTGAAACAAGCTACCTGAAAGAAATATTTGCAACACTGTAAATGATTGCAACACACATTCTTTGATTCAATTCTATAAACGAGATTTGAACAGGTCCTGCAAATATGTAAAACACATATGAACATAAGGAGAAAATATATTTAAGTACTTGTGGAAAACTGTTCTTTATTCAAAACTTGCTAACAATGATTTTAAGAAACACAAATATGACATTTTTCAAGAGTTATTATTATTTGGTTCTGGCTAACAGACAGAAAGGAGGATCAGTGGACCTCAATAAGACAGTCTATGATAAGCCCAAAGATCCCAGTTTTGGGGACCAAAACCCACTATTTGATAAAAATCTGCTGGGAAAATTGGAAGACAGTATAAGAGAAATTAGGTTTGGATCAACATCTCACACCCTACACTAAGATAAGCTCATAAGGGTGAATGACCTGAATATAAAGAGGGAAACTATAAGCAAATTAGGTGAACACAGAGTAGTATACTTGTCAGATCTTTGGGAAAGGAAAGACTTTAAAACCAAGCAAGAGCTAGAAAAAAAATCACAAAATGTAAAATCAATAATTTTGATTATATCAAATTAAAAAGGTTTTGTACAAACAAAACTAATGCATCCAAAATTAGAAGGGAAGCCACAAATTGGGAAACAATCTTCATTACAAAAATCCCTGACAAAGGTCTAACTACTCAAATTTATAAAGAACTAAACCAATTGTACAAAAAAATCAAGCCATTCTCCAATTGATAAATGGGCAAGGGACATGAATAGGCAATTTTCAGTTAAAGAAATCAAAACTATTAATAAGCACATGAAAAAGTGCTCTAAATCTCTAATAATCAGAGAAATGCAAATCAAAACAACTCTGAGGTATCACCTCACACCTAGCAGATTGGCTAACATGACAACAAAGGAAAGTAATGAATGCTGGAGGGGGTGTGGCAAAGTTGGGACATTAATGCATTGCTGGTGGAATTGTGAATTGATGCAGCCAGTCTGGAGGGCAATTTGGAACTATGCCCAAAGGAAGTTATAGACTGTCTGCCCTTTAATCCAGCCATAGCATTGCTGGGTTTGTACCCCAAAGAGACAATAAGGAAAAAGACTTGTACAAGAATATTCATAGCCATGCTGTTTGTGGTGGCAAAAAATTGGGAAAAGAGGGGATGCCCTTCAATTGGGGAATGGCTGAACACATTGTGGTATATGTTGGTGATGGAATACTATTGTGCTCAAAGGAATAATGAACTGGAGGGATTCCATGGGGACTGGAACAACCTCCAAGAATTGATGCAGAGTGGGAGGAGCAGAACCAGGAAACATTGTACATAGAGACTGATACACTGTGGTACAATTGAATGTAATGGACTTTGTAGCAATGTAGTGATCCTGAACAACTTGGAGGAATCTATGAGAAAAAACCACTATCCACATTCAGAGGGAACACTGTGGGAGTAGAAACGCCAAAGAAAAACAACTGCTTGAATACATGGGTCGAGGGGATATGGCTGGGGATGTAGACTCTAAATGAACATCCTACTACAAACACCAACATGGAAATAGTTTCTGATCAAGGACACAAGTAATATCCAATGAAACTGCTCATAGGCTGTGGGAAGGGTGGAGGGAGTCGAGGGAGGGAAATAAAGTGAGTATTATAACAAAAAAAATAAAATAAAATAAAACTAAGTTATAAAGAAAAAGTAAAAAAAAATCTATGTGGGAATGGGATGAGGCATATATAATCCACATTGTCCTATATGTTACTAAAATTGTCCTAAAAATTCAATTAACAAGATGAATTTACATCCTAAAACTTTTATTCCACTATACAAATAAGTTATCTTACCCAAAAGTACAATAGTTTACATTAAACATAAATAATTTAATGGTAGCCACTGATCAGTTCTAGGGTTGTCTCTATATGGATTTCACAAATAAATAAATAAGAATAAGATAAAAACACAACTAAATTTGCCATACCAAATACTCATTCCCTCCAACCTATGTTGTTCATTTGTTCATCGATGTCCTTCCTACTTGAAGCAGATCAAAATGACATCATGAAGTCAGGGTTGATATATATATATATAGTATAGCCAACTGTTGCTGGTCAGACCAATACCAGCTCAGAAGGTTCTACCACCGGTTGGGCACAAGTAGTCTGTATGAATATCGGTGAAAGAGATACGTCATCTCTAAAGTTTTGAATCTCACGTTTCTTTTGAACTGCTGCAATTCTGCTTTACAGAACACAGCTTTACATTGTGTAGTAACAGAAATCACAATGTTATGGGAACTGGATGAAGTACACATCATCCCCTCTGTTCTGATTGCTAATGAAGATATCCAAAAGATCTATTCTATAAACCTACAAATGATAAGCTTACATGCCAACATTTTTATTCAGTTAATGAAAAGCAATCGTTAGCCTCCTATGTAGGAGTCCAATGAACATTAGAACAGGAGATTTCCCTAGGACTATTTCTATCTGAAATTCCTTGAAAATAACATATGAAGAGAGAGAACAGAAATATCCATTGGCAATAGCTTTTAGATATGGTTTAACAGTCTATGATCCTAAATGTCTTTCAAATAACCATTATACAACAGAAGCATACAACTCTTACTGCATCCCTTTATATTAAAAATAAGGAAACTAAAACCTATAAAGAGCCCAGTGTAAAACCCGTGTCTCCTGACTCAACCAGTGTTTCTTCCCTTCTATCACAAAGCTACTGCAAAATGTATTTGAAAAGCCTCTATTAAAGACCACTCAAATAAAAATATTAAATATGCTATCTGATAGCATTAATAATATAGTAAAACTTTTAGATCAAACAATCTCTCCTTTGCATGTACACAAAAAGAAGAAAAATCTCAATAAAGAAAATGTTAATTATATGTAACACTGACTAAAAAACTGAAGCCTATGTCTAAATTACAAAATAGTTACAGAAAGCTAGTCATCACAGTATCTGAAACAAATAATATTTATAAAGCATTTCAAATAGCTCCTATCACCCAAAAGGCACTTGATAATTAGGGTTTTCTTTCCTGTCTTTGTCTTTTTCAGTATTTCAAATGGATATTTTTTAGAATTGGGAACTGATAGTCAATTGACACTCTGAAATCAATTAAGAAATAAATTGTTTTCAAAATCTTTCTCACATTACTAAAAAACAACAAAAAAAAAACTTTTATCCCATAATCCACTATCCCTCTGTTCTTAGTGAGAACCAATATTATTGTGTTTTGATCTCTGAGTAATAACATTACTAATAATAAACATAATGAAAATAAAGTTTAAAGGCAGTGTGGCAAAGTGGAAAGAGATGTCTTTGGAGTCACAAAGCCTTGGGTTCAGGTCTTACATGCAGGTTGTGTGATCATGACCACGGTATCACCTATCAAGGCTCCAGGCAATAGCCTAGAACTATAAATTGTAACTTAGTTGCTCATCTACACTGGAAGGCAGAGTTTCCAATAGAGGTGGAGTCCGAGATCTAGACCAAGTTTTTAAAATAAAACACGTAAGCACCCTCACACACATATATCTCGTGATTAAAGCTTCTGTACTTCAGTCAGTAAAATAGTTTGCTTAAAGGATAAGGCTTTTATGGTCTGTAAGACCTGTCAGCCTCTGAAATAGGATCCTTTTGGCCTGTCACAATCAAGTTAATTAGAGACATATGTAGCACAGAGATCACATAGAGGTAGCACTGACAGCTTATTTGCACCAGAAAGGTACAACTCATGTGGGAGGTAAAGAGGCTAGAATGACAAACAGATAGCCATCAGTAACGTGAGACTAATCAGTCACCTGACCTGAAACAGGTCTAACTGGGCTAAGGGATACAAATGCAGGGCTGATGAAAAGAAGAGAGATCCCAATATGCCTTTGATATTCTTAGCCTCTTCAGGAATCTCACTACAGTAATGAAGCCCTGAAGTACCAGCAGGAGCTGTCCTTCATCCTCCTAGACAGAGAAGATGCTGATTCTATGGGGTACTTCCAGCTAAGTGTTCTGACTCCACCACTGTTGCATGTAGGCAGGTAGCTATGAAGACGTGTATATATACTAGAGGGGAAGGGAGGGAGAGAAAAAGTGGGGAGGGGGAGAGGGAGAGAGAAAGAGAGAGAGAAAGAGAGAGAGAAAGAGAGAGACAGAGTCAGAGAGAGAGAGACAGAGAGACAGAGACAAAGAGAGACAGAGAGACAGAGAGAGACAGAGAGAGAGAGAGAGAGAGAGAGAGACAGAGAGAGACAGAGAGAGAGAGAGACAGAGAGACAGAGAGAGACAGAGAGAGAGAGAGAGAGAGGGGGGGGGGGGAGGGAGAGAGAGACAGAGAGAGAGACAGAGAGAGAGAAAGAGAGAGACAGAGACAGAGATATTTTTGTATCTCCAAGATAACTTTCCCTGGTGAGTTATCCCAGTGTAAATTCTAGGCACATAAAAATAGTCATGTTAATGGAAAATAGACATTTGTTGGCTGGCATAGTTAATACCTTTGCTCTGCATCTCCACTGACCATACATCTAGGATATTTTTTCAAAGTCGTCCTATTTTAAAATATTTCAACCTGCTCCCCCAACAGACTATGAAATGCCTCCCCCATGTCAATATTTCAGCAGATGGTAACTAAATAATTCAAGCCAATAAGCATTATAATACACAACAAACAGCTGGAAGATACAACAATGATGATATGTGGGCACAAAGAAACATGCTCTTGAAAACCAATACATACTAGCCCATGCTATGTAGATATGTCATTATGTATACATGTAGAAGGAAGGTCTAGACGAGAACACCATTGGCCATTTTCAATGAAGTTTTTATCCGTTGATTGTGTAAGTAAATGTGGGTTTTCTATACTTTGAGAGATTCTCCATCATGTCATTGAATTATGGGTTCAGAAAATGTGGCCCCTGTACCTTTACCTATAACTTTTATTCCAACTGCTTTCCTTTTATTTTCAAATTTTTGATGCCTATTTTTGCTTGTTGGTTTGAGAGTGGACCCTCTACTACTGCCCAGGCTGTAAGCACAGTGGCCAGTCATGGGCCAAATTCTCTGGTAAAGGTAAAGAAGTTTTGACTTGCTCTGTTTCCATCCTGGGTCTGTTCATCTTCCCTAGCTGCCCAGTGGCCATTGTTCCCAGTAAATCACAATATTGGTGTTGGATTGAAAGCCAACATCTGTAGTCACTCTAGCCCTACTTACTGCAAGCTGCTCAGAACTCCCATGCTCAAGAGATCAACCAGCCTCAGTCTACAAGGAAGTAGGGAATACAGTCATGTGCTACCACCCAAACTTCTAACTGTTTTACCCTAGAACTATTTCTTTTCTAGTACTACAGAATTTTTTATAACAGCATCTCAGCTTTCCACGTACCCTTCAAAATAACCCTGTGATTACAAATAGAGCAAGTATTTTGATTCCCGTTTTACAGATAACAAAAATATTCATATACTATTCATATACATATATATTCATATCATAAACACTTCACACTTTTTCTCATTTGATACTCACAACTCTGTACTATTATTATCTCCATTTTACAGATGAGTAAACTGAGGTTAAGTGGCCTGCCAAGGATCACACAGCTAGAAAGTGTCTAGGGCTGGACTTGGACTTGGGTATTCCTGACTTGAGGTCCTGCCGCTCTATCGTCTATACCACCTAGATATAGAGAGTGTAGCTCAGAGAGAGGCAGGCCCACAGTTGGTAAGTGCTGAAGTCTGGAGCTTACTGACTCCAAAACTAACATCCACACTCTTTTCCAAGCTGCAGCATTTGATGTGTTCACTGTATGCTAAAATACTGCTTCTACTAATCTTACTTTTACCAGCTTTTCCATTAATTAGGTTATGGATACCTAATTAGATGTCCTGTTCTTTCCTGCTCTCCACATAACCTACCCAGCAGAGTTAGCCAGCCCCAATCATTTATTCATTGTTGGTAAACGACCTATATTGCATGCCTCTCATTTTTAGAGCTAGCGTGGCTTTTAAGGTTAAGTATATGTAAGGGCAATATGCAGAATTCTGAACTAACCAAGTTGCTGACATACCCATGGAGGCCTAATGAATATAAATCACTTGGGGAGGAGATGGAATTTGACATGGAATTCTGGTGCCCCCAAATGAGAGAAACACAAATGCCCCCCCCCCCCGCCCGTATGATCTAGCTCATACGTGAAACTGAGAAAACTATTCCTGAAGTTGGATCTTTTGTAGTCTACAGTATATCCACATCTTGCAACCATGATACTACCTTGCAATAGTTCAGTTTGACCTGAAGATCAATTTCGCATCATACTCTGTCAATCTTCCAGTGGAATCGTGGGTTTTGGATTTACTTCTTTAGTAGTTAGATCATCAGGGAACATTTTGGTTTTCAAAACTCTAATATAAAAGTACACAATATTGTCTATGTATATGGAAAAGGATCACAACTCTTCACCGAGGTAGAGGATTATCATTTCTATGCAGAGGATTTTCACTTCTATTTATCCAGTTCTTACCTCTAGTCTTGCATCTCCAACTGCCTCTTAGATAGATTGACCTGTATATCCCAGAGATATCTTAAACTCAACACATCTAAAACCACCTATGTAACCTCCCAAATCATATCTTCTTCCATACTTCTCTGTTACCGTAGCTACTACAATCCTCAAGCTTTGAATCTAGATGTCATCATTGACTCTTCACTCTCTCATCTCTCCCATCTGATCTGTCATTCAGTCAATAAACATGTATTGAGTGACTACTAAATGTCAGTCTCATAGCTTAATATAAGCTCTAGGGAGAGATAAAGATGCAGAAGATAGTCCCTTCCTTCAAGAAGCTTAAAATCTAAGAGTGAGAGACAATTTTAAAAATGTACAAATAAGCTATATATTGGGGAAAGAGAAGTTATTAATAAAGAGCCAGCCCTAGAGGATGGTAAAAGCTTCTTGTAGTAAATGGGATTTTATTTGGGACTTAAAGGAAGACCAGTAAGCCAATAGGTGGAGATTAGGAAGAAAGCATTCCAGGCACGGGGAACAGACAGAGAAAATGCCTTCAACTGAGCTGTGGACTATTTGTTTATGGAACAGCAAGGAGGCCAATGTCACTGAACTGAAGAACATATGAATGGGAGTATGGTGTAAGAAGACTAGGAAGACAGAAGGGGATTACGCTATGAAGGACTTTGGATTCCAAACAGAGATTTTGTATATGATCTTAGAAGTAGATAGGGAGCCACTGGAGTTTATGGAGGAGAATGACATGGCTGGACCTGCCTTTGCTGCTGAATGGAGGATGGATTGGAATTAGGAGAGATTGAGGTAGGAAAAGACTTATCAGCAAACTGAGGGCTTGTATCAGAGTAGTGGCAGCATCAGAGAAGAAAAAGGGAATGTATTGGAAAGAATTTGCAAAGGCGAAAACATCAGGCTTTGGCAAGAGATTTGATATGGGAGGGGTGGGGGGAATGAAACATACTGAGGAGTTGAAAATTAAATCTACCTTGCAAACTGGTGAGACAGGGAGGGAAATGTTGTCCTCTAGAGTAATAGGAGGAAGTGAGACTGGATTAAGGGAAAGATAATGAGTTTTCTTTCTGATATGCTGAATTAAAGATGTCTCCTGGACATCCAATTTAAGATGCCTGAAAGGCATTTGGAGATGAGAGTTTAAAGGTAAGCAGGGAAGTTAGGGAAGGATGAATCATAAATATAGAAATAATAATTAAATCCAAGGGAGCTGATGAGATCAATAAGTAAAGTAGTATAGAGGGAGGAGAGAAGAAGGCACAGAATAGAATACATCTATGGTTAGAAGGCATGATGGGAAGGAGGATACATCAAAGAAGACTAAAAAGTGATCAGTGATTAGTAGGAGGAGAGGGAACCAGCAGAGAAGGGTTTCCCAAAAATCTAATAAGAAAAGAATATCAAGAAGGAAAGAGTGATCAACAATGTCAAAGGCTACAGTAGAGAGCTCAAGGAGAATAAAACTTGAGAAAAGGACAGAGAATTTGGAAGTTAAAAGATGACTGGCAACTTGGGAAAGAACAAAAGTCAGAAGTCATGTTTTAAGAGGGTAAGAAGAAAGGAAGTCAAAGTACCTGTTTTAGATGGCCTTTACAAATTTAGTCATAAAGAGGAGTAGTCTTGGAAGGATCAAGTGAAGGGATTATTTTAGATTAGGGAAGACATGATTGTTACCAAGTTCCATCAATTCTATTCTCACATCTCTCCTATCTGCCCCTCTCTTTCCTTTTGACAATAGCAAATGTTATTTCTCAACCCCACCTAATGGAAGTACCTTTCCTCTACCCTGGATACACTGCTTCTGCCCCCCCCTTTTTTTTTGTATCCCTAAGGGTTTAGAATAGTGCCTGGAACATAGCTGGCAATCGTAACTGCTTTATGGTTTTCCCTATTTTGGTCTCAAGTCCAATCTGCGGTAAACTATATTTCTGTGAACTGTCACATTGCAGGCAGGAGCCAACCACACATCCCAAGAGTCATTGGACATGGAGAATGAAGAAATGTTATTTCTGGTTAAGCTTCTGCCGATGATAAATAATGGGATGATATGGCAGTTGCTGAGACCTGTTTCTTGTTTAGGTCAGTCTCAATGAAAAATCAGTAGCTTCTGAATGCTCTGACCTTTGCTATTCATGATTTTTTATTTAACACAATGCTAAAGCTTCATAGGTTTCCTTCCCAATACCTGAGATAATGCAGTACAGTGGAAAGATGGTTGAATTTTGAGTCAGAGGGTCTGGATTTGAAACATCTCTGCTCTTTGATACAAGTGTGATAGTGGGCAGGTTACTTGCAATCCTTAGGCTTTATTCCCTAATTTATATGAGGGTTTTGTATTAGATGGGTTCTGGGCTCCCTTCCGCTTCCATGTCTAGGACCTTTTGATCCTTCCTCTTTGCAAGATATTATTGTACTTGTTTGTGGACAAAATACATTATTAACAAGCCAAAGGGAATATCTTCAAATTATAAGTTTAGAAATTGACAACATATTCTTTTAACATGGAAACTATTGGACATTATGATAAAGGAACATGCTTGGTAAACATTTTTTTTTTCCTGTGGAGTCTATGAAATTCAATTTAGTAATTATTTTTCAATTAATCCACGTTAGTTTTTTAAACATGTTCCGATTTACTCTCATTTCACCTGTGTAAAAATGGGAAGTCATTTCATATGCCTCACACCTATCATACCACTACTTTTCACTTCCTCAAGCTAAGTGTGAAATAAGAGGTGAGATGTCATGCAGTATATAGTAGCACGCTAACACATGGTAATTTAGGGCAGGCAATCAGTTAACTGTGTCTTTTGTATGGATATGGTTGTGAAGAGTTAAATGAAATTGTTCAGGAAATTCAAGAGGAAAAATGTGCCCGTGCTATTTTTGGAAATAAATTGGCTTAGGATGCATAGGTGTTACTGTGATGTGGAGTGGATGTGTACACAGCATGCAGCTGGGCATGCTGGTTCCTCCCAAGATACCAGAATGAATGAGCAAACCTAGTTCTCCCTGTATTCAGATCTATGAATCCCACATGAACTGATCGGATA
Source organism: Monodelphis domestica (assembly GCF_027887165.1). Classification (NCBI taxonomy): domain Eukaryota; kingdom Metazoa; phylum Chordata; class Mammalia; order Didelphimorphia; family Didelphidae; genus Monodelphis; species Monodelphis domestica. The sequence continues at coordinate 520,721,606 of NC_077229.1, read as the reverse complement.
AGTCCACAATTTCTCAACTCCAAGGTTCTCTCTTTCCCCTCACTCTGGGTTCAGGCCAGCACATCAAACATGTGCCTCATTCTCTAATGAAGTACTTTGGGTAAGATCTTGCAACCACTATCTAGATTCCAAGACTCTTCACTCTGGCTTTCTTGCCTTGCTTTTCAAGTTTGCCTGCATTGTGAGATCTCAATGATGCACTAGAAAACACATTAGAATTCCTTCCTCCTCTGGCCTAATAATACTTGGGTACCATTCATCTGATTTCGCAGGCAGCAAATATGGCCTCCTAGGAAATATTAGTAGCAGGAAACTGCTGACTAGCTCTCCACTGCTGCTTGACAACCTTTCCATTTTACATGTTGTTTCAGGGAATAAAGTGGTCACTCAACTTCTTTACCAAAGCTAAATAATTCCTCCATCTGCAACATTAATTTCGTCCCCTCTGGATCTTATTTCATCAAATATTCTCTCCTCTCATACCTTCAGTTTCTCCTTCTCCAGTGGATCAATGGATCCATTCTACACGTCTACAAACATGCTTTCCTACTTATATGAATCGATACAAAGCAAAGTAAGCAAACCCAGGAGAATATTGTCCACAGTAAGAGCAAGACTGTAAAGATGATCAACTGTGAAAGACCTGGCTACTCTGATCATTACAATGATCCAAGACTATTCCAAAGGACCCATGATTAAAAATGTTAATTATCTCCAGATGAATTCCCAGTACAGACTGAAACAGATCTTTTTCACTTTATTTTTCTTGCTTTTTTTTGGCAACATGGTTACTATGGAAATATGTTTTACATGACTTCACAGGGTAAATTGGTATTATGTTACTTGCCTTCTCAATGGTTGGGGAAAGAAGAAACAGGAATGAGGAAAGGGAGAGAGAGAATTTGGAACTCAGAATTTTTTTAAAAGGCTAAAAATAAGCATTTTTAAAAGCTTCCCTAATCAAATACAATTTTTCCCTTCATCCTTTGATACCATCAAATTACTGTTCCATTTCTTCCCTTTGACAAAAAAATCTTATAAAACATGATCTTTATTAGATGCTTTAACTTCCTCACCAACCACTTATTTCACAAGCCTTTTCATTCTGCTTTCTGCTATCAGCACTCTAATGAAATGAATCTCTTTACCCTGAATAACCAAATCCAAAGATTTCTTTCTCAGGCCTCATCTCCTGGACTCCTGAAACTTTGATAAAGATTATAGCTAACCTACTTTTTCATATGCCCACACTTGGCTGAGACACTGTTCTTTTTCATCATTTATTCTTCTCTTATCCCCTTTGTTGGGTTTTCTTCCTCTTTCATGCTGTTGTTCTCCAAAGCTCTATTCTTGGCCCTCTTTTCTTTATTCTCTCCCATGATGGCATTATTCATTCATTTAAGTTTAAATATCCTGTCTACACAGATGACTCCCAAATCTTTCTGTCCATTCAAACTTAACTTTTCTCCCAAGCTTCTGGCCTACACTTCACCCTGCTAATAAGATAGCTCTGGCTAGAAACTCCATGAGCATCTCAACCTGAAAATTAAAATGATTTCTTTTTCTACCCCAAACTACTACCCTTTCTCACTTTTCTAACTCTATCTGACACTACCATTCATGTTGCAAACCTTTATGACCGTTTGAGTTTTCTCTTTCCCTCATTCCTTTTATCTATCAGTTGTCAAGTTTTGTTCTCTTTACCATCAGTATTTATAACCCCCCATCAATTCCTATTATTTTCACTCTAGGATCGTAGGGGGGAAGAGACTATATCTAGCATAACCTCCTCATTTTATGAATAAGGAAACTAAGACCCTGAGAAATTAAGTGATGTACAAAGTTTATGCACATGTTAAGCTGCCCAAAAGCTATAATAAATAACTGTTTTTTTTTCCAATTTACTGTAGTTTCTTAGTCCAAGTTCCCATTACAACTGCCTTATTTTAGTTGCCTTGAACCAGTCTGTTTTTTACTTTTTCTGTTTTTCTGTTCTTCAAATGGTTGCCAACTTAATCTTACTGATGCACAGACTGAGATCACTTCATTGCTCGAAATCTTTAATAGATTCATGTTGATTGTTATATAAATTTCAAACTCCTTAAACATGATTTTGAGAGCCTGACACAATTTGGTACTCTGATACTTACTCTCTCTGTAGAACCCTGAGCAAATTACTTAAACTCAGTCTCTACTTTCTTATTTATAAAATGAGAAGAGGAAATATTTGCACTAGCTACATAAAAGGAGTGTTATAAGGAAAGTGTTCTGTTAACCTTAAAGTACTATATGAATGGATTCTTATTAGTTTCTGTCTTACCTTATCTCACATTAATTATTCTCCATGAGTGTACTTTGTTCCAGCCATGGACTATTTCCATGCTTCTCTACACCGTCTACCTCACCCTGTTTTTATGTATGGTGACTAGGTGAACAGTGATCCTTTTTTTTAATCTATTCACCCATTACTTGGATTTACTTTTGACCCCAACCAGCATCTGGTTTTCCCTTCCCTCATCTCTACTTATTGAATTTATCTCCTCCATGTGGTCTTTCCCAAACCTCCAAAGGTTGAAAACAATTTCATTTTAACACTTTATCTCTACTTCTGTTATCCACCTATACGATTTGGTTTATTTACTACTTATATTTGGATCATATGCTCCCAACTCGATTCTAAGTTCCAGGAGGGAAAAGAAGGCATTTCTTTTCCCAAAGCATAGAACACTTGGGTATTGCAATGGAATAGGTATTTAACAAATATCTGTTAAAGTTTTTCTACTTTAAGCCTTTTATTGGAGTACATTTTATTACACTTTTATTACTTTAGTACTTTTATTACACAGTGTCTCTTTTTTATTTGTTTTTCCCAATATCAAGCATTTCTTTTCTACCTCCTTCCCTTCACCAGCATAACATTTTACATACGCTATTGAAATGGTTTTAATCTCCTGGATTGCTGAAAGAAGAGCAGACGGAGCTAGAAAACAACAACCACAAGTTAATTTTAAATATTGCTCAAGGTCTATGTCAACCACATCATAACCTTGCGTAAGTCTTATAAATCTCAGGAGAGATTTGTCCAGGGTATCCATAACCTTATTAAACATCGCTCCTGAGAACATGCCTTAAAACCTTACCCACACAGAGACTATGTGCTTCTGATCTTTCTTACAGAAGATTCTACTTCCTCAAAGTCTCCCAACAGCCAACCTGAATTGTTTTTGGAGCACTGGGTTACTCATAATTAAGATTAATTCTTTCCAGGTAAAACACATAAGGTAGAAAATTTAAAAACAAAAGGCAATTTCAAATTGTATATGATTTTTTACTGCATAACACAAGCTATGGTCATGGTATGAATACAAAGTAGATAAAACAATGCAAGGAAAAGAAAAAGCAATGAATTTGGGGTGGGGGAGTTGGTTTGCTTGGTTGAACATGTCAACAGGAATTTGTTATAAAAACTATAGAATATTAAACCTCTGCCCTCATTGATGTTAACTTTTTGATTTCCAAGTTACCCTTATCGGACATGAGTCAAATATTATATTATATTAGATATTTCACTAACTTAGACACTGATAGCCAAAAAGATTGACTTATTTCAGTTCCTAAATTTACTCCCCTGAGAAGGGCTTTCTCTAAATATGTATGAAACTACTGTTGAGAAGAATTTCAGAGCCAATTAATTCTGTTAGAAAAAAATTACTATATTAAGGAGAATACCAAACTTAAAAAAATAATCCAATGGCAAAAAAAATGAAATAGGAATCTAGGGCATTTATAGAAGGCTTTATTTAAATGTCACACCCTCTAAGACACCTTTCCTGATCACTTCAATCAGAAGTAATTTCTTATCTTCCCCAACTATAACACCCCCAACAATTCTAGCACTGTTTGATCATCCCACCCAAAAATATTAATTCATTTGGAGGAAACAAAAGATTAACTAAAACAGGGGGCAGCTGGGTAGCTCAGTGGATTGAGAACCAGGCCTAGAGATGGGAGGTCCTAGGTTCAAATCTGGCCTCAGACATTTCCCAGCTGTGTGACCCTGGGCAAGTCACTTGACCCCCATTGCCTAGCCCTTACCTTCTGCCTTGGAGCCAATACACAGTATTGACTTCAAGATGGAAGGTAAGGGTTTAAAAAAAAAAAGATTAACTAAAACAATGTTACTGAGGAGTTACTGAATTCTAGAAAATCAATGATGAAAAAGAAAAGAGAAAAGAGTTTTTTAGTCTCTTTTCTCCTCTCTCCTTACAACTGACTGTGATCGTTCAGTCTGCTCTGCAATCATTTCTTAATTATTAGAAACTAGTAGAACAGAATAATTTTTTAAAAGTAAGGAAGATATGATAGGGCCAATAACTCCAGGGCTCTTCTCCACCCCCAACATGGATTAAGCTACATTTTCCTTAAAAAGTAACAAAGACAGAACTTGTTTATAAATTATAAGTGGAGAAGACTTAATTTGTATCTCCCTTGACACAACTTTCTGTTGACCTCTGGATAAGCTTCCTGGTGACCTAGAGAATAAAAGGCTCTAGCCATATGTGGTCAGTGTCTTTTAGATCGGATGGATGGATGGAAATCACGTAATTAACCACACCCTACCATGTTGAATAGATGTACTACCACATGGGGTTGGAGAAGTCAAGTCCATCTATAGAACTGAAATGCTACTGTATACTTGTTAGCATTGCCTTGCTAAGTTAGTTAGGTAGAGATTCTTTTGTTAACCTAAGAGTGCCTCATTTTGTCCAAACACTGAATATGAACAGAATGCTGGAATCAACTACCTGCCTCTAACTTCCTCTTTTGGAATGATGCTACATGAGGGCTTAATCATAATAAATCAATATTAATGCACAGCAATTACATCTTGCAGCATATTCCTATCCCACTCATTGAATAGTTGCACCCCTCGGTGGACACAGGAGTCAGGAAGATCTGAATTGAAATCCACCTCAGACACTTACCCCATGGCATTGAGTGAATCACTTCACCTATCTATATCTGCCTGGGTTTCCTCAAATATAAAGTGTGAATAAAAATAGTGCCTATGTCCCAGGGTTGTTGTAAAGATCAAATGAGATAGTAATTAAAAAGAGCTTAGCACAGTGCCTGGCACACAGTAGACACTACCTTCCTTCCTTCCTTCCTTGTACTATCATTTCTTGGCATCTACAAAACTCAAAGCAAGAACTAGAAGTTTCTTGTTTATAGTCCCCATAGAGTCTTACACGTATCTGGGACTCAGTAAACATTTGATGAATAAAAGAATGAATGAGTGAAATCTCCTTAATAACTTGAGACACTGTACTGTAGTCTCACAAGCCAAGTCAAGGAATACCAAACTCTCTGGAATCAAAAGACGAATTTTTAACATCTTGAAGAGGCCTTTCTACAATATGCAACTCAAGAGTACAGGTAGAAATGTAAAGTGAATATCAGAAATAAGCTATATTGGGAAAATATCATCTATTATTTCAATGATTTTCATTTTAGTAATTACCTACATGTACACCATGTTATTTTTTAAGATCCTCTCCAGTACTATATATTTCATTTTTCCTTTTATTAAAGGAGCTTTTTATGTGATGGCAGTGATACCTCTGAGGGAAGCAACACAGTGTGATGAAAGATCACTGGGTTAGAAGTGAAAAGATGCCATTTCTAGCCTTAGCTGTGCCACCTATGGCAAATTATTTAATCTCTCTGACCCTCAGATGCCTTGCCTGTCAAAGAAAGGGGCGGGGGGAATGGATGATTTATTAGGTTCTGGGGAGCTGTAGAATTTTATGTATCTATGATTCCATCTCCACACGTGATCAGGCTGTAGTGAGGTACAATATATAAAATGCTTTGCATACTTTAAAGCACTATACGTCAATTGTATATTATTATTATTTTCTTACAGTCACAGGATCTCTTGCCTGGTGATGATTTCACTCCCTGAGCCTTATACTGCACTCCTACTGAGCTCCAGGATTTGTTTATAGATCTAAACAGATGTGTGCTGGTTAATGTTTAACAAATGGACTGTGGGGGAAAAAGTGTGTGCACATACACATACTATCACTTAAAGGGCTAGACAATCAACAAAACAATAAATCAGGCCATAATTTGTAGCAATTGCCAATTTCTGAGATATAAATTCTCACAGTGAAAATTTAACAATTGGTTCTCACGAGCCAGTTAAAGTTGGCTCCAGTACAGCGCTACACAATGTACTTCACATGAGTTTCGAGTTGAATAAAAGGGGCACCCCAAAGGGGGGGCTCAGAAAGCCTTCCCCCAAAAGGGCACATCCTTCCAGGACACCCCATATACCCTATGGAGACCATTTGGTCAGGGGGAGGGTCTTAGGGTCCTTTTTCAACTCTCAGGACATGTGGCCTCTGAGAAACAGACTTGGGTCCTGGGGCCTCTCCTTTGCTTTTGTCGATTCTAGGTACAGGAAGTGAAATCCCAGATCTTGGCTGGGTGCCAGAGATGTTCTGTCCAAGCATCCAGGATGGATGTTGTAGTCAGCAGCGCTGAGGCCTTGAGGAGTGAGGGTCAAGGATTACCGGATGGGAAAAGCAAGCTTTGGCCTTCATAGGTGACCATGGTGGGGTCGAGCTAAATTGTAGCTGAGTCCTGCTCACCTCGAGCCCTGTCTCTGGAGAAGAAGGTAATCTAAGGGAGATTTTGCCCATACAGTGTGCAGAGAGATGTAGCGATGCTTATTCTTCTTACATCTGTGACGTAGCATCCCTTTGTAAAAGCCATTGATATTAAGTGACTACATGGAACGGGGTGCAAGTTCCTGAGTTTTTAGGGAAATGCAGCCACTGGGTGCTTCAGATGACAGAAGGAGGGGAAAGTCCCCCAGAGCACAGGGAACCAGAGAGCCCTGAAAAATAACTGTGTATCGGGGCCAGCGTTGAGTGGGGGACCAGGTCAGTGAGGTTAGATAGAGAAACAAAACAGGGAAAGCTTGCCATCTGGACTTAGTCCACTTAGATGCCATTTAGCCTTTCAAAAATTGCCTCTAAATGCAATATTCATTCTTCTGGACTCTAACAGGAAGATGAAGCATATTCATATTTTTACTAGGCAAATGCATAACAACAAAGATTTGAGAGAGCACAGCAGAGGGCCTTCTTTTCTGCAACCATGCAAATCAATACATGCTGAATTAAATTCATGCATACTGTAAATAGTGTTCTTCATGGTTTTGAAAGGAAGTCTAACAAGCTATCAATCAGTGGGTGATATTTAGAGGTAGCAAAACTGATTGGTTGCACTGGGATTTCTGGACATTTTAAATGAAATACATGAAAAAGTTTCCAAAGTGTAGGTAGGGGGAAGAAAAAAACACGCTGACAAAAGCCCTGACAGATATATAATAGCATGATAGAAATACTACTCATTAAGTCACACCTAATAATCCACTTGTGCCTCATTACACAGCTGTTTTTGTTACACCCTGTTGCCACCCAGAGCTCTGAGCATCTTTCCCTGCGCCAGAAATTAATATGCAGCCAAGATATCGGTAGAGAAAAGGAAGTATGCAGGAAACCCAAAGTCAGAAAGAGAGGAATATCCTCGGACCTTTTCAGGAATTTGTAGTTGCTTGCTCAAACTCATTAACAAAGGGCCTCTTTCCCAAAGGTTTCTGCTGTATAATTAGGAGCAACAAACACTGCTAGAGACTGCGATGTATAGGTCAACCTATGGGATTGCTTACAAAGGTTTGGTAAATTTCAAAAGATACCTACACAGATGTCTTAGGGGGGAAAAAGGCAGACCGGGTAATGGATGCAGCCAGGCCCATGAAGCTGTTTAGGATTGGGGAGACTCAGACAGCCTATAAATTTTATGGGAGAAGTCATAAAAGTCGAATGGGAAAAATATATAGCATAAAAGTTTCCAACTTTTAAACAGCCTATTAAAAAACAACAATAACTAGAAATTAGAAAGAGGGCAAGGAAGGAACATGATAAACACACTAGGCAAAAGTTCATCTCTCATAATAAATAAGACAGGATGACCTGTGCCTTCTGGAATCCATAAAAGTCTCTTTATATGGAACTATTTTTGTACAAAGATACTTTATTTGTCCATTTATTTATCAATTGATTGGTTCCTCGTTTGTTAATCACCATTCAAACTATTAATTTTACCTATGAAAAATATGGCTCTTGATTTGGAAACTACCACTGAAATGGTCTTCAAGGACACATAATTAAACAATATTAATGTTAATATCAGTAAGATGTAGTTTAAGAAAGGAAAGCAAAGTTGTCACTAAGCGAGTGACAACTAAACAACCTGGTTAAAATAGCTTAAGTCTTGGAAAGCTGTTCAACATGGTGTGGTAAAATAACGTTGTAAATGATGGAATAAGGAATAACAATGTAAAGACAATGTTTATGATTGATTAATAAAGAATAATTCTAGTTTTCTTGGCTTAAACTTGGAAAATTCTGGAGTTCATTTTTCTCTAACTAGTGATTAAACAGTACTAAAAACTCAGCTATTTATTAACAGAAAAGTAGAAACTATTGTCTTGGTTGCCAACAAAAATAATTAATAAAACTCCCCTACCCTCGAAATAAATATGTAAACAAGCGAATGATAATGAATAATAAAAATAGAACTTCCTTCTAACTCTGGTCCTAATTACAATCTGATCAAAGAAATAATTGAGCAGTGCCAGGCTACACAGATTTTTTTTTGTCAAGTTTCAATTGTTATACACAAATGCACTGACCTCAATAAATGCAAACACATTCAAAATAGATTATAACTGAACTTATTAAGGCCAAAATGTGATACAATCTCACCAAGGAATTCTTATGTTGGGAAAAGATTTCTGGTAGACAATGCAATTGTAGCTATTAAATAAGAGAGTGCTCAGAAGTGAATCCTCAAGCCTAATTTACAACAGAGGTGACCTTGTGCAAGTCAAATTACCTTTCAGAGCTAGTTTCCTCAATGGGAATATGGGAAGGGAATGGGAAGGGATACACATTTTTATATAGCACCTACTGTGTGCCAGCACTGTGCTGAATGCTTTTACAAACAATTCATGTGATAGTGTTCAACTATATTGAGTATTAACTTGGGATCTACAAACTTGCTTTAAGTATTTTGATAACTATATTACAAAAAATTTTTTTTGTAATTTTTTAAAATTTTATTTTGAAATCATCATTCTGAGACTGGGTCATTAGGTTTCCTAGAAAGATAAAAAAAGGGTTATGACATAAAAAAGAGTTAAGAACTTCACACCGAGATGATATCCAGGGTTCCTCCAACTATCAAATTATATGATTTTCTAAATAAGATATCAAAAGAGATCTTGATTGGATTCCCAGATCTTTTCCTAATAGCATCTTGACAATACTTTAGGCTTCAGTTTCCCCATCTCTAAAATTTGAATCTTGGATTTTAGGTCTAATTCTCACATTGGAATTTCTCTTTGCTGAAATATCCTCCACAAAAAGCCTTCTTTGATGGTTGATATCCTTGTCTTATTTGCCTCATCTGTTTATTACTTCCCTTCCGTGGCCTCTTCCTAATTCCTAGTTGTGGTTGGTTTTTAATAGGCTGGTTAAAAGTTTGGAACTGTTGTGCTATATATTTTTTCCATTCAACTTCAATGACTTTTCTCATTTAATGTTCATGTTTGACTATGTTGGAAAAGTTTCGGTTACCGTCCAGGTAATAGAAAGAATCTGCTGTGTGTGAAGAGGTATATCACATTGCTATTCTCTCGGTGATGGCAACACCCTGAACAAAGAAAATATAAAACAGCCCTCAGCGCTCTGCCTTTCTACTTTTCTGGTGACAGAAGCAAAATAGGAGAATGTGGCAAAGGGCACTAAGAAATACAAAGGTTTTTCTGACCTATCAACTTTAACCTTGCCTTTTATGCTCTCAGAGTGAAATCCTTGTCTAATTACTAACAAGTAGTGGCCATGCTACAAAAAAGATGTGAATCTCTCCATTTTGGCATTCTCTCTATGAATGAAGGCAAAATAAAGACAGAGTTCACAGCTAAATGGAAGAATGGTTCTCCTAAGAGAGGCCAATAAAGGAATTCACAGTCTTGGTTGCATGTGCCTAAAGACAATAAGACACAATGAATGAAGGAGCATTTATTAAACATTTCCTTTGTGTTAAACACTATGCTAAGCATCCAAACACAAAAGATGGACTATTCCTGCCTGCTTATCTTCTAATGGGGATGACAACATATGTAGGGGACTGGTGGGTAAGGAAGCATGCCTCTTGCTGGGGCAGAGATGTAGTGGATCATAGCAGCTAATTGGCATGCCGTTTTCCAAAAAGCAGGGGTAGTACTGAGTTGATTACTGTTCCTAGTGGAAAAGGTATAAAGGAGGTAGGGAGAGGGATATGAGAGAAGGTTTAAGGTTACAATGGCGAGTGCCTGAAGCCAGTCAAGACAGAAACGTCCCAGAGAAGACTTTCAAAATTCATTATTTAAAAAATAGATAATTTTAAAAAATTGTAAAATATGAACCAGAAATAAGGAATGACCGAGATCATATTTGTACTATTTCTATCACAACTTTGTTACTTTACCTCCTTTTTCAGCTGTACTCTACATTAGTCCTCTTCCTTGATTACATAGTTGGATTATGGTCTAGCCAAACTCACCATCTTGATGTTCCTAAAACACAGAATTGCATCTACTATTTCACTGCTCATCTGCCATGCCTGAGCAATGCCTTCTTCCACAGAGCTACCTCATTCAATGAAATGACCAAGCTACAGAGCTCAGTGGCATGCCTGCAGGAAATGCAAAGCTCCTAGAATGACTGACACAAAGGCCCATACTTTGAATCTCCATGTCATACGAGTATTATGTGGCTATGAATCAAACACAGAACAGACTATAGAAATAGAAATGAAAATCACTTCGATATCCAGGGAGAGGTGAAGGGTATACATGAGAGGGCAGAAACATATAACCAAAGAAGTTTGAAAAATACAAGGAATAAAAATATGTCCATTAGAAAAATGTCTGACAAGAATAGAAGATGGGCAAGTCAAGAGGACAGCTTATGTTCTCCTCTGGTATCATCATGGTGTTTAAAAAACAAAACAAAACAAAATAAACAAAAAATAGAAACAAGGTGAATTCCCTGAGGTTAGAGGATGAAATGGGCAAGAGAAGTACAAGTGCAAAAGCATGAATGCACTGTAGGTTAGACCCTGCATATGGATGACATCACAGAGTCCAATTTAGTCTTAAAGAGAAAAATAACCAAAAGTTGAATATTAACCTATTTCAGAAAGGAAGGAAGGAAGGAAGGAAGGAAGGAAGGAAGGAAGGAAGGAAGGAAGGAAGGAAGGAAGGAAGGAAGGAAGGAAGGAAAGGAAAGGAAAGGAAAGGAAAGGAAAGGAAAGGAAAGGAAAGGAAAGGAAAGGAAAGGAAAGGAAAGGAAAGGAAAGGAAAGGAAAGGAAAGGAAAGGAAAGGAAAGGAAGGAAGGAAGGAAGGAAGGAAGGAAGGAAGGAAGGAAGGAAGGAAGGAAGAAAGGAAGAAAGGAAGAAAGGAAGAAAGGAAGAAAGGAAGAAAGGAAGAAAGGAAGAAAGGAAGAAAGGAAGAAAGGAAGAAAGGAAGAAAGGAAGAAAGGAAGAAAGAAAGAAAGAAAGAAAGAAAGAAAGAAAGAAAGAAAGAAAGAAAGAAAGAAAGAAAGAAAGAAAGAAAGAAAGAAAGAAAGAAAGAAAGAAAGAAAGAAAGAAAGAAAGAAGAAACATTGTACTTTTATTTTTCAAAAAAAGATTTTCATTCCTGGAAATATTTTGCAACTATCCCTTCACAAATAAATGAAAATGAAAACTCGATGTACTAAAATTCTTTAGGTAAATGAATAAAAACTGTGTGTTGGATATTTGTGTAGGTAATAGCAAAAGATAATAGAAACATTAGCAGAAAGAATTAATTCATCTCACAAAGCAGTCAATAAAAGGGGAAATGGATCTACCACATATTATGACCATTGTGGTCATTTCTTCCCAAGGGCATATCTAATCACCCTTGGATATTACTTGATAGGCTCTTATAAACTTAAAGATTCTTATTAACTTAAAATGTTGAGTGTTGTTGCTATTTTTACATTATTGCTCTATAAAAAATTCAATAAGGCCAGAACTAAAGTTTTTCCTCTCATTTTAAAAAATGTGTTCATTTTCAGAACCATTTTTTCAATCACAATTATCTGAATTTCTGTGCTATAAAGAACTCTTAAATTTAAGGAAAGGTGTCATTTAACTAGCCCCCCCCCCCCCCTGCCCCAACACACACACAATAAATACAGGAAAAAGCAATGTGACTAAATGCATACATGAAAACTTGGGCTGAAAAAAGAAACATACTTGCTAGTGCTCATTAGCCTAGTTCAAACCAAGTATGGTTTTGGATTGATCAGTTTCATACTGAAACAATCAAATAGATGCCACCAGATAGACGTTGGGATACAAATGGGAAGAAGGAAATAACCTCGACTCCCAGGAAGCTGACATTCCAGGGGGGAGACAAGTACACCTAAAAATACATACAGTATCAATATAAATTGAATCAACATAAATATGCAAAGTAGTTATCTACAAGGTAATTTGGAAAGAGAAGCACCAGCAAGTGTGGGAATCAGGAAAGGCTTGAGCTGAGGCAAAAATGAGGAGGAAGTACATTCTAATTATAGTGGACAGATGATAGGATTGATGTTCTAGCAGCAGACCCAAAGAATGAAACTCAATAAAAATTTCAGAAAGGAATAAAGGGTCTCCTCTGTCAAATACATGCTCTTTCCCTCTGCCACATGTGCCCCCATTGCAGCCCCAGAATGTCCTGACAGAGGCTAATTAACAATGTGTCAGCTCACTTGGACCCAACTTGGGTTGGAGCTGCCAAAAGGCCTGTGAGCAGCAACAGGGATTCTTCTAGTCCTTGTCATGACATCATTTGTGCGCGGTAGCCTATAATGACAGAAAACAGAGCTAGTATTTATACAAACGCATCAGAAAAGGCTCCTTCCACCCCAGGCTGCAGATGACTGAATGTGAGCTTCCATCTTTTGACAGACTTTGGTCTCCCTCTGTAGCCATTTTTTTAGTTGCTCTTTTTTTATATACATATGACACTAACAGAAAAATAAATTGAAACGGGCACTGAGGCAGAGTGTATTTCACGCCCTGATGCCAGTGTTTCCTATCTCATGAACCTCCAGAAAACAATTCATAGAGCTAATTAGTTTACAGTATTTAAGCAGCTTGTTTCCTGTCTTTAATCTTCTTTATGTAATACTATGAACAAAGCCATATTATCTTCTGATTTTTTTGGGTACAGTTTGACAAATATAATCTCCCTTTTCTTTCTAGAGATTACTTCATTTAGACATCAAACTGGGTTTGTTTTTTGTGGCCTCTCCCTCCAGGGAAAATAAACAAATTGGCATCCATTCAAACCCGTCTCCAAGGACTCCCTAATCTCCTTTGTTGTCTTCAATCTACCTAGCTTAATTATATTTCCAAATTTCAGGTACTGTTCATGCAGGTTTTTCCTAAACTCTGCCCATCTTTTTGAATTCTGGGTCATTTCCTGAATTGGGAGGAAGAGGAGGTAGATGGGAAAGGAAATAGAAATCTGTTTCAAAATTAAGAATGAGATACTCAGGGGGCCAGAACAGTCCTGATATGTTTTTTTTTTACAGTAAATAAAAAAATTTTTTACAGTAAATAAAATTTAAAAAAATATATTTTTTGAGCACATAAGAAAGAAGAGCAAATAAACTAAACTTTAGCATAAAAGGCTTATCAACTAAGGAGATTCATGGGAGAGGAATATAAGTTACAAATTTCAACTTAAATTGTTATTCTTACATGAGGAGATTATATGGATTTCTCAGTGAGAATTTATGCTCTTTCATTGTCTAGGTAACTCATATTTAATTATACTTACATGATTTTAAATAGAAAACAGTTTAGCTTGGGGGGCTAATTGGGGCTCACCGTGAAGTCAGTGTTATGCTATATATGACAAACCAGGTAAATATATTCAATATTAAGAATTCAAAGCAATTCTTCCCAAAGGGAAACTATTCAAGGAACGCTCACTCACATTCAAGTATTTAACTCTACATTAAAAAAAGACCCCAGATTACTATTTTTGCTTGTTTTAGAATTGCTTCCTGTTTCATATGCTGGCCTATCTTTTTTAAAGCTCATTCGGTTCTTAATTATAAAACATATTCATTGTAACTCTTAATTGGAGCAAAACAGGTGACCCAACTGCGAGCATGTAAAACTGGACCACCTAAAGAAGCTACAGCGAGCTGAGCTCCGAGGACCACTCTGTTTTCTCCCCAGGTTAATCCTTTGGGATCTTCGGAGAGTTGGAATGTACGATACTTGATTTTCCAACCCTCTGCTTGTGGTACTAATAAAAATTCCAGATCACCTGAGAAGCTTAGAACACTAAACAAGTTTGAAGACCTAGAATTCTGGTCAAATTTAATCCATCCTTCAAGCCCTCAAACAATATTTAAAACTTTGGACAAGGCCAAAATCAAGGTGGAAAAACTATTTCCATTGCACTAAAATCAACATGAATTCACACTGTAATTATAATGCCTTGCCTCCCAAAAGACAGGGTGCTAACTGGATATCTTTGGATCATTTAGGCCTTACAATCTATGATTCTTTGAAATTAGCTATTTTGTCCCCCAAACATTACAAGATTGCTTTGCAATCTGCTTTGCTTTGTCCATCCATCTCACACCTTTGAGATGGGTTAAGGAAATCACTTACTAAATCAATACTCTGAAAGTTCTTTTTTTATTGTTTATTTTGGTAAACATGCTCAGAATTCAACTTAACCAAAGAAAGGACTATGGGGGGGGAACCCTTAAATGTAAAGATGTAAAAAAGAGGAGGGAAGAGGACATTTTTTTTAAAACCTTACCTTCAGGTCTTAGAATTAATACTGTGTATTGGTTCCATGGCAGAAGAGTGGGTAAGGGCTAGGCAATGGGGGTCAAGTGACTTGTTCAGAGTCACACAGCTGGGAAGTGTCTGAGGCCAGATTTGAACCCAGGACTTTCAGTCTCTAACTACCCAGCTGTGCCCAAAAAGGAATTTTTTTTAAAAATGAATGAGAGAAGAAAAGGAAGTTGAAAAAAAGAAAAAGGTAATGCAAAGATAAGCAAGTAAGGTAGGAAAATGAAAGGGCAAAAAACAGGATACAGAGAGGAAAGCTGATTTCCATATCTTTGCTTCTTTTTGTCCTTTCCGAGTAGACTTAACTATAGCAAAAGCAGTAGCTTGAAAGTAACCCCTGAGGCATACTAATATAATATGTAGTATTTTTAAAATGGTTTTTACTTGATGACCAATATAGATAGCCTACTATCAAAGAAGAAAGTGATTTGTTACCTTGTGTGACCAGAAATAATTATATCAACTTTTCTGAAGACTTCACCTAAAAGCTACTTATTCTCTCTTTCTGCTATGAGAAATTAGCAGGTGCCAGCTCTTTCTCTTGTTCACTCTTATTTCACGCCAAGCTTGTCAAGGAATAACAATGATCATAATTTCGGTACCTTCAGTGTTTCCTTCTGATAAAAAAGTATTATGTATGTGTGTCCTCATCTCTCTTCCTTTTACATATGAATTCATTTTTCAGCATTCTTTCTTTAAAAATAAAGTTGAATCTCTGTGTACTCGTTTTCAAAGGTGAATGACGATTGATTTGTTTTCTATTTAGCTTAGCCAACTGGATACTGAATTTTGCATGACACATTTAGCTGGCCCTACATTTTATTTTTGATTTATCTCCAAAACATGCTAATCTCATGTCACATTCGTAGTAAATACTCTGAAAGTTCCCCTACATTATAACAATAAAATTGGACCTCACAAGCTAAATGTCATTAACAGCTTGCCATTACAAAAGGATTCAGTCCTTACCATTTTAGTTCAGCTCAAATTCAGAACATATGAAAGATATCAACTCTCAAACCGATGCATGACTGGTAATTGCCCCCCCCCCAAGCTAAAATTTTATCTCAGTCAAAAGTAGCTCAACCATAGGCAGTCCCTTTCTAAATTGCTACAGGACAGGAATCTGCCACTTTACATTTAACAAATTCAATTTCATTCCACTCCACCACTAATGAATGAAAGCTTTCTTACATCGCCATAATCTACTAGGCATTGGGCAATATAAGAGAATATAACACAGTCCCTATTATCACTATTCAAACAGTTTAGTTAGGGAAAACCATTAAAGCTAAAGAAATATTCTAAAGCTATAAACACTTAACGCCTTGATGCTAAAGACCATACACACAAATACTGTTGGGATTCAAATGAAAGAGGTACGTACGGTCATTGTCAAGTTATATAGGAAGTCTTCTTCATAAAAGGAACAGATTTCTTACAAGGATTCTGATGAAACCATAGAATTTGGGATGTTAAAAGAGAAGGGAGAAGGGAGAAGGAAACCCTAAGCAGGGAGAGTTGCATCCATGTAAAGACATGGATGTGGGAACATGTGGGAGACAAAAACAGGATGAAAGAAGATTAGGTGAAACCAAATTAGAGAAGATCTATCACTTCTGGCTAGGGAATGGCTCAAAGAAATGACAGAAGTATTTAAAATAACTGCTCTGAAAAAATGATTAAGGGTGATACTCAGCAGAGACGGTTCAGTTCATAGATTGGCAAAAGGATCTAGAGAAAAGCAGTATCATTGATAAAGAGCCTGATTCACAGATTGAAAGACCTGCACTCACGTTTCACCATGAACATACTTGTTGGTGGTCATAAGCAAGTTTCTTTACTTTATCAGTGTCCCAACTATAAATTGCAGAAGAGTGACTGATTTGCTTAAGTAAAGAAAATTTCCTCCCTTTCACTGGAAGTTATCTTTTCCGATGAAAGAGAAGGATATGGGCTTAGAGAAGGATAATACTTATGAAGATACAAACAATTTAAAAAATCTATAAAAATAAATAAGGAGGATTTTTTGGTAACAGACTGGGCAGTAGGACAAAAAGAGAGGGCATAAAGGAGAGATTGGAGTTAAGGATAGTTCCAGGACTGGGAGTCTGAAGGACTATAAGACTGAAAGTGCATTCATTCATTCAACAATCTTTTATTAAATGCCCAGGAATGAAGGCAGTCCCTGCCATTGGAATGTTTATATCTCATAGAGGGGAAAAAATAGATACAGAGAAGTCATTACAAAATATTCTACCTGCCTCAAGAGATGTGAAAAATTATTGCGTGAGAAAAGGGAGTTAAGGCTTCTAAGAGGAGAGGTGAGAAATGAGTACATCCACAGGTTTACCTCTGCAAAGGCATAGAAGTGAGAAAAGGAATTTCTTTTCTTTTTCTTTTTTTCTTCCTTTCTTTTTTTTTTGTTGTTGTTGCAAAAGTAACATTGGGAAGGAGAATTGGGTGTTACTAGAAAGTCAATGAATTCTCTTTAGACATACTGATCTAAGGGAAATGGAGTGATGCTGTCCTGAAGTTGTAAGTATCTAGGCCAATGATGGCAAACCTATCGCACAGGTACCAAAGATGGCATGCAGAACACTCATTTGAGCATGCAGCTGCCCTTCCCACCCACCTCTACCACCCAAGTTTGTTACTAGAAAGGCAAAGGGACTCAAGTGGAGCTGCCTCCCTATCCCCCCTCCACCATACCTGATTTTTTCACATCACCCCCCCTCTACCCAGCAGCTCAATGGGAGCAGACAGGAGGTAAGGTGGATAGTTCACAGGTGGCAGAACTGGAGGGGAGTGAAGTTCTTGGGCCATTCTCCTCCCCTGCCTATACTTGTACAGAATACAGTGTCTCTACATTGAGGGCATTCCTCACTTCACTCACCCCTCCACCCAGAAACCCAATGGGAGCACTTTCTTGCTCCCCTGTATGGGTTACTAATAGGGTCAGGGTATCCTGGCACTCAATGGGGTGGGGGGGGTATGGAAGACAGTCTCTGGGGGCATGAGCACAGCATTTGATCTGATGGAGCAGGGCCTGGCACTCCATCTCTAAAAGGTTTGCCATCACTGATCTAAACAGAGTAGAAAACTTGTAAGAAATCAGCCTCAAGTAAATGTAAAAATCAAATAAATAACCCCTCATAAAACCCTCTCTTCCTTTTATACAACATTTGTATATTCAACAAACATTTCCTTTGGGTATTCTCAGAATTCATTCAAAAACTTACATTTATTTAATCTCTGGCCACAATATAAGTATTCTATCCTCTGATCTTATGAAGGCTTTTAATGAAAGAAGATGTGTGTCATAAAAGAGGAAAAGAAGTACTTGTCTTTCTTTCTTATCTGTTCCTTTTGTTATGGGCAACCAGGATCAGTTTGCTATGTATTCTACTTACTAAAGCATTTTTCAAGCCATGGTCATAAGCATGAAGTTTCTAAAGTATGTTAATTATCTTATAGGGAAAATGACTCATTAACACTACTCTATCTCTTCAAAAACTTTTCTACAAACTGAAACTTGTATTAATATAACAACTTAATGGGAAATTTAGGATCTAAGAAGACTTTAAATATTTCTAGGGATATCACCTTTGTAAAAGAACATAATTTGGGGAGAATTTTATTTTTGCTTTTTAAAAACTGAGTCCTTTGGTGGAAAAAAAACCCTTTAGAGTATAAACATGAAAATAAAAAGTTGAATGTGCATGTATTTTGAAAAGAAAGACACCCCCCCTTTTGTACTTATGAGAAACTGTCCACAAATGCTTGAGCCTATGGTACATGGAGTAAATTTCATAAAACTCAAAAAGTGCATTTATAATAGTGTCAAAAAACTATTTTCAATTTTTAATAACTTGAGTGGAAGGGATGTTTCCCACAACATTATCGGGCCATCAGGCAAAAGTAGGCTCTGGTTCAACTTAAGGGAATACATATAAGGATTGAATTCTTTATACTAATGCTTACCAAATAGACTCTGCATGAATTATAAAAATAATTTTAAAAATTTAAAATGAAACAATAACCTTCCTAAATCTCCACTAATTATTGACTTTCAAAATTACTGTTTCCTTTCTTCAACTGACTATAATCAACTTCTCATAAAGTTAAAAGAATTGCAGACTTATATCAAGCACAGTCTGTTCCTCAAACTCCATGCAAGCCAGGCCACTTCACTTTTCATTAAAATAGTTTAGTCTTTTCCTAGGAAATATATTACATTTTTAGAGAACGTAAGGAAAAGGAAAACAACGTTTTATGCACACTTATTCTATAGCTCTTGAATGTAAAGTTGACTCCAAGTTAATGGATTAACTTTGATCACAGCTATGGGGGTCAGAGTCTTCCTACCACAGATTCTGTCACTCTATGATACTCTCTTAGGTAAGAAACAAGTAAACTTTTCTGTCACTATATTCTTCAAAGGTAAAAGAAATAAAGAATAAGGAAACTATTGGTGAGTGTGCCTGCAAACATATAGCTAACATAATAGAAACAATCAGTTTTAGGTTCATTTCTGATATGATAATTAAAGAAAATGATAACAATTAAAGAAGTATTAAACCAATTAATACAAATGATAGCCATTCCCCCCCCTTTTTTATTTAGAATATTTTTCCATGGTCACCTGATTCATGATCAACACCCCCACCACCCCACTCTTTCCTCCCCACTCCTGAAGCTGACAAGCAGTTCCACTCGGTTATATATGTGTCATTGTTCAAAACCTATTTCCATGTTATTCATATTTGCAGGGGAGCGATCCTTTAACATCTAAACTCTAATCACCTCCCTACTGCACTATATTTTCCTAATGCATTTCTGGTTCCACAGTTCTTTCTCTGGATGTGGATAGCACTCTTTCTCCTAAATCCCTTTGGATTATCCTGGGTCATTGCAGTGTTGCTGGTAGAAAAATCTATTACATTTGATTTTGCCATAATGTATCAGTCTCTGTGTACAATGTTCTCCTGGTTCTGCTCCTTTCATTCTGCATCAGTTCTTGGAGGTTGTTCCAGTTCACATGGAATTCCTCCAGCTTATTACTCCTTTGAGCACAATAGTATTCCATCACCAACAGATGCCACAATTTGTTCAGTCATTCCCCAATCAATGGACATTCCCTCATTTTCCAATTTTTTTGCCACCACTATAAATATTTTTGTACAAGTCTTTTTCTTATTATCTCTTTGGGGTACAAACCCAGCATTGGTATGGCAGGGTCAAAGGTTAGGCATTCTCTTAAAGCACTTTGAGTTCCAAATTACTCTCCAGAGTGGTTGAACCAATTCACAACTCTGCCAGCAGTGTATTAGTGTCCCAATTTTACCACATCCCTTCCAACATTTATAACTTTCCTTTGCTGGATGACATTTTAAAGAAATATTATCTATCTATCTATCTATCTATCTATCTATATATATTATAGACATTTTGAAAATGAGAAAGCTCAACATAAAAACTCTCCCTAACATAAATAAATAATACTGTTTGTAAATTTGAGAATTGTTAATGAAAAATCTTCAGACCCTATTTGATAAGGATACAACCCTGCACACAGGAAGATAAGAGTAAATTAAAACTAATCAGAGGGTCTACTAGAAAACATGGCTTTTTTCTTCTAAAACATTTATGATTCACAATGATCCATGGCACATTTGTGATTCAAAAAGAATCTCTAGGCTCTCCACTATATTGGGGAAGAGTTTTCATTGTTCTTTTCTCCCCATCCCACCTTTTAAAAAAGAAACAATGCACTAGTATTTACTGTTGTTGATACTTGTAAGATTTAAAATTAATATCCAATAATCTCCAAGTATAATATTTTATAAAGTTTATTAATAATCACTTGAAGTAGCCAAGCTCTCCCCACAGTATCAACAGCCCCATTCTGGGAAGAAGAGAGTGAGGGCGGAGCTACACAAAACTTATATCTTCCCTACATTAGTACATAGATACGTAACTGGGATTCTGGGAAAGAGAGCCCCTGATGTACAAAATCCTAATTACATATACTTGTAGGAAATTTATTTGACTAGGTTCATAGATGCTTTCAGTTTTGCTTAAGTGCATTTTTCCAAACTTGCTTTTTTCTCTTTCTTTTTTTCCAAGTATGTTATAAAGATGTTTGTAGAGAAATTGGTTTTCCTATCCTGCACTTAGAGCTATCATAAATAGCAGGATGCAACAGCCAGTCAGGTTTGGAATATACCATTTCTAGAATAGGAAAAATAAGTTTGGATTGAATTTCACTTACTAAAGCAATTTTCAACTGTAGAATATCTATTCTACATACTGAAGGACATATTTTATCTACTTTTACTTGGCTACTTTGAATTATCTATCCCTTCAGGAAGATGGGTAGTCTCTTTATCAACACAAACTTTTCTAGTTTTTATAAGAGGTTGTGCAAAAAAAGAAATAAAATGTATTATTAATTATATTAATTAATAAAAATGCATATTATATATACACACACATATATGTTGTGTGTATATGTATTAGATATAGATATATACCTACTGACAGCTGAATATTTTGGTATTTAAATTGGCTATAAATATATAGATTATTCATGGAATTACAAAGTCATAGATTTAGAGTTAAAATATCCTTATATATGTCACGTAATCAACAACCCTTATTATACAAAGAGAATACTGAGACCTGGATAGGTTATCTAGCTTGTTCAACCAGGGTCACAGAGGTTTTATCTGCGTCACAATTCAAAACCATATCCTGGACTTTAAAAATTCAGAGCTCCTTCCCAAATACCGTTATGCCTTCTTCTGGATATAGACAAAAGATCTATTTTACATTAATGTGTTATGCCAATTATCTATTAACATTATGAATATTGAAATTTCATGTTTAGTGGTGCAAATTACTTAAGAAATAATATTATCATCTTTAAAATAATGAGGCAATTTTCTCCTTTCTTCCTTTATATATCCTTCAAAATTATTATGGAACCATGTTTTTGGATTACTATACAGATGAGCATTATAGAAAATGTGCTTGAAATCCCAAGATCAAGTCTGAAGTCATTTAATCTCTCTGAGGCTTGGTTTTCTCATCACTAAAATGGGAACAATAAAAACTGATCTTACAGTTACTTTCTGAGCATTACATGAGATAATGCATTTAAATGATTTAAAAACCTTAAAATATCTATTACTGTTGTATAAATTTTTCTTTCTCTAACTCAAATTCATTGACATATCTAGGATACTTTCCTTATTCTCAGTTCCTTAATGTAAATTCAAAAATATCAAACATAACACAAATGCTATACCTAATATTATTAACTAATTCCTGTGAAGATTGGATTTAGTTCTCCCCTGATTGTAACAATGAAAGTATTTAGCTCTTCCTTTATTGGGAAGATTGAATTGTAATCCAATCTATTTTTAGATTTTAATCCCCAAAAGATGGTAAGTAAGTATTTGAAGTATATCTGCCCATTTTAAATACGAAAAGGTGTTAACTAAATACAAAGGGTGAACTAACCAAAAAAGGTGTTAAGTAACCAAAAGAGGTATAATCTAACCAAAGAAGGTTTTAACTAAAGAGTGGGCAGTCCTGGAGAGGAGCATCTGCTGTGATTGGTAGAAGTGAAATTTAGGGGCGATGACACAAGAGGAAAAAATCTTTAAAAAGGGGACCAGAGGCCAGAAAAAGAGATATTTGAGATTGGATTCTAGTTAGATTGAAGAACTCTCACTGGGGGAGAGACTAGAAGATGGACACTCAGACTTGGCTGGAGGAGCCTGTGCAGGAGACCTCAGACTGCTTTCCTTTTAGATGGTCACCATTGGTGAGTGAAAGGCTGACTTACTAATCCTGCTTTTCACAGAGGACCTTTGAGAAAGGCCCATTGTCTTGAGACTTTTTTCCCTGAATAGGGCCTTAGAATTTCTACCTGGCTTAGAGGAAGCTGGAGTTCTCTCTCTCTCTCTCTCTCTCTCTCTCTCTCTCTCTCTCTCTCTCATTCATTCATTCATATCTTCCTTTATTGTAAATAAAACTACCATAAATTACATTTTATTTTAGTAATTCATTTTGGGATTTAGAAATTAAATCCCTGGTGATCTAATTAATTTATTCAGAGTCCAAATGAAATAAAATTTAACATTCCATAAAAACAGAATGTTAGATAAAACAATAGTAAATGTATTGGATTTTCCCACAGGAAAACTGACAAAATAATACATTCCTGTGAGTCCAAAACTTACAATGCCTTCCTTCCAGCTGAGTTTCATTTATATGATGCCCCCTCCATCAGAAGAAACTCAAATCCATCAATACTCCTTCATCTTATATGACTCATGCTCATGCTCTCCTGATGCTCAACCATGCACAAGAGGTCACCTCTAGGTCTTTTAACATTCAACATGTATACCAGTGATGTACTTAGGCTCTCGATCTGTTTTCTCTCACACTCTCTACCTGACAGCCCAAACTTTTTTTTTCCAGTCACATATTTCCTTAATAAAATCTCTGTATGATATATTTTGTCATCAATCCCAGAAGACTTTGTAAAGAGATATATGTATATATAAAGAATATTATTGATGAAAATATGTAGAGAAATAGGAATAATTGTGCCTGTAATTTCTCTATAAGACTACATTTTATAAATTTTACATTTTATAATTGATTAAAAACTGCAAAATACAACAACTATGTTCTGATTGGAATGTAGCAAGTTAGCTGTGTCCATTTAGAAATATTCTAATTGCCATTACATTAAAGTTTCCCTTTATTTTAGAGAATATAGAAATATTTCATTAAAAATTTTAGACAAAATTTGATCCTGTCAGAGGATTTCTTCTGCTTATGTAAAAAGTCAACAGCTAGAATTTCTGTAAATTATTACCATTAAAATTTAAAAGTTAGTTTACCAAATTCATCCAAAATGCATCTAATTCATTTACCAAAACCTTTTGGTTAAGTTAACATAATCTTTACTTAACTAGATAGATATATACTAATAAAACTTTAAAAGTCAGTAATTTTAAAAAGATAGCACAATTCTCTGACAATTTTAAACTTAACCCCACTTTTTTAAAACTTAACCACTTTTAGCTTAATTCTGATTTGCAATGTTTTCATCTGTAATAGAGTTGAAATTCTATTAGCATAATATAGTAGTAGACCTCTCTTTTTCAAAGTGTGGATTGTCCAAACATCTCCAATTTAGACATTCTATCAAACCAAATGTTGCTGAAGAATAGTCAAGCCCTTTCTCATTCTCTTATCCTTCTTTTAGTATGAAGAAGAATTTGCACAGCAGCTAGATGACAACAGTTAAAAAGAGGGACTTAATGAGAACAGATTCAGAACCATTTCCGTTTTCTTTGTTATCTCCAGATGTTTCTTCAGGTGATATATCTGCAGTGGTGCCTAGTCTCTCCCATGGAAGACTTGTTCTATCGTCCACTATCCTTCTGCTCTTATAGAAACAATCCTTTGCTAAAACCCTAGAAGGCATGTTTTTTTTTTTATTAAAAGGTTGTCAATTTTTGCTAAAAGAACCACTTAGTATTATACATGAGAAGTCTGTTAAAATCATTCTTGTCTAGTGAACAATGAAATGTAATGTAATGAAAAATGAAATGTAAGCTATACGAGAAGAAATCAGACTCAACATATTAGTCACAGAATCAGCATGGCAGAACCTCTGACTGGCCCTCTCATCACTGAGGCATAATTTCTTCCTATGAGATAGAATAGTTTTCCAAAAATAGTGGGTAGACCTTTCCCATGTTTGAAAATTGTATGCCTCCCAATAGCATGCAATTATCCATTTCGAATCTTCGTGTTAAGCTAAAATCTGGGATGGAATATGCTTTTCTTGACAATGCCGATCCTCACCCTGTTCAGCACCGGAGCTGATCTAAAACAAGGAACTCTGTCTCTCATCCTAGTCATACGTGGATGTAGAAGCCCATCAGTTGCTTCTGGTGCAACTAAAAGAACAAACAAAGCAACTGGATCCGAAGCAAAACAGAAGATTTTTTTAAATGTAACATCAAACTGTATACATGAACACATTAATAGGAAGTTCCTTGAGGGTAGGAAATGTTTCTTCTTTGTATCATCACCATCCTGGTGCATAGAAGGTTTTAATAAAATATTGGTGCACTAAACCACTCCTGGAAGTTAGATGGTTCCAGACATGCAATACTAATGGCAAAGTTTATGCAGACACATGAGTTACTATAAGATTATCTAGTGTGGTGAAAATTTAGGCAGAGGTTGGGCAGACCAATTATTTTAAAACTTAACATTCTTAAACATAGTACAGAACTGGCACCAGATTGAACGTTCATCATCAAGTGGCCCATCTCCAAGAAGACCACAGCTTTTGTGGCTTTTTTAGACACAACAACTGATGAAGACTGGTGCATGGGCAGACTACATTATACACTGAAGAAGTACCCGATCTTTGAAGTATGGTACCTAATAAAAGAAAATAAATGCAGAGGAAATACTTTTCCCCCTGTGCTTGATGGGTCAATGTGCTCCACATTAAATAAAGTAACAGAGCTTTGAATTCCTATTTCCACACAAATAACCATTAGAGATACTATAGCCTTTTGCTATCCAATTAAATTTTTGGTTGGAGTTTATAAAGGATTGTAGAAAGGATCGTAAAGGTCATTTAGCCCAATCCCTTTATTTCATGGATAAAGAAAGTGAGAGCCAAAGAAGGTAAAAGCCTTACCCAAGGTCATAAGAATAAGAAATGGCAAAGCTAGTAACTGATCACAGGTCCACTGACTACATATCCTTAGATCTTCACTTCATCCCACAGCCTCTACTACCATTATAATACTTCAGATGATGGTTCTTTATCTCTCTTTTTTTTATCTCTTACCTTCCATCTTAGAATCAATACTGTGTATTGGTTCTAAGGCAGAAGAGTAGTAAAGGCTAGGTAATGGGGGGTTAAGTGACTTGTCCAGGGTCACACAGCTGGGAAGTGTCTGATGCCAGATTTGAACCCAGGACCTCTCATCTCTAGGCCTGGCTCTCAATACATTGAACTACCCAGATGCCCCGCTCTTTCTTATTGATGTCACATCTGGTACTTTGGTAACAAACCAATGATGTAGGGCTATTGTCAAGG
The DNA here is from genome assembly GCF_027887165.1 of Monodelphis domestica. NCBI lineage: Eukaryota > Metazoa > Chordata > Mammalia > Didelphimorphia > Didelphidae > Monodelphis > Monodelphis domestica. Next base: position 520,695,432 of record NC_077229.1, on the reverse strand, counting down.
GTGCAAACTGCAGAAAATCTGTTCAGAACATATTTTTATGAAGTTTTTGGCCTCTCAGTAGTTTGTTCCATAACACCTATGATGGCGAGTAATATCCCTTTAGAGTCTTCCCCTGAAGCCCAGGTTCATTCTATTGAACTACAGCCTACTAATCCATTGCAATTCTCTAAACAATTGCAGAAATCATTTATAAGATTCACACTGACTCAAGACTCCCCATAGCTAAGCCCTTCCATATCTGGAACTACTTCTGCCCACTGCAAATACAAGGTCACAGTCTTATTTTGTGTATTGAAATTTAGCATATATAAACCATACGTAGTCAAAAGTCCTGGTTAGTTATATTAATGTAAGGAATTAAGAGGAAAAATCATAAGTAATTCCAAAAGGCGAGAGATCAAGAAAATCAAGAGAAAAAATTATTTCAGGAGGAGTCAAGAGCAAAGAAAAAGAAAAAAAAATATTCCCTAATACTAAATGAAAGGGCTTAACCTAGGGATTGTCACTTCCCAATTCCTCATTAATCACCTTCTCCTCTATCTCCTCCTCCTGTGAATTATCAATCAGCTATAAATAGTTTATATTAAAAAGCCAAACACATCTAAGGGCAACAGCTGGAATTCAGCAATTATTATTAACCTACTGATTTTCTTATTCATGGTAATTCTTTCACATATACACCTTAGCAAGCATGACTCTTCTGTGTGTAGATGATGGCCAAAGAATTGTCACATTAGAACAAAGTTGTATTTTCTGAAATTAAGAGACATTGACATGTACATGAAAGATCACGATACTTAAAGATGCACACTGAATTAGGCTTCTACTGGCAGAAATGTTAGACCTGATGGATGCTGGCAATTATTCAAACAAGTGAAACTTTATTGCTTTTAATTAAAAATACAGTAAGGAAAAGTGCCATTTCCCCTAAACAATTCAATTCCTGCCTCCATGAGACATTATCTCTCCAGTCTTTCATTTCACAAATAAACAAAATCAGAATGGAAAGTCCAAAGGAAGAAAAATTACCAACATCAAGATATTGGGTACAAATTATCAAGGTAAGCGTGGCTGTGAAGATGGCAGCACCACCTGGCATATCTGACAGCACTCAAGGGGGAAAAGCCCAAGAGGTCAGTGTCTCAATTCTGAATCATTTTGTAACCAAGCCAGGAAGAATAATTTGCCTGGTGAATCACGGTAATCAATAGCTCAAAGGCAGCTGTTATTTGGCACAGAGAACACTCGGACTAAAGCTTCATTTGTCATCCAAATGACACTCTCAAGTGGTATCTCTTATGTTCCCAAAATGCTGCTACAAAAGATATTTTTATCTGAAAGATAATTAACATTTGATTTAAAATACATTGTTCATAGTTTAAAATAAGATAAAATCAACAAAATGATCACAGATAAGAATATTGAGCTGTAATTCTTATCTTTGTATATCTCCAGACTATGCTGCCTAAAACAAACTTTAAATACTTGATTATGACTAATTGAATTGAATTACAGGCACTTTCACAGAATCAAGTGACTAGTTTAAAGAGATTCAGTGGCCATCTAAGCTGAACTATGAAAAAGAAACCTCTCTGCAACATACCTGAACTCATCTAGCTATAGTCTAAAGCAGCAGTTCTCAACCTGTGGGTTGCAACCCCGGTGGGGGTTGAATGATCAAAACACAGGGGTCACCTAAAGCCATCGGAAAATACATATTTCTGATGGCTTTAGCTGCTGAGAAATCGCGCTACTTTACAGCAAGATCTTGGAAAGAACGGGGACCCTGCTGCCCGCACATTGTACTAATATTAGTTACCTATCAGCAGACCTCCCCCTATGAGGGGCGATGGATTTACCCTGTTGCCTGGAGACTGGACTCAAACAGAGACCCAGAGAGAGCACCCAGGTGCTGGCTCCAGAGGGGTTAAGAAAGAGTCCTGGAGTGGATAACTCCTGGAACAGATAACAGAGCCGAGTAACTTCAGCAAAGTGGAGCCTCAGGGAGAGGACAGGAAGAAGAATGCAGCATCTGCAGACCACTCCCCAGGCAGGACTTACCTCCCGCCCCAGTGCTCAGTCTGCCTCCTGCTGGATTAATATTTCTCAACATATAATTAAATATTGTTTTTGTGATTAATCACTATGTTTAAATTATGTTTGATTTTAGCAATGAGAATACATAATGCATATCAGGTATTTGCATTCCGAATCATCACTGTAGCAAAATTATAGTTTTGAAGTTGCCACCAAAATAATTTTTTGGTTTGGGGTCACCGCAACATGAGGAACTGTACTGTGGGGTCACAGCATTAGAAAGGTTGAGAACCACTGGTCTAAAGTCTTCTAATGAGAAGGAATATACTATCTCCTGAAAAAGTTTATTTGACTTTTTAATAGCTCTAATTGTAAAAAAGTTATTTCCTTCTATCAAGCCTAATCTTAACTGGGCTCTTACTATAGCAAGGCAATCCTGGCAATACCTCCTTTATTAGAGGTGTATATATATATATATATACATATATATATATATATATATATATAGAGAGAGAGAGAGAGAGAGAGAGAGAGAGAGAGAAAGAGAGAGAGAGAGAGAGAGAGAGAGGTATAGCATACCTCTACACCTCCTTTATTAACTCACTATTCTCACTCCCAGGTGGCAGGCCTTCTCAATCTTTCTGTCTCTTTTCAAACTTTTCATTATTTCTATTCCTACCTTCTCAGGTGAGAACTTTGCTTTACATTTTACAGAAAACAAGGAAGTCCTTTCCCATGAGCTCCCTCTTCTCCCCACCCCTTCTTCATCTCATATCTTTCAGAAACTTTCAGTCACTATCTCCTCTTTGCTACTGCCTCACATGAAGATGTAACCTCACTTCTTGCCAAGGCTAACATTTCTCCGGCACAAGCAATCCCATCTCCCCATCTTTCTCCTTCTCTCAATACTTAACTTTCATTCTCTTCTTGTCTCTTGGCACCTTCCCTACTACTTACAAAGATGCTCATATCTCCCTAATCCACAAAAGTCCCTCACATTGTTCTCATCATTCTTACCGATCTTATATTTCTGACCTTTGTAGTTATCTGCAATAGGTGCCTATACCCTTCCTTGCTCTTGATGCCTTGCAATGCAACTTTCACCATCATCTTTCCACAATAACTGTTCTCTCCAAAGTTATCAATGATGTTTTAATCATCAAATCTAATTGTCTTTTCTCAATTTTCTTTTAAACAAGAAGACATACAAAGCCATGGGGAAATGGAAGGCTGTCTTTCATGTTCTCTGAAAGAATAAAAGAGTGGAGTAAAGTATATATCCAAATAACAAAAAATACCATTTCATAAGGTAATTTACTCATACCATCCATCTTTTAATACTCATGATAAGTATATACTAAAAGGTCACCGGGAAGACTATTTCAGTTAAGAATTTACCCCCAGCCATTTTAAAAGATGAAGTAGTAAACTTAAAAAAAGAATTAGACAAGATTTTCCAGACTAAGTAATGTTTTCAATCCCTTTTATTTTTCTGATATAGTTTATTTATCTAATCTTTTGACCATAGCTGTGTATGTTATTGGAGATGATTTATGATATTTTAGGTCTTAATGGAACTATGACAATGCTGTCTCCAAATATGACCATTTGGAGAATCTCACCATCCAAGCACAATATTTCGTGACATTGCTAAATCCCTTAGTATTCATGAGTTCTCATTTTGTATTTCTTTTTGTATCAGGACTCACTATTGCTAAGGAATGTTATCTGAATAACTAGATATAACAACTAATTACATGCTGTCTGAGGGTTTGCAAGGCACAGTATATACATTACATCATGTTGTTCTATATGCTCACGTGTACACAGATTGGGTACAAAAATTTACTTAATTATGTTGAGAATATCAATAAATATGTGGTTCAATTGCTGCAATGCTATCTAATCTAGGCCACTAGACAGTCGTTACAATTTAAGAGTATTTATCGGTTAATGAATGGTTTTACACAGTCTAAAAACTATGCATTTTTTAGGATCCCTACCTATTTTCCAGCATTCCATTATGAACACCATAAAGATGGAAGAGGATCACAAGAAATGAAAGACTGACTTGTATTTTTATTTATTTTATGTTACCATGGGCAAAAAACTCATCGCATGTGTAACAGTATTACAGAGACAAGGCTCTCATTTATCTAAGCTGGTCTTCTGACAGCAGATACTGGATCTGTTGCCTGGCTATATGATAATTCTTGGTTGGACTTGCCAGATCTTAGAGGCTCCTGATAAATTTTTTGAGAATAATGTATTGTCCTAATGTCATTATGAAGTATCAGGATAGGACTTCAATAGAAGCTGTACATAGAGTTTACATCATAGAGTTTACATCAGCTTCACATTTATTAAGATAAGCTTTAATAAATCAAATTATTCTAAGGAAAAAAGTTCCTAGACCTGGTTTTCAGCTTTAATTCAATGAATTTTGATTGAAAATATGAAACTGAATAACATTCATTTAAGCATAACCATTCTTCAAATTAATTATGCCTCAAATATTTTAAAGTATATATAGTATAATATATGTGATTTTATCCTCTTTATTTATATTAATTCACTAATCCCTGAATAAGAATAAATAACTGGGGAATTATAAGCATCTTATGGGGAGGAATTATTAAAGGAAATTGTTATCTTACTTTAAATCCTTTAAATATTCGGTTATACACACATATACACACATATAAATTTATACCATGAGGTAGAAGATTGATAGAAGGACAAAGATTCAGGATCTACAAACAATATAGATGTATACAAACTAGGATAGATTTATGATATAAATTCAACTATGATTTATCTACTAATTTTATTCAAATGTAGTATGTAATCATAGCTACAATTTCCCAAGTCTCACAACTTATTAAAATTATATTTTTATTTATTTAAAAATTCATTTATTAAAATTCTGAGTTTCAAATTTCCTCCCTCCCTCCAGACTTTCCACACTCCTTGAGAAAACAAACAATATATTGATTATACATGTGAAGTCAAACAAAACATACTTCCATATTAGTCACACTGCGAAAGAAAACACTTTTTAAAAAAAAAAAGAAAAAGAAAGTGAAAAAATTTTGCTCCAATCTGTACTCTGAGTTAATTAATCAGTTCTGGCCCTCTTGAGGTAGGTAGCATTTTTTTTTTATCATGGGTTCTTTTTAATTGACTTGGATTATTGTCTTGATGGGAGTAGCTAAGTCTTTCACAGTTGATCATTGTTTCAATATTGACATTATAAACAATGTTCTTCTGATTCTTCTCACTTTACTTTGCATCAGTGTATGTATGTAAGTCTTCTCAGGATTTTTGTTTGTCATTTCTTATAGTACAATAGTATTTCATCCTAGCATATACTACAACACAGACATTCCTCAACTGATGGGTATTGCTGCAATTCCTAATTCTTTATCATCACAGAGATGTTACAAATATTTTATACAAATAGATCTTCGTCTTTTTTTTTTCTTTGATCTCTCTGGGATAGAGACCTAATAGCAGTCAAAGAGTATGACCCTTTGTTGTTCCAAATTGTCCTACAGAATGGTTGGACCAATTCACAACTTCACCAAGAGTGCATTATTATTGTCCCTTTTTTCTAAATCCCCTGCAGCATTTTTCTTTTTCCTTTTCCGTCTCATTAGCCAATCTGATAGGTGTGAAGGTAGTTCCTGAAAGTTGTTTAAATTTGCATGTATCTAATCAACAGTGATTTAGAGCATTTTTAAAATGTGACTATTGATATCTTTGATTTCTTCTTCTGAAAACTGCCTGTTTGTATCCTTTGTCTGTCTCACAAATTTTGAAAAAACATCACTTCCTGCCCTACTATCCAAATATACCCAATGACATTTTTTTCTTCTCATAAAAGAATATTTACCATCTTTTCACATAAATTGAAAAAGGGCAATAAGATCTTGCGGCACCTTATATTGACCCTGTCTTGCACTAAAGAAACTCTATTTGAGTTGTTGGTTCATAGTTATAAATTTGAAGGCTCCACTTAAAGTTTGAAAAGTATATAGAAAACTCCATCTGGATGTACTTTCACAGTAAGATGGGCCAGAAGCATTCCTTAAGGAAGGCAGCTAATTATACCAACCTGCATTCTGTGAGTGCTGAACAGTGTTCCTCTTCACCAAACATATAACAGAAAGCAATCCTCTCACTTCACTGATCTAATTCCAGTTTTCAAGCACCCTGGCTTGAAAGAGCAACTCACTATGCCAATCCACTTCCTGGTTTCCTCACCTTTCTCCTCCAATCCTTGCTCAAATGGAATGAAGCTCATTTATGGCCATTTCATGCACTGTATCCCTCGTGACTCACTGTAACAGCTAGCTGCTGACTACACTGTACTGTGACTAGGGCATCATCTTCAGCCACCGGCTCACCATAGTAGCTTCATTTAGAAAATCTCCATTGGACCACAGTAGGAAACTAAACATCTCCCTAATGTTTTATGGGTATTTAGGCATCTTCCCCTTTCTGATAAAAATATAAACTGGCAAAATTTTTCAAAGAGGAAATAATCTTTAATGTGTGCTTTAAAAAAAGTCCCGCCACTATAAAAGTTGCCTCATTTTTCTCCTTTTGTTTCTTCTCCCTGTCTTTTGACAATGAGTGGACATTGCAGCTGAAAAACATGCACATGTATTGATGTATACAGAGGGGAAAGCACAAAGGAGAAATAGTTCGGGTTCCCTTTAAGTGTATAAAACTGTGAGTTCTAAATTCCTTTCCATCAAATGCCAGTAGAAATACTTGATAAATGGGCCCTAAGAGAGCACTTCTTGTTGCCTTAAGATGGAATGACTTGCAGGCATATGACACTCCATCAATACAGCAAGCTGGCAGATTGAAAGGCGGGAAGGATGATCACTGATAGCATGCATCTGCTTACTAATAGCAATAGTGCTCCAATCCTTTTCTCATTCATCGCCTACAGAAACTACTCCATGGAGAGGCGCTCCGTCAACAGATGGTCCCAGGCTAAGGTGTAATCAGGAGCAGCTTGCTAAATTTACCCAAAACAAATAGAATTACAGGCTTTTGCCCAAGTCTGAAATTGAATTGAGAACTTGGGTGGTAGGTAATGGAAGCTAAAATGGAAGATAACTCAAAATGCATCACAGCATGTTGGAAAAGAACTGTCATAGAGAAATATTGTTGCACTGATTTTCTTTATTTACTACCATGTCATCCATCTATTTGCAATCATGTCCTCTACTCACAAATATGTCCCCAATTGAATTTTCAGAATTGATGAGAATTGTCACCTGCTAATAAAGTAATTTACCTTTTATCAGTGAACTACCTTGATAAAATATTTTGATCTGATGTTATAATACAAGCTTTGTCCTTTTTTATAAGCTTTATCTTGGAACTATTTTTAAATGTCAACAGTCTATCCATTCTGCTTTCATTAAGAATATTAAAAAATTCCATCAAAACCAAATCACTACTTAGAAGACAATAAACATTAAGCATATTCAATATTCTTAACTTTCTAAACAGATATACCTGGGGAGGTGTGTCTTCATAGCTAGACTATATTTAATGGTGCCTTTCTATAATAATTAAATGAGGACAGAAACCAAGAAATAAAATGAAAGCATAGATTCAGTAGAACTTGGCATATCTGCAATATTTATATAGTATCTGGCCTTGCTAGGTGAGAATCAGGAGACATCTTAAACCAATGAATCATTATAAAAACATAAACAAATCACCTAAAAGAACTTAAACAATAAGATTGTCCTATAATCATTTGGAATCATTATAGAGAAATCTGAAAAAAAAGAAATGATACATGAAGTCCTAGGAGTAAAGGTGCTTAAGTACTTACTAGGGAAGCTCTTTAGAAAAATGGAAATATATAAATCCATGACAGAATTATAATTATTATAATTGAAATCATTTTTAATATCATGGAAAGCATTTTAGTCACTTACAAAGGATCTTAAATTAGTGCTGAAAGGCACTTTAGAGGTCATCTAATTTAATCCTCCCTTTTGCAAATGATGAAACTGAGGCTCAGAAGAAGTTGTAATCTCCTGTCACAAAAATAGCAAGATTCAGAGCCAAGATTTGAATGACTGTGACTTTAAATTCAAGGCTAACTCCAGTGTGCTCTGCTGCTTCCTTATATCTCAAATTTCCTTTAAAAATAATCCTTGAATGTAATCATGTACATTTTATATGTATTTTATATAATTCAAAAGTTTCAATACATTTAATTATGGAAGCCTTGGGTTGCATTGTTATACTGTGAGATACTGAAAGATTTCAACTGTTTTGTTCATTTTTAATAATGAATACCTTACTATAACCACAAGAAATTCATTATCTTCATATATCAGCATATAACTAAAATGTGATGGCTGGTACCCAAGTAACTCTTTTCTTAAGTGACATGAATTTCTACTGGTGACAGAAAGAGAATTTCAAAATTAAGTTTTTCCTGTGATATTTTTAAAGTTAAAAACTTAGAGGAATATTTAACCTGCAAAATCAGCTGACTTCATTTATACATCTTCAACTCCAAATTCAACCTTAAAAACTGGAAGGGTAAGGAGAGGTAGATACGGAAGAGTATGAAGAAGAGAAAAAAAAAGGTTGTCAAAATACAACTAGCAGGTTGTTTATGAAGATATATTTTTCAAGGGCACTTTGGAAACGAGAAGAACATAATGCTATACTGATATTACTAAATTATTTGTCACCTGGTAATTGAACTTTTACCTGCTGTCTTTTCAGAAAAGAGCTTAAAAAGGAAGAAACAGTTATAATTTTAAATCAAGGTAATACTAACTCTATTATTATTGTGGATAATATATATTGGGTAACATTCATGTTTATGAGGTGATTTATATGTATATATATATATATATATATACATTTATAAACACACACACAGATCCACACTTATGTACATATGTGTGAAGGAGTAAAAGAAAATGTATATACCACTTCTGGGTTTATACTTAAAAGACATAATAAGGAGAAAGACTTGTGCAAAAATATTTATAACCACATTCTTTGTGGTGACAAAAATTGGAAAATGAGGGGATGCCCTTCAATAGGGGAATGACTAAACAAATTGTGGTATCTGTTGGTGATGGAATACTATTGTGCTAAAAGGAATAATGAATTGGAGGAATTCCATGTGAACTGGAATGACCTCCAAGAATTTATGCAGAATGAAAGGAGCAAAACCAGGGGAACCTTTTACACAGAGATGGATACACTATGGTTCAAATGTAATAGACTTCTCTACTAGCAGCAATGCCAATGATCCAAGACATTTCTGGGGGACTTATGAGAAAGAACACTATTGACATGCAGAGAAAGAACTGTGGGAGCAGAAACACAGAAGAAAAACAACTGCTTGACTACATGGGTCAATGGGGATACGATTGGGGATGTAAATATCAATAAATAGATCTTGATCAATGACACATGTAAAACCCAGTGGAATTGCTATGGTAGGGGGGTTGAAGGAGGGGAGGGAAAGAATATGAATCATGTAACCATGGGAAAATTGTCTTTATTAATGAATAAAATTAAATGGACAAAAATAAAAAAGGCAAAAAAAAGACAATGTATAGATGAAAATTTGTAGTTTGGGAACTAAAGTTGAAAAGGCATAAAAGGAGCATATTATATGTCTTTTCTCCCTTGCAATGTTGCATGCATTTAATTGGAAAGGTAAATAACTACCTACTGTTAAAATGTGAGAATATAAGGGATACTATGTTTTACAACCACCATGAAACAAATCTGCCATTGCTGCCTATGGCAAATGTTGTATCCAAAATTTAGGCAGCTGGAAATCACAGCAGACAGTGAGTGGTTCAGGCCATTAATTGCAGAATTGGAAAATTTTCCCTAGTGTGAAAAAATGAGACCAGCACATGTCATCCATACACGTGCGTGCACACACACACACACACACACACAAACCCTATACTCATAAAAGTCCATAATATAGCATTAGAAAATTATACTTTTATAAGCTAATATTGAAATGCCTAACTTATTAGGTGGAGCTAACATGCAAATATTGATTGAAAACTATCTACAAGGCACTGTGGAAGGACCAAGAAATGAAAGAAATGTGCACTATATCCTCAAGTAGCTTATAGTATTATTAGGGAGGTATGATACAGGGTTTGTTTTAATTCCAACAAAATAAGGTGGAAATGGAAATATGATATGGGAATTAGGGATAGAACTACAGTAAAATGCTAGTAAGGAAACTATAGGCTATCATGATAACAGAAAGATGAAATAGGGCATGAGTATTATCTCAGAAGACAGGCAGAATTCACATAAGCCAATAGAAAAAAGGAGGGCACGCCATGAAGCAATGTATGAACAGAAGCACAGAGATGATGATATGCCAGATGCTCAAGCTTGGCTGGAAGTAAGGTTAGAGAAAGGTTAGAGCCAAATTGCTGAAAATCTTGATAACCAAAGAAATTTAAACTTTACAACAAAGACAATAGGGAGATATTGCAAAAATTTTAGCAAAGGAATTACAAAATAAAGTATTATTCTACCAATTCTGAGTTTCAGTCACACACACACACGCACACACACACACACACAATCGGAGCAAAATCATTAGCAAACAAAAAAAAAATGCCATTCCAATCCAAAATAAATCGGAGAAATGAAAAAAAAAAGTATATGTAATCTAGCGAATGTCTCTTCAGAGAATGAGGAGCAAAGTTATATGAACACAACACTTTAAACACTTGCAATCACTCTTCTATAACATTCCATTTACATTGGAACTTTGGATATAAGACACAGAATTAGTCTAATTATTAATAAATCCATTAACAAAATGGTGTTCCACAGGGCTCTGTCCTGCGTTTTCTTTCTTCCCAATATGCATTTCACTTAGTGATCTCACTGATTTCTAGTAATTTATTTATCTTTGTGCTGATAATTCTCAAGCTGATTTATTCACCTCTCTACTGGTCTCCAATCTCATCTACCAACTAACTGCCTTTCTGACATTTCAAATTAGATATCTAATATATTTCTTTTTTTAAATAAAAACCCTTACCTTACATCTTAGAATCAATCCCATATATTGGTTCCAAGGTAGAAGAGTGGTATGGGCTAGGCAATGGGGGTTAAGTAAGTTGCCCCCACCATCCTGTTTCAGTATCTCTTATATGGTGATGGTGATGGTGACGATAATAACTAGCATTTATATAGCACCTACTATATGCCAAGTACTTTACAAATATTATCTCATTTGATCCTCACAACTCTGGGAGGTAGGAGCTATTATTATCTCTATTTGACATTTGAAATTGGACTTCAGTATAATATGTTTACCTTTTAAGAAATTTTATGTACATATATACAAGCATGTACACACACATATATATATAATTTAACAAGGCAGTACTGAGATAATAAAAAGTAATAAAATAAAAATCCCTTTCTGTACTTTTTGCTTTCTTCTGTGTGTTTATGTGTTTATATTATATTTGATGCTATTTGTTTTGCTAAACATCTTATTTGCTATTTTATTTTTTGAAATTTTAATTTTTACTGATATATTTTATTTTTAAAAATAATATATCATATCCTTCTTCTCTCATCCCAAATATGCTGTCCCTTGTAACAAAGGTTTTAAAGGAACGAGAAAAAAGTGAATTCTCCAAAACTTACCAGACTGTGCCTGACTAACCAAAACTATATTTCAGTAATCGCCATGTCTATAATAAAGGGAGAGAATTAAATTTTCTCTGCTACTCTTTAGTGCCAATCCCATGCTTTCTAATTTTTCCTTTTTGTTCTGTTTATAATGTTGTAGTCACTAAGTATCTCTTTACCCCAGTTACACATAATTCATTTTGAATCAATTCATACACATCTTCCCAAGTTGTTTGAATTCTTCACATTAGTTATTTCTTAAGAAGTAATAAAAGTTCTTACATTTCATGGACCATGATTTGCTTAGCAATTTCTCAATTAGCAGGAATCGCCTTTATTTCTAGTTCTTCTAGTTATTTGGTTCCCAAAAAAAGTACTAGTCTTTGAGCTGTTTGCAATACCCGTCATGCAGAGCAGTGGGATCTCTAGAAAAAGAGTATGGGACATTTTTGTCATTTTCTTGAGCCAAGTTGCTTTCAGGAATGGTTAGATCAATTCAAAGCTCCACCAATAGTGTAGTTAGGTGCCTGTTTGAATGCCACTTGTTTCAAAACTTTTGGCAAGAACTAACCTAGTTCTGAGTCTAAAAAAGTTGGGAGGAGAAAAAAATAGATGGAGAGGAAAGAGAAAACAGAGGAGAGAGGGAAGGAGGTGGAAGGGGAAAGAAAGAAGAGATAGGAGGAGAAGAAAGAGGAGAAAAGAGGTGCTCTGTTCAATAACTCTTTTCCAAAGGCTTAACATCAGCACTTTGCCATGTTTTGCTACCATTTGGGAATGCAATGGGGCCCTTTAGACAACATGCAGCTATTCATTGCTTACTTCCAGTGGACCAAGTGAGAGCTTGGAGGTGGGGACCATAAAATGGTCAACCATGCATGACTCGTCACTGAAAGTTCCCAAACTGGTTGCCCGCTCAGAAGAGTTGATGACAAGAGGTGTGATCCTTGGTAAAGATAGAGTTTGAACTACATTCGACTGGATTTGTAACATAGCTTCTGGCTACCTTTGCCTCTCTGCAATGTTTTCTTCCTTTAGCATCAACTTTATAAGGATCAAAAGAACTATAGCAATGGCAGTTGCCATCTTTTTCCCTCATAGCCACGCAGAAGAAATAGAGAAAGGTCTGGTGCCAAAAGAGATGCTGGCATCAAAGCTAGATAATCAGAAAGATCAGATGGGGCCAAAAGGTGAACTTTAACACAATTGGGAGTCTTGCAAAAAACTTTCTCTCTCAACAAATCTTGGTTATTAGCACCCAAGTTAATGGTCCTAGTAGTAATAAGTAAGACTATTGAATGCTGTTGCAATCATACCAAATGTATACTATCATTCTTTTGTCTTTAGGATTCATCTCTGTGTAGGAATAAACTACCTATTTAAAGCCAAGAAGTCTGCCTGATTGGAGGGAGATGGCCTCGCTTCCACAGATTTACTCAAACCTAAAAATTACATCTTGCTAAATAATGATCAAGAAATCTAGTGAGAAACTAGAGTGACTACTTCCACCCAAGTCAATCATAAACTAACAATAGGAAAGCAACAGGGAAGAGGGTTGCCAACAAATTCATCATCCTCCCAGTGCATCCAGATATAAGATAAAGATATATGTAGTTTGCAAGAGACCCAGGAATGAATGAAAATCTATAGTCAGTTCTTTAGAAGTGACCAAGAATGATAGTATCTAGGGCTGATGGTAAAGGGCTCAGACTGAGACAGAGCTCTAAACTCCCTTGTGTTCTTTTCAGAATTGCCATGCAGGGCCTGGAAGATGCAGTACATGAATCTCAAAGATGGAGGAAGGGGGGAAGTAGAGGAGGCCAATCCCAGAAGGAAAAAGTCCGCTCCTGAACCAAAGTGGCCTAGATCAAGGTCAAACAAGGCCAAGCAACCCAGTCAAAAAGACAGTGGGAGCAAAGACTGGCTCTGGCCCACGATTTCTTTTCAGGAATTAAGGACTAGGAAGATAAGTAAACCAAAAAAGACACCAAACATTATGAAGGATTTTTTGATCCATAGTTTCTTTGAAATGAAATCTACTTGCTTTTTTTTGTTTTTTTACATTAAAACATCCAGTTAACTCTCTTCCTCTCCCCTTTGCCCCATAATATTTTTTCAAAACTAGAATTCATGAGAAAGTATACAAATATGAATGAAGAAATAGGGAAAACAGGCATCATATGAACATTACTCTTCTGAACTAGACAAAGGAGGGTGGGCCATAATAAGATACATAAGCTCTGGTGTAGAACTATATCAAGCTCAAGAGGGAAACAATCTAGAGCAGGGGAAAGGAGTGCTATGGAAGAGGTGATGTTAGAAAATATTGAGCATAAACTGAAGGAGAATAAGGAGAACAGAACTCTGAGAACAATTTATACAAGGACAAGGCCACTGCAAAGAAAAACAGTTTTGAAAAACAAGAACTCTGATAAAAGCAATTACTAATGATATTTCCTTAGGACCATGATGAAACATGTTACTCATCTCCTGACAGATAAGAGAATCAAGGTGTAAAAGGAGACATATTTTTGGAGAGGCCACTAATATGTATGTGATTTGCTTGTCTTAGCTTGTTTATTACAAGATGTCTCTTTTTCCCTCTCTGCATGTAATTAGGGTAAGGTTAGGAGGAAAAGAAGGGGTTGACAACAGTGATGAAAAGTACAGGGTCATTAAAATATGTTTTTAATGCACAGAAGAGAACAGAAGGAAAACCAAAAGGAAACAGATAAGCAAGACATTTTTGAAAATAATGTCCAATTTATGGTATACATTTAAAAAATTCAATGCTATAAAATGAACATTTAATCTCTTGTGACCTGTACTATGTCCAAAATGCTCATTGTTTTGGTGTTTAGGTTCTTTATAAAAATAAAATTTTAAAAGAGGAATAAACTATTTTTCTCTATCTAATTCAAATCGAATTCATAAGTTACACTGGTTACCTCTTCTACTCCCTTCTCTCCTTTCTAAGAAAAACCTTTGGATTTTCAAGTCCATGTATGGCAAGTCTACCTATATCAGATAGTCATCATATTGTTGGAAGGTTTCTTTTGCTTCGAGTCTGATGATAGAACTGAGAGGGATGACAGAGTGATGGTCCAAAAAGCCTTTGACAGACTAGAATATTGGGCTAACTCTAAAAAGAAAAAATCAATAGGGGTAAATTGGAGTCCCTATGGATATGGCAGAAATATTTTTGTTTTGATCCATGCTCATAGGATGGTGGGATTCTATATGATCTATATACTCAGCAGAAGCTCTGAAAAACTAGCATTTGTCTATTGACTGCTTCTGATCAGTTTTCTGAAACTAATCCAACATTTTATCATGTTCATCCAATGTCTTTCCAAAGACAATGAAAATACTATGTTCCACTAATATTTCTAGTAGCTCATATCTCAAATTACTTTCTCCATCATCTATTGGAAAGTGGCATGTGTCCCGAAGAAGCCTTGGGACATATGCTCAAATTGGGAAAATTCATCTAGAGAGATGAAAGCAATCTTATCCTTTTCCTCCAGAATCAGGAATTTGATAATGTCTAATAAACAAATCCAAGACTGAGAACCAGTGACTGCCTGGCAGACAATCCAAAACATATTAAATCTATGACATAGAATAAACATCTATATTAGTTATTTTTTCAAGTCTGCATTACACATATTCATGTCTTTCCATTCCTCATTAGCATGACTTCTTTTAGATCCTTTCTGAGGCCCTCCGTAGTTGACAAAGGCACCTTCCTAAATTGTTCTCAGGATATTCACCAATCAGTGAGTTGAGTTATATATTGTTCCATAGGCATATCTTAGTAATTCAGTAAAAATAAGCTGGTTTTTGTTGTGCCTCTGTCTCAACTGATGCTTCCATTCTTCTGTTTCTACTGCAT
Organism: Monodelphis domestica; assembly: GCF_027887165.1. Classification (NCBI taxonomy): domain Eukaryota; kingdom Metazoa; phylum Chordata; class Mammalia; order Didelphimorphia; family Didelphidae; genus Monodelphis; species Monodelphis domestica. The sequence goes on along the minus strand of NC_077229.1, from coordinate 520,679,807 downwards.
AATCAAAATCAAATATTGCAGGGCTCACTCTTGATTTTTTTTTATTATTGGGCTTATAGTGTTCCCTGTCACTTTTTACTTCTATCATCTTATAGAATTCTCCCCTAAGTTTTGTATAGATGGTCAAAGAATGTAAGTAGTGGAATTCAGATTGCTGCTTGCAGAATCTTGATAATATTAAAAATAGGAAGAAATTGGTTCCAATCGGTGCTAAAATTTCAGTGAATGTTGATGGATCTAGACATACCACAGAAATCTTTCTGTTGTCCATCTTCCTGTTTAAAACAACTTCTTTAAGGATACAACTTCATGTATCTCAGGTATGGTTAGTCTTTTTCACCAATTCCACCCAAGCAAAGAATTTTCAAGGTCTCTTGTAGAATTATTGGGAAATAAAGATAATTTGATATCCACTCCAGTGGCAATATAGTCCACATCCTCCATCGTTACTGTCATGCCAACCCTAGATCTGATGAGTCCAAGTGTAATAAACTCATAATGAACTGAAGAGGTCATTGTGATTATCCTCAAAGGAACATATACGGTATACTCTTGATGAAACTGAAAAGAATAATTTTACTATCATTTCTGCTGACTCTCTAAGTTCTTGACATTTGTACAAGGAATTGTGCCAAGATCCATACTTCCTTCAAAAGAAAAGGAGAGGGTTATATAATTAGACTCAGTAATAAGAACTGATTTGGTTTTTACTGGTACTACAGGTATAGTTAAACTATTAATGTTTTGGTACATAAAGGAAGAAAAAATGAACTTTATAATTCACTATCAAACAGTGGCGTGCAGGAGGAAAATGCCTATGAAATAAACATTTTAATTCCCAAGTATAAGAGAACAAGGAGTCTGAATGCCTACTTATTCTTTTATGCTATCTGGTTCTCTTTTGGGATATCTGGGTTAAAAAAAATAACAGGGTAAGAACTTTAACAGTAAAGTCGATTCAAACCATAAGCAGATAAAAATACCATATATTAATTAATTCATAGTCCACAAAGGAAGTCTCACTAACTGAATTCATAAGCGTCCACTCCATCTACATATGATCTGAAGGCAAGCTGATTGTCAATCAAAATGTGCTCAGTAGTTGAAGAAATAAATCCTGCATCTTCTATAGCAGCAGAGATAGCTCCTTTGGCAAAATCACTTCATTTTTGCAAGCTGACTGGGGGTGGAGGGGGGCAGAGGGGAGACTCAATGTTGATAAATACAAATGCCAGAGCTATTCTGTAGTTTTTCTTGCTTTACTTGAAGCATACAACTCTCTCAAGACATCCCTAGAGACAACCCAAATAGGGCAATATTGAAAAACTTTTAAGAGACTGTATTTGCTGGCCTTTTTCAAGGTTACAAATCATGTACTATTTTCAGGCACTGTTGCCATGAAAATAAAACAATTGGAAGAAACAATTTTACCAGTGCAACAAAAATGGTATGGTGTTTTAATGGATGCATATTCACAGTCTAAATCCTCCAAGACAGATCCATCTTGCAGTAATTACAAAGGAATGTGGCTCCAAATGTGGATGACTGCCAGTTAGGTTTTGTGAATAAATCCTTTAACCTCTCTTCTATCACCGGTCCCAAATTCTGAATGACCTTCCATAGAGCAGTTAGGAAGGAAAACTAATAAAAATGATTTCTTGAGCTCTTAGAAGAACTAAAGGTGCTAGATAAAAAATGAATGATGAACCCAATTCTATGTTGCAGAAATGTGAAATGTTCTACAACAAGGAGACTGTCTTCTCGAACTACAATTCTTCATATTCAAAAATCTCCTGTGATTTCTTTTATGTTGTACATTCCTAATCTAGAGATCTCTTTACCAATATGAACTGGCAACACAATACCATGGCGCCTTTTCTTTTAGCACTTTCCCCACAACTCTGCTCCTGGGTCAAACCACAGCCCTTAAGTAGGGCCATTGCTATGTCCAACAAGAGAGTTAGAAGCAGACACATTTAGTATACTTTTTTGTATACTTTTCTAGGCTTTCCCCATGCCTACGGACATTAAAGTATATATAAGTATAGATGATAACAGTGTAATCTACTAGCTGAAGCCAAGTAGAAGGATATCTATGGCCAGGGACCCTAGGGTGAAGAAAAGGAGAGCTTTTCTTTCCTTCAAATCCCTGAAGAATAGGATTTGTAGTGTTTTCCTGAACTCAAAAGAAGAAACTCAAGAGGAATTTGAAAAAAATATATGATAGGTTTCAAGAGGATGTTCACTGGGAGGTCAATATAAATGTCTGATTGTAATATTTTGTGTTCTATACTTTTATTTCTAAAATTCTTTCACATCTTTTTAAATCTTTTTTTTTCTCTCACAGTGCCTGAATGAATGAGATACAATTTCCCCTATTTTATAGAGATGAAACTAGTCAGATTATAGTAAGGAGAAACAATGACTCGAACCCAAGAATGAATTTAACATGCGCTATCACTTGGCTAGAAAACCAATGGAAAAAGCAGATACTCATAGGAATTGTACGCGAAAGCCTGAAAAATGCTGACATTGGCTTAGAAGAAACATTGGCAAGTCAAGATCCAGGCTTGCTTCTTTACTTTCAAGCTTAGTTTTAGTTTTAGGACCTAAAATCGCCCTAGTGAATGGATGAAAATGTTGAGAAGACACCAATAGCAGTAGACAGGGAGGAGAGAGAGAAACAATGGAAAGTGTAAACCAATACATGCAATACAGTAAGAACAGGATGTGGCACAGCGGACTGAGGTCAGTGGCACACAGGTGCAGGAATTGAAATGAGTTTCTTGAACATCTGCAGGGAACATAAAAACAACAGGCAGGACCATGCGGGGAGAGATAACATGTCTCACATTGCTCTGCCAAAAACAACCCAATAAAGCACATATATATACCCTTTCTTTCCCTTGTGCCCGCCATGCTAAACGGTGGCTCGGTTCTCTTGGTGAGCTGTGATTTGCCACATGATGAAGACATAATCAATCTTCTCTCTTTCTCTTGCAGCTAGTTGTGAAACATCTCTCTTTTGAGAGCTAAACTGAGCTTGTCCCCCAGACGGAAGAAAAATAGGACCAAACACTGGACATACCTCATATGTCGATTGGGAGAATTTTCTTTGTTTTTTTCTTTTTTTTGTAAAATTCTTTAGACTAAATACAGATTGGAGTTCCCATGGGAATTCAACAATGGCTCTTATGGAATATTCTAAATACACAGGGAGAAAATAATCATTTGTATGTTTTTCTTCATCTGGGAAACTATCTAGAAGAAGAAAAGGTGATTGTTTTATTTGAAATCATTTTCTCTTTCTATGTTATATCCAGAAGCTATTTTAGCACTCGAAACCTCAGGCACATATAAAAATTATGCTTTTAATTTAGGGTGCTGCATAATAGATAAAGGGTCAAATGTAGACAATTATATCTGTTTCTGTAGAAAAAGGAATCTTGTCAGTGCGGTCGCCAACAACAGAAGTCACAACAAAAATAGTGCATTTGCTAATCATAAAGGAGGGGAGATATATATTATATTCCAGGGGAATTAACAAATAACAAAAAACAAAACACTGATAGAATGCCCCTTACTGATCAGAATATTGCCTGATCTATTCGTATTTAACAATACAATTCTGCTTTCCAAGCATAGCTGAATCAGTCATGCGAAAGAACAAGCCTTTTCTGATGTCTGGTTCATGTAGCTTTCAAAAACTTCTGAAATATGTATCTAGAGGCCTCTCCACCACAAATCAAATTAGTGAATTATAAAATAAGACTCCGACATTCTCTAGGCAGTATGGATAGAAAGCTCTTGGCCACAACATCAGTAAAACTAGAGGTTTAAGGTCCACCAATGACACAGAACAAATAGGCTGTGTGTCCAATGTCAATTCCCTTACCCTCTCAGTGTCCAATGTCAATCTCTAATACTATAAATTGCAGAGTAGTTCTGATCTTCACTTGTGGAGGGATTTTTCACTTTGGAAATCCCTTATACTAATGAAATTGCAGGTCTGGTTCAAAAAAATGTTTACCGCTTCTCAACTTCCTCCTACCCATCCACAGGGCTCAAATGTTATTAATGAGATTCCTCGTATACACCCAAATCCAGGTTGTCATCATAATGAACAAACTCACAATAAACACAAACCAGAATATGTTATTTTAAAAATTATCCACCAAAATTTAGAACCAGTTTTCCTGCTTACTTACTACCAATCACCTCAATTCTATCTATACCTTTTCTCATTTTCCATACCAGAGCACTTTAAAATGTTGTTTTGTCCCTAATCCTCTTCATACTTTCCCTTCACAAGTTCATCTATTCTCACATGTTACTAATAATCCTCAAATCCATATTTATTATCTTGATCCCTTTGGCCCTTTCTATTATTGTATTTCCAAATGCTTCCTGAACTTTTCCATCTGGATAGATAGATTAGCTGCCCAACAAACTTCCCATTGAAACTAGCTGTTCCTCCTGATTATGCTTTTTTAAAAAAATTATTTAAAAAGGCGCAAACCTTCCAATTCCCTGTGCTAAAGACCTTGGGGACACCTTTTATTCTTTTCTTCTCCAACCAGATACTGAACACGAGTTATTCTACCTATGTAGCATATGTCAGATTTTTCATGTCCTTTCTATTCCCATTGGTAACCCCTAAATTCTCTAACGGATGCTACATCGCTGAAAAGAGCACTAGACTTGAAATCAAGAGAGATGTGGATTCAAATTCTGCCTCTGACACTAATTATGCAGCCAAGATTAAGTCACTCAAAGTTTCAGCTGTAAATTTGGGATTAACAATACTTGTTGCCTGGTTCCTGGGTTATCTTTTATATATATATATATATATATATATATATATATATTTATATATTTATATATATATATTTATATATTTATATATGTGTGTGTATATACACATACATATACATACATACATAGGTGTATATAGATATATAGATATAGATACATACACCACCATAATCAATTTAATCCATCATTCTTCATTTTCACAAAGCTCATATTGCCAGGTTATTCTCTGGCTAAAACATCTTTCATGTTCTCTGCTAGCAAAAATGTACCCAATGTGTAAATGCTGACAGGGCTGACTGGACCTTCAGTTTTCCTTGGTCCTTTGCCCCATTCCTAACTCTCTGCAAATAGTGGAGAAGAAAAGCAACAGGGTAACTGAAACAACCGAAAGCAGAATCTCCATGTGATGCTGGCAGAGCACATATTCAAAGGAGAGAAGCAAGAGTTTACTTGGAAGAAGAATAATTGCTTGAAAGCTGAACCAAGAGGCAAAAAAGCTGTCATGATTTGGTAAAAGCATCCATTATCAGGAAAACATCCATTGTCATTTTTATGAGAGAGGTGAAGCTACAGATATGGACTGGACCGCACTATGACAGACATGCCTGAGACACAAACCCAAGGCTCTCATTAACCGAGGGAGCAGCTTTGTTTGACAAAAAGGGAAAAAGAGGAAGCAGGTGGGGGTAAGGGGGATGCTAAACCCAAACCAGTACACTCTGGCTATTGAAATTCTCTTCTTTGTGAGATCAAAGACTCTTTGGAATCTTTGTAGCCATTCTGGGAAAAGAAGGATAAGCCCTAACATGTATATATGGGAGCTAAAGGGGCAAGACATAATAGTGGGATTGTGGGTTTTAGGGATGGAAGGAAGTCCAAACCTTTTGGACAAACAGAGGCCAAAAGAGGTAAAATGGCCTTCCCCACATCACATAGATAGATGAGCAAGATAGAATTTCAAGCCAGGTCCTCTCCTTCCAAACCCCAGCCTCTTGCCACTCTACTCTGTCAAACCTTATAATCCAGCTCTCTTCCTCCTAAGAATGGAAGTGAAGACCCCAGAGCAAGCTATAAACAAACAGGATCCAGTTTGAAGTCGGGTCCTCATAAGCAGAGAACTTGGGTTCTGGGCAAGTTATAAACATGGACCAAACCCCGAAACTCTTCATCCTAACATTACGATCCCACAGCAATATCACCCCAACCAGCCTTTATAAAGGTTTCTTACATGGCTCCCCTTCTGAAACTTTACACGCTACACTCCTATTTCCTTAACCAGTGACCCGCTCCTTGAAATCAGGTCCTTTTTGGTTCTAATCCTCGTATTCCTCATGCCTAGTGCCATGCCTGGAACAAAGTAAATGATTAATCAACCTAGGCCTTTGCTCCTGGTGTTCCCCTCCACTTGAAAGGCTTATGTCCGTACCTTCACCTATCAAAATTCACCTGAAATACCAACTACTACATGAAGCCCTTCCTGACCTCCACTGGCCAAACACCTACGTCCAGTATACGCTCTGACTTTGGGGAAGCACATTCTGCTTTGTATTCTATGGGAGCTACTTGTATACATGCTGGCTTTAGATAATCTACAGAAATGTAAACTCCTTTTATTCATTCAATATTAATCCAATAAAAGAAGGAATGAGTAGTATATACTTACGAAGCACTTACTCTCTGCAGAAGCATTTTGCCAAGTGTTATAAAGGCAAACTGACACAAAAGCAAAAATAAAATAATCCCTGAAGTCAAGGAACTTGCATTACACTAAGGTGGAAAAAACCATTCCTAGAGACATGTCCATATAGAACGTAAACAGTTCTCAAGAGCACAATTGTGAACGGGTAACAGTAATGTGACCGAAAGTGCCAAATCCCCCAAATTAGGAAAAATATAAATCCAAACAATCTGGAAGTCTTCCCTCAAACCTAGTAAATTGACAGAATAATTCATGCAGGCGGGGTTGGGGAAAGTTAGGCACATTGGCATATTGGTGGTGCTATAAATTAGTAAAACCATTCTGGAAAGCAATTTTGCATGATGAAGATAAAGTAACTAAGATGCCCTTATCCTTTCAAGCAAAAATTTCAGTCTAGGCATGTACCCCAAAGGGATCACTGACAAAAGTAAGACTTCATATGCACAAAAATATTCATAATGGCCATTTTTGTGGCAACAAAGACTTGGAAACAAAGTCAATTAGGGAATAGCTAAACAAAATATGGTACATGAATGTAAAGGAATATTACTGAAACAATGAATATGATTAATATGAAGAAAATTTTAATATATGACCTGACTCAGAGTAAAATAAGCAGAAGAAAATAGGACAATGTAATAGAAAAAAACAGAAACAAAATACCATAAAACAATGAAAATTGAAGGATGTGAAAGTATAAAGAACAGTTTGTCCCCAAAGAAGAACTATGGGAAGACACAGCCTCTCCCTTTTGCTGCAGGGAAAGGTGGAAGCAAGAGGTGTCTAAGTGTGGGTGATTGCTGATCATATCGAGTTAGTTTTTATGAGTTTTTTTTATTTTGCTTATCTTTTTATAAAAGTTCTTTATATATGGAAATAAATTTTGAACAATGATACATGTAAAACACAGAGGAACTGCTTGTCAGCTTCAGGAGGGGGGGACCAGGGGAGGGAAAGAACATGAATCATGTAACCATGGGAAATATTCTAAATTAATTCATCAATAAAAAAATGTTAATTAAAAAAATAAAAGTTCTTCATAAAGGTTGATTTTCAGTGGGGGGGAAGAAGGAGGATGCAGGAGAAAACACAGGTGATGTTAAAATAAAATATACCAATATTTTAGATATTGATTTAGATATTTAGATATCAATACAATAGATATACATCTAAATTAATTGAAGAGGGGTAAGTTGATCAAGTGAGAAGGAAATGCATTCTTGCCATGAAAGGTAGTCTGTGCAAAGACAAGAATGTAAAATAGAAGTGTACTAGGAAGAGCAAGTAGGATGGTATGCTAGGTTGGAATGGGAGAGTGTATAAGGGAATAAGAAGTCTGGAAAGATAGGTTAGCAACATTTTGAATGGCTTAAAATGAGAGAGGAGTTTGTAGTTTATCCTAGAGGAAAAAGGGGTACCACCCATATTTTGTGAGCAAGTATATGGCAGGATTATGCTTTAGGATTATCACTTTGACAGATTTGTGGAAGATGGGAAAGGGAAAAAGGAAAAAAAAGAGTTGGAAAAAAGAAAAAAGAGACCAATTGGGAGGCTACAAAATCCTTGAGGGTCAGACCTATGTAATACTCTTTTTTAATCAAAGTATAATCACTTTTCTGTAATGAAAATTGTTCACCAAGACCGGTATAGCATGCTGAATACAGAAGACATAATAAATGTTTGTTGACTTGAATAAAAAATGAATAAAAATAAAGAATCATATAAAGGATACTATATGAGAGATTAAATGGTGGCCAAGTTATGTCACAAAAGTTAGGGATAATCAATGGATTACTTGAATTCTCCATTAGAATTGATACAATGTCATGAAATCTATAGAAATGTCCCCAGCATATTGAATGGAACTCTCTTTGAAGCAGAACTGAGTCTTTAAAAACTTATTTTATAAATGTATATTCTAAGATCAACTTTACCCAAATTTCCTTTGTTAACCTTGCAGGTATGATAACGTAAGATGATTTTGTCCTTGGGTAAAGTCATGACCTAAAGTTTACACTGGGCTTATTTAGTGTGTTTTTAAAAAAATACTTTCCTTTTGATTTTTTTCATGAACATACCCAGCAGGGATCCAGATTATATATATGGACGTATAATGTAACGTGATTAAAAGCTTTTTAATGAATGCATAAACAACATTTTCCCTTTTGCTTTAGAATATTTCAAATAGAACATTAGTAAACCTCTGAGACTGGAATTTCTGCTGCAAGAGAGATGAAAGGTTAACTGTCTTAAAAGGAAAGACTATATTTGACATATTCTATTTGGAAAATAAAAGAGTTTCCTAATAAAAGCAGAGGCCCCATTTGATGTTCCTAATGCTCCTTCAGTGTTTGCATACACTACCAAAGAATTAGAAAGCCCCACTCCAGAAAAACAAAAACAAAAACAAAAAAGACTGGAAAATAAAAAGCGGTGGCAGACATCAGCTGCTCCTTGTTTGCTAGGCTCATTGGAGGCCCCTGGAGGTCATTGTGATTGACAAGGTTTTGGTGTCCTTAGGAGGGTTGATAATGCACACACACACACACACACACACACACACACACACACACACACACACACACACATACATACACACACACATCTCTAGAGGAGACTTCTCCTGAGTACTGACCATGCTTAATAGAGCAAGAGCAGCCACTAGGTTGAACAATGTAGTAGCCAAAGACAGAGCAGGTGGGAGGACAGACACTCAAGGATCTCAAATTCTGTTCCCAGTCAATTAGTAGCAATTAGGAAGCAAGAATATACCAGACCAAAAAAATACAGTCCCAGGCAAGGGCCTCTCTTGTTATGCTGCTTTCTCCAGGGACATTTCCATAGATCTTTTGGTATTCATCAATGCTATGGCTTCCCTAGGAGAATATGCTCTAATTCAAAAAAGCAGCACAAACCAGCTACCTCAAAATTGAAGTTTCCAGCATCAATGGAAGAAGCCAAGTAATAAAACCACCAATTCACGAAAGACAGGAAACTACGATTTTGAACTCTGAACCTAAAATTAATTACTTGACATACGTGGGTCTCCTGAGTTTCAGTGTCAAGCCTTTTCAACATTTCACATCCTTCAGAGGAGCCTTAATACTTTCAAATGTTCTGATTCTGAAAGATCAAGTCTTTGTTCAGCCCCACAACCCAAAGTTAAAGAACCCTCAGTCTGTTTCAACAGGCATAATTCTGCTCTGGCTATGTGGTAACACAGAATCAATCCATTTCCCTGACATGTTATTACATTGTTTTATGATATGACTTCATCTAGGGAACTTGTCTCTTGTCCAGGTACACAGCAGACTGCTGCTACTTATTATAACTTCGGGTTTTCCAGCTAAAGTTTCTTGCATTGAATTATACCTCAAGTTATTATTCCTGAGGCCAAATATCAAGAAGTATGGACATTCACCTCGGGACATTTCTGCCCTCGAAAACCCTTCCCATTGGGCTTTGAAATACAAGGTGAGCAGACATACTCTTTGTTTATTGATGATCTTTTAGAGCTTCAAAGGACTTTCAGGAAGACTTTGGGGCTTTGATTAAATTCAATGGATTTGAGATATACATAATTTTTTGTCATGACATTCCTACCCAAAATACATTCCATTTTTGTGAAGTAAAGGAATACAAATATAAGTAATCTGGTCTTGGCAAGGTCATATCAAAAATTTTCTTAAAGTAATACTGTCAGAATTGTTTCTATTCAACTTAGCCCACTCTATAATTTTAAATGATCTGTTTGGAATTTCTGTACAATATTAAAACAAAAAATGGCTATGTAGAATTTGCCAGTTCTGGGGGGAGGGGGGAGTTGAGTTTAAAAAGAAAAATAATATCACAGATGAGGCTCTTTTCCAAATGAAACCTATTTGAGAAGCTGCCTTATTATCTGAAGGCATATTTTAAATGTCAGGAAATAGGACACGTGCACACAGACATGATAAAATTCAGTGGGTATCTTAGAAGTGAAAAAAAGGCAAGCCATGCTATAATTATTTTCGTAGGCCTTGGGAAAACATTCAAGTGTCAGAAAAAGTTTTCTTACACACCATTTAGATCTTTAAAAAATAAAGCTGCTTGAAAAGCATTTTAATTTTGATACCGTTGAAACCAATACTAAATGATACCGGAGAGCTTAATGTTCCCCCTTTGAACTGTAAGTAAGCACTGTTCAGCTTATGTCAGGTGTGATGAAGTGAGTGTAAGGGTGACAAAGCACAGTGACTCATTTGCCCATTCTCTCCTAATTTCCCATTCATAGCTTTGTTTTCCCCTTTAGAAAAAGGGGGGGGGGCTACCCTCCATTCATTTTCAGAAAGGTCCACAGAACAATTTCAGGGCTTACAGGGACAGTGTGTCACCAGGACAACAAAAATAAGCACAAGACAGATGTGAAGGCCAGAATTCTTCAAAGGCAAGAGGGTTTGACACTTCATAAATCACTGTGTCACTCTGGTATAATAATAACTGTTCTCATGGACTGTACTCAAGGCTCCCTTTCTTAATACGACCTCGTTTATCCTTGCATACCACATCTGGCTTATCACTAAACGCCCCAGAAATGCAACAAGCCAATAGAAACTGTACTGTACAGCCCTCGTCCTTACAGCACTAGAACGCTCGCAAAAGGCAGTTTCCGATGGAAGAGTTGCTTCAAGGATGGAAACTTCAAAATCGTGCTTGCTTATTAATTGAGCTATTTTCTCACCTAGAATTCCCCGAGCATCACTTACAAAGCACGCCATCTTGTAGGTTCCTGGATATGGGTACATTCACACCAGAAACACATTAAGGTCTACGTCTACCTTAAATATGTTTCTCAAAATTGCTGTAAGTTATCAAGAACAGGCGAGGACATTTCCAGTTATTCTATGTCATCTAGAATGAATTGAGACACATGTCCAAAGGTCAGGATGTTTCTGCTATTTCTCTACTTTAATATTACAAAATTATTAGGAGACTTGATCATCATCTGACCGATGCTATTTATACTGTCATATATAATTTTGAACTCTATCATGGCAAAAAAGAAATTTATCTTTTGCTTCTTTATTTCTTGCTTAGCCACCATATTCAAATGATTTTGATGATATAAATTAGAAATCAAAATTTCAAATTTTGTTTAAAAATATAATGGGATGTGAATTCTAAGTAGTCTGTATATGTAAAAAATTACTGGAAAAAACCCCAGCTATTTTGCCAGTGGAAATACTTCGCTTTTTCTTAACTTTGTTAAAGAGAAAAGCTATACAGAGAGAATTCCTATATTACGGTAACCTATCTACCCTAAAATAGCTCATGGACCATTTAACTTTTGTTTACTGGAACTTTGAAGAGAAAAGAATCAAAGGAAACAAGAATCGAACATATAACTAAGAATATTACTGTTTGATATTTACTCTTGCAAAAAATGGAAGCTCTTTACCTGAGTATACAATGTTATAATTTACTATTTGTTCTTTGAAAGACTAAATACCAGCCAGATATTTCTGACTGGTCAGATAACCTTCAGATTTTCCAGATTTGGGAATTTATTATGACATGTTATGGTGAGCATTTTAGATTGTTTTAACTAACCAAAAGAATTTCTTTAGAAAGCATCTAATGGAAAATGTATTACTTCAATTTTTACTATCATTTAAAAGAAGTAAATGCAGAATGACTTCATCAATTATGACCTAAAATGTGATATATTTCAGCTATCATACACTTGATGCTTCACATAATCGTTTCTGTGTAGGATTGGATTCTGTGACATGTAGGTGATCAAAATGTCTGTTTACTGCCTGGCATGTTTCAGATCAAGTGTGCAAAGAGTCAAAGAGATACTCATTTATAGGATCATAGGATTTAATGGTAAAAGAAAGGTAGAATAAAGCTTAGGGCAGCTTTAGTTCACAATAATGGGAAGGTAGAGGAGAAAGAAAATGATTTAGTGCACTTGTACCTCCAACTTTCAACAAAGAAAAAGAATTACACAAAAGGAGGATTTTGGTTCCATGAATAACATCAGTTTCTAAAAGAGTCTCTACCATTAACTGAGAATGCAAAGATAATATTCATTGTCCATATTATACAAGCATGTGGTAATTCTCAAAAGGTTTAAGTGTACTTATCTGTCATCCCTTCACTTTATTTCTTTATTGAAATAAATCCCTTTGTAATAACAAATGAGAGTTTTCCACTTATCCTGTATGCAGATGAGGTATACAAGACTGCTTTTACATTGAATTAGTGAAAGACAATGACTACAGGTAGCACAAGGAGCCTGGGGATTATCAATGGCAATTGCCTGAAACAGACATCTCTCCTTTTTTCCTTGCATTGTTTTAATAGAAAATAATCGAAATGCAAATTAAAGATGCTATTTGATTTTGTTATATCTTTGATTTAACAGCTAGACAACAATTAAAAAATTAATTTCTCTACTTGTAATTTGGTTCCCTAAAAACAAACTTGAGTTTTTCCAATTTGATTACATTTTAGATAATCAGAATGATGCTGCAGACCTTTTTGCTCACCCATGCCCACCTTGGATGCACAGGAAGTTATTAAAGGACGCCCGTTTCCAAATCTTAAACTACCACTGTGGATCACTGGAATTCTAGGAAATTACTTTTAGTTACCTTAGTAAATAAATTCTATGGCATTGTCTAAGCAAAAGCCAGTGGCTACTAGCTTCAGTGAAGGCTATTTTCCACACTAAAAATTCACAATCCTTCTGAATTCATGAGACCTAATAGTAGTGCAGAAATTAAACCATCCTCCTGACCTGACACTTGCTCATCATTTTACTAGATCAAAATTCATGGACGTAGTATAAAAAATATGCTCCCCGCCCCCACAAGAAACCGTCTACAGTACTAGATAGATAAAGAAAAAGAAAATTACTGCTTCAATACTTCATAAGTGAAAGTGATTGACACCATCCAACATATATTTACTTAAATTGAAAGGTAAATACATGCAGATTTAACTCTACTAGCTACAAGGAAAATACACATATCCAGTACAACTGTTTAATCCAAAGAGAGATCTGACTAATTACAAAAATGCTGAATCATCTCAAAACCATTTGATGCTAAAATTAATTATGTAATATCTATAATCTGACCAAGATTACTTCTCTGGAGGGTTTGGAAGTTAAAAGTTCCTCAAAGACGCTTCTGTGGAGTCAGAAAAGCTTTGTAGGCATTTAGAATAAAATGAAGAAATTAACTAAAGAAATTGAAAGCAGGTGAAATGGAAAGGGTGTGATTAAGAAGGCCATAATAGAATTAAATCCTCAATCCTGTTTGCAGGAGTATTATATGAATGGGAGAAATGTACTGTAAACTAGCTATGCAGCAACTCCAAGATCAGTTGCTAAAGTGACAAAGACAAAATAAGAGACTAGGGGGTGGTGATTCTTATTCCAGAGTTGCTTTATTTTGCAAAAGCCTGGAAGGAATTTTGTTTTTGTTGTTGTTTTCAGTTAACAATTATCATTTAAATCAGCTCTTCTTGAGTTCATTTTAAATTCTTACACTCCAATTAACATAGATTCTTTCACTTAAAGTTAAGTTCCACCATAAACAAGCAAATGAAATTCTACCTTCAAACCATATGCTTAAGTACCCAAAGGACTGATTTAAATGGTCCCACAAAATCGAAGGAGCCTAATATTAATATGTAGTTGCCTTTATAATGGCATTACTGTAGTGGCCTAGATTTTTAAGCCTGAATGTAAATTTCCTTCATTTATTGCTGTACCTACACATACAAAGCAAAATGAAGAATTAAGCTAATTATCCAAATAATACCAGCAAATAAAAACTTTTCATGAAATATTCAAATAATTCAAGCTAAATGATTTTGCAGGAAAGATTAGATTTTCTGGATAATTATCTCAGTGGCTCATTGTCTAGATAAATACAATCTAGCATGTAAGACTCTCAAGGATATTCCTTAGACACTATTAGGCACTTGGAATTTCAGAACATTTCTCTGGAATCTGTTCTAAACTTATTTGTAAAGATCTATTTATGAAGTAGTAAAGCATGAACTGTGCTGGAAATGCAAAAGGACGAACTTCCAGTTGACCGGTACTTTCCTTGGCAACTATGTCTAATTACAGATTTTATACAATCGATATTTTTAATCATTTAATTCCTGATAACTTGATATTACTGACATAAAACTTTTCAATATAGAATACAACTAAAAATTTAAGTCATTGGGACTATTCATTGACTAAAGATGATTCAATATTCAAAATTCAAATATTTGGACACCTTTTTTCAATAGGCCAGGATATATGCTTATTGGAAAAGCATGAAATTTTCTTAACTAGTAAAGAAAAAAATGTCGTTGGTCACCTTCCCATCTCATTTACTTTGGATGTAATTCTTTAATGATGATTTATTCCAAAATGTTTTCTTGTTTCCTATTACATTTAATTATTTTTTTCCTTCCATAGACTTGTGTCTTGCTTATGATCACTTCCATCTGACAAGAGAAAGCAAACAGAGCAATTTGGTTTATATCTAAAAAGAAATATCTTTTGCTCCCCAATCAAGCACTAAAGAGCAAAGGATTTCCAAACATTCTGTTTCTGGAAAGCTGTTGGGGATGCATAACTAAAAACTGCTGACCAGGATAAAAATTGTATAACATTTGGGAAGTTAGGAGACCATCTGTGCTAGTGGGGAAGTAACCACACTGATGAAACAATGACACTTCTATGACCTTAATCCATTTTTTTTTGACATATTCAATCAGTGAATACACATTGCTTTGTTTCAACTACCTTTCTGAGATGAAATATAGACTGAAACAATGTTTCTGTAGTAACTTGGTTTTAGTCTCTTAAAAGACAGGGCAGCAAATTGTCATAAAGTAAAGTATATATCAGAGGCATCTAGGTGGTGCAGTGGATAGAGCATTGGGCATGGAATCCAGAATACTCATCTTCCTGAGTTCCCATCTGGCCTCAGATGCTAATTAGCTATGTGACCCTGGGCAAGTCACTTGACCCTATCTGCTTCAGTTTCTTCATCTGTAAAATTAGATGGAGAAGAAAATGGCAAACTACTTCAACATGTTTGCCAAGAAAACTCCCAAATGGGGTCACAAAGAGTTGGATATAGACATAAAGCAACTCAACAACCACAAAAGGATATGTCAATTTACTATTATAATGAATACACCAAAAATCTGCCTACAAATCAGAGCTGTCCAAAAGTACAATGAACTGCCCAAGAGGTGGTCTTTAAGTAAGAAAGGAACGACTACTTCTTGGGTACACTCTATGGAAGAAGACATAACTTCTTTAGGTATTGCTTACAATCCATGGCCCCTGAGCCCTCATCCCATTGAAACATTCTGTGATTCTATCTTGGGAAAACTCAAGTATTTTATATGTACTTTAAAGATGCCAGTTTCTAGAAGTCACAGATTTTGTTTACAAGGCGTCAAATAGAAATACTTAATTCATTTGAAATTTCAAATACTCACATTTCACTTTCAGATCCAACAATAAAAATATAACTATGTAAGACTTTAATCTCTATTTGGAAGAGGCATTAGAAACGATCTCATTTAACTAATTTAAAGATGAGGAAACTGAGGCCAGGATGAGCAAATTCTTTTGTCCAAAGTCTTAAAAGTAGGAAGTACTACCACCGGGATTCAGATCTAGATAGTCTTCCTCCAAATAAAATACCTTTCCCACAGTACCATATTGCTTCTATAATTAAAGAATAACTACCTCATACCACTGAAAGTATAACTCCAGACCGAATACAGAGAATAGCAATGTCTTAGTTTTACATGGCAACTTATAACTTGAAAAATCATTTTCCAAATGGTTCTTTTCTGAATAATTTCCATGTAAGCAGTTTACAAAGAAATGCAGGGAGGCAATAGGGACTTGACAGCAGGCTTCAGAGCCAGCAAGATCAACACTCAGGTTCATACTCTTAATATAACCTGACAGTGAATCTCTGGGCAAGTCACCACCTTTCAAAGCTCCAGGTAGCTCTTTACGCTTACAAGGGACAGGAGAAGGTGATGACTTGTATTGGCAGGTAGAGTTTCCGGTTCAGTAAGTTCTCTATACAAGAGAAATCATAAGACTAGTCCCTATCTCTAGAGTGTTTTACATACAGTATTTCACTGGATCTCCAACAATCTTTGGAAAGAGGCAGAATACTTATCATTTTCCCCATTGAACACATGGAAAAACTAAGGCTTGACAGCTTAAAGTCATTTGCCTGAAGCCACAGAGTAAAGGCCAGAGCTAGAGTCCTAACCCAAACAAGTCTCTTAATTTTTTCCACAGGGCATATCTATTCTTTTCATTCCAATCCCATAAAACAGATGGAGATCATAAGGCTAGTTGGTAAAATTGGCAGGATTAGAATGCAGGGCTCTTCATTCCTAGCAGCATTCTCTTTCCATCTTATTATACAGAATACCATAAGGGTTTCTTATCATACATAAATAAAATGAGTAAGTGACACTTTGTAGAAATACGAATGAAATGAAATTCCTCTTTTAGAAAACAAGAAGATAAAACTGAATAATTATATTTTCTATGTACTGAATTGAACAACAGGTTGTTATAGATAGAAAAAGTCATTACACTACAGCCAGTCAAATGGCAATAGCCTAATTAGTCATAGAGAGATGTATACTCACATTGCTTTTAGCATGGAAGATATATTCAAGAATTTGAATAGTACAAACAGTTAAAACGAAACCCAGCAATGTGGCTTAGTCCTTTCAATCATGTCCAACTCATTTGAGGCTTTCTTGGCAGAGATATTGGTATGGTTCCCTGTTTCCTTCTCCAGCTCATTTTACAGATGAGGAAACTGAGGCAAATGGAATTAAGTGACTTCCCGGGGTCGTACAGTTGGTACCTGAGTCCTGCCATGAACTCTGGGTCAACCCGACTCCAAGCCCAATGCTCTATCCACTATGCCACCAAGCTTCCCAAAGCATAGCAATAGAGAACTACTAAAGAGGGAAGAAACTTTAGAATTCTAAGTGGTTTACGAGTATTCATTCTGAACTCTTCATTTATTTATTTACTTGTTTCTACCTGTGAGTGTGAATACTAGCCAAAGGTGTGGAAATTCCCTTCACCAAGGCAGATCAGTCACATCTATAATTTACACCTTTTCTGAAACATTGAGAGGTTAAGTCAGATTAAATAATTTGCCAGAGGCAGGACACGGACTGCCATCTTGCCTGACTCCAAGTCCAATGTTCTCTCCCCTGACACCACATAATCTTTTCCTACATTGTTAAAAAAGGAAATTGAGAACATAAAGTGAAGTTATTTAATGTTGTACAGTAAGCAGTAAAGTCTGAACTGGACTGGCTTAATTGCTCCAACTCTGAAACAGGTCCTTTTCCCACTGTCTTCCCTCCTTCCCTCCATCACCACCTCCTTTGTGCCAATTAAGCATTATTATTTGTAGCATGGCATAATGGATAGAAATCTGGTCTCAGGCACAAGAGCTAGGGTCTAGGCAAAAGCCCCACCAGTCCAGTAAGTGACCCTGGAGAGGTTACTTAAATGCCTCAGTGGTCTAGCAAAGTCTCAAAGCCTATAGAAGTGGCAGAGAACATTTACTGAGATGGGAAGTTTTGTTGAGTCCCTAACCCAAACCTTGCACTAGATACTATAAACAGAAACACAAGAAGAGAAGCAGCATGCTGTAGTGGATAAAAATAGGATTTATGAATCAAGAAGACCTGAGTGCAAACCCTGACCCACATATTTATGAGTTGTGTGACTTTGGACGAATCACAACTTCTCTTATGCCTCAGTTTCCTGTAAAATTTCTGTATAATGAGTTCATATGATCTCCTATAAACAACTACTGCCTAAAAGAGATTTCTACTACGGGGAATATTACACCTATGTGGCCAATTATATATACAAAGTAAACAAATACAAAATAGTATCAGGGTTAATGGAGAAAAATAGGAATCAGAAAAAGTAACTTTCAGTCATCTTGGCATAGCAAACTAAATTCAAACTGAAATTCAAAATGTAGCATGAAAAACGTTACAACTAGTTCACACAACACAATGCACGGGGCCTGTTCATGAATCTTCTAGTAAATATCTCTTAGACACTGGAGAACTCACAACTTCTTTGAGAAGGTAAGTCATCTGAAAATGGTGACAGCAATATACGATGCACCGGACAAGATTGGCTCAATAAAAATTATCTTTGTACAGATGACAAGAATGGCTATGCAACAAATGATGCCTTCTCTACCGGGGGGGGGGGGGGGGAGAAAGGGAGGTGGTTACCTGGGTATTTTAATGTAACAAACAAATAAATGTAAATGTTTAAAAAGAATAAATGCAAAACATATCACAAATCAGAAATACCGATATATGGCGCACTTCATAATGGGGGGGGGGGGTAAACAAAAACAGAAATAACCAGTAGCACATTATAGGAAAATAAGGATTTTAAAACATGTCAACCTGCTGAAATTATTAGCTAAAACTAACAATATAAAATTGAGCAGGCTTATGTTTAAAGTCCTATACCTGAGTTCTACAAATAGACAGAATGTAAGAAATCTGACTTAACTGCAAGTCATGAAAAAATAAACATAGCTGTTTTAGTTGACTGAAAGTATGACACGGATGCCAAAAATGGTAATGCCATCTTGAACTGCATTAAAAAAAAATGGGATTTCCAAAACAAACAACTACTGATATTATATATCAACAGTCATTGATCCTATGGAGGGTTGTCTAATTCTGGGTACCACATTTTAAAAAGGAATATTGACATAAAGCAGAATGACCAAAAGAATGCATCTAGAAAGAAAGGTAGGAAAATAATGTCATTTCTGAGAAAGGATGAAGAAACTAAGGATAGTTTGCCTACAGAGGGGAATATTTAGGAGGGAAGATGATAACGATATTCAAATATCTGCATGACTATTATGTCAAAGAGGGATTTAACTTAAATTTATGGTGGAAAAGGGAGAAGAAAGGACATTAAATGCTAAGTTATGGGAAGGTACTGTTCACTATATGAAAAAAAATTAGAGATGTCCAGCAACAAAAACTGTATCTCATAACTAGAAATAATCCGAAGAATTACAAATGACTACTTATTTGTCTGGCATGCTTTAGGAAGGATTGTTGTTTAAAATGGGAAGCTGCGCTAGATGATCTCAAAGTTCTTTCCAACATGATATCTCTTGTTCATAAGAATACAAGGCCTATGTACATATTAAACTCAATTCAACAACGGCAATATTTTATTTTGATCAGAAGTTGTTTTTTTTAAATATTTTTACAATAAGCAAGAATTCATCTATAAGGCTACTTGATTTAGTGGCTTCCTCCAGGTTACTTCTGCTGATAGCTGCATATGATAAGGATGTTGTCAGCTGTAAATTATTTCACCCAGCTTGACAGATTATCATATCAACTTTAATGGTAAACAAGAAGAAAGTAGGTGGCTAGATCAACTTAGCTGATACCTGTCTTTCCTGCATACTTTGAGACTGGGGAGAACTGATGGCATGCTGGGATTCCCTAGCTGAGGAAGAAAAAAATATGGATATTAGCTTCAGGATATGGAGGTTAATGGAATATGGGAACAGTTTTGTTTTATGGGCACTGCTGAAGACAGATCACTGTGGAGATGGGCACAGGAATTATTTCTTATCTGGGAAAAAAACCTAAGGTTAAAAGATGAAGCAACAGAGTGTGAACACTGCATGGGACAATTATTAGTCAAGAGCTCTGACTAAAGGTGAATGGCCTGCTGGGAGATGCAAGACATCTGATAGGTAAAGTCAGTCTTGCCCCAGGGCCATGACCTCATTAATAGTTAAACAACATCACTGAAAATTAATGACCCACACTTGGCTGCCCAGTGAAACTGCACTCCTCTTTACAACAGGTTAGGAATCATAACATTCACATCCAAGCAGGGAGCCTGGCAGGCAATGGTTACAGCAATTCCTTTGAGAATTAGCACATTGAAATGAGAAATGGCAAGACGGATGAAGGACCAGACTACATCCGGACTATGTGATAGGACATAAAAACAAAAGAAACTTGGAGCAAAAGACGTCCAAGAACTGCCCATGTGGAAAATATTTCGACATGGAGAAACAAGAAAGGTATTGTATCAAAAGGAGCTGGGCTGACCTACCCACCTGACTTCAGAGTAAGGAAACTGGGGTGCCCATTAAGTGATCTATCTACAGACCACCTGGCATATGGCATTAAGGGAGAACTAGTCTCAAAGTACTGATTTTTAAATCACTAGCTAGCAAGAGTGAGCAGTAGAGGTGGGTTTAAACTATGCGTTAAATGGCCTCGTTTTAACCATGAGATTTGATATGGTAGACATGTGGTGATATGGGCATTTACATGACGATCCACCCCAATAAGAACAAAGAATATCCCCATAATCTATAAAAGTTGGCTTCCTGCTTTGTGAACAGATTTCTGAAAAAATATATATATACTCTGTGACAGTTACAACAGCTAAGACTAAGCTCTTGAGATGGTCCACTTTTTTTTTAATTTCTTGGGACTGGGGGAGGGAGGAAGTATTGGTTTCTGCATTGGCTAGCTTAGCCTTTCTAGACCTTTGGGGACCCATCTCTGAAGAATTCTTTAACAGCTGATATGACAGGGATGTCCATTACCCAAATGGACAGCACTCTCTATTGATCAGGGCTCCACTTAGCGATCTCATCTGTCATCCTATTGTCTCTGGCCTTTACTGCTCACCAGAAAAGGGTTGGGAAGATGGGGGTGGAGCAGCCATTCCTGTTTTTCCCAGATTTTCGAATGTTAATCTACATTCCAGGCACAAGTGAGCAATTAAAATGGGTAATGAGGAGAACTCTCAGTACTTCAACTACAGAGAAGCAGAAATTGGGATTCTTCATATCTTCCCGACACAGGCCACAAAAAGTGCACAAAAAATCCACTCCTGAAAAGCTCAGAATACCAGAATAGCCTTTCAACCTCAGCTATGTCAAGGGCTTGTGTTGCTTCCATCGCTGCTTTCAGAAACTCATTTTAACTGATGAAAAGGAATATTTTAGGAAGAAAGGAAAAAGCCTAACAAAACAATACAAAGTCTACCTAATCCACCAGTTAATCATTCAGGGGCAAGTCCTGCTCTGCATGTAATGAGGTCTATGCAGTTAAACAGCCATCAAGCATTCTCTTATACAGGGGATGTTTTTAGATAGTTCTCATAGGAAAGGTTAAATTGGGCATAAGAGAAGCCATCTTGATACATTTAATAGTCTCCCCCAAATACACATAAGAATACAAGTCACGGAGCTGGAAGGCTTCTTTATCCTTCCACCAAATGCCATAACAGAAATAATTAAACATCTCTCGGACCTGAACTGCATAGTCATTAGCCAATAGTCAATGATTAGAGCTGCTCCTGGAGCCTGCACCAACCGCACGTTAGTTACCCTGGCTTTTCTAGCGATTTCTATTCAGAAAGCTTTCCATATCCAGATTTCCCTCGAGAACCATTTTATGATGCTATAAAGACTGTCAACCAGAGATGGGAACTCCAAGGCACCTGAGCCACACACAGGACTATCAAATAACATTTAATTGCTGGATGACACCGTGTGGCTGGGTTGGAATTCTGAACTCTAAATATTATCCATGCAACTGTGTGCATAGATAACGCTGTTATGATAGCAACAAATAAAACCAATTACACCTGGGGACAACAGAGAGACGCGTTCAATATAAATAGGTGTAAGGATGTGTAAATTCCAAGAAGTCTGATAGCATCTCAGTTACAGAAGGAATATTGCAGAGAATGTTTTTCCTCTTTGCTGGATGTGCACGTTTCTGTTTGCCTGTGCAAAAACATAAGCGGAGGGAGCTCTCCCTATGAAAAGATACAAAAGCCATTAATTAATTGTACATGTTTGTTGAGTAAAAATTGTACAACTAGCTTATTTTCCAACACGATGCCATTTGGGGCTTCAACTGACATGCATGGAAATTCCACCTTAAATACACCGCACAATTTTTTTCACCTTTTCACATTTCAGTGAGTCCTTTGCCTTTTCTTGATGAAATTCTCCTCGCCTCTCTGGTGGGTAGCACTCATATTCTAGTCTTCTTCATGATATATTTCTCAGCGCAACAACCAAAACACCAGTCTGAAGCTCTAAACCTTAGCACCAAGTTACTGCTGCTAGACCACAGATAAGAAATAGCAAGCTGAATTGGGGTGAAAGGGACAGTATATGTGAGCTCCCCAGAAAGCTTATCAAAATCTGACAGCCAAACAGAATGCTAAGAAATCTATCAACCAAATGATGTCCTAAAGGAAAACAAAATTGATAGAAAGCAAGGGAACTGGGTTTCCTTTCAGAAAAGGTTGGGTTGGTTTTTTAATGAGTATGGATTTCTGAAGAGAAATATAAGCAGAAAACAAAGGAGTAAAGTTAGTCACTAATGACGACATTAGGTCCATTTTCTTTCCTTTCCAAAATAACTGTGTGTGTGTGTGTGTGTGTGTGTGTGTGTGTGTGTGTGTGTGTGTGCATCTTTTCCTGATGAAGAGGCCAAATTTAACAAGGTCTTTCTCAACCAGAATGCTAAAATCCCATCACATTTGGTTTATAAATAGAATAAAATGGGTTGAACTATTGTCTCCGAGAATTAAGTTCAACAGTGGGATTTTGAATCGTATGTTTAGAGAGGTGAGAAAAATCACATATGGGAAATGAAAAATGTGTATATACAAACGGAAAAGAATCTGAGTGAGCCATGCAAACACAAATAAACACTTGGGAAATGTCATATCAGCCTGTTGAGTTACACGACATATAGGAGCTCTGATTTTGAAACTGAACAGACCTTTATCAGGTCTACCTTTAGATTTCATGATGTAAGTGTGGTGAGTGAGCTATACTGATCTAAAAGAAGACACAACTATTAAAGTTTGGAAAGGATATTGAAATTGGACTTATTGGGGCAACAAGGAGACTCAGCAGAGAGAGAGCCAAGCCTAGAGATGGGAGGTTCTGGATTCAAATCAGACCTCAGGTATTTCTGAGTTGTGTGACTAGGCAAATTACTTAACCCAAATTGCCTTACCTTCTTCCACCTTGAAACCTATACTTAGTGTCAATTCTAAGACAGAAGGTAAGGATTAAGGAAAAAGAAATTGGAGTGTTTAACTTGCAGGGGAAAGGCTTAAAAACCAAGCAGTGGCAAGAATATTGGACTAAGAATTAAGGAAGGTCTGGGTTAAAAGCCCACCTCCAAGACTTGTTAGTTATGTGCTTATAGGCAAGCCACTTACCCTCTCTGAGAACAATAATAGCTGTAGAAGCTACCTCGTGGACTAGGGAAAGGATCAGATTAGACAATTTTGAAGATTCCCAGCATTCTCAAAGAGCTAGATGAATGTCTAGCATGTGAATAGTTGGTTACATGAAGGACAAAGACAAGACATCTCAAATTCAGACATAGCGAGATGGGTGTCTTTAGATTACTGTACATGAAAAGAGGAGCAGCTAGTTTGGAAACAATTTGAAGAAAATAAAGAATTTCTCTGAACATCTTCGAAAGTAAATGTTTCTCAAAATTAATTCATTTAGTTTTTGTCTATCTTTTCTTTCTAGGATGTCAATCAATCAATAAGAATTCACTAAACACATACTTTGGGCCAAGTTCTATGCGATTTGCTGGGAATACAAATACCAAGAATGAAACAATCCCTGCATGTAGGTACCTTGCATTCTAATGAGGAAGATAAGGAGCGCCCATGTAAATGTAACAGCAGGACTATCCAGTTAATCAATGCAAATATAGCAAGGATTTCAACGCATGGAAATATGGGAGCACTTGAGAGGATCAAGCAAGGCTTCATGAAGCCCATGACGTTTGATCTGCATCTTAAGCAGCAAGAGGTGAAGGTAAGGAGGGAGTCCATTCCAGGCATACCGGCTAGCCAAGAAAAAGGCAGGAGGCAGTGTGTCAAGCGTGAGGAGCACAGATCAAGCCAGTAAGTGCTGGAGTAATATTGAGTAGGGATGGAAAGATCACCTTGGATCCTGGTTTCATAAGGCTTAAGCAGAGGAATTCTTTTTCATCCTAGAGACAACACAGAGACAATGGAGTTGAATGAGTACAGGAACTACTTCATTAGATCTATGTTTAAAGAAAATTACTTTGGCGAAAGTTGGGAAGAGACTTGAGGCAAAAAGACTTTGGGAGGCTTTTACAATGGAGGTGAGAGGTGATGAGACCTGAACTAATGGGGTCACTCTGTGAGTGAAGAGAACGAGAAGATGTGAAATGCAGTGACGTGAGTAGAGCAAAATTTAGAAACTAATTGGATATATGGGGTGAGTTAAGAACAAGTGCTGCAAGAAAGCGACATCTTTGACAGAAGCAGGGAAGTGTGGAAGGGGTAAAGGTTGAAGAGCAAAGATGAATTCAGTGTTCGCCATTATTTTAAGATGGCTCCAGTCAATACAATACAGTTTAATTACTGACAAAGACATTACTATCCTGGGAACTTCTTCCTCACTTTTACCCACTTCATAAGTCCAATCAGTTGCCATATCTTGCCATTTCCATCCTCTACAATATCTCTTGTATTTAGCCCCCCTTTTCCATTCATACAATCGTGTTTCATTATCTTTCCCCTATATCAGTGATTCTCAAAGTGTGGTCCCCAGTGCCTCCTGGCACTCCCCAAGTGCCATTTCAGGACATCCTTGAGGTCAAAACTATTTTCAAACTAATATTAAGATACCTTAATTTCTAATATTTAACTATTGATAAATAGGACTCTCATGAAAATGCCCCCACTAATTTTAAAGTATATATTAGGGTCTTGAGGCAAAAAAGTTTGAAGATCACTAAGCTAGATGATTTTCATAGCCTTGTTTTTATTTGCTACTTTCTTTCCAAGTCACTTTCTACTATAATTCACCTTCTATGTAGCTACTAAAGTGATTTTTCTAAAGCACAGGACTCTCATACTCAATAAAATGAGTAGTCTGATGCTCCTTAACACCTTTAGATAATAAGCAGAGTTTAGATTGACTCTGTTTGGCATGTAACTCTTTAAAACCTGGTTCCTTCCTGGATGGGACATTGATAAGAAATGCTAAATCACAAAGAACTGAGTTCAAATCTTGTCTCAGATATGTACTAGTTGTTTAACCCCTCTCTGATTCGGTTTCTTCATCTAAGGAATGGGTATATTAAATAGCATCTACCTTCTAGGATAATTATAAGGACTATACATTATGTCCCTTCACGTACTCTGGGAGCAAGCCATACCAGATTTTTTTCTCTTAATTCACATGAGGCTCCATCTCCTATCACTATGCCTTTGAAATAGCTGCACCTCATGCTTTCTAGACTCCCTGATTTCCTGAAAGACTCAGTTTAAGGGCAACCTTTGCAATGCAGTCTTCCCCTAAAAGACTAACCTATGTACACCTAAAAACAGAAACAGTCTGTGTCTTTTCTATTTATCCCCTAGCTTTGGAACATAGCAAATGCTTTATAAATGTTTGTTGATTGAATATAAACATACACAACAATTAGAAAAAAGAAAATAAGGGAAAGTAAGTCATCAAAATATTTAATGGATATCTACACTGTGTTTACAGCATCATGCTTGGGACTATGGTGATACCAGTTTTAAACATCGCCGTTGCCCTCTAGAAGTGTACAATCTCACTGGAGGGGAAAGTTATCTCTTAGTGATAAACTAATCTATATATGATTAGAGCAAAACAGAAAGTGAGAGGAGAGTTAAGATAAATGGGGAAAAGGGAACTGACCTGAGTAGAATATGGGCAGACCATGTCATTCTTAGATGCTTCATTGTGGTCTACTCAGTGATCTCAGGTTCAAAAAAGCACCCAAATTCCAGGAAAAATAAGGTTCCTTCTAATATCTTCAACACCATCCTGACTCATTCTCCTGTCCTTTATATATTCAACAAGTTACTAAATCTTGCCTTTTTTACCTCCAACAGCATCTCTCAGTTTGGCCTTGTTACAATTAAAATGATCTCGAGACTGCTTTTTGGTAAGAATATCAATTTATTGATTATAGCAGTTCATTGGTCAGGCCAGCATCATAACCAACAAAGTGGCATAGATCAACGGCTCTCTCTCAATGACCAGAGACCCTGAGGCTAGGACAGGCAGCTCAATAAATAGATTTTTTTAGGTACTCATCATTCAGCTTCTCCCCTGAACATCCCACGACATCTCTAATTGGTAAACATCTAAGTAAGAGGTGGTCCATTAATCTATCTACTCCTCTTCATTCCCTTGCCAAGGGAAATAGGCTTACCCAGGAAAAGGATCCTTGTCCCCTTCACTTAATAATCGAATTCTGTTAAAAGGGAAATAAATACATTCCTGGGGATTCCTAAGAACAAAGAAAATGCAAAAAGCAGTAGACTGGGTGGAATATTTGATCCAGATCCCAGACAGGGGGATACACAGTAATCTCTCTAATATATAGGAACTGAGGACTTTCAACTCTAGAACCCAATATAAGAATCAATACAGTATTTGAAAAACATATTCTCACAACTTCTTCTCTCACCTCAAAGAAGAGCCATCTCAGTCTGTGACCTTATCTATCACCTCTTGCCTAGATTAGAGAAACAGCCTCCAAAATAGTCTGCCGGTGTAAACCTTAAAATTCCTTAGACTTATAAATGTTGGAAATTTCACCATTGGGAAATTTCATACTTGGAAAATTTCTTACTGATAGTCTATTGGAATGTGAACCCCATTGGCATGGGAGGTTCCTTCTCCTCCCTTCTTAAGATTACTTTAGGACAGAAACCTTTTGCTGAACAATGGAAAGGGCTTTGACCTATAGGTCAAAGAAGGGAGGAGAAGGAACCTCCCATGCCAATGGGGTTCACATTCCAATAGACTATCAGTAAGAAATTTTCCAAGTATGAAATTTCCCAATGGTGAAATTTCCAACATTTATAAGTCTAAGGAATTTTAAGGTTTACACCGGCCTCGAGTCTCTCACCTATCCCAATCCATGCTACATTTCTGACCACGTGACTTCTCTGGTCATAACCAACTTCCAGGTGCCATCAGGATTAAATATAACTTTCATCCTATTGCCACCAAGATAAATGAGAACTTTTCTGTTTAACTTTTAGAACCCTACATTATTCCTGCTCCCTCACTCTCCAATTGAGCTAACCTGACCTGACCTATGCTCCAAATTCATCCATCCTTACTTCTACTTCATAGTAATTCCCTTAAGTTGAATGAATAAAGCATTTATGAAGTGCCTACAATGGTATCTAGGACTAAGCTAGTCCTAGTTTTTATACATGTGTATGTGCATGTGTCATAACATATGTGTCTTCTCAAATTTTGAACATTTTAAATTTGTTTATTATTTCAAGGTCACCTAGGAATAGAAGCAAAGAGGCCCAGGAACAAAAAGCTCCAAGGAATAAGAAATCTCCCCCAAACACGAAAATCAACAATAATATGAACTAAAGGCATTCTTTACATCTTGTCCTCTAGGTATGGTGAGATTTCGGTAAAAGCCTGGGGGAGATGGTGTCAGAAAGAACAAAAATTGATAATCCCAATTCTGTCACTTGCTTTTTGTGTGACGTCGAGCAAATCACTTCTCTCTAGACCTCAGTTTCCTTGTCTCCAAGATGAAAGAGTTGGTCTAAAAGTCCCTTGGAGCTAGAGAGCTTATGATTCTGTGGGGCGAGCATGTCTACTTAGGATCCAGTTAAGATGGGAACAGTGACTTCTAGTCCTTCAGTATAATAGAATCTACATGCTATACTGCTCATAAACATGCCTGAAGGAGCAATACTAAAGTATATTTCACCCCTATGGAAAATCTCACAATTTTGTGTACTAGTATCAATCATTATGCCTCACCCCTTCTAGCATTTTAACACAATAACTCCGATTGAGGCTTTGGTAAATATCTATTTTCACAATGTGTGTTTATTATCCTCTTAATCTAGCTTGCAATAAATATTACTTTGAATATTGAAAAATGTCTTTTTAATTATAAGAGAGAAAACAACTCAGAAAAATCCTTCTGAGTTTCAATGAATTTCACCATTTGTGAGCTAGGTTTTGCTTTGTTTTCTCCTTTAGGCAACAAGTTCAAAATCCATCTTAAAGGAGAAAAGAAATGAATATAAAATTTCTGGCCACATTCTTCTGCACTTAACTAAACTACAACATAGTCTAAGTAGAGAGGTCAGTTAGATATCTAGGCAATACCCTCTCCCATGCTCTGACAACTCCATCCCTTGCGTAGGCAAAGAGCTTTGGGTAATCTGTCTCCACCCATGATGAGAGTTGCATGCAAATAGACTTCGAGCCATGGGTTACATGGGAACATCAGGCGTGCTTCTACAAGACAGGTATGAGATGCCTCACAGACAGGACTGAATAGAGAAGGATCTGAGAACATTTCCCTGGTTCATATTAAAGCTTTAACTTCTACTGATATACTAAATTCACTCATCAACTTGAAAGAAGTATCACAAAAAGAAAAGAAAGGAACTCTGTAAAGTTTTAAAGTATCTTCGTTAAAGGCTTTTTTACATTTATTTTAAGCTGACATTTAAATCTAAGTGACGCTGTCAATCATTTTCTTTTTTAAAATATGAGATCTTAGTCTATTTCCTGCTTATTTTTCATGGCTTCAAAACTGGTTATGGGAAGGAGAACCTATAATCTTTACCAAACAACAACAATAAGTCCTTGGCAGAAGCAACTATTTTAAATATTTTATTTTGAAAGGCTTATCTTAATTAAATTATTTGTGTTACTTGTTATCGTTACAAAGATGGATTGTCTTGAACAAAAAAATTTCCTGTAGGGTAAAATGTCAAAGCAGCATACAGTTAAATTTTTCTGAGGTTTTTAAATCTGGAAATGAGTCACCATATTTAATGAAAAATATGGAAGGTAAAAGGTAGGGCATCAAAATTGGAGGAATAAAAAGAATACCTGCAAGTTTTAGATTTGCCTTATATTGGTTTCCTACTTTCAAAAGCTATTCTGCCACAGTACAAATAATATACTTTCCAACACCTTTTGTCATAAGTGGGAGCATTAAAAATCACACCCTTGCTGAAAAGTGTAATTCTCGTGACATCTGATTATAAATGATAATAAATTTAATACCTCTGCAAATTGAAGCATAATTTAAAGGATGTAAAAAGCCACTAATCACTGGCCCCAATAAGGCACAAAATCAAGGTGTCATCCAGGAGTCAGCATTATGGGGAGTGTAGGTATGGGAATGAGATGTCAGGTGGGCAATGCTGGAAAGCAGATTATATCTGTCGGGGTCCTGACATTTTGGGTAATCTAAACCTTGTTATTGAGTGAATCGCCCCTGGTAGGAGGGAGATTTTGAATAGATGTCTCTCTACCCAAGCAATTAAGATCATTTAGGAAACAGTTAAAATGGGCAATAAGGGGATCCCTCCTAGAGAGCACTTACATCAATTCAATCAGTGCAGTTCAGCCAAAGCAGATGAGATGTGGCACTGCTGAATAAGAAGGGAGAGAAAATGCTGTAGTGTTCAATACCACAAGACCCCTTTCTCTTAGGGGCTATTTCACTGAACATCACGAGCTTCCGTAACTCAGTATCCACATCAGCTCTGAGCCCCTGACAAGTAGTCAGAACACGAGTGAGTTTTCCCTCAAAGACCCCTGCACATAGCAGATCACATCTGCCCTTCAATAAGTATGAAAGGTCCGCTTCTGCGAAACAGCCTGTCTTCTGTGGATAAAAATAAAAAATGCACCTTGGAAGAGCAAATACTAGGACCGTACATTCTGAAAATCTTGTAGGACAAGAGAAATAAAAGCATCATTATTATCCTTGTTCTTTTCTTCCTCCCCTAAAACGTAGACACCAACAACTACCACTGCATTACAGATCTCCTGTCCTTCTTTCACTGCTTAATTTCTATGCCAGTGACTTTAAAATCATTGATGACAAGAAAAAAAATGGCAACAGAGACTACAGGTTGAATGGCAAGTTCAGAACGTATGTTCTTCTGTCTCCTAAAGCCATACCTTGATCTCTGTTAAATGGGGAAAGAAAAGCTGCACATTGAACCTTTCATTCTTCTTAATGCATTGAAACCACAGTTTCCACTAACATCACCTCCCTGACAAAGCATCAGTTTTAGCACAAGAGTTGCCATGTTGATTTTGCAATCTCTGCTGCAAGCCATATGTGCTCCAATCCGTGGGCTGACTTTTCCAAAAGCTAGGAGCAATATTCTAATGGGGAGGAAACAAATTTTTGTCCCTTTTGTTTGAATTACCTGGAAGAAAAGCTACATGAATTCTGAATAAGAGCTAAGGCAGCCTCATGAAAAAAATGGTCAACTCCACCCTGTCCCTATTTCTGAAGCTGAATTTATTAATTAGAGTTGAGCCTCTCTGTAAAAGTTACAGATTCCTACGAGCATTGTGCGGCTACAAGGCCCTGAATTCCTTGACGGAGGGGTCAGAGACCTGTGGTTTGAAAGCTCTTTAGCAGTATGTGTTTATCCTGCACCAGAGCTGGCATCAGCCCACAATTTTCAATAGCACACAAGAGCAAGGGAGGCTTGTTGGCTGGCAACAAGGATCTTTGATGGTTGTGTAATCAACTCTGCTCCAACAGTCCTTTTACAGTGACTGAAGGCAAGTCAAACTTTCAGAAACCCATTCGTTTTTTCCAAACAGAACAGTATCTCTATTCCTCCCGCCATCTTGCCTGTTAGATTGATTTGTGTGGACAAGAGGAAAAAACCAACCTGAATAACTCATCATGGTAACAATCTGAAAAGAGAATAGCCCTGCTCGCATGTTTTTCACGGACACATAATATCCAACAAGGCTCTTCCAAACACAAAAGAGCAAAACTTCCTTTGCCTGTGTTTCCATTTCTA
Source organism: Monodelphis domestica (assembly GCF_027887165.1). Taxonomy (NCBI): domain Eukaryota; kingdom Metazoa; phylum Chordata; class Mammalia; order Didelphimorphia; family Didelphidae; genus Monodelphis; species Monodelphis domestica. The sequence goes on along the minus strand of NC_077229.1, from coordinate 520,648,290 downwards.
TCCAGTGATGACACATTGTCTACTTCTCAGACACCAAAGAGGAGAAAGGGAAAAGGCGGTTTTCCAACTAATAGAGAAGAGCCTTAAGAAGATAATACCATTTCTAAGGCCACCCCCTAACACTGCTGCTACTGTTCTGTTCATCCTCACTGATCGATTTGGTTGTCTCTAGCACATCTGCTTGTGAGCTGACAAATGATGAATTCCATCTCTGAATCCATAAGCAGAGCAAGGCAGGCTGATAAACAGCTAAAAGAGGAAATATATGTACCTTTCATAAGCAAGACAAATCACTCATTCTCACCAAATGCTTTGAACAGGAACACTGATTCTCTATATTTGCACAGCATATGTACTGCGTCCAAGAAAGTACATTAAAAAATATCACAGGCAGCCAACTGCTTTGATTACATTTATTCATCTTAGTATTACAAGGGCTAAATGACACAGCTCTGAAATAAGAAGCCGGGGGGAACTGGAAACAGATTACCAATGGCTACTTAGGGTTAGGACATTTTTCTGCTGTTTATGACATATCATAGAAATAAGACATGGAATCTACACACATGTGATATATATATCTGTTAGTATGATACATATATAAAGAAAGATCTACATATATGTCATGCTTATTGACATATAATATTATTCTATGATTTGGAAAAAAATTTTAATATACAAATTCTGTGGTCAAACAAACCAAAGCTCTCATGTGCCTTTCCTGCTCCAGAGAAGTTATTTTTAATAATAACTCCAAGAACATATTGTGGGATTCTTTTTGTTTTTAGATCCGGTCATGTGACTCTCTTGACACCAGGGAACACTGGGTAAATTGTAGTGTTCTAACATGCCAATGAATGGTCCCTTTTAAAGCAGAGATGGTGATGAATTGTTATTTGCTAAGGCCTAAGCAAGCACAGAGCACTATATATATTCTGTCTTCTGTGTTCTCTAGAATGATGGATAGAAGTGAGAAGCAGGAAAGAAGTCACAGAAACAAGCTCAAGCTGACAACCAAGCAACTCCAAGCAAGATTGTTTTAATCAAGCTGCAAGAAAAGTGGCTTTTTGTATTATTACTGTAGCTTCATTCTCCTACTGAAGCACTGATCATGGATAGACTACCATGTTGGCCGGCAAAGTAGTGGAAACAACTGCGACGAGAACTTCCTTTGGACCCCAGAGAAAGATCTTTTCAGAGAGGTATTTCCTATCAATGGCAGAATTGGATATGTATATTCCACAGCTTAATCTGGTTTCCTTTAACCATATATTACAGCTTTACTCTCTCCGGTTTCTCAGGGTCCACAGCACAAGACCTTCAAATAGGTAAAATATCATTCTAATAACTTCCTTGTAATAGTGATCCTCCCCTACTCTGAGGCGTAGTTTAGTAGCAAACCTTTTATTTTGTTATACAGTAAAATTGTGTTCTAATAAAGTCTTTTGTTATAAAAGAAAATTCAAGCCTAGCTATATCACTGGAGATGTTTAAACAGAGACTGGATAATCAGCCATTTTTCAGGATTCCTGTACTAGGAGACTTCAAATGCCCTTTCTAATCCTAATATTCTATAATTTTGTGACCTCATGAAGTCTTTCTAGAAGACTGACACCTATCATAAAATACATGTTTATGACAATTGGCCCAGAAGCACTAGAAAAAATATTAAGTGAATTTTATGTTTGCTAGGATTTTAGCAACATAATTCTGAAAATAAATTCAAATTTGCTTTTGGATGATGTACAATAATTGTAAATGACTATAAATAGAGACGTATTCCCAGTGAATTTTGAAGGGATAGTATCAGTTTGGTAAAATAGTTTTGATAGTTGCTTTTAAAATAAGCATTACACAACTGAAAAACATCAAAGCACTGACACTCGAAGAATTCTAGGTTAAATATTAATTGCACAACTCTTAAAAATGTATTTTTCAATCCAAAGCAGTATTCAGTTCCAAAGGAGGCTATCAGTACTCTCTGTATCATGAAAGTTCAGGTGCCAATGTGGGTCTATTTTTAAAAATATAATCAATGCAGAAGGTAAAGTACTTCATGAAACATCTACTCAGTGAAATTTTACTAAGAATAGGGCAGAATTTTCGATCTGGAAAGGCCCTTTAAATATCCTAGTCCAAATCTTTCTTTTCATGGGTCAGTTAACTATCTTAGAGATTAAATGACTTTGTAGTTGTAGTTGTTCCATCATTTCCAGTCAAATCTGACTCTTCATGACTCTCTATCTGGGGTTTTCTTGGCAAAGATATTGGAATGGGTTACCATTTCCTTTTCCAGTTCATCTTACACATGAGGAAACTGATATAAACTGGGTTGAGTGACTTTCCCGAGGTCACATAGGTAGTAAGGGTCTGAGGTCAGATTTGAACTCAGGAAGATGAGTCTTCCTGACTCTGGGCCCAGCATCCTTTGCACTGCGCCATCTATCTGCCCTATATAGCTAGTTGGGATTACAGTTCATGCTAGATTTTGATCTTGATCAATACCATAGTAATAAATGAGGTAATATTTAGTTTTTAAAATAAAATCCATAATTCTTCATTGGCTTATACACTTTAAAAAACAAGAAAAACCCTTAAACTCTGCGTGACCCAAATGTATTGGGGAGAAATGCCACAGGAGTATTATCTAACTTTTTTAAACCCTGAAATTTCTTAGTTCTTTTAATTTTAGCTCATAGTCGACAAAGCTAATGATTAATTCTAACAGTAGGAATGTGCAAAATGTAGGAATAGAGTAATATATTTTGCCCAATTTTCTTTTTAGAAATGCTAATTGTGCTAATAAAGGTACAGAATGCTAACTCAAAGTTGGGCCAGTATTTGCTTTGGTTTCTATTATACCAGAGCTACAAGATACCTACACATAAATAACACAGTGCTGAAATGTGTGACTGACATGGGATGTGAATAGCATAAAAGCTTTTCAGAAATAACTCGTCTGATATTGCATGTTTGTGAATTGGTCCTTTGTTTGAGGACCAGATGTGCAAAAGGCAATAGTTCCAGCCAGTTGTCTAATCAGTGGGAAGGAGCCTTTCCAGAATCCATCCATGTTGGTGGATTAGAGTGAGTAGGACAAGTAATCCACCAGTTTTGTTAGCTCTAAAGTCGAATTTGGCAAAGGAAAAAACCATCAAGACTGTACTAAAGATTAATAAAACTCGCAAGATTATCAGTGGTTTTAGTTGGGAAAAGTGGACATCCCAGACCAGGCAGTCTGGCACATTCAAAAGACCTGCACAATCAGGCTCCTCCAAAACTCGTGAAATCCTTGAAATAATAATAATAATCCTCACAGCACATGGCCTTTAGAAGCTATTATCCACCAACGACCCCAAAAAGCTAACAGTTTTGGTTTAGTTGTCAAAGATTTTAAAGAACACAGAAATGCAATTCCATCCTAAGGAGTTCAGAATATTTATTGTTGAATGGCTTATTTAGATAGAAATATCTGTTTCGTTCCAATTCACTGGTGATTTTCTATTTGGAAATGATATTCTTCTTTGAACTGTGATTAAGGTAGCCCGCTGTAAATTGGGCCATCAGGATGTTACAACAATGGTCCAATTTGGTCAGCACTGTACAAAAAGAATGGGCTCGGTTGTAAATCATGTATATTATTCAAGGACCAGCCTAGCTAAATTCAGACAGGCTCATCAGCAATTTGGCTGCAGGATGCTGAAGTATAACTCTGAACTCTAAAAAGGATACAAGGGTTGGGATCCACATCAGGGAAGGGAGTAGCACACTGATGAAATCATGGATATTTGAAGCATTAAAGCAATTTTGTTTGTTGGGCATGATTACTTAAGATTTTCTTTCATAATTTTTGGCTTAATTATCTTTCTGATTGTTCCCCAATACATGCTAATTTCCAAAAGTCTAAAAAAGAACTCTAAGAAAAAATGACAAAATAAAGTTATCTCCTCTTTTTCTAGATAATTAAAATCTACTGAACTTCTTCAAGGTGTTATTTTCTTTGTTTTTTAATTGAGATATGGTGGAAATCATCTCAAATTTATAAAAATAGCCAAGAAACTGATAACTCAATACTTTGGATACCACAAATAGACATCATACAAATATGCAATATCTGACTAATTACTAAAGCTAATAATACTAATAATTAATGCTATTCCTAATGGAGGTACACATAGACATACAAATATCCAGCAGGGTAAAGGCTGCTATCATTATGCCCCACCATATTTCATAAAGTATACAAAGGCATTATTTATTCTGATAACTTATAATACAAAAATGCTTTCCTTATATTAGCATCATGTTGAATGGTACATAAGTGGGAGAAAAGACAAGGTAGCATCATTGGGGTTTTTATTACTGTTTCATTAATATTTGTGATTGCCTAGCATGTGTAAGGCACAGTTCAAAGTTCCAAGAACTGTTCAAAGTCAAACCTTACATTACTTGTTGTAAATTTTTATATTAATTTAAGATCAAGCTGCATCTTATTTCCTTGGATTAAAAACTCTGACTTTCCCATAGTGTTATGACTAATTACTAAAAAGAGATAATGGTATATACATGTATATACTTATGAATGTTAAAATGTTCTACTCCAGGGGAAAAACCATCCAATCCTTCAAGACTATCAAGTAAGAACAAAATGAAAGATTGCTTGGCAAAGACATTGAAGACACCATGATTAAATGAAATAGTGCAAATGCGACAAGAAAATAAGGGTGACAGAGCTGGAATATGGTATCCTTCCTTTCCAGGGTCCTCTGGAAAGCCCAGAAAGTCAGGTTTCCAAATAAGCCTTTTAAAGTTTGAGGATGCAATAGTAGTCAATGCCACTAAAATAGGGTCTAATTTCTCTTCTAAATACAATCAGTGGCCCTATTATTCTGATTCATCTAGAAGCCATTTTCTGCCACAATAATAATGTACTATGTATGTTGGGGAAAAGTATATCATTGGGCTTAAGGAGTGAGATGAGAAGAAGGAGGAGAAGGGCGCCATATTATTCTAACCTGATCTCAGAAATTAATTGGTTCATTACATTACCAATAGAATCACAGAATTTTAGAGATGCAAGGAACCTCAGTGGTCATTTAATCTAACCCATATGAGAAAAGGAATCACCATCCCAAAACAGAATCAGAAAATGGTAATTCAGTCTTGTTTGAAGACCTCTCTAATGAAGAAGTCATTACCTCCCAAAGAAGCCTATTATATTTTAGACAGTTTAGTTTGTTTTTTTTCTGACATTAAGCCTAAATTTGTCTCTTTGGCAATTTCCACTCATAGTTTCTAGTCCTAAATGCTCTTCTACATGGCAGATCTGTAAATACCTTACTATACAGCTATCATTCCCCTTCTTGATTCTTTCAACTGATCCTCTCATCATATAAACTCAGGATCTTTCACAATCTTGGTTGTTTAACTCCAGAAACTCACCAGAAAATCAAGGTGCTTCTTAAAGTCAGGTAGGTGGTACAACGGATAAGAGTGCTTGGAACTGGATTCAGTAAGATCCAAGTTTCAAATTCAGAATCAGATATATATTGGCTGTGTGACTCTGGGTAAGTTAGTTAACTTTTGTCTCATTTGGTTCTACAACTGTAAAATAGAAATCAAAATAGCATCTTCTTCCCCAAATTATGAGAGGATCAAGTGAAATAATAATTTGTAAAAATGTTTTTCCGATTGTAAAGTACTATACAAATCTTAATTATTATAGCTATTAATATTAAATTCTCATTCTCATTACTGGACAGAATATTCTAGATGTGGTCTAACTCCTCTCCCCCTCCCCCCAAATACTCTAAGATAAGAAATTCGAAGAATAGTTGCTGATCTGCATGAGTAAGTTGTATTTCCACACTGGGAGTTCCTGAAATCAATGAAATCACAGGTGTATAAAAAAACAAAACAAATGAATAAATTAAAAAACCCAGTGCAATGACCTATCAATTTGAAAGTATACCTTGGAAAACAACCATTAGCGATCATAACCCTAAGGAAGATAAGATCACTGATTAGCATATCAGCTCCTAAAGCACAGAAACCCTGTCCGCCATTTATTTCACATCTCCACAAAACAAAGTTGCTTTCCCCATGCCAGCCAGGTTTTGACCTGTAATAAGCAGTGAGGTTCTTATCTATCACAGCCCTTCTACTGACGATAGTTCATCAGTTCTCCAGAAAAGCTTTCTGCTGGATAGACTATGTGAGTGGTTTGGTGGTTAATCACACAGGGTGACTGGTGGTATGTGTGGGGAAGGTGAAGACAAGGCAGAGGAGGCTAAGTGACGTTGTGGGCATGGCAAGTAGAAAACAAAAATAGGAAGCAAATGAAAACACGACCGATGTGAAAATCTGATTCAGCTGAAAGAAAAAATATTAAACTCCAATGAAATCAGACGTCAAATAGCTTTAATCAAAATGCTGAGCTTAAATATACAGCTGGAAAGTGAAACGCGGTTAAGAGTGTTGATGAGTATGGATGAGTGTGGATTACTAGTGTGGAAGAGGCATTCTCATATTAGTAAACTATAGATTGGAAGGGAAACTATGTAGGAGTTTTTGCAGAAAACAGCTTAATCAATCATTTGGATATTTTATGATGATGGAGATATTTGGGCATTATTAGCATTTATTAATCAATGAAATAAACTTTGATTAGTTTTAGAGTATGAAGTCCACTGAAAGATATCTCAAGCGAGAATGCTGATATTTATCAGGCCCATCAAATTCAAAGATGTTTATTATGCTATTTATTAATGAATTTAGGGATTAATAGTAGAGGACAAGCCTACCTTGAAAATATAAAGAGAGTTAATTGTAATGATTTTTGCTATTTCTTACATACCTTAAGTGACGTAGCTCGAGGAAGGGAAAGTCCAAGCATATACTGTCTCCAACATAAACTACCATTCAGTAGGAATGTTAAAAAAAATACACTAATTTGACTGATAATTCAATCCATTTTTTTCTTTAGGAGATTACTTGCTTGTTGAGCAACAAGGACATTAAAGCATTGGAAATGAATTTACAGTACAAATACATTTGTGCTTCCTCTCCTAGGTAGCTTTTCTGCAGTTTATTAAAATACACTACTATATATTCTACCTGTACCATTTGCTGACCATAATTTATTTTTTTATATTTGGAAGAAAATCTTTTTATGATGCTTTTAAAAATATACTTAACATTGAAAATTATTACTCAAAAACCTGGAGTAGTTTTATGATGAAATTTGGTTCCCAGAATAAAAACAGTTTCTTCAAAGAAACATAAAATGGAATTGATGGTTCATCAAATTGATTATCCTGTAATGTTTTTGTGCTCCTTTAAAAAATGGTACTGACAATAATATTCCATTTTACAAGGTATTTTTTCCTTTTAAAATATTTCAAAGGCCAGCAAATACAAAAATGAAAGAAATTACTCCAGATTACGGATTGGTATTAAAATCATGCATCTAATTTATATTAGAGTGCTCCCCAAAATGAAAGATTTACATATCCTTTCTAGTACAATCCATTCATTCTGGTATATGTTGGAGTTTTACCTATAAATCATCAATATGGAAACAATTACCACTGAGTGTATAGAATGCAAGAACAGATTTGATAACATAGAAGTTATACATAAGCAGCAATTTTAAGATGTCTGAATTTGTCATAACAAACATAAGGAGAAAATGTGAAATAATTACAAGTAGGGAAAGTAGGGGAAGAAAGGAAGGGAAACCATCTATAAAATAAGTGACAGTTTATAAAACAGATTCAGCAAGATGAAAAAGGTCAATACTGTAAGTATAAATATTGAGGTTAGTCATTCAAAAGAAGGTTCACCATGAGCATCAGTCAGGAAGTTTACTTCTGTATAATTCTAAGAAACTTTACATAGCCAGTCTTCATACATATGGGACACAACTGTCCTGATTAATTAGTGAGTCACATGACATATGCCCTGGCCATCTCACCAACCAGCTTGCCATCTAGACCATGCAACCTCGAGCATTTAACCTTTTCATATCCAGAACTTCTGTTCTTCAAATTGTCTTGATTGGTAATTAACTCATGGCCCACTACTCCAGCTCTGATTGACTAGCCATACTTTCCTTTTTTTCTTTGTCTTCTCTTCAACTGCATACTCCTTTCTCTATCCACCCTACCACCATTCTAGATCTAGAACCATAATCAAATCAACATCTCTGAAACAGATGTGTCAATTAACTGTCCTAGTGCTCCACTCATAATCCTTGAAACTTGCCAAACCATACATACTATTCTTGCCTGTCTACCATTTCCCATTATATGTTGTCTTCCATATTGACTATAACCTCCTTGAGATAAGCGCTTGGCTTCCTTCGTCTCTTCACATTCACACTGCTTAACACATAGTAAATACTTCATTCTATGCTCTTTCCAGGAAGTGCTTAGTGTAGAAACCATCTTAGAGGCTATGCATTTTCCTCAGCATCATAGTCTCTTAGATCAATATTACATCTTCAAATCCTTGGATAGCTAAGATTTCAAGTGAGGTGTCAGTTAGCTTTTGACTAGAGCTTAGCAATTTTCTGCTTGAAGTGGGTATGTAGTTCCTTCTTTTTGAGTTTATGTAAGACCCAATATTCTACTTTTCAGAACCAACAGTAGGCAGACTAACAAATAAGAAGTCCTACTGACATAAAACACACTGCTCATGAGATAACTGGAATTTTCAAACCAGATTAATCACTTATATAACAATGATCATGCCCAAATAAAATCTCAAAACCAATTATAATCCAGTTATATTGCATAATCGAGCATACAGGCACAGATACATGCATTTATGTACATCTAGAAAATCAAATAACCTTTTCTCAATCTTCATTCTTCTCTACATAACTGAAGAATTTGACTCTATTGGCCATCCCTTCCTCTAGATAGTCTTCCTTCGCTAAGTTTTTCTAACAGTATTTCCAGGGCACCTACAGGGCATTCTTTCTCAGTCTCCATTGCTGTATTATTATCTACATCATGTCCTCTTTGTGTGGAAGTATTCTAGAACTGGACCTCAAACCTGCTTCTTTCTCAGTGCTCTCCAAGACTGCAGTTGGTTTATTTCATATCCTATCTATGCAAATGGTTCCCATATCAATACATCCAGCCTTGGTCTCCCTTCTGACCTCCAGGCCCACATTATCAACTTCCAAGTGTGCCAGCCTCAAATGGCATCTCAAATCCTATGTGTTCAAAAGAGAACTTTTTCTTTAAATAATTTAAAATTGAAATCTAGAATGGATGAACTTTTTCATAACTCTACCAAAGAGAATATCACCCATACCTTACAGTAATGTTGGTTCCTATTCTTTATCACTGTCAATATGCATGGTGAGAGATTATACTTACTATTAGATCTAATAGAAATCAAGCACATTTTCATGTTATCTGTTCCCTCTGTTCCACTTACAGGGGCACCATACTGGTTCATATTATCACCTCTCACCAGTACTACTACTACAGGGCTTTGGAGTCACTGTCTCCAGGACAATCTCTCACCTATTCTCCAATCTGACCCTGAGTTAATCATTAATTAATATCTTCACGTTCTTTGCTCTAGAGATATTAATTAACAACTCATCAGTTTGACTATCTATATATACTATATTCCATCTCCCATTTTTACGACATGTAGGCAGTCTCAAGTTCCTAGAAATGTATTCCACTCCTCACCTTTACTAACAGGATCACTGGTTTCCTTCAAAGCCCAATTCAAATTCAACCAAATAGACAAGGGGTGATATTGAACCTTCTTCTGCATCAGATGCTACTTTCTTCTGCTCTGAAAATTGATTTGAACTTATTCAGTATATATGTTACATTTACTTTTCTATGTACATAGTTTCCCCCCAAAAGAAAGTAAACACATTGAGGGCAAGTTTTATTTTGCTTATATCCTTTCATCATCAGGACATAGCAAATTGCCTGATAGCACTCACTTAGTAAATTCATGTTTAAGAACGGATATATGGACATTCATTTATATTAACTAACCTGTATATATTTATGAATATGAAATATATAAAACACATTTGGGCGGATAAAAAATCAGTTTTATATATATCTACACTTGCTAAAACATTTTGTAGTTTCTTTTTTTCCCCATTGCTTTTTGTCTTTCAATAAGAAATAGTTTCTTCTTTTTTACTATCTCCATTTAGTTTTCTGAATGTTTTTATTTATAGAAAACAGTAAAATGTTTTCATGTACCACTGAAAATCAGTATTATACATTAGCCTTAAATTGTTTGCCTATTGAAGATCATGGGAGAGCTAGAATTGGGAAGTACTTCATATGTCATTTAGTTCAACCTCATTCTCCACTCTTATTCTGCAAAAAAAAAAAAAAAGCTAAGTTTCAGGTAAGTGAAGTGATTTTTAGGGTCATAAAGATAGTAGGCATCAGAGGCAGAATCTGAATCCAGATCAACTGTGATTTTTCAATCGTAGTGTGTTGTGCAATATTTCAAAGAATGTGACTACTAATCAAACTTTGTTTTAAGAAAATATTTTTTTCTATCACTGCTATCCACTTAGAATTTGACTCATAGGCACTCCTGGTAGAACAAACTCAGATGCGGTGTTTGTTTGTTTGTTTGTTTGTTTGTTTTTTAATGCTCACCTTCTATTTTAGAAGCAATACTAAATATCAGTTACAGGAGCCAGTAAGGGCTAAGAAATGGAGTTTAAGTGACTTGCCCAGGGTCACACCGCTAAGAAGTATCTGGGGTCAGATTTGAACCAGGTCCTCCTGAATCCAGACCTACCTCTGGATATGTTTTTGCAGTTTTGGTAGTATAAACCAAGGATCTTCATGTTGATCTGATTACTCAAGACCAAAGACACATTTGGAAAATGGCATACAGGAACTATGTTGCAGTCTGTGCCATACAAAGGAAGTGTGGGGTTTGCATTGCTGAAATGTTGGTGCCTCGTCGAAAAATGTCTGTCATTCTTTCTGCATTTAATCAGAACCAGAATGCTTGGCCTATTGTGGGTCTCCATGCCCTGTGATTTGCCAGTGTGCCAAGAAACACCAAGTAATAAACATATAATGTCCTGTTCTTGGAAAAAAAAGAATTTGACTCATAAACAACTAATCATTAATAATAATAGCTCACTAAATTCATGTGGCTGTTTAAGGTTGGTAAAGTAACTTAAAAACATTATCTCCTTTGATCCTCACAACAGCCCTGGGAAGAACGTTTTGTTTTGTTTTGCTTTTCTACAGATCATCATTTTACAGATGAGGAAACTGAAGATAGTAGTAATTAAGTGACTTGCACACAACTACAAATGTTTGAGGATGAACTTGAACTCAAGTCCTTTTGACTTCAAGACTAGCATTATACCTAACTGAATCAATCTCAAGTTTAAAACAATCAATGGATTTTTTTTTTTTGCTTCAAAGCTAAGATATAAACAGTGTAATATGTCACAAAAGTCTCTTAGTTGAATTTGGAGTCTAAAAGACCTGGATTCAAATCTCTTATTAAACTCATTTTACAGTTAAGGAAACTAAGGTAGCAAAATTCATGTGATTTGCCCAGGATCACACAGCTAGTATCTGAACCAGAATTTGAACTCAAGTCTTCCTTTATTCCAGGCCCAGTGCTCTATACAATGTACCACAATAGTGGAGAATAACATGAAAATGCCACACTGACTGGAATTATATTTGGCTGGAATTACTTCCCTCATCATTTCATTTCCATATAAACATACACACTCTCTCTCTGTCTCTCTCTCTGTCTCTCTTTCTTTCTCCCTCCTTCCCTCCCTCCCTCTCTCCAGTTCTACTGATGATTAATCTGATTTTTCCTACCCACTGCAACCTATACTATCCCACTTCAGTCTTCTCTGAACTCTCATCACCATTTTTGGACTACTATTTTAGCATTAATGCTGTTTTATATTGTTATTGTTTTTTTCATAAGTCTCTTTTCTTCGGTGAGATTATAAACTCTTTGAAGGTACTACTTAAAATTTCTTTATATTCCTCTCCACTATAACATGCATAATAATGAGCACACAGTAAGCCTACAATAAAGGTCTACTGAAAGAATGAATGAATTCCTCTCACCAGTAATCAGGCAGCACTTTTTTCCTGACTGGAAATTCCTTACGGAATTCCTGGTAGCAAACTAACTGTAACCTTTACCAAGATCGCAATCTGTTTAAATTAATTCCAATGTCAGTACAATATTCTATATGCGCTAAATGTAGTCCCAAAAAGAGTTCCTTGACAGCATTCATTCTCTGGCAGGAAGGGGCTCTTCCGTAGTTATCCTAGCCTTGTGAATAAGATCGTTGAAAGAGAATGTGAGTTGTGTAACATTGCAAAGATAAGTTCTGGATACAGTTGATGCCTCTACAAAGCAATTATCCTGTAGAAAGATTGTTTTTTTGGAAAACCCTTTCTGCGTTATTTTTTAAATGTAAAAACCAATATCCTTTGTGTAGATGTGTGTAACTTAATACATGTTTTGAAATTGAAAAGAGTGACAGATTGGCTATGGGGGTAGTACATTCATATTTCTATGATGTTATTATAAAGCTCTTGGGATAATGAAAACATGATGAGAGCAGTTTATATAAAAGGAAATTTACTCTTTTTAAGCTCCACTATTAAAAATTCAAGTTTCTTACCATAAAAATTTTATTTTAATTGGGTTTTTTTTTTAAATTTCACCAAATAAATGACCTCCAACTTTATGTCTTATTCAGTAACTATCATCCAAGGTCTTTCAATTTCAACCTTAACTTAAATGATTAAAGTCACCTTGTCTACAAGTTATCAAAACAACTAGTTGATCCTTTCAGTGAAAAGAAAACACGTGACAGAAACAACTAGTTAACTGTCACTGAGTTTTCTTTTCTTCGTTAGTACTATGGTAAGCCCTGTCATAGCACAGAACAGATAACTTTGGCTTATGTGTGAATCAAAGGGGAGGGAAGACCAAGCAACAACCTTTCTTTTTGTATTAATGGGGATTCTCTGAACAGCTCAGCATCACTACTGAGTATCGCCCACTTGCCAATCCCGTAACCCAATCACTGAAGCCATCCATCTTACTCTAGAGACCACTAAGCGCATTCCCGACCCTGCAAAGTTAGGCAATACACCAGGGGAGATGGAGCTCTATGCCTCTGTCTGCCAGGAGAATTCGGCACCTGGAGTCTTTCCTACAAGCAATGGAACCCAATCCCCACAGCATGGTCTTTTTCACTCAATCAAATTACTGCTGTGTCCTACCATCCATGGCAGCCCTAATAGTCACCTAACCAGAACAAGTTTCTTTATGTTAAAAAGCAAGTCCATGCCCTGACCCAGTTAGATGGATTAGCATTTTATTTCCATTATCTAGGCCACCGCTCAATAACTGAGTTAACTATCCTAATCCTGGGAGTTTCCCTGAGATCATTCACAATGTTTCTGGATACTCTGACAAAATGAGCAGGATAGCGATCCCACTAATTCCCCTGTAGGCCAGGTAAAGAGAAAGCAACACTGCCAACGGGGCGGACAAAGCCCAATGTTTATTCAGCAAAATTACTGATCATTTCCCAAATCAGTACCAGAGCAAAACGCCTTTTTCAGCTATCTTTTATACTGTCAAACTTTATGTACAAAGATTAATATTCCTATGCCATTTCATCGGAATGGCGTAAATTATTAGCTAAGTCTGCTTATATGGCTAAAATCTCTATTTAATAAGAAAAGTGCTTCTACATAAAAATGGGAGATTTTTGTTATAAAGTTTGATTTTCAATAAAAATTGGAATTTCAACATAGTAAGAAGTGAAATAGCTTAAAAGTGTAGAATTGGTTGTATTTGCAACAATTTAATAGTTAATGAAAAACTAGAAGTAAAGGAACAAATGATTTGGTCCTATAAGAAATATATGGACAATTATACAGAAGATTCACTTTTCCTCAAGAAAGTCAGTAAACCGCCCAACCATTGGTAAAATCATTTACTAAGTATATACTATGTGTATATAGTGCTATGGAAGATACAAAAAAAAACAACAGAAAACATAATTCCTGCACTTTAAAACCAATGTGTTTAATGAATTAGAGTAAAAGAAATAAAATAAAAATTTAGCATAGTAAAGTTTATTGTATAATACTTATATTATAAATATAATATAAAAGTCTATATTAACAAATTACTTTATATTCATAAAATATAAAATTTTATATTCATAAAAATTATTTTATACTTATTCCAAGTATAGAACCGTTACTGTTTAAAAGACAATGCACTAGAAAAGCTTGAATTAATCTCAAGGTCATTTTTTTTAACACAGCACAGTAGGCACATAGTGGGTACTTATATGTAAATATTTCACATAATTAAAATGGTAAATTACACATGAAATAAGTAACAGTATAAGGAGATTTGACATCAGGCAGGAACAACTGGAGAACGGGGTAATTTTGATAGTCACATATTTATATAAAACTCAGAAAAAGTACATTCTATTAGCAGTGGAATTTTTTTTTTTACACAAAGAACTATTTTCTTCCAAAACCTGGACTTGCAGTTTGAATTGATCTAGATTCTCTTTTAACAATGAGAGTGTGGATCTATTTAAGAGCCAAATCTCTTCCTGAAATGACCCTCTACACTTTCTATAAAAACATAACAAACAAACATACGATCAATCGAATTGGGTCCCAAAATATCAAAAAGAGAAAACCGTCTGGCTACATTCTGATCTGATGGGTGAGCAGTTTGAACCAAGTTTCATAAATAGGTTTCAGTAATAAGTGCTGATCTAATCCCTGCAGGACCTCTTGCTCGTTCCCTCTCCTCTCTCCGCTTTCTCCAGGGTCCTTTTTCAGGTTATAGTTATAAATGTGTTCGGACCAGATAATAATGACTGTCGAGCATTAGTATATTAGAGTGATCCCTGATGTATGTGGATTTTCACTCACTTAGAAGGTTCACTGTGTGCACAGATTTTCCAAGCTCCAGCCCTCTTCGTCATCCCCCCAAGAAATCATATACCCTCTACTATGTCTGCCTCCCTAATAAGGAAGAAACAACATGTGACCTTTGCAGAGCCTGGGTGCTACACGCTGGAAAACCATTAGCAACTCTGGCAGATGTGAAGGCCAATGACATACTATCATCATTCTGAGGGAAAGCCACAAAGGAAGTCCACACTGGAACTAATTGGCACTGAACAGGAAGTGTGATACAATACTCTACTTTCCACAGAAAAGCCTTCTGTGGTTTCAGGGTGAGGACCAGGGGAAAGGAGAAAAGTAAACATAACGTGAAATATAAACCACACCAAGAACGAAACATTTTGGCCCAAAGACCACAAAGCAGTATTTTATGGGTTGCCTTTAATTTGATCAAGATAGAATGAGGAAAAAAGGATGCATGAGAACTGAATAATTTTGTCAGATGACTCTAAATGCCAATAAGCCATTCCGTTTCAGGGATAACAACAGAGCTCCTCCCATTTACTTCATGCTTATTAAAAAGCACCCTCTATTATTTATGATATTCAAATTTTGACCATCTCATGGCACATATGTTGAGGAATTCAGCTAGATAAATATATTTGATTTCTAATATATGTTTTTCATTTCTTATATGGACAACTTAATTTCAATCTATGCAAAAGAAGAACTATTCCATTATATAATGTATCGCTAACAACATGGCTTTCCTTCTTTATTTATGATTCATAGGCATAATAAAACTAAAGAAAAAGAAAAAAGAAAGGATGTTTAGCTTCATTGTGCTTCAACATTTAACATATTTTTCTAGATTTCATATTGGGCAAACGATTAAAAACAAATCTAGTAAATTATAGAAGTTGAACAAACCAAAAAAAAAATGTAAAAAGGAAAATCAGAAAAATAAAGGATGAAATTTAAATATTAATTATTCTCTCAAATAAAAAGAAGGGGAAAGTTTGATTTTTATGTAAAAGTATATAATTTCAGTTTAAGAAAATTCTGGGATTCCCCCCCCCCAAAAAAATGTATCTCCTCTCCAATAAAACTTGTTTTGGTGTGTCCTTTGTTTATATGTAACAAAAAATAAAAGATTTCCTTCACGCAGCTGGCACTACCCTTTGACCTCCAACCCTGCCTCAGTGAGGGACTCATTAACAAACCTCAAAGCATTAATCAATAAAAGATCATTTAAAGTGGAATGGGGGAGATCCCTCACAGACTGGTTGTTCCTCTCTCTCACCCTCTCCTCTTGTCTTCCTAAATGGTGGCATGCAGGTCTAGTCACACTACACAATTACCTAACCTTCATAAACCAACCATTTTTCATGTACGCTGATGGGTTCTTTCCCTCTCATTCAAAGGGGTTTTCACAGACATGTAAGTGGTGAAAGCTTTCTCTTCTGGGACTTACATTTGATTAATTTGTGGCATTCATGTGTCTAATTCTCTCTACACAATGGGAATGGACTAGCTTAGACTCCATCAACAAGCAATTTGTGCCAAGAAAGTTCAAACCTAAAGGAAAATGCAGTAACAGAGGCAATACTCAACTTCTTAAGAATGGCCTATGATGGAATATAATCAAACATTTTAGCTAAAAATAAGAATGCTACATTTTATATTTAGAAACACATAAATGCCTAAACATCTTATTATTTGTCACATATACATACATCTTGCAAAGCAAAGCCAAAAAACCTCACCTAATTAAGAGTAGTTTTATGTACAACATGAAGACATTTCGCTTTTATCATCTGTGAGGGAGGGAAAGAGAACGAATGCTACCACCCCGTGATTTTAACTTCTAATTCAAGGTGTTTTCTCTTTTCATTTGAGACACTGAAATTATGAAGTAAATTAATTTTATTGAATCGTGTTTTTTTTTCTTTTATCTCCATGCATTCTTCCAAGTGGAGCACTGTGCTCCCTATTAATTAATTTTGGCTAGGCTGGATTAGTAATAAGGGGTTAAAGATCTATAATCACTTTCATTCCTTAAGCAATTTCTTCATTGCACTTTTCCATTAGCATTTTCTAAGTAAGGGCTACTGGAAATCTAATAGACTTCCATGCAACACTCGCTCACTTAAAAAATAGGCAGTGCCTAAAAATGGAATAAAATTGCTTGATAAGCACAAAAATAAAGGCTTGCAAACACTGTCATAAGAGAAAAAGTATTCTGACTGATTTATGAAGCTGATGACTTCTGAGAAAAATAACCCCAAAGCTCAAATTCCATTTTGATCTATACAACTTGGTTACAAAAAGAAAAGAAAAATGTGTTGTAACTCATGATGCTATTTGGGAGTCTCTCTAAGAAAATCAGGAGAATGGAAGGAGTCACACAATCTTGAACTTAACATCTTTTTTTGGTCTGAATTTGCTTTATCTATCAGAACTCTTTTATATGTATTTCTGCACACATTTTTCCTTTCTACCGGGGAGGTTGGCTGGCTGCAGGTTCACTGCGAGGAAGTGAGGGGCACATAACTCTCCCAAAGTGTGGGTGGAATAAGTCCTCATGATGATAAAAATCACAGATCCTTCTATGAGAAGCAGCATGGCTGGGCTCATATTCAGGAAGCAATGGGATGAGATTCTGCTCCAGCCCCTGCAGAACTCTGAACTAGCCCCTTCAGCTGCCTGCCCCAGGGGACTTTCAAAGTAGAAATTGCAGAGCAGGTAGTGATCAGCGGGCTAGAGAAAGCTCTTCACCCAAGTTCTCTATAACAAAGAAATGACAGGTACAGTTTTTTGGAAGTGTACAGATCTTACTGCTTTCCTATAAGCTGACATTTTCAGGTTCAGACCCATTTCTATAGGCACATGTAAACATGACATGGATATGTGATGATGCATCATCTACATTTAATTTATTCTCAACATATTTAGCCCAAATCAGGCCTAAAAGACAAGGTAACACTTTAAAAATGGAACCCCTTAATGGCTATTGGGTTCTTCTTTAACTTCCCAAAATATATCCAGAATATGTTAGTAGAACAAAAAGGCTCCTGGAGAACGTCAATGCGCTATTAAATGATATTTTTCTCCCTTCAACAAAAATTAGGTGCATTACTACTTTGATTTCCAATATGTTGAAGACTCCAAAATAGTCAACAAAGTCTCTAAGTAGGAAAATAGGATCATAAATAAATCATGTCATATAATTCCCTCCTTTTACAGATGAGTAAACTGAGGTCCAAGATGTTAAGTGGCTTGCTCAAGGGCATACTGACAGTAAGTAGCAGGGTCATCTTAGACCAAATCTAAACTTTCTTGTGTTTCTCCTTGCCTTTACAGCTGCTTAACACTGCTTTCCTCAAGCATGCCCAGGAAGAGCCTAACTCAGACTACCTAATGGCAGGTCTACATCTGTTAACACTAACCATCCAGAGCCATAAAACCATAATAGTGAAAGAAACTGTTTTCATATTCTGTGAGGCCAGATCCCTAAATGAAAGACCCTCTAATTTCTAGTAATTAGCCTGGTACCTTAAAGTCAGTAATTACACAAAGAAGCATGCCCTGAACTGGCCTTCAGTTTGTTCCAAAGCCAGTGCATGTAATTAGCCTTGATTAATATCCCATGTTTCACATCCACAGAAATAGCAAATCCAAATGATCTCCATTTTATGCTGCCCCAGGAAAACTCGACGTTCATATTATATGCCTTTATCTGGAGAACATGCGGCACAAACGGTATCGAAGGATGCCTTGGCACCCACGTTGACTGACTTATTAAGAGAGGAGCAGCAATGCCTTTCATGTAATCATCTTAATCCCTTGTATCAACTAATTAATACACAGAGAAAGCTTTTACTTGCATTTGAGTAATTATAACAAGTTCCTGGTCTGTGTCCAAATGGATTCATGATATAATTCATGAACAATGACAGTGTAGAAAAGACGGCTTTGTAAGATGATTTCTAAACTGAAGGGGGGCAGTTATGGCACAGAAGTTTTCAAATTAATAACAGGGAAGGATACATAACAAGAGATCATATCACGTAAACATCAGATCTCACGCCCTGGTGCTTCTGGAACTCACTACGAAAACTCCAGCCCAAGTAAGAACACTGTGAGCACTCCTAGTGCTCACTTTGAGACTCTACCAAGATTTTGCCAAGGGAATGGAAAGCTAGGAACATGACTCCATTAAAGAGCAAGCTTTCACCAGCAAAAATAACCTACCACAGGCTCAGAATCAAGATGGCGCCATGAAAACCCGGGACAACGAAGAGCACATGTCACAGCCCACCGATTTCACAAGCCTCATGGAGAGCTACCAAGCTACCTGTTGCCCAGACACATTTGCCATCTTGCAGAGAGGGGCAGCTTGTGACATGGATGTTCTATGACACAAATACGCCCCAGCTGTTCGTGGAGACCATTCACACACGAGAAAGTAGTCTGTGCATGAAGCGAACATTCAGAGCAACATAACCTGCTGGGTGGTTTCTGTTCTCGAGGTTTTGGCCCAGTCAGAGTGGGAAGCCTTCCAGCAATAGGGCAGCACATAATCCCACAGAGGGCAGAGGGCACAGGAGCCTACTGGGGCAGCCATTCAGGCAGGGGCTCCCAGTCAGAAAGCACAGCACTGTGGCTGCAAACTCCGGGTACGAGCCCTGAACTTGGTCCCTGTGGAGGTGGACCACTGCCTGGGTGAGACACAACTCCAACAAGGTTAGAGGAGAGTTACAATGAAGCTCCATGTGAAGAAACAGAATATCCCCTCTGGATGCCTCCTGCCCTGTGCCGAGGCTGTTTGAAGAGCACAATGAAAATGCTCATTAAGAAGAAGCTTCTAATCACACAGCATTTGAGTCCCTGAATGAAATACTGTTGCACATCACCCCGGGAGGCGGCTGCATGGATGCTGCAGGCTAACGGGCTGAAGAATGAGCAATCCGGCAGGGGAATTCTCACCATCCGATTTGCCCCTACCTTGCCCCCATTGGCAGGCGCCAGAGAGTAAATGGAGCTCCACGTCCAGTTTATGAAACAGGTTGGCGGCCTGTCTCCCCACCCCCACCCCCACCCCACCCCACCTCTTTCCCAAGAAGACATTCCTTTACAACCACGTAATGTAAACCGAGACCACAATCGCTCTGGGACTGCATTTTTTTTAAACATTCCTTACGGGTCACGGGTAGGCTCCTTCCGAAAGAAGGGGAAACCCCAACTCCCAGGGCTAGACAAAAGGCGATGAAGGAGGGCCAGCCTACCACAAATGCATCATTCTTTAGGACTAAAAGAAAAAATGATGCCTTTTAACCACTGGCCAGTCACAATCGCAAGCTGGAAACAAGGGAGGGAAAAAGAAAAAGGGCAGCCAGGTCTAGGTAGGGGGAAGGAAAGGTGGAGAGGGTCAATTCTCCTGTGGGTGGACACCAGACGGGTCACTTGTTCTCTGGCAAGAGCACCCCCTGCTGGTCCCCACCTGGAATGTGCTCACTCTACCTTCCTCCAAAAACCTGGGAGATTTAGTGGCATTTACAGCCTGGGGGTCAGACAGGAAGTAGTGCTACTGGGCATCGGCCACACAGGGCAGGAGGAGATCTCTCCAAGACAGGAGCAAGCAAAAGCTCCAAATCTCTCTGACTGCCACCATTTTCTGCTCTTAAATGAATTCCAAGCAGGACTGAGGGGAATCTGGTGGCTATTTTGCTCCTGAGATGTTTAGCCAGAGAGAGCAAAGGTCTCTCTCATTCAAACATAAGGGGAAACAGAGTTACTATTTGCAAATCAGAGGTTGAACACAACCTTTTAAAGGAAAAAACGTAAATCCTTGGAAAATCATGACAATAATATCTGCAGTAAAAAATGTATAAACATTTGTTCAATTGCAATCTGTTACTAGTGAGATCGAAATTCCTTATTTTGAGGTTATGCTGTGACAGTCCAACGTCATTCTTTTCCCCATCCCTTCATTTCTTTTTGTTTCCGCTGTTGAATTTGAATATTACATTGATTTGCAACAACAACCTACATCACTTTGGCGAATTCCTTTGGCCACTGTAATATTTCAATGCTCCGATTTCCCCCATGCCCAATCAACCCTAGCACTTAAAGTTTCAATGTGTTTGCACTAGACTCCATCCCAAATCAGGACAAATGGAAGCCTGTTTTTAAAAGGGAACGTTGCATAATTAACCCTTTGGTGGTACAATCTGCCATAATCAAGCCTTGGATCTCTGGATCTCTTGGACCTCTGTGGATCTTTTCCCTACATGCTAACACTCCTGAGCACCTCAAAAGCAGTATCCCTGCCCCCAGGCTTAATGGGTCAGTCAGCTATGGCTAAAATGAATTTCCCCTGGGACTTTAGTCTACTGACTGTTCCCAGCTCTCTACTTCAAACACTTGGGATAGAGAAGACATCTGAGATTGAACAGAGAAATATAATGGGTCAAACAAACACTCCTGATCCACTTTGGGTCATGTGTTCTGCTTTTTATTTTCACGTTTATTTTAGAAGCCACTGGGATTAGGACAAAAGCTCCTGGTGCATTAGCTTGCAAGCCCGATGTTTTCCATTCAAATAAGAAGGAAAGAAAGGATTTCTTTAAAGTTGAACATCTCAGTCCTTGTACTTTATTTAATCACGGATTCTCCCCAATCCTCAGGTTTTACTTTCTTATCCTTCTGCAAAATCCAAAGTTGACCAAACTAGGGTTCTGTTTCTCGTTGCTCTAGTTTTTCCAAAATATTTGGTGGGTAATATTTGGCAACAGACCAACGATAAACACATTTCCATCTACCATTGCTCTCAGCGTGTAATTTGGTGGTCTTTCCCCTTAAGCAACAAGACTATTGGGGTTTCCATTCTGAGGTTTCTAGAGTTCGACTTGTTGAACCAAGGTCTCATTTTTACTTAGAGCTAAAAAGGAGAGAAGAAACCTTTTAGAATCAATACGCACTAGCTCCAATAACAAGAGTAGCCAATAGGAGCCTTTAAAAAAAATAAAGCTGTAAATACGTCCATAATCTTGTTTGACCCAATTTCTGATTAGATTTTAGCTCTTAACAACGGAGTGATTTTTTTGGATTTTAACATTTTAAAAAATTCTCAGAGAAACTTTTTCTGGAGTTTTCCTATTGCTCTTTATAACAACATTTTAAATACCCACACGCACACATACACAACAAATAGTATTAAGTGCATAATATGTTTATAGTGAAACATCAAGTAAAAGAAATGACATTGTTGTAATCTCCCTGAATCATCTCGATATTTAACGTTAGACTTTATTTAAAAACTAGGGTCAAATCTAGTGGCTTATTACTGTCTTTACAGTATTTAACAATTGCCCCACCCAACCCATTTAAATAGGGGGAAAAATGACTTAAGAGAGATCCAATTGAAGGGAATTTGTCTCAGGCTTCAAATATCACCACATAATGAGCAAGGGTAAAAGGGAGGATTTAAAAGTTACCCAAAACTAGATATTTACACATCGCATGTCAATCTCCAGTATTTTTTAACTAGGGGAAAAAATCAATAAATTAGCTCT
The DNA here is from genome assembly GCF_027887165.1 of Monodelphis domestica. Taxonomy (NCBI): domain Eukaryota; kingdom Metazoa; phylum Chordata; class Mammalia; order Didelphimorphia; family Didelphidae; genus Monodelphis; species Monodelphis domestica. The sequence continues at coordinate 520,625,753 of NC_077229.1, read as the reverse complement.
GACTGATAGCAAACCTCCCTAGGTTTAACTCAATATGCTATTAATATGAAAAGAATTTGACAGTTTACATAAGAGATGTGACCTGGTGCCAATAACCTCTGGCTTCTCCATTTTCCAGATGGCAGAAGATTAGCAGGCGGCCTTTATTCTCATAAGAAGATTTTTCCCCCCACAGAAAAACTATAAAGGCCAATTCTGTTCTAAACTTCAAGTCTCCTTCACAAATGTCTACTGGATTCTGGTCCTTAACTAATGCCTATTAAAATAAGCCCTTGGGCTTGAAGCTGGGGCCAGGGTAGAAGGGAGGTAGAGACAAGAGCAAACGGAATTCTAATACCTGCCTTTAAGATCTATTGACAAAAGCAGTGGGGAAGAGTTTGAACTAATGTTCATTTACAAAAGCCTGGTGAAATTCAGTTGTAGATTGGAATGCTGGCTTGAGTTTGATCTTGAAAGATGAGGAAGGAGAAAGCCTGAGCCTGTTCACATCTTTTAAAATTCCACACTTTGAACTTCATCTGGAATAATTTTTCTCACTTTGATTCACACCTATTCCACATATTACATGTTATACATCTAATCGAAGGTGAAAACCATCAGTCCAGACTGTGTTTCCTTTGCAAATGTGAGTGGGAGTGCTCATGTCTTGACCGTTTGTGCCCATTTCTTAGATGTAGAAAAATAGAAACAGCATTTGGTCCCTTTCTAGAGACGAGAAACAAGTGGCTGTGTCAGGAAGGGCTGAAAGGTGAGGAAATCAATTGCTTATAGAGTATATTTTAACAGCAGCATTTCATTAGTCCTGACTTAATGAAGAAAAGGCAGAACGGAGAGTCAGGAAGACAGGGGATCCAGCACTACCTCTGATACACACTGAGTGCAGGACTCTGGGAAAGTCCCTCAACTATCTGGAGCCTCAGGCAACTCCCTAAGACTGCTGGGTAGGTGTTAGCACACCAGCCTATCGGCATGGAGAAAGGGAGTTTAGCAGAGCTGGCATCATATGTTGGGCAAAACAAAAAAACAAACCCCAAACCCCTTTAGATATTTCATCTCACTCCCCCTTTTTATTAGCCCCAAAGTAAAAACTGTCATTCTTTCAAATACTTAACATGTCAAGAAAATAGAGTCATACTAAAAAAAGAACCATTTGGGGGCTCCCAGGGATTGGGGCACAGGCTCCCCCCAGACACCCTAACACCCCAGATTGGGTGGCATTTCTATAGGGTGAGGGAAGGTGACTTGGAGGCCTTCCGGCCTCTCCCTTCATTCTTGGGGAGCACAAGAGGCCCCTCCCAGCTTGCTTCTGATAAACATCTACTTTACATCCCAGATATCTGATTATCCTCTAAACTGGAGGCATAGGACATAACCATATGGCCCATCTCAGGTTCCAGAGACCCAGGAACATGCCATCATCAGCCTTTCTCTAGTTATGTAGAGCCCCTTGTCAAAAGGATAGATAAAGCCCAGAATGCATTTCCTTTAGGAAGCAGTGCTCCATCTGCAGTCTCCCTGACCTCTCAACGTGAATTCCAAATTAATACATTTCTCTTTTTAGTTTTAAGCTAAGTTTTAGAGTCTTGCATTCTTGCAAAAGGTAACGTGGCATGAATCTGGGGTTTTTCCCATAAAGCTCTCCCATAGAACTTCATTTCCTGCTTTGTCGGGAAGAAAAAACACAAATCAGGAATTATTCTTCTCTTTTGGCATATGAATCACAATGCAGAATACAGCTACTCTTTGTGGACTTTAGACCTGGAATATCAACTCAATTTCTAACACCTGATAATAACAGGTGCAAATTGAATTTGCCCAGCAATTATTTGATGATTTCCCAATGATTCTTAGCAATACAAATCCAATCAATAAACATTCACTGAGCACCTACCATGTGGAAGGTCCTTGATGAAACGCAAATTGTAAAACATTGTCTCTACCCACAGTCCAGTGGTATGACAGACGATAACAATGGGATTGGTGAAACAGCAAGAAAATACTTAAATACTCAAGTTTAATTTAACAGAGGGATATCCAGGAAGAAACATACTTCCAGTTGTTGGAAAGGTGACCTGGGGAACAGAGAATTATTAGTGCAGGCAATATAGCTCTGGGACTGACTCCTTGACACAAGATCCCCAAATATAAAGATTCCAGGAGGCCTGGGTTCTAGTGACTTCTTCACTCTGAACCTCTTTTTTGTATTCCGTGGAATAACAGTTTGATATCAGGTATCAAATACACAGTCCTGTCTACACTGCTGCAACACATTTACAGGCAGCCAAACGAGATTAAAATCTACTGGGGAAATCTATAAGAAAATAAATAAAACTACAATACAAACATAATGTTTTTAAGTGGTTTTCTAAGTCAGTATGCACCCAGGGATTCTTATAGAAGGTTCAGTGGCCCAATTTTTATTTGAGTCTGATGCCATGGGCTTACCTGATCTCTGAAGTGGCATCTAGCTTTAAAAATTCTATGATTATAATTGAGATGCATAAGTGGAGGAGTGCCAAGTGGAGGAAAGAGCCTAAAATTGTATTGAATGCAGAACAAAATCCAGGCTCTCCATCAATGATCATTTCCTTTTACAACCTCCCAGGGTATTTAGTTAAAAGAACAGAAGCATGTTCCTGTAGGACTGTCCCCAAAATATATATTTTTTATTAAAATGTCATGGCACCCAAAAAGGAAAGATGGTACTTATTTCTTTTTATTTGGAAAATTACAAATGACTTTGTTTCTTCAAGGTTGTAGGTAGATATAAAGTCACATAGTCAAACTGAGTCATCCAATGATTACAACACAGGGTGTTCACCAATAAGATTTAATTAAGTTGATATTTAATTCTGTAATTGCATTAACATGGAATAAAATTGAATGAAAATATGATTGTTCGTTCACCTCTCATTTAAGAAAACACTTCAGCAGGAAATGTCAATTTTCACTATAGTAATTTTACATAGAAAAAAATGACATTTTCATATGGGCATGTCCAATAAAGGAACCACCATTCCCATCAGCAATCAGAAAACAAGTTTAGGAAATGGTTAAAGGAAATGACCTAACAAAACTAAACACAGGCAAGATTGTTTCTGATTGCTACAATACATGCTATTATAGCACACTGTTCTTTGAAGTGATCATTTTTCAGGCTGTTTCACAGAGGTTAATCTGTAGTCTAATTTATAAAAATCAGCTTTGGAATATGTCAATTATAAAAGAATTACATGCAAATCAAGCATCAAAAATCACACCAACAATTTCTTGCCTAGTAAGATTCTGCTTTTCATTTCTTATTTGCAACTAATTCAGATACTTTCCTGTATGTCAGCTTAAAAGGAAAAATAATGCTGCCATACATCTTCATCAGTAAGGCATGATACCTTATTTACCTGATAAATTGAAAAAAATACATTTGATAGCACCAGCTATCAAAAAAAGGCTACTACCCAGAAATTCAGTGAACTCTGAACATATAAAAACCCTATGGTAGCATTCAATTCAAAGACCATCAAGACTCTTTTAGGGTTTCAAGACCAAAGGTTTTAGGAAAACCATCTGTATAGCTTCTCATTGTGATTAAAGCTCTTGCCTTTAATCTTTTCTCCCTACCTTGATGAGATTTAACTAACATTGCAGGGTAACCTCTCCAATTATTTCCAAAAAATGGAAATCTATTCCATCCTAGCTGTCTACCCATCCTACCTCTCTTACCTCCATTGAGCAAATTTTCTCTGAAAAGTAAGAATAAATTTCATCCTCAAGTAAGAGAAGAAGAAGAAGAAAAACAACAACAACAATAACAATAACTTCTCAATTGCACAGGTTTTCACCCTTGGCTACCAGCAGATAACAATGTGAAATGTAAATCAGAATTGCTTTCTTCTCTAAAATGTCTAACATATATATTGGAACCAATTTCTTCAGACCTTTCAGAGTTCCTCCAAAAGCATTTGTGCTACAGGGTCACTTTGAAACAAGTCGATTTGGAAAATAACATTTTACCTTAAATCTTACTTGAGGTGTGTTTTAAAAACTGCTATTCACAAATGGGCAAGGGACATGAGTAGGCAATTTTTAGTCAAAGAAATCAAAACTATTAATAAGCACATGAAAAAGTGTTCTAAATCTCTTATAATCAGAGAGATGCAAATCAAAACAACTCTGAGGTATCACCTCACACCTAGCAGATTGGCTAACATGACAGCACAGGAAAGTAATGAATGCTGGAGGGGATGTGGCAAAGTTGGACATTAATGCGTTGCTGGTGGAGTTGTGAATTGATCCAGCCATTCTGAAGGGCAATTTGGAACTATGCCCAAAGGGCGCTAAAAGACTGTCTGCCCTTTAATCCAGCCATAGCATCGCTGGGTTTGTACTCCAAAGAGATAATAAGGAAAAAGACTTGTACAAGAATATTCATAGCTGTACTCTGTGGTGGCAAAAAATTGGAAAATGAGGGGATGCCCTTTGATTGGGGAATGGTTGAACACATTGTTGGTATCTTCCATCTGTTGATGGAATACTATTGTGCTCAAAAGGAATGATGAACTGGAGGGATTCCATGTAAACTGGAACAACCTCTAGGAAGTGATGCAGAGTGAGAGGAGCAGAACCAGTAGAACATTGTATACAGAGACTGATACACTGTGGTACAATAGAACGTGATGGACTTCTCCATTAGTGGCAATGCAGTGATCCTGAACAACACAGAGGGATCTACGAGAAAAACCACTATCCACATTCAGAGGAAAATCTGTTGGAGCAGAAATACTGAAGGAAAACAACTGCTTGAACACATGGGTTGAGGGGGATAAGATTGGGGATGCAGACTCTAAATGAACATCCTAGTGCAAACACCAACAACATGGAAATAGGTTTTGATCAAGGGCACATGTAATACCCAGTGAAATCGCGCATCAGTTACGGGAAGGGTGGGTGAGGGGAGGGAGGGAAAGAATATGATTCTTGTAGCCAAGGAATAATGTTCTAAATTAACTAAAAAAAACTGCTATTCATAAGGTAAAGTCAGTATAGCTGCCTATGTTTTTTGTGCTTATGAACAAATTTTACATTGTTTCTGAATATGAAAATTAAATTCTAGTTGTTATTTGCAAACCCAGAGGCATAGATAGCTTAGCTTATTCCAGAACCACAAAAAGTGAGCATCTCTAGCAGAATTTGGATCAGAATTCATGACCGTGGTAAATTTTAGGATGTACCACTCTAGCTGGATTACATCCAGTTCTCACTTATCTGAGATGGAATTAGACCAAATGTCAAGAGGAAAGAAAAGGTAACCTTACCCCCTTCATGTGTGGGGAAGAGTTGGACTTAGTGTTTTGCTGACATTTTAAGTATAAAAGAGACTTATTGTAAATTCTGGACCCCCAGAAGGGCTACTTCCAGAGAAGTATGAAAGGAGAGATTAGTTGAATGAACTTTAGCCGTAGATACCAACCTTCAATCACTTTAGACACAGAGCTTTAGCCACCTTTTTGCCCAAAGCCATGCATGTGGCAGAAAGTTTAATTATATCACAGACTGCATCAGCAAACATATTGTCCTGCATCCACAGGAGGGGAAAAACCCTTCCTAGACTGTCAGTGCTCAGACTGATCTAAGGGAGGCTTCCTGAAATTTTGGGTTATGCCTGACAATTGACATTTTTTTCTTGTCTGATCACAAAATGCAGCCTGAATCCTAATTAAATGACAAAAGGTTTCTCTCACAAATATGACCATTTGGGTAGGCTGAGCAGAAAACTGATCATTTTAACTGACCGATTACTCTTTGCTCAGTAATTATTTACCATTTGTCTTCTAGTTGCATGGCACCATACTGTATGAGGACGGGGGTACCCCAAAGAGTCCGAAATGGTTCTACAACTCACAACTAGCCAGCCCATTCAATCACGCCTTTTGGTTTGCTTGGGGTTTTGGCCGACCATTTGTTCTGTCTAGTTTAATGTGCACAGCCATTGAGCTAGGCGCTGAAATCTGTGATAAACTGATTCTATCCCCAATGTGCATGATACCATAACAAGAGCAGAAGTCACTGCACTCTAACTCAAAGAAGGGTAGACGAATCTCTGACTGGCAAGAGAGATCCAGTACCTTCCCCGTAAAATCCACATAGGATTACAGCCCAAGAGTTAGAAGACACTTTGAAGGAGTCTCTTTTTGCCATGTACTTTTGCCTCTCAAGGTCATGGAAGCAAAAAAGCCTTTCCTTCCCCACAGTTGAGTTCTTGAACCTTTCAAACTATAGTATTTAGAACATTAAAACCAAGACATAGGAGTAGAAACTCCATACTCTTTTTTTCCTAGATAGAAATAGTAATGTGGCTTTAATAATTTTAGTTCACAGGATGAGTTAATGTGTTCAACAGTCAAGAAGTCTAAATTCTGATTCCTTATAAAAGAGACTTTTAATGTCCTATAGTCTGTCACCGGTAATAATAAACTACATTATTTTGACCTGATTATCCTATAACGTAATTTACTAATCAACTTCTCTTTGTTTATAACCTTTTTGCTCCATGAAGGAAGTGAGATGTCAAATGAATGAAAACACAAAATTATTTACAATAGAAGTCTATGTTCAAAAATCTCTTAAAGTTAAGTTACACTGAGCATTGAATACTTGTTTTATATTTTCTAGACAGGAACTGTAACAATAATTCAGTCTCTCAAAAAGACAGATGGGGAAACTATATAATCACGCCCTTGAAAGTACTAGAAAAGTCCAAGTATACACAAATGATCATTTAATAGCTCCATCCCGTTATACAGAATTACTTGTGCAATTGAAGTCACAATACTAAAAGTTAAATTCCTGACAATACCTCATGAGATTGGTGAAGAATGTTACATTTAAAGACAATCTTGTTCATATCCTAGTTTCTATCCCCAATTTTTATAATTGGGGACATCTGCATGAGAACAGGAACTATATTTTAATAAACTAGTTTGCAGGGGTCAGCTGAGTAGCTCAGTGGATTGAGAGCTAGCCCTAGAGACGGGAGGTCCTAGGTTCAAATCTGGATTCAGACACTTCCCAGATGTGTGACCCTGGGCAAGTCACTTGACCCCCATTGCCTAGCCCTTACCACTCTTCTGCCTTGGAGTCAATACATAGTATTGACTCCAATACGGAAGGTAAGGGTTTAAAAATAAATAAATGAATGAATGAATGAATGAATGAATAAATAAACTAGTTTGCTCCTGCTGCTTATTTCCCACTTAAAGAAATCATCCTTTCTTCATTATTCAGAATGGGGTCAAGGTTAAGTGAGAAAACAAAGAAACAAACAAAAAAAGGCAAAAGAAAAGACACTTTTTGAGGAAAAGCGATAAGCTTATTTTCATAATTTATACTATGCTTTAAGCTATAGCCGAACTATGTTCAGTTGTTTGAGTTCTATTTTTCAGATGCTTCTTTGTGTGTTTTTAGTCTTAGAACTTAGTTTAATTTGTCATAAAGTCTAGCTCAGATGCTTTCCTATATCTGCTTGTTTTAATTTTATTTGTATAGACATGGGAGTCATTTTCACTGTGGAGACATTTGTCATGTCATATATCATAAGCGGATAGTTAGGTAGCATGGCCTTAAACACTTCCTAGCTGTGTGACCCTGGATAAGTCACGTAACCCCAATTGCCTAGCCCTTACCACTCTTTTCTCTTAGAATTGATACTAAGACAGAAGGTAGAGGATTTTTTAAAAGTTATGTATCATAAGAATGATGCAAACTGGGCTGGAAGAGAGTGAAGCTGGCAATTTTTCCAGTTCTTATTCACTAAAATCTGATTCACACAAGGCATTGCCTGTTCTGATGTCACTGATTTTCTTTGAAAATGAAGAACCAACAACAACAACAATGAAACTGAGCAGAAAGCTGAATAACGAATTCACTAATTTTGATCATTTTAAAGGTCCAGCTTAGATAAGGCTTTTTTTTTTTCCCAGCATCATCTTGATATAGACATCTCAATTTTTAATTTGGATAAAATTAAAATATAAAGCAAATCATTTCTTAGAGATTGATCTGGGGAGTGATGTTTATTCATAGAAAATATTAATCATAAGCATGTGAAAGACTATATCATGAAAATAAACTGTTATCTTTAAGGATGTTAACAGCTAAAGAAAAAAGAAGAGTGGATAAGTCAGCAGACAGTCAATAGATATGGATCAGACTAACCTAGGTCCAAGTCACACCTCTGACACACACTGGCAATGTGATCCTGATCGATTAAGTTAGCTTATCAGTATGCCAAGCAACTAAGACTGCTCGCTTCATAACACAGGTAGAGGGAGTTTCCCCACTGGGAATTCTCTAAAAAAAGGAAATTAGGAATTAAGTATCATCGAGATATGCTATAACACACACACACACACAGCTGAAATCAATTGTTAAAAAATTCCAACACTACAATGCAATTCTCAACTATTTCATTAAGTTGGTATCGAGCTAAGCTTTATAGTAGCAAACTATTTAAAAACCATTTCTGACACCATCTAGACAGGCTCTACAATGTTACCTGTGCACTGCCAGGCATGAAGCAAAAAATGAATTATCCCAGACATTTGACTACTGTAGACAATAACAGATGTCACATTTGAGTTTCATATGCTGTCACAGTCAATGATTTGGACTCAGGTTCCACTCATACAGCCGCCTGCCTCAGTGTAAAGGACAGGTTCTAGAGCTGTGCAAAAAAATGGATCTTTTTATGTGAGATAGTCCCATTGCTTAGGCATCTGGCTTTCTCCAGGCTCTGGAATCCCAGTGTCATTCGAGTAGCCAAATTAGTATGGCTCAGTAGCCAGGAGATGTTAGTTCTAAGTTACAGATTATACTGAAATGGCACAAAGCAGCTAAATAAAGTTGTTGATTGGTGGGAACAAAATAGGATGATTAGTAAAAGGAATCCTAAATTACATTTTAGCCAAGATTTTTAAAGTACTTAATTCTGCATGTATCTGGGGAGGTGCTACCTGAAGAATCAAAAATGAGTGTTCCAATACACAAGAACTGGACATTGAAGGAGAAACACAAACCTAAAACAGGTGGATTTGTGGCTCTGAGGTAGTTTGGCATAATAGTAAATAGAGTGTCAGACGTGGGAAACTGGAGACTTCCCTTCTTACACTTACTAACTGTGACCTGGGGTAAGTCATTTAACTTCTGTGAGCCCATTTCTCCTTATTTGCAAAAGGAGGAGTTTGGACTAGATGACTTTTAGTCCAGCCCTAATGCTGTTAGCCTGTGAGTAAATAAAGGGAAATTAACACCAAGGTAGTAAATACTTTCTAAATAAGTATATAGTGATCCTTAAAATTCTATACTGTAATTTTTTCTATAAACACATCTTAATGTAATTGTACCCGAGGCTCCATGTAGAGTGGAATTATATATTTGAAAATCAAAAAATAACTTTTCTCTTTCACCTAGAGGTGGGATGAGAGAGAGAGAGAGAGAGAGACAGACAGACAGACAGACAGACAGAGACAGAGAGAAAGGGGGGGGGGGTCATAGAAATCATATCTCAACTATGAGGTAGTAGTATTTAAGTGCTCAAGTTCTGAACTACTTAATTTCAAATTCTGGAATACAATTTTAACTGATTTTTTAAAATCTGGCATCCAGTGTAAAAATATGAAAGAAATACCAAATAAGATTTATAGAAAAACTCGAGAAATTTCCTTATAAAAATTAAACAGAAATTCTTTTCCTCTTTTTATCCATTTCTATTTGTATGTATAAAATCAGCATTCCATATGGAACTATGGGTGAATAGAAGTTGAGCTTTTCAAGGAAACAGCTACTTAAAAAGCACTATAATCTGGTTATCTGGATTCTTGGTGGTTTTAAAGATTTTTAAGGGACATCAGGAGTCCTAAGTTTTTTCTGCACAAAACTTTATCTCCCTCCTGTGGAGAAAACAATAGGAAATCTGCTAAAGTTCAAAAGCAGGATTCATACAGCTTAAGAAAAAAACAGCGCTTATTAGTCTCCATATAAAGGAATGTTAATCCCAACAAAAGCAAAGATTCAAGTATCTAGTAATATATCATAAAAATATTAGTATGATGTAAGAAAAGAGTACTGGACTTGGGGATAGAAAATATAATGGGTTTAACTGGACCTGACCCTTCTCAGTTCCATATCAGCAAAATGTTTGCTTCACAAGGTTTTAAGAAGTTTGAGTCTTCGTATGAATGTTAGATTACAGCTTCTCCTGTTGCCTTAGTCCAAATGTAATAATTTGAGTTAATGATTCGGAAATCAAGAGGATGATAAAATTAAGTAAACCCCAAAAGAAATCCTATCCAAACTTCCCCCTCCCCACACTGTTAATATGCCCCCATTTCATGGTAGAGACCTGGTGATGAGACTAGGGTAAAAAGGGCAAGTGGAGCCCTGATTTGATTTTGAGGGACTAAACCTGTGATTTCACTGGTATAAGGAGTTCATGATGTCAGGAACTCCTTTTACCAATGGAGATACCTCCTGATCTGCAACTTACGGTCTTAGAAAATTTCTCAGAAAATGGAGAAGCTGAAAATCTCCTGTAGCAGAGGCAGAATTTGAGCACAGTTCTTCTTTGCGTCATGGCCAGCTCACAATATGCTCTACCATCTTGCTACTCATAATTTGAGACGGAAATACATAATTCCATTTGAGAAAAGAAGGAAGGTCTAAACGCTGTTTGTCTGCCTATAGCATTATAGCAGTAATTTGGGGTGAAAGCTGAGGATCAGTTTTCACATTTCCTCCTTTTTGTTATAAAATGCAGCTCAGGGCTTCCATACTCTAACGCACAAGTACATAGATTCGCGTTTAGCTTCAGTCTTTTGGGGAGGCATGAAGTTCAATTTCAGAAAGTCAAGATGCAGATTTCTGTTATAGATTTTCACCCCAAAAGGGAAAGTATTCCCTATATCCTTATGCCTCCCAATAGGAAAGTCATCCTGGTTCAAGCCGGTTACAGATTATGATGCAGGCAGGCAGGCAGATGACCATCAGTAGTTATCTTGGATGTACAAGTATGTCTTTCCAAATCTATGTTCCAAGTTAGGGCTGTATCTTTTGAGAGTTGCAGATGATAATGAGATCTTTCTTAGATGTGTGTCTTTTCACCCACACTAACAAATGTGTCCCAAATAGGCAGGTTCTCTAAAGCAAGACTTTCTCAGGCTAACAGAGCTTAAAGCATCCTACTCCCCATTTGCCACTAAGATGGAGGCTCACTTGAATCCCAAGCTGGCTACCAAAGAACCAAAGCCAAGAAAACTTACACAAAAAAAGTAAATATCCCATTGGCGTCTTCCTCAGAGGAAAGGCAACAAGAAGTAAAGTCTTCTTTCCTATAAGTCAGAGTGGCATTCTAAGCATATGGTAGCAGAAAATTGGAGGTAAGCATGAGGTTCTAGCATGGCAGGACCCCAACATCGCTTTACTTTTTAACTCCAACAGAGACAATGATTACAAACCCCAAATTTAAGGTACCCATGATGACTCCATACCCTAAGTGCTTCAATTCCTCCACTGGGATGTCTCACCTTGTAAAGAGAACGTTTCTTACTTAAAATGGATAAAAGAGGCACATAAGACATTTTAAATGAGGAAAGAGTAGGGGGACGGGACAACAAACAAGTCATCTTCTACTACCCAATAAAAATCTTGTAGCTTAGCACAGTGCCTGGCAGATAGCAAGTATGCTTATTAACTGACTGGCTACATGATTCTGGCCTCCAGGAAATCCTAGATTTCTAGTCAGTTGTAAAGATAGAGAAAACGAATTATGAATTTCCCCCCAGAAGATTATTATTCATTAATCAATGAGTTCTTTAAAGGAATTCAATCTAGGATATTATTCAATTTTGAACTTCAGACTGTCAGAGCAGAATTAATCCAAAGTTTTGCTAGAAGTTGTCCCCTAAGAACATTTGGATGATGCATGCTGGGGCTATACAAGATGAAATTATATTTAGGGTCAGTTTATTTCACAAGTTTTAGATAAGACACTGAGTAAATCTGCCAAAATTAGGGAGGGCTAAAAATATCAAAGAGAAAAATTAGAAAGACATCAAAATCACTACAAAAACAATAAGCAATGAGCCATACCCAATTCTTTGAAAGGTTGCATTCAACAGAGACATTGCGCTATTTTTCCTGATCTCTTGTTTCATTCATTCTCCTTTTAATTTTATTCTGGCAGTTCTGACTTTTAACAAAAGCATACTAGGGTGAGGGAAGTGACTGCTGCTTAAATGAAATTCACTACGCAGAAATCTGTAATTATGACGATAATTAGTCTCAGGAAAAAATCTTTGGAATGGGAACATTTGGGGTTGTTCTAACCTGTTCTTTCACTCACGTTGGGGAAAGCTCCTGTGTAGAATGCATCCCTTCTTCCTGAAGACTGAAACACAACTGTCACTTCAGAATCAGTACCTAAGTTAGCCCTGAGATTTATGTGACGGCCTCCCCAGGGTATCTAATAAACAGAAATTCCTCAAGAGAAACTGGCCTCTGCCAAAGAAGGTGCAAAGAATAGAAATAAACACAGTACTCTGATTAGGGCTGTTAATGCTAAATGTTAAATAAACATTGCAGAGATGGATCAGATTGAGCACTGTAAATGGAAGCGTTTTAAAGGGTTTCTCTTTGTGTAATAGTCAAAACTTGAATTTTAAAAGCCAGTTAACAACTACAACATACTATAGAGAGAAATAAGTATAAGGTATCAACGAATTAAAGGAATACATAGAGTACTGTGGTAGTACAGAGGAAGGGGAGATTGCTTTGGTCAGGAGGAATCTGGGACATGAGGCTACATGAGGAAACACTGGAAAAAGAAATCTTTCTCCTTTGAGTCGAGCGTTTCCACGACACTTCTCCATTTCTCCATTCAGGTAACTTTTTGGATGTTGGTTTGTGTAGTAGAAAAAAGAATAATTTTGTAATCCAAAGACATCTTCTGGCAGGTCTGATTTTTAACAAAAGCATACTAGGGGGAGGCAAGTGACTTCTGCTTAAATGAAATTCACTACACAGAAATCTGCAATTATGGTAATAATTAGTCTCAGGGAAAAATCTTTGGAATGGGAACACATTTTTTGGACTCTTGACTGACACATACTTGACCTCACTGAACTTGTGGTACTCTTCCAAAACTAACTCAGAGTTATTGTAAGGAAAGTGTTTTGTTACCCCGCAAACTTTATATCAACATTTTCTTCTTATTACTTTCGCTCATCTTTTTTCTACTTTTGATATTTTAAGTAGAAAAAATGGTTATCAGAGAAGAACTATAAGGTCATGGAGGGAAGAATAGCTACCATCTATGAGATATGTACTAGCTTCATTATTATATATAAAATAAGATTAAAAGGCAGGTTAAGAAGTCAGGTTGAAAACCTCGTAGCCTATTTGAAACTTCTGTTTCTAAGAAAGTTGATGCTACTTAGCCTTAGCTGAAAAATAATTGCCTCCCTTGCCAAATTTTTTTCCAGCAATATCAATATTATAAAATTAGAAATGTATGTTTTAATGTCAAATCACACCTAAATGCATTTTTAAATCAGATATTAAAATAATGAATAAATTTAGAGTTAAATATTAAAGTCCTTTTTTAGGGAAAGGGGTGGGAACTAGATCTATAATTTCACCATCTTAGGTAATTTCCAGTGAGGAAATTCCCTCCATTAATGCAAATTAAACCTAGTTCTATAACTTGACAATCTTAGAAATTTGTCCAAGGTATTGAAAGACTAAATTATATTCTCAGGATCACAGAACCAGTACATGCCAGAGGTAAGACTTAAATCTCTGTATCTTGGAGACAGAGGAATCAACCACAAGATTCTAGTCTTGACTTCTTCAACTTGCTTCCATTTCTATGATGCTAGGCAGAATAAAAGGGTCAATGCATATCTCCTCGGTGACAAATACTTTCACCTCCGTTATCAACAGAATTGTCCTTATTGCTAAAATATGTAAGGAAAAAAGGGGAGAAATTATCAGAAAATTTTTAATATGGCACTTTAGAGTATGAGCATTTAACTCACAACAATTCTCTCTATCATATGTTAGAATATATCACTATACCCATTTTATAGAAGAAACTGAAGTTCAGAGAGGCAAACCACTTGCTTAGGGTGCCAGAGGGAAGAGTCAAACACAGGTCTTATGATTCCAAGATTAATATTCTTTTTACTACGCAAATCTACACTTAAAAATCAAAAGGACGCAGAAAATACTGATACTTCATAGGATGTAATTGTTTGGTTCCCTGTTCTCTAAAACATCTAAAAGTTGCACCTATATAAAAGAAACTTCTTGACCTGGTCATATGTTGCAAAAAAAATAATAAAGGAGAAATTACACAGTGTATCTTTAGGAAAGAAAAGCAGTCACAGGGAATATAAAAATCACTTGAAACTTAAAGGTACCAACTAATTAAAGAGATCCTGCCTCCAAGATGAGACCTGCAATTTGGGATTGTTTTCTGCCACCTGAAGGTTCAAGATGTGACAACTGGCAGCTCTCTTTTCTGAGGCTGGCGCTCCCTAACTACTAGAAATACAAGCAAGGCAGAAAAGATGCTGAGAGAAGGAGATAGGTCAACTCTCCGAGCTGAAACCAAAGGCAGCAGGCCTTGTGGTGCCAATCACCAAAAGGCAAACCACCATGCACATGAAAATTTAATCAAAGCCAGACAAATTGTGAAGTTTAAACAATTTAACATGTGCAAGGATGAAGCTGAAAACTTGCAATGACCCCTTATTCTTGGCTCAAGTATGAACTCATTAAAAACAGGGATTGGCAAGAAATTAGTCAGACAGACCAAACCACTGTCTCGGAGAAATGTTCATGTTCTACTTACTGCTTACGTGGTCTGCAGTAGCCTGTAAAATAATCGTATTCTATGATCAGTCTAAAAAAAGTAGGGCATTAGCCTTTTTGGCATATTGCTGTATCCAAAGACGAGAGAGTTAAGAGACAAATTATGATCATATGGACATGATTCTCACATCCCAAAATGGAATCTCCTATTGACTCCTTTTTTCTTCAAGTGATGATGTTCTTATATTTATATTTTCCTTATCCTGGTCTCTCTGCCCTGATACTAATCTGCCTTGAAATTGGTTGATTCCGCTCAAGCCATGTTTACAGGGAATCAAGTTTCATCTGACTGTCCTTGTTGGGAGACCGGTTTATGCACTATAAACAGAGATTATTAAAAACTCTATATTACACGCACATGCTTTAAAATGACTCAGCACGGGGAAGATAACTGTATCATATCTGCATCCCATCCCCTAGATGATAGGAGGGGGAGAGGTAGCATTAAAATCTCAAATGGAAATTGCTTCCTAAATATATTATCCTCAATAAAAAACATTTAGCAACTGTTAGTACCCATGAGGCAAAGGCTAAGGGATAAAAAAACAAACAAACCTATGTGCAAGTTAGGATGAGGAAGAGAGAGGAGAAAAAGGCTCATTTAAATTATCACGCTGAGCATTAACCACAAGGAGAGAAAAACAAATGTTCTCTGTTTTACACAAACATCAATTACATCTAGTAATTTAGCTGATTCCTCTCACCGAACAGGTGCATTGACTGCAGTGTAGAGGGAGAAGAAGCTAGTAGACCATTCTGACTTCTGTAAAAGGATCAGAGAGTACACAACCTTGCTTTAAAACAGCTTGCCAGTGCTCACTCTCATTAATGTCAACAGTACTCTGGATTACCTGCATGGCACTATGGGCACTGTGTATATCCTGAAGAAAAAGGTAGTTCCCTGCCCTCTGGAACTTTGGGAGCGAGCCAAAGGGAACTGAGCAAAATCAAGTAGAGGAAAACTTACAGTTAGCTGAGCAGATAATTCTTTTCCTTCAGAAAGAACAGAAATATCTGCCCCCCTCCCCACCCAGCTGCTCAAAGTGTCAGAGACGTTGCTGTATCAACAAATAGTAAGTGAGGAGGAATACAACTGTAGCAGAGAAAGCTACATGAAGATGAAAGTTAGAGTGGATAATAAGAGACACTAGTAGCACTGTTTCTTGGCAGGTCTGGCTGCTGAGTCCACTCATCTAAGGGTTTGGAAGAGTCAGGTGACCCCACCAGTGACCAGACAGCTCAGAGAGAAGGAAAGAGCAACCCTTCGGAGTCCCACTTCACACAATACTCCAAGTGCCATGACCCCAGGCTGTGGAATCCAAACCCAGAGATCCACAATTTTATGCCTCAATATCTAATGACCATGCCTACCAGAACTACAAACCAATCAAGCTATTGAAAATGCAGTTTTTATATATATATGTATATAAAAAACATTTACATATAATTTTATATAGTATATAGTTCTTTTGCCTACTCACAGTAGCCATGCCAATGGCGAACTAATGGCACATTTTAGAGACCTGAGTCTAGATCAATTGATCCAATGTCTAAGAGAACTCCTATAGTTTGTGAGAACAATGTATTCCCAGCGACTTGGCAGATCTTGTGTTATTTTTTATCTGTTTCCTTCTATCAAGGGCTCTACCGTCTATCTCTCTGGTCACTTAGATATGGATAAATGGGAAAAGTGAGAGTAATCAGTAATTACTCAATGGTTGTGAATTTATCTTCTGTATATGCTTTGTTCTCTCCACTCAGCCTCTTAGACCAGACCCTCATCACCTGGATTGGTCAAGAGCAAATTCAAATTGGTCACCCTGCTTCAAGTCTTTCCCTACTCTAACCCATCTTCTACATAGACATCAAAGTGATTTATTTCTAAAGTGAAGGTCTGATGGTATCACCCCCCCCCAATAAAAACGCCTTTACCTTTTGGATCGAGCCAACTCTAGGCAACAACAAAGAATGTGTGTCTACTTCTTCATTGAGAGGATGCTATTCTGTCAAGGTCACATGACTACTGCTCACTGAAATACAGAAAGTTTCAAAGGGCTCACCAAGTCAGCCAATGGGGACTCAGAGTAAACTTCTAATTAAGTAAATGCACAAATCAAAAACATTCCTTGAAAATGAAATGGTTCTATTCCATAGAGGTATGCGATTAAAAAAAACAACAACTCTGGGTCTCTGCTAACTGGAGAATATAGAATACTTATACAGTATTTTCAAACTAGTGAAATATGCACAAATAGTCAAGGTAAGAGTTAAACTCTTCAAATAAAGTTTCTGACTTGGCAAATTTCAAAAAGAGGAAAGCCCCTGGTAACCCCTCTGACCTTGACTTCTCATGTAGATCCAGCCTTGCTACGTATGTGTCTCCCTCCTCACTTAGTGTCACTATACTCAATAAAATTCCTATTAATAAGATCATTACGTTACCAGCTTACAGACCAAAGTTAGAATCGCTAAACAGTAATAAAGCGGACAAAGTTGAGTTTGAGCTCTCCTTCTTTGTCTTCTCGTTTGGCCACTAAAGAGCAATAAGAGGAGCATGAAGTTAGGCTGGGAGGAGAATAGGGACCAGAGAAGTAGAAGAAAGGAACATAGCAGAATACTTGGATAAAATAGGAATTATATAATTTTCCCATAAATAATTGAAAATTGAATATGTTAAAATTTATAAGAACAAATCTAAAACTACTTAGTAATATAGTTAACATATATATGTGTATGTATATATATTATCTATATGCTCGGCACCATGCTAAACATTTTATAATTCTTAGCTCATTTAATCTTCTCAGCAATCCTGGGAGGTTATTATCCTCATTTTACAGATGAGGAAACTGAGGCAAAGGTTAAGTGACTTGCCCAGAATTACACAACTAGTGTCTGAAGTACAATTTGAGAATAGGCCTTCTTGACTCAGAGTCTGGTACTCTAGACTACCTTGCTGCCCTTCATGTGCCTAATAAAGCTAAGTGGATTAACCCTTTTTTAATCAACAAAGAAAAATGCTGAGAGAGTCAAAAGATAGCTGTCCAAGGATTCTGAAAGCATATGAATCCAAACTAAATTTCTTGTCATAAAAAGTTTTCTAAGGCACCTTGGCAGAATTTATTCAAACACATTTTCTTTTTTTTTTTCCTTTAATGTACACATGATAAAATGCACATTACAGGTATGTTTTCTATTCCCCTAACAGACAATAAATTCCATTATTATCATTCAACTCAGCAGTCAAATAGGAGCCTACACACAGTAGGATGCACTTAACGGTCTGCTGAATCTTGCTGAATTCTATTAAGATGCAGCCAAAAGCCCCTTTCTAGGAAGAGAAGCAGAGTACCATAGTTCCAATTGTAACCATGCTTTCTTCTCTAGGACTCTTATCATAGCAGTCACGGAAAAGAGGAGACAATCTTCCAGTTTCTCTATTGTTTTATCATTATCATTCTGGAGGGGAAGGCTCTAAAAGAAACCAGCTCTTAACCCCCCTTGTTGACTTTCTACTTTGGTTATTGATGTTAATCCCAGAAGAAGAGAGGAGGATTTCACTCTGAATGCCAGGGTCTAAGGTATTAAGGCATTTGTTTGCTTTGGGTTTCTTTTTCCTCCCCCTCCCTAACTAAATAAGCAGAAATAACTTAGAGTTTCTTCCTCTTTTCTCTTCCTTTCCTTGTAGTTCCTAATTCCTAAATTTCTAGTTTTATCAACCATGCCAGGAAAAGAATTCCCTCAGGAACTCTCGCTTTCTCTCAACAATGAATAGTGGTATTCCCCTGTCTTATGTGTATACATGAGCAACTCTGTATTGACATGAGAGGAGACTCCAGCTACTCCACACTTACTGAGCTAAATATTGGCTAGACATGCTGAGAGAGAGAGAGAGAGAGAGAGAGAGAGAGAGAGAGAGAGAGAGAGAGAGAGAGAGAGAGAGAGAGACAGAGAGAGAGAGACAGAGAGAGAGAGACAGAGAGAGAGAGAGAGGGAGGGACGGAGAGAGAGAGAGAGGGAGGGAGGGATGGAGAGAGAGAGACAGAGAGAGACAGAGAGAGACAGAGAGAGACAGAGAAAGAGAGACAGAGAGAGAGAGGAAAGAGAATTTCAGTTTAACAATTTTTTCAAAAAGGTGGTAAGGGAACTAGCAGAGGTCACATAGAAGTACTTTGGAGATTTTCAATTCCAGCTCTAGAAAGACTAAGTAATCTTGGACTCACTAACCTTAGTGAGTGTTCTATGCCTCAGTTTCCCTTTCTATACAAAGGGAATGGCAATATCCATGGGCCTTATATTATGGCCCTGAAGAGGAAACATGTAAACTAATAATTCAGATCTCTGTCTATAAAAATGGACCAATATAATAAATGCTACTCTACTTTCATGGAGGTGGCTCCTTCTTGTATGCCAATCGCTAATTGCCAAAGGATACCATTAAAAATATCATTCTTGAACATTTTTAGGCAAAGACTAGGGGAGAAAAAACTTTCATGCTGGTGTCAAATACTGATTCTTTGGCTCCACGAGGAAAAAGGATACAAATATCAATGAAAATATTCCACAATTTCCTTTACTTCAGGCACTGACCATATGAAAATGAAGACCAGTTTATTGATGCTCATTCAAAAATGCCTCTGAAGAAAAAGTTAAGTATGGTAAACATTCATCTAGGATAAAATTTTTATGTTCCTGATAAATTTATGTAAATAAAATTATATTTTGTCACCTTACAAACTTGTGTGCAGTCATGTGACTCTTGATAAATATATTTAATAATATCTAATAATGAATAAAATAATAGAATCACAGAATTTGCTTATTGTAAGATGCCTATTCAAAAGCATCACTTTAAAAATATCTGAACAGTGTTCATCTAGCCTAAAGTTGAACTCCTACTCTTAGATGAATTCACAGTAGGGGATTTTCACAAGTTTATTTTGTTTTCTTCAATGAGGAAAATTATTTCCACAAGTACATATTTTTGAGTATTAAAATATCTTTTTACAAAATTATTTTGGAAGAGTAGTGATTAGATATACCTATTTCTCATGTCCACAGAAACACAATATTCCCTTCTAAAGGCAGGCATTTCAGTTCAAAGAAGGAAGTCGACAGAAGCCAATACTGACTTTCTTCTCAAGTAAGGAGGTCAAATGATTTTGGTAGCCACAAACATATTTTAAGTATTCTATCAAGCCCTAAAAAATCTATCTAGCCACCTCCATCTACCCCCCACCCCCACCAAGAAAAATGCACGATCTTAAACAGATGAACTGCTTTTAACATTACTTAAAATGAGGATGGAAATAGAGTAAAGATGACATCCTACTTTATTCCAGGCAAGTTTCAGATTAATTTCCTACCTTTTGATGATTTAAAATCAGCATCTCCAAAACTAGATCAGGAAGAAAAAAATAGTTCCTAGAAATACAACAGCATTTACTCTGAGCTATAGCAACTTTTCATAGTAAGAAGGCAGTGGGTAGCCAGTGAAAGATCCCTGAGATGGGACTGTTCAGTCTTAATTATAAAATTAAAATGAGAGTAGATTTTACTGCAGTCTATAGAAGATTAATTAAAATAACAGAGTAATAGAACGTTTATCCTTTTTCTGAGGTCAAATATTAACCTAAGCTTACAAGACATAGTGATAACTCAAGTTATTTTATGACTAACCAATTTATGGGAAATCATGGAAAATTATCATCGAAGCACAGCTGGTATAGCTGATTTTCATCAAGCAAAAGCAAGCAGCAAAAGCTAGTCTAGTGAGAACAGTACGGTATAGGAAAAGAGCAACAGTTTTAAAAATCTGATTACAAGAAGTTATTTAACCTCATTTCATTTGTAAGCTGGGGGATTACACTATCCTGTTTCATAGTGTTATAAGAACAATGTTTGATAAAATAAAAAAAATGTAAATATAATAGCTATCACCATATTGTGAGTAATTAAGAGCACTTATTGAAACAGGATAAAAATGAATTATATTGATCCTTCTAGTTTGGGGGTTTATTTGATTTCTTCTTTACTATAAATATATTTTAGCCTCTACTTTGTAAAAGGATGATTGATCCTGTGGATAATATAAATTATTCATCAGACACAAATGGTACGAACCCATGGATATAATGGACAAAGATCTAGCAATCATTAGTTTCAGAGCAAATCCACATACCCCATTACCACCCCATCATATAAATTTGGATGTTCCCTAGTGTTCTGTCCTAGGTAGTCTTCTCCTTCTATGCTGTTTTACTTTCATGAATTTAGTTACCATCTCTATGCTGATGATTCTCAGATCTACCTAGCCTAACCGCCTCTTTGCTGACCTCCAATCACATCTCCAATTGCCTTTCAGATGTCTCACACTAGATGCAAAGTAGACATCTCCTACTGACATCTTAAATTTAATATGTCACATGAACTCCTCATCTTTCCCCCTAAACCCCTTCTGCCTCCTATCTTCCCCAATTACTGTAGAGAACAACACTATCCTCCCAGACCCACTCTCATCCATCCTTGATTCAGATGCTAAACTAATTTTCTAAAAAGCAGGTCTATGTCACTCCACATTACTCAATAAACTCCAGTGGCCTCCAGGATCAAAGAGAACATCATCTGTTTGGCATTCGAAGCCCTTCATAATCTACCCCCCTCTTTTGTCACAGTCTTTGATCCAGTGACACAGGTCTCCTTGTTGTTGCACAAACAATACTTCCTTTCCCAGCTTTGGGCATTTTCTCTAGCTATCCCTCACACCTGGAATGTTCTCCTCTCATCTCCACCTGGATTTTCCCAACTTTCTAGTCCTGGCTAAAATCTCACTTTCCAAAGGAAGCCTTCCCTAATCTCTCTTAATTATAGTCTTCCCTCTCTTATTTACTTGCTACTTATGCTGTATATAGATTGTTTCCATAGATCCCCTATTAGATTGTGAGCTCTGGAGGGCATTCATTTGGATCCCCAGCACTTAGTGTCTGGCACATTGGGGACACTTAATAAATGTTTATTAACCAACAAAAGGCTGGAAGCAGTTACCAATATTTCAAAATATTTTAGTAGGATGTACCATTGGGGCCAGTCTGCTTACTGGGAAAGAGGAGATGTCCACCTATAGTCAATATCAAGGCAATTCCTTTCTTATTTGAAAGGAAATTTGTCCAAGATTCTTCTACATGCTCTGATGGGTGAGCATTTTTCAGTACTCCACAGGACACAAAGAGGAAAAGCAAAAGGTGGGAGAAGAAAGAGAGACGGGCAGTAGGACATTGAATCTAGGAAGCAAAAGAAAAGACAATGATACTCTCCAGGTGAATAAAACTTACAGTGGACTCCACCATGCTTCTAAGATTTAGTCCCAGTGCCGAGTCACAGTTTGTGCCTGCTTTCTTCTCTTCTTATGAACCATTCTTCTATTTAGAATTTGAATTCAAACAATTATTAAGTATGTGTGGTATGTGCACTTCTGGTCTTCATGGAGCTTTCATTATTGTGGGGTAGGGAATATACTATGCATACTAATAAGGATCCTAAAAGGCAAAAAGGACAGAGAGAATGAGCATTAGCAATTGAGGAGGATTAAGGAAAGGTTGTGGTAGAAAGAGGTACCTGAGTGAGTCACGAAAGAGCGCAAGGATTCTGAGAGGCTGTCATGAAATAAGGACTAAATTCAAGGCGTTAAATACAGCCTGTAAACTAAAAGCCCATCACAGCTGCTTCGTCTTCACACCACTTGACTAGTTCTAAGATAAGGCAAAGGGTGGATTTACCAGTTGTTAAAAGCTATTTCAAATTAAAGTGAGAAGGCAAGTGATATGTATGTATTATCAATAATAGTGCAAGTATACTTTATATTTTTGGATATTTTATTTTCACAATTACACATAATGACAATTTTCAACAGTTTTCTGATATTAAAAGATCCAAATTGCCTTCCCTCTCCCATTCCAGAGATAGTAAGCAATTTGATCTGGGTTATTCGTGTATTATCATAGAAAACGTACTTCCATATTGGCCAGTGTTGTAAAGAGAATGCTCATCTAAAACCCAAAGCCCCAAATAAAAACCAAATAAACTAAAGAGAAGAATAGTGTGCTTTGACCTGCATTCTGACTCCAAAATAGTTCTTCATCTGGAGGTGGATAGCATTTTTTGTCATAAGTCCTTCAGAATTGTCTACAATAAGAATCCTTGATTACTGTCTATACAACTGCTCTATGATCTCCTTTCTTCTTCTAGATGTGGACCTATAAAACTGACATTTCTGAAGCATATTTGTAATTATTAAGATTAAGATATTCATGAAAGAACAAATTTAAAATGCGTAAAAATCTTGGGTTTCTAACTTTTAAAAATGTAACCCTACTTACTGTCTCCTAAAATATCTTCTAAATAGTTGAATCAACAAAACTCTCTCAACTTGGAATTGGGGGGGGAAATTATCACATCATATTTATCGTAAGAAAGAGAGCCCAAAACATACACCTCCTTTAGGGATTTGGCTAACTCTGAAAGCTGCTGTGATCACTGCCCTCCATAAGCCAAACAACCTCATTTGTGCATGCTTCAAAGTAAAAGTTAATTTTTAAAAAGCAAAACCTAAGTTAATAAAATGTTCCAGCGATACCCTATCATCAAATCTTACTCAGCCTGTGGTATGGGACATCATTTAACATTTTTAGCTACCAAATCAAAGATATTTCTTCCAACCATTTCCTCATCCACTGCCCCCATATACAGTCCACAAAGTTATGGAAATCTGGGCTTTTTTATACCATATATGCTTAAGTACCCACATGAATAAAAATAGTGAATATCATTATTGGGAGATTTGGAAAGGCAATTTCATTTTTCCCCTCGCTCACTTCAATGATCTGGCTACTATACCGGTTTTTAAACCAAAATAGGGCTAGCTGAGCCAGAGTCCTTTTTATTGTTATGTCTTTCCCATGTCCCAATTTAGCTGGCAAAGAGAAGTAAAAGAAAAGTAGAATTAAAATCAAGACTAGAGAAAACGCAGCCCCCTATACTAGCCTTGATTAATTTTGGCTAAAACACAGTATAACCAAGAGAAAACCCAAGTTTCAAAATCTTTTGCCAAATTTTCCTTACTGAGTTGGTTGGTTTTATAAATAACTATAATCTTACTCAAGATCAGGAAAGGAATATGGAATCTAATTCAAATTGAAAAATACATTAACTTCTGCCTTCAAAAGAAAGAAAAAGCAATGTTACTTAGCACCGGGATTTTCTTGTAGTATTTAAAAATCATAGCGCCCGCAAGACAATGTCAGATTGTATTAAACAAAACTGATCATCTCAATATAAAAGGGTGGAACTGATATAGATGAGATCAATTTCAAACCATGAATCTCTTATACTATTAGCCTAAAATTCGAAAGAGGTCATTTTTCTTCATATGCAGGTATTCCTTCCATATTGTGGGGTACAGGGGTACAATATCCCCATGATCTTGGAAATCCACATAAAAGTTTTGGGCCCTCCCTTTGTGCCAGAGAAGAAGTCTGATTTTTTTTCTTTTCCTTTTGTAGAGTATTTACCGATAAGTAATAAGAAATTATATATCTTTATGGTATTAAAAGATGAAGCTAAGTTGACATTATACAATACTATACATTATAATTAATGCATTTCTGGGTTTCTAAACTTTTTCTGTCATCTATTGGCCTTTATGTGTCATCTGCAGCTTCTGCAAAACTCCCCTTAAATTCCAATTTCTTATGCCAACCTGCAATTTATATATGGGGAAAGTCATGATGTGGAAGGGATACCAGTATTTTTATCTTTTTGTTATTCAAATATGATTCTATATAGAAAAAAAGAAAATAAGAAATAATCCTTTGGAATTTTAAGAAAGGAAGCATTTTTAACCTTTTATGCCTACCCAACAAATAATATCATTATAAAATGTACTTCATATAGGTTTTGAACAACGATACATGTATAACTCAATAAAATTACTTGTCAGCTATGGGAGGCAGAATGGAAAAGGGGAGGGAAAGAACATGAATCATGTAACCATGAAAATATACTCTAAATGAACAAATAAATTTTTAAAATGCATTTCATAAGCCTAGAGCTTTATCTTTGTGGTGACAAAGAACTGCATCCTGAGATGCCCATTCATTGAGAAATAGCTACACAAAGTGTGGCATATGGTTGAGATGGAATATTATTGTACCATAAGAAATGATGAGCAGGTTAGTTTCATTTAATTTTTTAATATTTATTTATAGGTAAATCATATATAATTTTATCAATAGTTTAAGAAATAAAGATATCATATATATCTTCTTTTTTATCTGCCCTCCTACCCTTCCCTCTACTCTCTTTTAGCATCATTATCATCAGCCTCCCTCTCCCCTTCCAAATCCTGCCCTTAATTTTTAAAAAAGCTTCTTTCATATAAATGAGTTCAGTCAATCAAAATACATTCAAAAATCAACCAGTTTCAAAACTATTTCATTCAGCACCTCAAGTCCATCACCTCAAGGTGATCAGGTATTTTGCAAATCCTTTTACTCTCTGGGCTTATTTCCTAATTTATAAAATAAATGGGTCAGAAGGTCTCATCCACTTTCAGATGCCTTAATCCTATGAAATTCTCTGAAAGGTGGTGAGCATCACACTTCATAATCGGTCTTCTGGAATCGTGTTGGTCACTGTATTGATCAAGGTTCTCAAGTCTTTCAAAGTTGCTTTTCTTTTCCAGTGTTGTGGAGTCAATTAGGCAGTCAGCCAAAAAACAACTACTATCTGCCAGACACTCTGTTAAGTACAGGAGATACCAAAAAAAAAAAAGTAAAAGGTAGTCCCTGGACTCAAGTTGCTCACAGTTTAATGGAGGAGACAACAAGCAAACAACTATTTGACAAACAAGCTAAATTGGAGATAATCAACTGAGGATATGCTCCAGAATGAAAGATTGGTAAAGTTTTCCTGAAGAGGATAGGATGTCAGGTGGAATTGAAAGAAGCCAAGAATGCCAACAGGAGTGGATGAGAAGGGATGAGGACTGGGAAATGACCAGTGAAAACGCAGAGGTTGGAAAATATAGTGTTGTACAAGAAAAAGAAAAACAAAACAAGAAGGCCAATGTCCGCTGGATTACAGAGTACGTGGAGAGGTGGTAAAAGGTAAAAGAAGTTTAGAAAGATGAAGGGAAGATTCTGAAAGAGGAGATTTAATGTTGAAGGTAAGAAGGCTCCAAAGTAAAGGAGTGTGACCTGTCCCAACTTGCATTTTATGAACATTATTTTTACAGTTGAATAGAAGATGCATTGGAACAGGGGGAGACAAATCAGCCAACTATTGTAATAGTCCAGCTGTCAGGAAATGAGGAAGTCCTCAGCAGGACAGGGTGGTAGAAGTGTCAGAAGTGATGGTACCTTGAAGATACAAGTGTAGAGAAGAGGAATGAACAAGAGTGAGAAGTCAAGGATGAGACCTAGGTTGCAAGTCTAGCCTAGGTGACTCAGAAGAATGATGGCACCCTCAACAATAGTAAGAAGAGGGGAGGGTTTAAAGAAAAAGATGAGTTCAATTCTGGACATGTTGAATATAAGTTGTCCAGTGGACATTCAATTCTAGATGTCTAGCAGGCAGTTGGAAATGGGAGACAGGAGGTCAGCAGAGAGATTGAGGCTGGGTAAGTAGATTTGAGAATTATTAGCACAAAGATGATAATTGAATCCCTGGGAGCTAATGAGATCACTTAGTGAAAGTAGAGAGGAATAGAGGGAGAGGACAAGAGGATTCAGGATGGAGCCCTGTAGGCATTTAAATTCTTCTTGATCAGTTTACATGTCTTTCCAGATTTCTCTAAAGACATCATTTCTTTGGAACAATAATATTACATAATATTATACTTTGTTTAGCCATCTCTCAATTGATGTGCCCACTCATCAATTTTCTAGCTCTTTGCCAAATTTTTTAAGCTATTACAAATGTTTGTATATATGTGCCCTTTCCCTCTTTTTAATAATCTGTTTGGTATATATGCCTAATAAATGGTATTTCTGAACCAAAATATGTGTACAAGTTGGTGATTTTTCTCATGTCTAAGTCCAAATTTCTTTACAGAATAACTAAACCAATTTTTTAGCTCCAATAAATAGTACATTGGCATCCTTGTCCTCTTCACACTTCTCATTTTCCTTTTTTGGTTATTCTATAAATCCAATGGGCAAAAAAAAATCAGAATTGTTTTCATTCACATTTCTCCTATTATTAATAATTTGGAGTATTTTTATATGGTTGTTCATAAATTGTACTTTTCTCAAGAACTGTCTATTCATATTCTTTGACCATCTACCTATTGGAGAATTTACCTCATTTTTATATATTTGAAAAAGTCCCCTTTATAACTTGGATTTCATACTTTATCAGAGAACCAGGGACAAAGACTTTTCTGATTTAACAATTTCTTTTCTAATTTTATTCGTACAAAATTTTTTGTTTTAAATAATTCTGTGAACATTTCAATCCCTTGTTGGCCAAGAACTCTTCTGCTATCCAGAATTGTAAAAGGCATCTCCTTTATTATAATTCTAATTTATTTATGAGATGATTTAATATTTAGGTCAGGCATACATTGTACATTTATTATGGGGTACGGAGTGAGATATTGATTGAAACCTAATTTCTGCCAGATTGCCTCCCAGTTTTCCCAGCAATTTTGGTGATGGGTGAATCCTTACATTAGTAATTAGGATCTTAGTGTTTAGGTACCAATTTATTTCTTTCATGTGCTTTTGTATGCTGTATCCCTAATCTGTTTCATTAATCAACTTTTCTATTTCTAATTAGGACCAAATAGATCTAGTGATTATTGTTTTGAAGAATATTCAAGACAAACTCCTTCTAGGTCTCCTTTATCCCATTTTTTCTATTACTTCCCTTGATATTCTTGAGTGTTTGTTACTCCAGATGAATTCTTCTCTAGTATTTTTAGTATGGCAATGAATCTTTAAACTGATTCAGTTTCTGCTGTCATTTTGTTGTATTGGCAAGCCCAGACATGAGCAAGTAATCTCTCTCCAATTGTTTTAGTCTATCTTTATTTCTGTCAAGAATGTTCCGAGATAGATACATAATTCTTGGGTGTTTTTGCAGGTAGATAGGCTAGCAAATGCCATATTTATTTGACTTGAATTTTTCCTTTATATTTTTCCTACTAATTGTGTGTGTATATGTAAACATAATATACATATGACATTGATAATATTAGTAACTACAGTACGAAGACTATATCTTCACATATAAGCTAATAATTTTTCTGGGTTTTTTTACAAACTCTGAGTTATTGTTTTTAATAATATTTTCATTAAATGCCTAGGTTCTCTAAGTATACAACTATTTCATATGGAAAAAGTAATTTTTACTCATCATTATTCACTGGACTTTTCATCTTTTCATGCTACAGCTGACATTTCTAGCATAACATCAAATAAAAGTGATATCTACGGATATCTTTGTTTTACCCTTCCTCCTCTTTATAGTTCTTTTGAGTAAGATATCCCTCCCTGTTCTTTCTTTCTGAATTTTGTTATTGTTAAATGGAAATAGAGATAATATGACAATTTTGGTGGATCTCTTTTGTACTTTACTGAAGCTACTGTCTCAATTGGTTTCTTTTCTGATTCTCTGAGTTTTTTTCTTCTAAGTTGGCCATTATGTCATGCCAAAATAGGGACATTTTGCCTTCTCTTTCCTAATGTTATTCTTGCCCTTTAAATAAAGATAATCATATACTTCTAAAGGGCAATAAGCAAAAGGACTGGGAGAGCAAGTATTTTTCTCACCCATCAAAAGATCCCCGAAGATACTTACTTTTCCTCCTTATTGAATTTTCACCAAAATGGATTCCAGAAAGATTTTGAAAAAACAAATTTTAAGTTGATTTAATTGACAATAAATATTAAGCAAATAAATACCAAGAAGATATAACTTTTATGGAAAGATGTAGTTAAATGTTTCCATCTTTTAATTATTATCAATTGCCAATAAACTAATCAACATTTTACATCAAAATAATCTACTTTTAAACCAAAAGGTTTTTTTCAGAATAATAATCTGGGAATAACTTTCAAATTGTGTTAATAATATTGAATGAAATTTTAGTACAGAAATACTACATATCAGTTGAAAGATACTCTCTTGAAATCAAAATTTGTGAATGTATAATCATTTTTTAAAGAGAACTAAGGTGCTTACTTCCCTATAACATCCACAACTTGAGCTACCCATTTAAAAATCGTGAATTTTCTTAGTACTGTATTTATTAGTATTTTGTACTTGAGATGAGTAAATTGCAAAAGCATTATTTACTAGATATATGCATTTGGTTATAATACAAGAACTCCCACAAATAAATTTTAATTCCCAAGATTAAAATAAAGGTAATATTTATGGACAAAATGTTTAAAATTACAAATATTTTATATACATTATTTTCCAAACTCGCAAAGATATTTAAGAGTTCACTATATTAAGATCCCACTAAAGCAAATAGTGAGGTAAAGATGAGCAGACACATACATATACATGAAGTATACAATTCTTAGCTTGGTCAACTTTAACTTCTATCAAACTAGCTAGCAAATGCTAGTAAGCCAACAAACAGTGCTTGGAAACAAATTCATCTTTTATAATAAAATATTTTCCTAAACTGGCCTTGACACATCACCACAAACATGTTCCTGTTTTCTCAATGTTCTGAATTAGGAAATGGACGCTCATGCTAAAGAACCGACTGAAGCAATGCTCTCTGTGTGGTGTGTGACCTTGAACCTGGTTTAAAAAATATTGCTCTTCACAAATGAAAAAAAAAACAAACAAATGGCTAAATAAAAAAGTGAAGTGAGAATTAGAACAAAACATCTTCAAATAAAAATATAGATAAGGAATGAAAATTAAAATACCTCAAATTAACCATAGTTTAAAAAAGAACAGACAAAAGAATTTTCCTTTCTTGCTGCTTCCAGAAGTCATTTTTAATGCAATCACATTAATTTCACCAGACCAGGAACTAGAGATTTATGACAAATTTACAGAGCGAGCAAGAAATAAAGACTTGTTTTTTACCTAATGATAATGTGTTGTTGGAATTAAAGGAATAAGTGGAAATTCTGTGCAGAATTCTTAATGAACTCTTTTTAAAATAGAAAAACACAAAACACACAAATATCATCCTTAGACAATTAAAAAATACATAGTAGGTCTGACCAGACCATAACACATTACAAATAAGGCATTCCAAAGGATGAGTATCATAAAAGATGTCATCGAAAATATGCGTGACAGATGGATGAGTGATATAGATAAGTGAGATAGATAGATACTGATAGATAGACGTAAATACATATCGATCGATAGACCAATAGATCAATAGATAGATTTGTGCTCACTCTCAGTGGAGAAAAAGAAAGGAGACCCATCATGTGGCAAGAGAGGGATAAACAGTGGTGCTTCATTTGTAATATCATGATATCAAAGGAAAGTGAGATGATGACCAACATGTTAAAGTTATCTTCCTTAGAGATCCTATGGGACAAATTGCATAGCATAGGAAGGGATGGATGGGATGTGGTCTGTATTATAAGAAAGAATGTTTCAATATCCATTTGAATATTTGAATGTCAAAGATATATCAGGAGGGCCCACATAAATGCATGTATTATTTAAATATCAACATAAAAAATTTATACACACACAATCCATGTAGTCTCTTTAAAATTATGGGAAGAAAGAGAAAAAAAAACAGTCCAATAATTTATTCTGGAGCCTATAAGATAAATACAAGATAAATAAGTTAATTTTCAAGATAATTTCATTAATAGCAATAAGGTTTATTAAAATTCTAACTTCTGCAAAGCTCCACGCTTTATCCATGTCATGAGAAGAGGCAAGAGCCAAGTAAGGGATTACTGGCAGGATGCTATAGAGAAGGGACTTCATGTACCCTGAGAAGACTATGGTAGAGGCTAAGCACTGGAAGGAACTTTGATATGGCAGCTAATTGGGTTTTGTAGATACCACTGACTAAATTCACTAGGGCCACTGTGATGTAGCTTCTCCTCTAAATTAAAAAAAAAAGAGGCAGGGCCACAAAGAGCTGGTCCTTTTCAAAACCACTCTGATGATCAGCTAGAAATAGATAATGATGGAGTAAATGGTGCTCCTTTGTTATCTAGGACCAGAAAAATGCAAAATACAATAGAACAAATTAGAAAGACCAGCTCTCAATTTGCTGGAAATGTTTGGGTATGGATGGAACTGACCACCAATAAAGAAGACAAACCACAAGTATGGATGAAAAAGAAAAAGAATATGAAAGCTTTTGTTGTGATGAATGGAGTTGAAGAAAACCATGAAAACAGACTGACTAGATATCTACAAGGTAGCTTTACATAATCTCAAATGGGCCCTCATCTCCCCAGGATCATCCTAATTGTCTCACTCTCCCCCTCACCACAATACCTTTTCCCAATCCTTCCATCAAACCTCATATTCCTCATAGTTCTCCTTCCTCTATCCTCTCCATTGAGAATCTTCCTTCATAATTCACTAAAAAAAATTAAGGCCATTCATCAATAGTTATCTCTTTTCCTTTCTTCAATTCATATCATTTCAGATGCCTTCTTCCATTATTTCCACTTTCACTCCTTTCTCAAATAAGGTACTCCTCCTTGCCAAAATAAACTCTCTAGGTGCACAGATCCCATTCTATACTCCCTTCTCTAGCAGAATGTCTCTACTATCATCACATCTGTCTTATCTTTAATCTCTGTGTCTATCATCTCCTTTCTTATTGCCTACAGACATACAAATGTCTACTTGATTCTCAAAAAATATATATCCTTCTATCATCTATCCTTACTAGCTATCATCCCACAATTCTCTACCCTTTTGTGGCTTAATTTTTTTTTATTTATGATAGATGCCTCTATTTCCTTTCCTCTCATTCTCTTCTTAATTCTATATTGTGGATTCAGACCTAATTTTTCAACTGAAACTGTTCTCTCCAAAATTACTAAAGACTTCTTAATTGCCTAATTAGTAGATTAAAAATCAATATCCAAAATACTCCAAGTATTATATTACCTTTAATAAGATTTATTAAATAATCACTTGAAGCAAAAAGAAAAAGAAAAGACTAGAGAAACAGAGAGAGCTCACCCAGCCTCCCATGCAGAGGAGGCGGAGGAGGGGGAAGAGAGAGGAGTTACACACAGTTTAAAAACAATAAGGCAAGGATGCTAACTTGAAGGAAGGGGGAAAGGATTCTTGGAACAAGAAAAAGAATTCTGCGATATGGAGTCCCCTAAGGGGTCAAGATTTTCCAATTACACAAATCCAATGCCATTTTCTCAGTCCTCACCCTTCTTGATTGTTCTGCAGCTTTTGATGCTATCATCTTCTCCTTAATACTCTCTTATTTCTGGGTACAAAAGTCCCACAAATTCTGGAGAGACAGAGGGAAGGAGGAAGGGAGGGAGGGAGGGAGGGAGGGAGGGAGGGAGGGAGGGAGGGAGGGAGGGAGGGAGGGAGGGAGGAAGGAAGGAAGGAAGGAAGGAAGGAAGGAAGGAAGGAAGGAAGGAAGGAAGGAAGGAAGGAAGGAAGGAAGGAAGGAAGGAAGGAAGGAAGGAAGGAAGGAAGGAAGGAAGGAAGGAAGGAAGGAAGGAAGGAAGGAAGGAAGGAAAGAAGGAAGGAAGGAAGGAAGGAAGGAAGGAAGGAAGGAAGGAAGGAAGGAAGGAAGGAAGGAAGGAAGGAAGGAAGGAAGGAAGGAAGGAAGGAAGGAAGGAAGGAAGGAAGGAAGGAAGGAAGGAAGGAAGGAAGGAAGGAAGGAAGGAAGGAAGGAAGGAAAGAAGGAAGGAAGGAAGGAAGGAAAGAAGGAAGAGAAGGAGGGAAGGGAAGGAGGGAAGGGAAGGAGGGAAGGGAGGAAAGGGAGGAAAGGAAGGGAAGGAAAGGAAGGAAAGGAAGGAAGGGAAGGAAGGGAAGGAAGGGAGGATGGAAGGGAACAAGCATTTATTAAATGCTTCCTATGAAACAGGCCAGAGTATATTGTTATTTGGATAGGTAATATGGTTCATATAGATTCTGCATTCTTATTGGCTGTTCCATTCTAAACTTGAGGATCAGGCAATTGCTCCCAGGGTGAGTAGCAGCTCCTGTCTTACCTGTAGCTTTACAGCAACACTGCCCTGACCATGACGGGGTCCATGTCTACAGTTTTACTACTCTCAGAATGTCTTGACTTATTTTTTGCTTCTGCTAAACCTCTGTAGTTGTTTTCTTTGTTTTATGGCTCATGGTTCTTCTCCCTTCCAATCCCTGCTCTCTTCCAGAAACCTTTGCTTTGGGGGGGGGGGGGGGGGGAAGATGAGGTGGCTCAGTGGACTGAGTCAGGACACAATAGTGAGCAGAAGATTCAGAAAATAGCCACAATCATTGGTTCATAGACTTTACAGTTAATCATGAACTTTCTAGCAGAGAATGTTACCATTTTCCTCTGAAGGAAGCCTGATCTCATCTTTCTTACTAAGAATTCATTACCAAAAAATGAAAATGTTTGTGACATCTCCAAATAAAGACTAATTACATGTTTATATTCTTTATGCAAGGTGTTATGTGACTCAGAAGAACTCTATACAAGTTTAAGAAAATAATGCACTGCCTGAGGAGCAGAGAGGGTGTGTCAAAAAACGCCATGAGTAAAAGAAATGCAACCCATTATCAATGACTGAAGAAGCCATCTGAAAGCACCGTAACGTTTGTACTACCCTTTATTGCCAAGCCTTTGATGGAGTTTAATTCTCACATGCTATGATGTCTATGTGAGAAAATGTACACTATTTAAACACGCCACCAGTAGAACTTTTAAGAGCGAATCAAAGGTCATCTTATAAGTCTATAATTGCTCTACCTATCAGCACTCCGGGAAAGAACTCAATATGGCTTTCAGATACAAGAGGGACTTGTACCTAATCATCCTGTTAATCACTTGATCAATAGAGATGGCATCCAGTTATATGGCCTCACTGGAAAAACATGCTAAACTGCTACTTCATGTTAGGGAAGCTATATCCAAAGACAGAAAAATGACTTTTGGACTAGATAAGAAAAAATTCTTAATGTGTGCCAAGGGATAATAGACTGAAGTCTTTGTATTTCAACCTAAAGGTCAAATTAAATGAGATTTGAAGGCAATACTTCCAGATACCTGGTTCTTCTTCCACTAATAAGCATCAAGCTATTAAAGATAAAAAAGCTGAGCCTTTGTAAATTAGGAAACTACAATCCTTGAGTCCAAGCTGAAGAACATACGGATCAATTAATGTCTTCTGCAATAACAATCTTAATGTATACTTTTGGCACAGTAAGATGAGCAACAGAACTAGAAGATGTCTAAACAAATACCAGAACAATATTAATGAAAGTGTTCTCCACCCCCAGAGAGCCATTAAAATGTAATACTGCCTCACCAAAAAAATAAAAAGAGGATTAACACTGCTTTTGGAGCATATAATAAAAAAGATGAAAATGTAAATAAATACTTTTGAAACAAATATATCTCATTTCGGAAAGCATGTATGATGAGATTTGTTGAATGTAACCCAAAGTAGTTTATCCCTGAGAGGGGCCTCTGAAATGGCTAAGATCCAAGAATGTAATTAAAAGGTACTTCATGGGCAACATTCACATGGACTTAACCAACAATATATCAACAAAGAAGTATCAAGCAAAGGGCTGAGTCACATGGATTTACTTGTAGAAACATAAAATTTAGAGATAATTATTCAGGATTAGGTCATTGTCACTGCAAATTACAGAAAAGTATCCTCAAGGAAAAGGCCAGGCTTATTGGCTAATTCAGATTATTCAATGAAGTGGTGAAAACTGTAATATTATCACTGCAGGTTGCTAAAATAAAGCATCTTAATGATAACTAGAAAGATAAAATCGGTTTGATAAAACTAGAAGCTCACTATCTTTTATGAGCTGATGACAAATCCTCATGCTGCAAATACAAACATCCAAATAGCCTTAATAATTTAATAAATAAATGGTACTGGAACCAGAACATTATTGTAGTCTGAATTGTTGCCCACAATCACTTGGGCAAAAAACTAATTCAAAAAATGTAAAACTAATATATCCAAGAGGTTACCCCATTGAATAAAAATGTTCAAAATACATAAAGTGAAACATTTCAAAATATAGCGACCTAGTGGAAGAAATTTTAAAACCATGTGGGAAAAAATGAGGTATATACTATCTCTATCATACTTTCGGCTAAAATAATTTTACATAAAATTCTTTGAATGACTCTACAGATTACATCTTAATTTTCTTCTTTACTAAAAAAGCAGTCATCTTCTCCATCTTTTGCAACAGGTTATAATATTATATATACGTTATTATATATAATATTTCTAAAAATATAAATATTATATATAGAACAATTAATAGCAGGATATTAACTTGTCCTTGGACTTCGATCAGATTTCCATAAAAAGATGAGAATTATTTGTTTATCTTTTAATGGACCTATGAATCCATGACTGCACGAAGCTCCCAAGGACAACCTCTTTCTATTAATGCAAATCAGAAACTCCTTCACATCTTGAGTCTTGGAGAGTTACTTGTGACACTGAGAGATCATGTGTGTGTATGTATCTATGTCTATGTCTATATCTATATCTATCTTATGATCCAAGGTCTTCCCGATTCTAATGATGATGATAAGAATTATTATTATTATAATCATTATTGTTATCATTAAATAGTGACATGTATATCAATAAGAGGGAAGAGTCTGAGCAAGAAATACTAAAGAATTGATATTCTATATTCTGCCCTGATTTAATGTCTTCATCAATGACTTCCAGGAGATGATAGTTTGTTGATTAAATGTATTGTCCTAACAACTTCAATGGCAACTTATTCAATGAATATAAATCCCCTCAATAACACCTCCAAAAAATAGTCAGCCAGACTCTGCATGAAGCTCCCCAGTGAAGGAACAGCTATCCCAATCCATTGAGCAAGCATAGCTCTAATCAACAGGGAATCATTTCCTAATATGAAGCTTAAGAATGTTTCACTGGACTTTCTATCCATTATTATTCATTTTAAACCTAGGGTCAACAAAGATCAATTCTAATTCCTCTTTCACAAGATATTCCTTAATATTCTTAAAAGCAACCTTCTCCCAAGATAAATATCCATAGTTCCTTGAACTTACCTTCATATGGCCTATTTCTCCAGTCTTTTCATCAGAAATATCAAGGATATTTTAAGTGCCCAGCCTGAAACTGGGAAGACCTGGATTTGACTCCAGCCTCTGGCACTTACTGGCTGTGTGATTCTGAGAAAGCTACCCAATCGCCACTTGCCTCAGTTTTCTAATCTGTAAAATGGGGATAATAGTATCTACCTCCTTGAGTCATTGTAAATATCAAATGAGATAAAAACCATAAAGCACTTAGCACAATGCTGGCATAAAGCAAGCATTATATAAATATCAGATATGTTATTCATTCTCATCACCTAACTCAGGATGAACTTCAACTTAGTGTAGAAACCAATAAAATGATAGAATTTGAATTTGAAATAAAAAGAGTTTTCATAAATAGTCACAAATAAGGAATAAGAGTGGCAGAAAAGAGACATATAAATGAATTTTATAAAAGGTTAGGCTTTGGATAGTAAAGTAACTATTGAATTTGAAAAGATTAATGTGATTATCAAATGTGTACATATTGGGAGACAACTCACATTCCCTTATTTTATATTTGTTGTTGTCCAGTTATTTTAGTCATGTCTGACTCTGTTACCATTTTGATATTTTCTTGGCAGAGATACTGGAATGATTTGCCATTTCCTTCTCCAGCTCGTTTTAAAGATGAGGAAACTGAGGCAAATGAGGTTAAATGACTTTCCCAGGGTCACAAAGATAATAGGTGTCTGAGGATGGATTTGAACTCAAGTCTTCCTGACTCTAGACCATCTGCTTTATTCATTGTGCCACTTAGATGTCCTATTTTATATTACTTTTGGCTAAATTGCAAAAATATTATTGTTGTCTTCTAGGAAATCTCTACTTCCTCATTACTCACTCATTCCTTATTTCTTCATAACCAGTTTCAATCTTCATCATTCTATCCAAACCATTCTCTCAAAGGTCAACAATTCATTTGCCAAATGCAATCAAACATTCATTAAATTCGTGCCAAACAGATTTCAAAAATATTTTATTATAGTGAATTATGACTAGTGGAATGTGATGTATCTTTATATTAATGTTCCTGTTTACCTGGCATTTTGCAAATATTCTTATTTTATTTCACGTATACATATTTACTCACCCTACAGATTGAAGGCTCCTGAAGGAAAAGCACTTTGCTCTCTACATCTCATCCTCTATTATTCACACTCGATTAATACCTACTGCTTTGCACACAGTCAGTATTCAAAGGCTGAATTATGTTCATCTTAAAGACAAGATATCAGGGAAGCAAACTTGAAGGGGGGTGAAAGTAGTTAAAATGTTGACATGGAGTACAATTGGAAAGAAAGAAAGAAATGGAATACCAACAATAAAAGTATAGCAACCAGATGCTCTGCAATGCAAAGAAAGATAGCCTTAAACACAAAGACCTCAGGACAGCACTAAGCAAGGAACAACGCACTCCAACAGTTCAACAGTCTAAGAAAATTGAGTAAAATAACTAATTAAATCCGTTCATCCATGTAGATACTTCACAATAGCTCAATCAGTGCCAATCAGCTAAAAGGGATTAAACATTATCTACATGCTAGCAGGAAGTAGACCCCACAAAAAAAGGTCTTACCTTCAAGGAGCTTCCATCTTTATAATATATTCCCTTATAAGGGAAAATAGGATGTATAATGCAGTCTCTCCAAACTTTAGCAAAGAACTAAGTAGCATGAACTACTGGGACCAAGTTTAAAGGACAAAAAACCATAAACCTCACGAACTTGAGTGATAATTCTCTCCAAACTTGTCTAGGCTGCTCATTCAATTACAGAAAGGAAGTCCATCATCAGGCACATACTGAAATGGCTTTCTAGCTTCACAAAATCTGCCAGAACTTATTTCTCTGTCACACAGCCTTAAAAACTCAAATTCCTTTTAGGCCATGATGAAAGTCTAGTCATTCTAAACTAACCTTTACAGCAGTTCAAGTGCTTCCTTTGTACCTAGTGCTAATAATAAAGACTTGGAATCATCAGGGAAAAGTTAAATTATGTTCATTATGCTCTATCTGACACACTGTTGATGCTTCCCAAACATTCTTTAGGAAGATCTCCACTTAACAGGATACAGTTAGACATTGAAGTGATAAAGTATCATTTATCAGGAATTTTAACTATGTGGGATACCTCTTTCTCTAGCAGTGTTAGATAATTGACAAATTCTCTTTTAAAATAAATTTAGAAATTTGTAATGGGAAACTAGAACAATTTTCTTTTAATACAGTTTATCCAGTTTAGAATAGAATGTGCTTAACTTTGATTATGTAAAACTGGAAAGCTTCTGCACAGTTAATGCACCTTGGATAAGAAAGGAAGTGATCAGATAGGAAAGTTTCTTCTGCTTGAATTTCTTTAATAAGGATTTGATATCCACAATACATAAACAATTAACACTGTATTTGTATGTGTATTGTGTATTTACATACATATGACCACTAGCCCTTCCCAATAAGCAAGTGGTCAAAGAATATGAGCAAACAATTCTCCAAAGAATTACAAAGCATTAACAGCCACATTAAAAAAAAAAAAACAACAACACTATGTACCTGGCAGTGAGCTAAGTGGTTTTTACAAATATTATCCTATTTGACCTCCACAATAAACCTGCTTTGTAGTTGAGGAAACTGAGGGAGAGATTGAGTAAATTGACCAATGTCCCACAGCTAGTAAGTGTCTTGAGATCAAATATGAACTCAGGTTTTTGTGACTCCTCATCCACTACTCTATCCACTGGACCACCAGCTGCCTCTGCATGAGAAATACAAATCGAAAAACTCAGAGGTTTCACTTCACATCCTGCAAATTAACAAAGATAAAAAAGATGACATCAGTAATAAAAGAATTGTGGGAAGGCAAAACACATAGATGCATTGCTGGTGAAGGATCCATATAACCATTTTGGAAAGCAATTTGGAAGTAGGCATATAAACTGACTAAAATGTTCATTATTGACCCAAAGATTCCATTTCTGGGCTTATCGGACAAGGAGGTCATTGATAAGAAAAAGGAATCCATATATACCACAATATTTATAGCAGTACTTTTTGTAACAGGTAAGAATTAGAAGCAAAATCGATGCCCATTTGTTGGAGAATGGCTAAACAAATTGTGGTACATGAATATAATATAATATAATTCTTACCCTGTGGTGAATGCGATAAGTAGAGAGAAGCATGGAAAATTCTACATGAACTAAATCCCAATAAAGTAAAAATAGCCATGAAAATAAGATGCAAATGGCTACAACAATAAAAAGAACAACACATACCGGCAAAAAATCAAGTGAATTGGGGGCAGCTGGGTGGCTCAGTGGATTGAGAGCCAGGCCTAGAAATGGGAGGTCCTAGGTTCAAATCTGGCCTCAGACACTTCCTAGCTGTGTGACCCTGGGCAAGTCACTTGACCCCCATTGCCTAGCCCTTACCACTCTTCTGCCTTGGAGCCAATACACAGTATTGGCTCCAAGTAAGGGTTTAAAAAAAATCATGTGAATTATAAAATCAAAATTATAAAGAACAAACATGACTCAAAAAGGGATATAAGGAGTTA
The DNA here is from genome assembly GCF_027887165.1 of Monodelphis domestica. NCBI lineage: Eukaryota > Metazoa > Chordata > Mammalia > Didelphimorphia > Didelphidae > Monodelphis > Monodelphis domestica. The sequence goes on along the minus strand of NC_077229.1, from coordinate 520,585,970 downwards.
TTCCCAAACCCTTCTCTTTTCAGAGGACAGAGGTCTATCAGTATTGCATGTTGTACATACATATTTTCAAATGTTTTAATCTATTCATCAGTTGTACTGATTTTTTCTTTTCCTTTTGTAATTTGGTTCCGTTAAAAAAAAAATGTTACTTGTTATACCAGTAAAGGAGAAAGTTTTAGAGACTGGGTGCCCAAATTGCAACCTTCACCCACCCCCTAACCCCAGACAAGAGAGGGGGAAGTGCTCCCATTGGGCTGCTGGGCAGAGGGGCGCATGAAGTGAGAAATGTCCTCATACGGGCATGGAGAAGAGTTGGAGAGCAGCTCCCTCCAGCATACTCTGGCACAGGGTGATATAAAAAACAATAAAAACTTTTTTTTAAAATGTGCATTACTATTATGTCATTTCTTCGCGGTCCACAAAATACAATACTCCATCATTTTCTTTCATAGAAAGTAAAGCAACATTTCTAAGCGGTAAGATAAATCACAGCCCAGAATCCCATTCCTATGCTAAGCAATAGATACTTAGCCAAGGTTAACTGGCGAGGGCGTACTACTCTCACTCATGCAGGTTCTTTTTCAGTCATATATATTCATCAGTTGAAAATTAATCAATCCAGTTCTTCTAGTGATTCTTCCATTAACCTCCCTTTCTTCAAGCCCTGCCAAATTATCCATCACTACCAACTTAATAGTCAATACACTTATATCCTAATCTCTTCCTCTCTTTGGTACAAATGGTACCATGCTAATGGCAAAGTATTAGACAGGTTTAAGCATTTTGAAAGTCAGTCTGTTCGCCTTTTCTCTTACAGTTCTTATTTACTTACAGAACTTACAGTTATGAATGGATGTCTCATAGGGTCTCAAATTCAACAATTCAAAATACAACTTAATTATCTTTTCCCAAAACCCACTCCTATTCCTAACTTCTTTTCAACAAAGATATTTCTATGGGGTCACCTGAGATCATTCTCAGAATCATCCTTGCTTCTTCTTCTTTCTACCTTATCTGCCCTATCAAACCAGTTGCCAGATGTCTATTTCCTTCCATCTCATACCTCCCTCATACCTCCTTCCCTCCCTCAGGGGAACCCTACTTCATGCCCTCACATTTCTAACTTAGATTTTTGCAATAATTCCCAAGTGTGTTATTTGTGTAAAGTTTTTTTTTTCTCCATCTCTAATCTATCCTCCACATAGCTGCTAAAGTAATATCTCTCAAGCCCAGGTTTGACTATATCATTCCCCTACTCAAAAAGTTCCAGAGACACTTTATTACTTCTAGGATAAAATCTATTACTTTTGTTTGCAATTTAAAGTGCTTCATGATCTGGAACGACCTACTTTTCTAGGCTTATTGCCCCTTCAGACACTACAATCCAGTCCTACTGGCTTCCTTGATGCCTCCGGACATACTTCACATTGAATCTCTCCTGTCTACTCTTTATTAGAAACTCTCCCGTGCCTGGAATGCTTCTCCAAGTTGCCAGGATCTCTTCCTGGTTGCTCATGTCATGTCCTGTAGGAGGCTCTTCCCTGTATCATTAGCTGTTGGGTTCCCCACTCCCACTGATACTAATATGCAATATGTTTATATAAATATTGCATATATATATATACATTTACCAGCTCATCCCAATAAAACGTAAGCTCCTTGAGGGCAACGACTGTTTCGATGTTCTTTGTCCCTAGAACTTTGCACCTAGGCACAGTGCCTCTCACAGAATATGCACCTGAGTGTTCTATGACTAAATGACCTTTCCTCCTGTAATGAGAAGCTATCCAAGGTGTGCTCTAAAGTCTCTTCCAGGGAGGATCTGTGCCCCCGTGATCTTAAGCTCACCATAAAATTATGAACGTGTCAATCAATGTGGAATTTCAGACTGCTCAGACCTTCTTGTCACTTCACAGGCTACGAAGTATTTTTTCCTTTCATTCAGACACCTGAAAACTAACAGACATATGACTGCTACATAAATTGGTTTATTCTTCATTAACTATTTGCTTTGGATCAAATAAAACGCAACAAGGAAGTGGACAACAACTCCGCTGGGAGAAGAGCCATGTGTGACAAATTAAGAACTACTCGAAGATTTAAAAGCTAAGGGAAAGAATGGAGCTAACTGGAGGCAGCTGCCAGGATGTGGTTTCTGTGTTTATATTCCTCTCTTTCTCCCCCTTCAAAGCCCCTTGTGGATATTATAAAAGTAAAACTCAGAAAAGAGGGTCAATTCACTGTAACTTGGGATGCTTGAGAAAGAAATCACTTTCTCTGAAGTAGACAATTGCAATAGAACTTCAGTCAATAATAATAATAATAATATCTCTTTCCTAAATATAATAATACAGCAGAAAATTGCGGCTTTATCAGATATGGGCCATGATAAGCAAGGAAACTCTTGCAGCAGCAGCCATATGCCCAAGCCAAATGGGGACCTGAGGCTTACTTTTTGTTTTATGAATGGTAGATCGTGTTGCCAATTTGACCTTTCTCTGTCCCCCCCCCCCAAGCTAGCTTCAAAGACTCAATACAAAAATTTCCACATGGCATACTGCCAACACCTTTTCCTTTTTGGGTGCAAAAGCAGTTCTGGTCTGTTTATCCACAAATATTTCAGGAGGTTTTGAGTTTCAATTTTAACTTAGAATAGATGTTACACAGTATTTGGAACAACACAGAGAACGTATTGTTCTTAAAAGAACCTTCCCCCCCCCCCACCCTCCCTGACCCCTTTTCTGGCTCTTATTGTACACACTAGCAGGCTCTCTTGCTCGCTCGCTCTCTCTTTCCTTTTAAAATCTGGGGGAAGGGGAAGCAGGGATGGGGAGGGGGACCAGAGTGGAAAGGGAAGAGGGGGAAGGGGAAGCATGTCTAATATTCTCTACTTCTCCTGGCACTGAGCAAACCAGATCTCTAGAGGATGAAGTTTCATTCCTTTTTCAATCAAGCCTCTTTCCTTATGTAGTACCAGGTAAGGTCAGAGTCAGGGTGAGAAGGCTATCTATCAGAAACACGGATAGGAAAAAGAGACAACACAGAAGCATGGATGGACTTCATGTTCCAACTGAATGCTTGGGGGCCGCTCCGCCACCTCCTCCTTGAATTCCATATATTGAAACATGTGAATCACTTCATTTCTTGCTGTTTCAGAAACACGCACACACACGGCAGCATTGTAGTACAAAAGACCTTATCTGCAATACATTTTTTTACACTTTCTCACCTTTTACAGGCTTTCTCTAACATTATTAGCACTTTAAACTACTGGAAGGTACTGACTCTTTCCTAATCACATGACTTGGAAGCGCAGATAAGCTATAATAACTGGCCACAGAGCAGAGAAAAAGGAGAAACAAAAGGGCTTCACCATGACAGGCAAAAAGAAGCACATCCAAGAAAGACCGTTTTGAAAGTTACATGTAGAATTTGTTCTCTATTTGAGAAAAGAATATAATAGCCAAGTTCTCTGGCTCTCCTCTTTATGGAAATGCTCGTTTGATGTGATTTTCTCACGTTGAAAACGTTCAGAACTAAAGCTGACTTTGCTCCTAAAATAGTCTGAGCCTTCTCCTCGGAGCCCAAGTACACAAATGGCAACCTTGGCCCATTTATATTCCCTTCTTCTGCAATCTCTCCAGCAGAGGGCTAGCCACCAGGGGACCATGGATGTCTTTGGCCACACAGCACTTCAGGAATACCGTCTGTTGAGGTCTGAGGCACTGTAATGTGAACTACGTGAATGAAATCATGGCTCTAAGTAAGTCAAGGCAAAATCTGACCATCATTATTTCCTCCCTGTTTTGGAACCTCATGCTTTAGCTTCTAGACCCAACGTGCCTTTCCCCCATAACCAAGAAAATATATAGCCTAAACATCTACTCTCCTGTAAATACTGACTATACCATTCCAAAGCAGCCATAGATTCTAGCTTCTCTCTTCAATTAAAAAAGCAGAAGACTTTGCTGTCATTAGGAAACATGCTAAAATTTGTCTCCTATAAGGCTGATCTTCAGCTTTCCAAAAGGACATTGTGGCGGGCTATGAAACATTGTCTCCAGAGGGATCCTTGCTCCTTCTTTGATAAATCTGTATCTCCTAGTAAGCAAAGTGCCAGAGAACCTGCGTTTAAATCACTCTGACACTTAGTATCTATGTTGTCTTGAGCAAATCATGAAATCCCTCATCTGTAATGTGGAGGCTGGATTAAGTGACCTCCTTAGCTCCTCCTACTGTGAAATCTATGATTTTATTGCCCCAAGGAATGTTTGATTTTGCCTTAAACTCTTTAACTGTTCAAATGAACACATTTGGACCACATCTTATTGGTAGTAGATGCCCAATCTGTAAGAGAGCCACTTATATTTATTCTGAGACTTTTTGCCTGGAAGGGAAAAACAGAAGTTTCTTCTAGCCTTTGTTTCCAAAACAGAAAGCTACTGAGGATATGCTTTAACATGTTAAAATACTAAGAAAATAGTAGTCGTGACACTTTCACCAAAATCAAGTATGACACAAAAACAACCCATAAAATGATGAAAGAGAGGTCTCAAAAGGAAAACCCAAGCAAGATTCGACAACTACATATAATCACAGGGCTTTTCGAGTTTCTTTCCTTTTTTTAAACCATTATCATCTATTGTAGAACCAATACTAAGCACAGATTTTAAGACAGAGGAGAGGTAAGGGCTAGGTAATTGGGTTTAAATGACTTGGCCAAGGTCATAGGTCCAGGAAGTATCTGAAGCTAAATTTGAATTCAGGTATAGTTCTCTTGCCACTGTGCTGCCCCATAATGATAGTTTCTTTAGTTTTCTGGCACAAATATATGCAATCAACACTTGAGAAGAAAAAAAAGTCATTTAAGGAAACACTTTTTCTAATTCTAGTCAATTAGCTTCATAATACTAGCTTTTCAACATGCCAATATTTTGTTTTGTTTTCCTCTATGAAATCCAAGGAGTCGAGATAAGCACAAATGTATTCCTGAAGCTGAAAAAGACAAAACTCTCGCCTTGTGTTATGAAAAAGAAAGAGGATCCGGATGTTTTGTATCTGAATTTTGACATCTGCTCTGCCAAAAAGCCAAAAGCGCTCTGGTTCTCAGCAAAAGCATCCCCACTCTTACCAACGTTGTGAGTGGTGGGCAAGACAAGCAGCATCCATTCTGCCTGAAAGTGCTACTTCACTAAACGGTGCCGAAAGAACAGCCTGTGCGTGAGAAGTACCTGAAGCAAATTCCCTCTTTCTCCCATCCTCAAGAAATGGTGCAGCTAGAAGGCAGGCAGTGCTGGAGCACACGTCAGTGTTTCTTTAACACAGAGTAGCAAAGCACGATCACATTTCCCACTTTTTCTCTGTAGGGTGACAGCACATCATTGATGCTCACATTGAAGTACATGCCAAACATCTAATGAAGACAGATGTAAATTGAACTCAAAGTTTAAAACCAAATGACTAACTCAAGCCATGCTTACCATTCAACAAGCCTGCCTGTAACTGCTGGTTATTAGTGAAAAGCACCTCCCAACATGAAGGCTCTAACCAGCTCTCGTTTGGAGAACTGAGAACATCCAAGGGGCAACGATTGAGAGCAGAGTTTCCTGGAGCAGCCCAAAGGCGCCCAAATAATTTTAAATGTTCGCCTCCATTCACCATCAAAGTGAATTTTTCAAACCTGAATTTTCCCTTCTTGCAGGAATATATTGAAATATCAGAGTACATCTCAGCAGGACTCATGTGCCGAGCTAGAGTCCTACAGAAGAGGCCTTCATCTGAGTGTGGATCTGTGGCTATATTCTTTGATTTGTCGATCAATTTGTTTTCCGCAACAACATGGTCAAGTGATCAAAAGGATCAAAAATACTGGAGACAAAATGTTCTTTCTCGAACGTACTAGCTGTCGAATAACATTGATGTTGGGTCAGCCAGCTGCTCATTTTCCAAGGGGACAAAGTGCAATTTGGCTGAGATTAGGGGCAAGGGAACACGGAATAAGGGCTGTGCTTTACCTCCCTACTGTGAAAGACACAGTCAAAGCCTCAAAGCAGGGCCTCATTTTCCACCATGTGGCAGTTGAGTCAAGTAGTCCAAAAACATTTTATCCTTGAGCTTTAATGGCGCTAATGACCATCACAAGGATGGGTTATTTCTCAGGCTGTTTTGAAAGGGAATTTCCATATTAGCAAAAGCAGCTTTTCTGTTCAATTTGGGGAGACAGGAAGAGTGGTGATTTTGTTGTTTTTATTTATTGATTTTTTTTTTTTTACAAAACGACTACAATCAAGCAGTACCGTAGACATCCTTATCCTTTACACACTTGATCTTGAGCTGAATGTTCCTTCTTTCTGTAAGTATATTTTATTTTTATATTCTACTCCCTTTCATCTATCACTATAACTGTAAAAGAATAAAGAACCTTTTTAATAAAGGTTTTTAAATAACTGAAAGTGTATAGAAACAATAAAATAAATTAAAACTATGCAAGATTTCAGAAGAACCTTCATTAAACTTTTCACGAAACTCTGAATTTTATTCAACAAGTCATAAATTCAAAATCCTCTATTTGGGAACCAGAAAGCTAGTAAGGATATACTTTAACACATTATAATAATACTATCTAAAAATTGAATATTGAATATTCTAGAATTCAAAATCACCCAAAGAAAAAAATAAAAATTCAATGTCAATAATTTACTTTCATTTTACCAATGACTAAAAAGGATTAAAATTACTTATAAAACTAGTAATTAAAATTATCTTCCATGCCAACTATAACCTCTTTTGATCTATCTTTCTTAGTTATCATATTAGTGGCAGAAGTAGTAGCTTCAAATGAAAATGTGAAAAATAATTCCTAAGTGAAAGTGCTCAAACCACAGCAAGAGCAAATGCTGTGAGACTATCTCTGGATAGTCTCTCTGCAGAAAGCATCTTCTAATAGGCACTCAAAGCCCACAAACTAGCATCATTTAAATATTTTCTTCAAATTAATCAACATGTTCCCTCCCTCTGATTTCCTCCATACCATAAGATTCTCAAGCACAGAATACAAGTCTTCTGCAGTCTACCTCAGTCTTTCTCCCTCTACCAGGACAGTTTCCCCACTCCCCAACCACCAGCGTGCCCCTACCTATGATTAAAATTCCATGACTAAATCATGTCTCTTGAAAGGTTGTGATAACAAATCCAATTTATTATTTTCAAAAGGACAACACCAAAAGTGTCTGAATAAGTGAAAAATTATATTATCCTGTAATTTTATTCATCAACGAGATCACCTCCCATTTAAGAAGGAAAGAGAGACAACATTGCCCATTTAAATGAAGGGGAAAGGGGAGAAAAAAGATTTCCCACTTGTCCTTCAAAATATAACCTTGAGTTAAATTCCGTCCCATTATTTCCAATCTTAAAATAGACAGAAAGCAAAGTGTTCAAAGGAACACAAAGCATTATAGTGGACTCGCATTCTTTCAAAGAACCAGAGCAGTGACTTAAAGAGTCTTTCAGGTCACAGAGAAATTACAATTCTTTATGCATCTACAAAGAATTCAGAGTTTTCCATTTCTATTAACATTATTATAATATTCAAGAGTTTTCAGGCATATCATGAGAGGAGCATTTACGAAGTATTGAATATACTAGCTTCACTGAGTATACTTTTCTGGTGAGAATCTCAAGGGCTGCAGACAGCTTCGCATGCCAAATAAACATGTCCTCTAGTAATCCCAATACTTTATTTATATGTACTCTGCCTTAAAAAGCAAAAGAACAGTTCTCTTTATGGACTGTTAAGACTTTCATAAAATAATTAGACCGCAACCCTTTGTAGGGAAATTATTTTAGACTAATCTGTCTAAGTTTAAATTTTTCATGCATTCTTTGGATCCCAATGAACTCATCATATGCCTTTTATTTCCTGTTTTATGTTTTTTCTTCCCCTTTTGTAGAACAGAGTTAAAAAAACACCTAAACATTGAAATGAGTCCAAGCATACATTTCTACATGAAACTTAAGATCAAGAGAAAGAAAAAAAATCTAGACCCTCTCTCTGTATTATTCATACTTGTATTGCTCCACTACTAGGCATTATAGACGCCTTGGCCATTCTGTACTAGAAATTTAGATGCAGAGATGGTTCCAAAGACGGAACATTGGAAACTCCATAGAACAAGCGAAGAATTTTCTGGAAATGCCGCTTTCAATCTTGCTCTCACACTCTCATTCCCTCTGAGCATTGCGTGCCAAAAATATCTGGAGTTTTATAGAGATGCTTGTGATGATGCAATATACAGTCACAGGAGCACTCATCTATTTGTCCATTTCCAAAGATATTCTGTCTCAAAGCATTTCCATACTCAAAGAAGCATGAAAGCAGAGCAGTGACAGATACAAAAGCTTGCATGAAATGCCATATAAAACTCTACCTAGCATTTACCCAGTATTAGCTTCTTGCCAACTCAGTTTCATAACTCTAGGTTTTATGCCAGAAGCACCCACATAGCAACAGTGACATGAAAATCAAATAGATAATGCCAGGTTTTAAGGAAAACAACAAAATCTCCAATTTTTAATTGCCTTTTATGCAGATAAAATGGCTGCTCTTGGAAAATGCAGTCATCCTGGACTAAACTTTCTTCTAGTATATTCTCTACCTCTACTTAAAATGAACCAAGCAGAATATGATTTTGCACAATCCAAAGCACGATGGCATATATTTAATCTCCATCCATATCTTTACTGAGTTTAGCTTTTAAATTGAGTTTTATTTGGGGACTTATAAAAGGAAGCTAGAAGTACTTCAACGACTATTAAAATTTTCTTCAAAAATATGAAAATGTTCAATAAAATGAAATATTAAAGGAAAAATCTTTCTGTAAACACTTTGCCATTCCTAACTTCAGATAAATAGATTTCCACTTACGTATATTGTTCCTTTCATATATGACGTTAACCTTGCCTACTCTCTACAGGGTATGTATGTATGCTTCCTACAGCAGTCCTGGATGTGTTGCTAAAGTCCCATTCTTTCATTCGCTTTTAGTATTATAGATTTGGAAAAATAAGCTGGCTGGAGTCACAGTTTTTGTCTGAATCACATAATGAAACTAAGTAGTCTATTGGGCCTATTTCATTGACCTATTCTCATCACGTATTCATTAAAAGTAAGGAACAAATATAAGATTGCATTTTTGAATCAGATCTTTCAAAAGAAATAATAAAAAAATGAGCAAATAATTCTTCCATAGCTAACCATAGAACAAATTTGCTAACGATCCACAAAGTTGGAATGCCGTGGAAGAATGAAGCCATGATCAACAAACCAGAAAACTTTTCTACATTTATTTTTTTTTAATTCAGTCCCAAATGTGGTGATAGTAGTAATCATTATAAGAGTCACCGAAAAAGAAAAAAGAAGAGAAGTAATAGGAGATGGGCTGATTTATAAAAGGGTTTGAGGTTTTCATTATTAGGCAAAGCATTAAATTCAAACATCTAGATATTATTGGTTTTACTATATGCTAGATAATTCTCTTTTATAATCATGTGTATCACAACTTTCTCTAAAACAAGTAACACAACTTTTATTTCTTTTACTCATTTTCAATAATCTTTAGGAGCTAAAATTTGTTGATGAATATAATGACAAATTATTTCATTTGTTATGGTTGCTTGATCTTTAATGAAATGATACATCTTAGAATGTGATGAAGTATCAATAAAATATATGAAAAACATTTGTTTTTCTAAAATGAGAGCTGTCCTTTCAAGCTGATAATGATGGGAAAGCCTTATGTTTGTCAGAATGTGAATATGCTGCATATTCCAAAATAGGGTTTTTTTTTTAATTACCAGGTTAAAACAGTCATTTCCTCACTGAGTTCTACTTAAAAATCTAGAAATTGTCAAATATGATCCAATCATGATCCTACTCTGGATTTTGTGTGTGATTAGGGGGAAATGATATTATAATACAAGTAGTATATGAAATAGAAATATTGGACAATTAAATAGTGCATGTAATTTTAAAATTATTCATGAAATGGTGCATGTTTAAGTTTGCATACGTGCAAAAATTATAAAAGCAATGCAGATTGAAGGGATGTAACAAAAGGATGGAACCTTTTTCCATAGAAGCATAAATTCAGATACTTCTATCAATCATAATAATAATAATGTAGACACTTCTGGAATGAATTTCTAACAGAACAGAGATGATAAAAGGATAAATTTTATATGAAAATAATAACAAAATCTCAAAAAAAATTTAGAAGAATAAAGATTAAAGGGAAGAACCTTCTAGGATCACATGAATAAAAAAGTAAACTATATATTAAAAAAACCAAATAACATTTGCAAAGAGCTCATCTCTCTACAAAAACAATGTACTCCACTTAATTTTAATCATTGAACATCAACTAATTAATACAAAACTATGAAGATCATCCTCTATGATTTAAAACTACTCAAACTTGAATTTCTTCTACAGTGAAAAAATTAAAATATTAATACTGGATAACATTTGGAAATTATTATATTTTACTAACCTGCAATATAATTTTGAATCATCCTATTTGGTTTATTTTTGGTTTATAACTGCTTCTTTCTAAATTCATCACTCTAATAAAAGGAAAGTCTTAAATATTTTATAAATGCAATAAACCCAGATTTTCATTTCATTTTTTTCTTTTGAGATCATGCTAAAATCATTTTTTGTACTTTTGAGTTATTTTCAGTTCCCTAGTAAAGAAAAGATTGATGCTTTTAATCTCCTAATTTTCTTGACAATTGATGTCTATGGCTATAGACTAAATTAAATAATTCCAGTGAATTTATAGCTATTTAAACCTTTTTAAGCATAGGAAGAGATCAAATGCTCTATCAAAAATGAAAGACCCCCAAGCAGCAATCACTGAATTATCAAGTAAATTCAGACTAACACAATTAGTCTTAAAGGCATATGCTCTCCGGATTATAAAGGTTTGATTAAATCTCATTTTGGCACTAAGGAAGCCTAAAAACATAGCACTGCCACAAAGACTTTCTAAAAAGAAATGATTACCAAACAAACTCAATCATTACTTTGCCCTGAAAGCTATAAGATGCTCCAATTCCATAAGATTACCTGAAAAATTGATTGACTGTCTCATAAAACATAAGGATAATTAAACTGCCATGAAAATCACTCCACTATATAAATTTTGGGGGCAGTTTGTCTAACCTTTTGATCCCTAGAGAACTCACAGCCATCCTAGCACCTGTCTCTGCTCATCATCAAATAACCTTCATAAAATGATTAACATCAAGCTCTTGTACATTTAGTAATCTGCACATATATTACATATTCTTTATAATTTCTTCTCTATTTGCCACGAACAGGTCTTCACAATGGATCAATGCCCTGGGCTTGGGCTTCAGTTTTCTCCCCTACAGTTCTTTCTAGACCCAAGACTAAATGTGAACAAAATAAAAATAAAACTGATAATTACGCTTACATTTTTACCATGGAAGGGTTTTCTCTTTAAACTGAAGTAGTAGATCTTCAATTTTAAAGTATCTCAAACCCTGTGCGTATTAAGTACAATAAAATTCTGCCTGGCAGTTTATCTGGGATGGACAGCAGAGAGCTGTCCTTGGAAACAGAAAGATCTAGGTTCAAACTTCTGTTTGCTCCATTCTGAATGCTTAATTCCTTGGCAAGTCAGCTAACCTTTTAGTATGAAAGTCTCTAAGACTGTAAAGTTGCAAAACCGTTACTGATCTCTTTTGGTTAAAGGCATTTCATTATTGGGAGTTCCCTACTCCAATGAAAGAAAAAGCCTTGGGCCCCTGCTTGCCCTAAAAATATACAACGCTTCTTGTTATGACCACATAATCATTCTGCTTAAAACCTTGTGAGAAAACAATCTAATAGCATAATCAGTTTGATTAAAATGGCTAGAAGAACTTTCTTTTGTCAAAATAGGAAAATCAAGTGTTCAATCAACACAGAGACATCCATTAAGCCCTACTATGAGCTTGGCAGTTTGTTAGGTGATGGAGATAGAAAGTCAAAAATTAAACCATCCTTGTCTCCCGGGATATGTCAAGGTCTACACATTCTATCAGAATATTTTTCACACACATAATTTTAGTTCCAGTCTTTATTTTGAAGGTAACAGCCACTCAATTACCGAATATCTACACATACCCCTGCCTAGTATCTTCTGCCTATTAAGTTCAGTCTTATCAGTATTCTTTGGGGTTCTAATTATGTTGTTTATTCAAAAATTCAGAGAGAAATATCTAAAGAATAGCTAACGATGATCAAGTGATCATTTCCATTACATAGAACCCACCATTAGGGAATTTGACTTAAAGAATATGGTTGAATTAAACAAAAACTCAGTACATGGCCAAAAAGAATGTAAAAGAACGATGCGATTTATTGCTGTTTTCTTGCTATTCCTTTATCTAGTTTTTAATGTTTATTTTTAATAAAAACACATGAGATATTTGAGGTCCTCAGTTTATTCCTATAGTACAGCTCCTGAAAGAAAATACGTGTTGCCTTTTAATGTAAAAAGCATACAAAAGTGGCCAAATCATTTTTCCCAAGAACAATTCTCCTACTAGCCCTTTTCCCTTTTTGAAGTCCTCCAAATGACAAGGTAATCTCAGCGAGGAGTTTTCAGGGGCACCTAACTGGCTTGTCAGACTAAAGTGGCATGCTAACCATACTCATTGGGGAACCATTGAAGGCTCAGTTTTATCATTCTGATATACCCTCCAGGGTTTCAATCTTCTCCCTCAGAGCTCAATCATGCTCTGTGATGCTCTGTTCCTACATAAGGATGCGATGGAATTTGTATTTAAAAATATATTCAGAGGGGTGTCAGGCACCACTGATTGAGAAGGCATTCCGTGATGATCCCTATTTTCAGTTAAAATACGTCCTTACAGTTTGAGATTTAACACCCCTGCCTTTCAGTCAGGCAGTCATTTAGCTGGAGTCAATCAAGCGTATGATTAGAAATAATAACTCACAAGCAATGAATTCAAAAAGATTAGATCTTTGCTGAAACGCACAAGTATGGGATCCCATTATGCATCCTTTCCTCTCAGGTTTCTAAAGAAAATACCCAAAAGAAAAATACTCTTTGGACTCAAAAGGCTACACTTAGTTGAAATCTGACTAACCACTATTTGAGCCCATCATCAGAAACCTCACTTTCCTTGAAATGCAGTCAGCTTGAGTGCACTCTAGGGCGTTTCTTCTGGAAATTTTCCCCTAGTTATGCCACAAACTATAGGTTACACTAAACAGGTCAGAAAATGTACAAATTGTGTCATTAATACATCTTATGGCAAAAGACCAAAGCTGGCTAATGGCCATGATACAGAAAAGCCCCAGACAAATTAATCAATTTTTTATAAAGACTCAGACTGTTAGAGAGTCACGGACCTTAAGATTATCTTTTTCCAACCCTTTCACTTTACATATAAGGAAACTGAGGCCCAGACAATTAAGTAATTTTACTGTCAACATATTGTGAATACCAGAAGATAGTGATGGACAGAACTGAAATTTGAACTAAGGTCTTTTGATTTCATCTAGGGCATAAAGATATAAACAATTTATACTTCATTTGAAGAGCAAAATTGCTAAAAACAATTCATTTAGCGGTCTCGAATATCTGAATATTATATATCATGTTCCACCAAATAACTCTGATCAACTAAAAAAGATTTACTTAATAAATATCCTGCATAGCTGAAAGGACAAACAAGGGTAATTATCAATTTGGTAGTTGTCTTTGCCTAATATAAATATTAGCCTTTGTTATCTGTTATATGGCATGCATTATCATTTTACTATTTATAGTAAAGGCAAGGTAAGTACTAAAAATATCTGGCTTTGAAAAGCACCATTTGATTTTAGTTAGTTAACTATAATGTACTCATTATATTTTACATAGCCTAAATATTCAATTAGTCTATGTTGACTGAAAATACTCTCAATGAGAACCGGACCAGATGCTAGTAATATGCAAAGTTTAAATTGAACTCATTCCCTGCCCACATGGAATTCACATAATCTACTAAAGGAAGCAGGACACACTTTCAGATCCTTTAATATATAATAAATATATGATAACATTTAATAGATGTGCAAAACAAAGTACTATATAATATCTAATGGAAAAGGTCCTAAAAATATAAAAGGTGCAAGTCATTATTGTTTATCCTTTACTGCACAACCTACAAAATCCAACTCGAAAAAAAATTTTAATTGACTGAATCATGAAGGCACCGAAGCAGGAAAAAAATAACTCATATTTATTGGACATAAAAGCATAATATTTTGACTCAGATTTCAGATATAAATTTCAGATTCAGAAATAAATATAATGGCAACTCAGACTTTTCAGGAAGAAAAATAAAAGGATACGGTGTTTTTCTTTTTTTTAATTAATTTATTTAGTCAATTTATAACATTATTTCTTGGTTACAAGAATCATATTTTTTTCCCTCCCTCCTCTGCTCCCACTCTTTCCGTAGCTGACGTGTGATTTCACTGGGTATTAAATGTGTCCTTGATCAGAACCTATTTCCATGTTGTTGGTGTTTACATTAGGATGATCAGTTGGAGTCTACATCCCCAATCATATCCCCTCGACCCATGTATTCAAGCAATTGTTTTTCTTCGGTGTTTCTACTCCCACAGTGTTTCCTCTGAATGTGGATAGTGTTCTTTCTCTTAGATCCCTCCAGGTTGTTCAGGATCACTGCATTGCCACTAATGGAGAAGTCCATTACATTTGATTGTACCACAGTGTATCAGTTTCTGTGTACAATGTTCTCCTGGCTCTCCTCTATAAGGTGTTTTTCTAAGCAATCACAACTACCCTGCACCGACAGAATGGACCTTGACAATTTTCTCTAGATCCCAGGGCCCAAACCAGCTTATAGCTTTGCTTTTCAATGAGGTGGGAGGAGAGGAGAAGGAAAGAAGACCAAAGTAAAAAAAGAATTAGAGAGATGAGACAGAGTGGTTCACATTTGCTCAAAAGCAAAATTAAAGCCACTAGATGAATCAAAGCATCCATCATTTTCTCTCCCTCCAACCTCAAACACAGTTCCAAGAAATCTGCCAACCTGAACTTTTACTTGGGAGATAGACTGGAGTGAAAAGAAGCAAGATCATATCTAATATTTAAAAACTAACATCTGGGGAAATAGACATATTATTTGTAAAATATAACATAATTTAAAGATTTAAAAGGGGATAAAAATCATTGTTCAACAGTCCAAGAAAATCCAATATTCTTCTTAAATAGAAACAAATGAAGTAACCTAAGAAAGAATGGCTTAAGTCACAGGTTCTGTTTTAATAAGAAAAAAATTAAATCTTCCTGTGACAATTTGATAACAAAGCCTTGAGTTATTTCAGCCTTAAATAATGTTGGTAATAACTAACACGTTACTTTGAGTGTAAAATTCATTTTAAACATTCATTATATGAACTTGTGACATCCTCATGAATTGGCTTTCCCTTCCTTTCCAAACACTAATTGACAGCCCTTGAAAACAGTGATTCAGTTTCTACACATCATATGATTCACGAAGAACTATAACTATATTCTTCAGGCCAGTCGACTGACAAATCAAAAGATAAGACGTACTCCTCAACTTGAATCAACTGAAAGATGTCATAAAATACATTTGGCATAATCTTCTGAAATGTCAGGTTTGGAGATGACAATTTGGGTGCAGACTTTCTGACAGTTTTAGTACAACAAAGTTTAATAGTCCAAGGCAGAGGGTGGGGGAATAGTATGTTATTTTGGAAAGGATTGTGATATTCAGCAAGAGGAATTGAAATAAATATCACTCCAGTCAATGACAAGAGATATTATGAATTGGCTACCTATCAAGGGAATAGAAAAACAACTGAGAAAATACTCACTAAGAGTCACTGGATTGTGGTGAGCCTTATGATATTTCTATTTGGGAAAACTTGTTAGCCCAAAAGAGCACAGAAAGAGATACCAGAGATAAAATACCTTGAGATTGCAACTGGTTATTCAAAGTGAGATAATTACGTGGTGCAATGGATATTATCACTGGACCTAGAGTCAAGAAAGATATGAGTTCAAATCTAGCCTCAGATACTTGCTAACTCTGTGACCCTGGACAAGTAAAGTAACTTAGACTTGGTCTGCCTCATTTTCCTCATCTGTAAAATGGGGATAATAATAGCACCTATCTCCTAGGGCTGTTGTGAGGATCAAATGTGATAACATTTGTAAAGAATTTTATAAATCTCAAATAACTATAGAAATAGAAATGATGTTATTTTGTATCATAATGATTTTTTCGTAAAATTAATTGCCTTGAACAAATCAGTTAAAAACAGAAAAATAAAATTTAATCTATAGTATAGACAAGAAGGCTCCAAAGTTTTTTATCCCAAACCCCTATCAGTAAAAGCAATATTAAGCATGCCCTCTCAATCAAAATTACTCACGAAATACTTAAGAAATCATTAAGTATATTATAAAATTTAAATAAAAGTAGAAATTTTAGACACAAAGAAATATTTGCTTTCTTCATAATGCAAAACCTTTCATTGATAGTATCAAGAATGTTATTTAATATGCTCATTTTTAACCTTGATTTTTGTGATACAGTAGTTCAAATATCATGGTCTAAGTGAAATGTCTTAATGAATTAATTTATTTTTCAGTTATATATGGAAACAATTTTTATGACTGTTTTCAGACATTTTCGGGTTCAGATTTTCTCCCTCTCTCCCTGGAGGTGGTAAATAGTCTAATATGGGTTATACTATATGTGGTATACATATTTCCATATTGCTTATATCATGATAAAAGATATATATCACACATACAATAAAAATCTCATGAAGAAAATAAAGTGGAAAATGACATGCTTTGATCTGTGCTTGGACTCCCAACAATGGCTTCTTTGGCAATAGTGAAATTTCTTTTAATATATAGTTGTCCCAGCTGAAAAAAATAACTCAAAATGACACGTAGATCCAAATAGAAGCACGTTGGGGACTATGCTTACTATATAAGGACATTCATTGTTAAGATTATTCGCCAATTAAGGAAAAGTTTTTGTTGAAATATGATTCGTAAATTTCCACCATCAGAAAGTGCTGCTACATTTATGTCAAAAATCCAATGAATCTCTTTGTTGAGAAAAGTTTTAAAGAGGTTAGAAAATTCTATTCTCAAGTTTTTAAAATGTGCAAATGTGAGTGTTTTTAGAGGAGACACCCTTACATTAGTTTTAGCAACACAGAAAGGAGAGAATAAGAATCTAGGAGAAGAGGGTGAGTGATTGGCAATGAAGAGATCACTGGTGTCTTTGAAGATGGCAGTTTCAGTTGATTGAGGAGTCAAGTATGCTGAAGGAGGTTCAGAATCTGTAAAACTGTAGGAGCCATTGTACTCTCAATAGAAATGGGGACATTTAGAAGAAGAGCGGGCTTGGTGGGGAAGGATAATAATATGAAATTTTCAGAGCACACTGAAATTCACCCGTGCAGCTGCTTATCCCATGTGGCGCACTCTGTTCCACCGAAACCAAAAAGGTAAAGGAGGCTGGCTCTGCCCATGCCATAGACACGAGGTGATCTGAAGCGATATGTTGGATAAAGAGAGAAGTAGCAATCACCATGAGGGGTTGACATCTGGTTTAGAAGATGAAAGAAAGACTTGGAGCTTACGTAACTACTGGGAGGCCAGCTTTGAATGAGAGGCAGAAAGTATTGATATGAGATTTTGAGGAAATAGTAGAGTTCTTTTGGAGACAAGTTTTATAATTGGCTATTAAGGGTGGAGTTATCAACATAGAACAAAATTTCATGTTTCCATTTCTAGTGACACCTCAAATTTCCCAAATGTAAGAAATCCAAAAGAATACTGTCCAAAGGCACCTAAAATCTATAAGTCTATAGTTTAAGCCTCAAATTATTTCTCTAAAACAAGGCAAAAGTTACCTTATTCCTTGCAATTTTTCTATATCTCCAAAATCCAAAGTTATTACATTTGATATTCTTTATGAACAGGGGCACACAAATTCACCAGCAATTATGGAAAATATTAATACTTAGTTTATTAGAGATTTTGGCATTTTTTTTCCTTCCTTTTTCTCCAACAAATAGCATTCTTGGCATTCTTTGCCATTTCTTAATCATCTGGACAAATTTAACTTACTTTCACCATCAACTAAAGCAGTCTGTCAGAAATTATACTAATTCATATGCTAATATTTAACAAATAAACTAAATTATTTTTGTTAAACCTGTTTTATATTTATATAGCTAAGATTCTAATATCACAGAAAACTAAAATTCATTTCTAAAATGTTATTCCCTAAACCTGTATAAACAAATATATAATTCATACATAAGCCAATTAAAGAAAACACATTTAATTATAAATTATAGTTTTTCCCCATATAATTTGTATTTTCCCTAAGTTTTCTGTATAATATCTCATTCTTTCCCTAGTATTTCTAATTTTCTTATAGAAGTATCAAGGAATCCCTTTATTAGCAATGAAGATTTTTGTTAGCAAAAATACTGAGTATCCAAATGTGTTTGTAAATACTGGACAATCTCAAAGTGATTAAAACAAGATTGAATTAACGATCAGATGGACATATTAAGACATTTTAAAATGCTTAGTTTTATACTTAACTCTATAGAGACTACTTGAAAAAAATTAGCTAAAAATACAGAACTAAATTGACTGGGTTACTAGTCTTTGAACTAGCATTGTGAGGTATTTGACTAGTTAGTCAGGTAGATCTAATTGGTTTCCTATGGCATAAAAATACAAGTTATACAACTCTCTGTAAAAAAGGAATTTGCATCCAAATATATTTATGTAATCTACTATATTTAGAATAACACAGACAGCTGGGTTTTCTTGGGCTCATAACTCTCTGAGAGGCCAGGAAAGGCTTATAGAATCAACCATGTTCAGCACCTAAAAGCATTGATTACCCAATCATTCATTTGCTTTAAAAATGGGGAGGGGAGCTAGGGAAAAGACAGGGGTTGGAAGAAGGCAATTAATCCAAAGAACCACAAAATATAACTCATTTACTTATTTCCTCCTTTAGCTTCACTACTACCTGAATGTATGTGTATATAACCCAAACTATCCAGGAGAAAAATAGAAATAGCCAACAACAACAAAAGCTAGGAAAATGGACCCTACAATAGCCATTTCAGCAAGTTGGTGTCTGGAACACACACATGTACATGCCTTGAAAACACCAACTCACTCAATTCCTTGTCACATCTCTCCTTGTAAGAAATATAAAAGGTGGGTACGAATTTAGAATCAGAAACTTCATAGGTGATCTAGTCCAATCCCTTCCTGAAGAGGGAGGACTCTACAGCACTATCCATGTGGCAAGAATATATTCTCCCACTTATGAGAGGCAGCCAATTGCACTTCTAAATATTTTTGATTGTTAGGACCTTTCTTCCTTTTCTTCATATCAATTCAATTTAGCTCATCTCAACAGACATTAAATAAGAGGTTTCTGTCTTTAAGAGGTTACATACCAGTAACACAAAATAAAATGTAAATGGATACATAATATAAAACACACACAAAATAAATGCAAAGCAAAAATAGAGAGTATACGAAAGAGAGTATTGTGAAATATATAGGGACTAGTAGCTTAGAAAAAGATGTGAAGGTCCTTATGTGCCAGAGACAGGGGAAACTCACCCCTGTGTTTTAAGAATATCAGTATGACAGCTGTCTATAGGATGGACCAGAAAAGGGTCACAAGAACCCAATGGGCTTGACTGTAGTCTAGCTTGTGAAGATGACTGAAAAATATAAAATTAGTGGGAGGCTTCAGGTAGAACAAGTGGGCCACACTAGAGACCACTAGAGGCCACACATAAAGAGGTCTCACTGAGGTCCATTGCTGATGAAATACTATTTCCCTGATAGCTTTTTTAAATTAGGGAGTGGAGAAGGAAGACAAGACATAAAGGGTGGTTACTTCAGGTTCCAAATAAGAGTTAAGGAGACAGGGAAACCAATTAGGAGAATATTGTCCAGGAAAGAACTGATGAAGGCTTGAACTAAGGTGGTGGCCATGTGAGTAAAAAGAAAAGGACAGATATAAGCAATGTTATGGAGGTAGAACTGACAGAATTTGACAACTGACTGGGTCTGGAGGGTAATGAAGAGTGAAGAATAGAGGATTAGATTAAATCTGCCAAACACCATGAAGGTCTCCCCTCTGTTCAGTCAAAACCATGCTCCTCCTATATGGACAACTCTAGCATATTGGGGCAGGTTTTGAGAGTGGGGATGCATTCAATGGAAAAAAATATGAAAAACATACCACATGTTGCTCTTGACACCCAATAAACATGCCCTAATTTCTCTAGACAGTACTGACTTAAAGATTGTAAATTTTGAGTTGCATACATAAAAACATGATGTATGCTAACAAGTGTGAAAACGAAGGGCAATTCTTACTTTAGGAAACACGTCTTAAGTAGTCTATAATATAAATTTGTAAAATAACTCATTTTCCAAAACTCTTACATTATAAAATTTAAAATGGTATTATTCCCAAAACACACCGAAGCACACACATACATACACAAAATCAACTTTGATTTGGAAGCAATGGTTGCCAATTCTTTTGCATGTTAGGCATTGCAACTGTAGAAACAATGCAGGGTCCTTTGCTGCATGCAAATCTATTTCCAAAGTTAATTAGGCAAGAAAGCAAGCAAGCAATAAATATTTCTTGGGTACCATATGGTGCTAAGTACTTTGGGTGACACAAAAACACATATTTATGGGATCTTCTTCTTGCTTGGGTGTGAAGGATTCCTTAACTCTTTACTTAAACTCTCTGAATTTCAGACCACTTAGAATTCTGTATTTCAGTGTTACAAATTTCCAAATATAGAATTCTTTAAGGTTTGGTGCTTATGTTTAAAACTATTTACTTTCCTACTGTGTAAGTCTGAAGTTGAGTATATCTAAATAGATAGAAAATGGGGAATGTCATTAAAAGGTGTTTTTTAAGTCATAAATAAGTTTTTAAAAATAGCATCCCAACAGCAGATTCAAATTTAATTTAATTTAATCTGACTACTCTCCAATGAAGATGCCAAGGAACGGGGGAAGGAGGGAAGAAGAATGAAGGAAAAATAGAGAAAACATGAAATATGTATTGAAAAAACAAGGGTTAACTGTATTACTTATGACATTGGCAGTGGACTGAACTAAAATAATTTCCATTTCATCAATTGAGCAGTTGCTAATGAAATTCAATTTTTTTATTTCATTAAAACTTCCTTCAGAATTCCCTATATGAAGTTTTGTAAAATTCCAGAGCCTGTTCAGCAGCCTCCAAATATGCTAAGAAAAGTCTCTCTCCTACTTGCCCAACTGCTGCTTTAGGAAGAAGGTTAAATCAATTCCAAGAAATCTATGGCTAAGCACTCTCTCTTTCCCTCCCTCCTCCTCTCAGTCTTGGTCTCAGTCTCTTTTTAGTTATTTTCTCTCTCCTTTCCTAATCATTAATGATAATTTATAGCTTCAGGGCATTTGTAAATTTAACAGTCCATCAAAGCATCTTGAGAGTACACCAGGCCTAAGTGCTCATTAAGTAACAATAGTCATAACTTTTCATAAAGTGCTCCATTGAATGACTGCGTGGGCAGATATCTGGAGAAAGACAACCTCTACAATAATGGAGAATTCATACGTTAGCCATACTGCTTTCAGAAACATAAAAAGAATGCTTGGCACCTGCCAAAAACAAACTTTGGGCAACACTATAAAAAGACTTCTTTCCCCATAGAGGCAGGAATTAAACCTGTGACTTCGATGTCAGGACCAACTTTCAGATGAGGAAACTCCCTTTACCAAGTTGATGGCATCTTCTCGGCAACTCATACAAGAGCTACCCCCATGGACGGAATCCCAGAGATCCATGCACTTGAATGGAGAAAAATTTACATCTTGATTTTGGATACTCTCAAAGAAATTTAGCATTTCCTCAATTATATATATATATATATATATATATATATATATATATATATATTTAAAAACCAAAATATTCTAAGAAGGGGTCCTTTAGGCTTTACCAGACTGCCAGATGGATCCCTAGTACACACGTACGTACACACACACACATACACACACACACACACTCATGGGCACACAAAGTTAAAATCTCGTACCTTAGAGAGTTGCTGTAATACTGAGAGATTTGCCAAGGGTCACAAAGTCAGTGTGTAACAGAGGTATAACTTGTACCCAACATTCTATGGTCAGCTTTTTCTCTTTTCCTTATTGTTCTGAGGATTTGCTAATTTTTTCAATTCTTATAAAGGCAATGAAGAAGTTCTTTTTTGTTGTTTCATCTTAAGTGGTTCTTTTTGTTTATTTCTACCAAATGTATGTGAAGTCTGTGATGGCAGGAGCTTCATCGTATCTAAACTTGAGATCTCTTCTGGAACAATAGCACACTGCATATATCAAGTGCTTAATAAATGCTTATGAACTGAAATTCCTAAAGAACATTAGTGAAATAAAATAAAAAATAATTCTGAATTTTTCTAAGAAAAGGAATGTGAGATTCCCCGAATCCTAAAATTAATTGTCTTTTACTCCACAGACCAATGAGCAGACGGAAGGAAATCACTTCATCCACACAAAATGGATTTTGCAATTTGCCATCTTGCAATAACAAGTGACATGGTCATAGCATCTAGATTTTCCTAACAGCCACAATCTTCTGTATTCACTACCACTTCAATGAACAAGAGCCCATCAGCAATCAGTATTACGATGAAATGGAATAGTAGGATGCAAGTGCGGGGTGAATAATGCCCACTAACTAGAAATGATTTCTCAAAAGAAGGAGAAAGAGTTCATATGCCCAGTGCAACAAAAACGCACTTTCATCTCCCCCTTTAAAATGAAAAATTGTTTCAACTGACACAAAAAGCAGATGACTTTTCCAACAGTACTACTTAAGTACTTGAAGTATACTATGAAGCTTACTTAAAAGGAAATGATGAGGTTAATTCCAAGTATATTACACGTTACTGTACGTTAGTTGACAGACTAAGGCTCTCTGGGAATGTGTGATGGCGTTACAATGTGGATTCACTTTGTAATTACTTGTTCTTCCCTACTTTTTGAATACAAGTTCTCAGAAGTTTACCCCTAGTGCTCTGTGACCCATATGAAAACACAGCAGGCAACTTTGATAGACTGGTGACTAAAAACATTCTGGCAAACTTTGTGGAGAAAATATAAAAATAAATATCTCTAGGAACAAGATTTTTCACTTAAAAAATCTAATGATAACAGGGATTTTCCCTCATAGAGCACCCATTTGAAGCAATAATTTAGTTTGATACTATATTCTGAATATACAATTAGTTGCCAAATCTTCCTATGTTATTAACAATTAATTTCAGAAGGTGTGTACCAGGTTGATTTTAATGTGTCAGCAACATTTTTTATCCTGATTGAGTAGACTTAATAGGTATCCATACAGGGGGCAGCTGGGTAGCTCAGTGGATTGAGAGCCAGGTCTAGAGAGGGGAGGTCCTAGGTTCAAATTTGACCTCAGACACTTCCCAGCTGTGTGACCCTGGGCAAGTCACTTGACCCTCATTGCCTAGCCCTTACTGCTCTTCTGCTTTGGAACCAATACACAGTACTGACTCCAAGATAGAAGGTAAGGGTTTAAATATATATATATATATATATATATATATATATATATATATGTATATATACATATATATATACATATATATACATATATGTATGTATGGATATATCCATACATTGAGAATCTGCGATTTTTATCCGTGGAATGCCAATGCAGATCAAAACT
Organism: Monodelphis domestica; assembly: GCF_027887165.1. Lineage (NCBI taxonomy): Eukaryota > Metazoa > Chordata > Mammalia > Didelphimorphia > Didelphidae > Monodelphis > Monodelphis domestica. Next base: position 520,562,036 of record NC_077229.1, on the reverse strand, counting down.
GACCTGGGGCTCAGAGAGGGTCTGTGATATTACTGTGGTCAAAAAGCTATTAAGCATCAGAGGCAGAATTTCCTCTTTCCAAGTCAACAAACACTATAGCTAAAGCTTCATGTTGCTTCTCAATATATCACACAGACCCTGATAAAATAAAAATTTGAAACTTCATAAGAATGAAGAAAATCTCATCATATAATGTATTATATAAGTAGATAGATTAGAAATCCAGTATTTGAACTCATCCAACTCATTGATTTGTTTTTTTGGCAGAGTCCTGGTAAAATGTCATTAAGTGTGACAACTGAGATGCTCGATATATACGCCTCCCACCTCACCCACCCCCAGAAATGATGTCACATCACCAGAGATGCTCTATTGTTGAAAAAGGTCCCTGTAGTTGAGTCAAAGCATTCAGATTCATATCAGAGTAGGGTTGCATCATTACTACACGCCTATAATTTCATATTATCTATATGTATGTATACATGCACATATCTGCATATGTATCAACCATTCTCATAACACATCCCTCAGTCATACTACTAGTATAAGTTATCATGTATTAATTGGTGAAAAGATTTTTTATGTTAAAAGAGGGTATATAAAAAGGTAGGAAGCTCCTAAACTAAATGATCTTCTAAATCAATAAGCCTATGATTTTATCTAATTAACCATCATTCACATGGACTATCACCATGTCCTAAATTTGACTTAAAAGCCAATTTTCCCTGAAATGCAAACATCTCTAAGATAGACTGAGCTCATGGGAAGAGAAATTCGTCACATGAGAATACACATACCTAAATACTAATACCAATGAATACGTAAACATGAACTAAAATTGAAATAATTTAAGAACTTAAAAGTCTAATGCCAATTCAATCCTATCACAACTCCTTTTTTTGTTTCCCAGGCTTGTAATATCATTGGTGTAGGGAATTTCCAAGGAGGTAACCTTTAGCCTTAAAGAGTTTCCTGGGGCACGGAGATCAAGGGACTTACCCTGGGTAATCCAGCTAATATGTGTAAGCAGAACTTTAACCCAGACCTTTGTGATTATAACATCAGAGCTCTCGATTATACACTGATATCTCAGTTCCTATTCATATTAAATGTAAATTTCCATTTTACTTCATAACCAATGTTCTATGGTAGCAAGGGGAAAACAAAAGATTTGGCTCCTACCAGTATTTCATTCATGTGAGCATACAATTTCACAATATAAAATCATTCTAAATCGCTATAACACTTTAAACCCAATTGCAAAATTAAAAATTTCACCTTTTGCTATTTACTCTACAGTACTTAGATTCTTCATTCTCTTCTGCAAATGTCAATTCAAATAATGTAGAAAGTTCATATCTTTAACTTCAGCATAATCTTTTTTATTTTAATGGAATTCAAAGTAATTATAAGTATTTTTTCCCTAGACTAGAAGTACCATAGATTAAACTTACGCCCTCGTTTGTCCTTAATGATATATAAAAAAGCTTGGCTAAGGACTCAATGCAGGCCAATGTTTGTAAAAGAGAAAAATAATCAACAAGTTCATGATCCTAGATCTTATTTATAACTCTACCGGTGAAGGCTGGTTATTTGTTTGCCTGAATAAAACTATGTCTTAACTACAAGCATTATTATACAAAGTGTGACCTGAGTCTAGATCTGTTTAAGAGGCACAATCTTGGGGAAGTCAACTATATTTTCATCTGCAGGTGGAAGCTAATAGTCTCAGGGAAAGTGAAAGGCATCACTGTAGGAAAGAGATGTGAAAACCATAATCTTACTTGATAATAAATTTGCAGGTTCATCTTTGTCACAGACATTAACTCTTTAGGTTCTTAATTCCACATCTTGCTGTTAGCCCTGATATGCCCCTAATTGGCACCATGCAAACAAGCACAAATCTAAAAGACACGAACTTAAAGGTGCAGTTTTGTAGTATTCTTCAAGCTATGGTTGAGATTTTAATTTTTAACTTTAGCAAAATATGTTTTTCACACTTCTGTGGCAACTGTAGCTCATGAAAGACTGGGCAAAAGGAATTAAAAGCAATTAGATTTGGGTTTCCTCCTCGGAAACTAATTACCTTTCTCTCCGCTTCTAGCATATCGATGTTTTTATACATGACTTTGATGCCTCCTTATTTTAAAACAGGGCTGAGATGCCATTACGGTTTATGTTTTATAGCACCATCATCAATGAAGCCAGAAGGATTTGTGTTACTTCATTAAATGTAATGAAGTTGCTTTGATTATGAGAAATCTTCTTTGTCCTCCTTCTCTGTCTTTTTATTGCATCATAATCTTTGTGTGGTTTCCTTTCTTTTTCTTGTATCAGTTTGTTTTCTTTGGTGGAATTAATATTAGAAATGTTAATGATGCAGGGTTATGAAAGTACCCAGATGAATTGATTTGCGTTCTCAACTCTCTTCTTCCCGTTGAATAGGGATGAAGCATTCATTTTCTCGGCACAGAAATAATAATAAAAGTTATTAGCTACTTTATCACCTGAAGAATTACCACAGAGGGACCGTTTAGAATGTAAATGCCCATATTCATTCTACTTTCTTTCTCAGAGGTAATGAAAGCAGAAGTTTAGCTAAATAGTGAGTGGTCAATTTCAAAAATACACACTCACACACACACAAATCTAGATACTGGATCATTTAAGACTAGAATCAATATAGTAGCAATTAAAGACCATCTAACCAGAGTTTTGTGTTATAAGGCACCAATTCTTAGATATGAATATGTGTGTGTGTGTGTGTTAAAGGCAATGTTTCATTACTTAAGTCATTTGTTTTATATTACAATTAATTTTCATCTTAATTACTACAATGTTGCTTACACAAACTATAGTGTTTTCACTACAGGAGAGAGATTCTTATTCATTAACGCTATTTATGAAATAGATTTATTTTCAGTATTATTACAAGGAATACTTTGTCTTAAAATAATTATCAGTACTCAATGAGAAAAAAGAAACAATGTACCATGACTAATTAGGTCATATCTACAACATCAGATATCATTTAGAAATGAATTGCTTTCTTTAGAAGCATCCTTAATAGAACTCTAATTTTGTTTCCTTCTCCAATTAATAGCAGAGTGAACTCTACCCACAATCCCTTACTTTTGGAACTGGTTAGCAGACATAATGCTTAAGAAACAATCCAAATATATATTAAAAATAATCCAAAACATCATTTCCCCTAAAACAAACTTTTATGAACAGATTTCCTGTATTCTCTTCCTTCTATGCCTCATTATTCTGGAAAAATCCTGATGTTCATATGTACCACTACTCTACTGGATATCATTTCTGTCCTCCCTGTTTCCTACTTAAATTTTAAATTATGTACTTATGGTCAGGGAGAACATCTCGCATACATAATTTGCAGACTCCCACATCATCTTGTACCTATTCGACTGCGATGTGGAAGAGTATAATAAAAGACAGTGTAATACAACAGAAAGAATCAAAATATCTGGGTTTAAATCAAACTCTGTGGTCTGTAGGAATGTGGACAAGTTACCTTCCCTCTTTCAGTCTCAGGCTCATCATCTTTAAAATAAGAGGGTTATGCTGTTGTTGTTCAGTCATTTTAGTCATGTCTCAATGATCCCAATTGGGATTTTCTTGGCCAAGATATTAAAATGGTTTGTCATTTCCATCTCCAGCTCATTTTATAGATGAGGAAACTGAGGCAAACGAGGTTAAGTGACTTGCCCATGGTCACACTGCTAATAAGTACCTGAAGCCAAATTTAAACAAAGCCTGGTGCTCTATGCTAGGTGACCTCTAAATTTCCTTCCATCTCAGGAATGCCTGTTTCTAAAACTTTATATATCAAGATTGTGGGGAAGGCATAATTAAGATGAAAATAACTACTATACAAGCAGACTCTCCATATTTAGGTACCCATGGAAGTATGCGGGTGCTCCAATATAGTTCCTTTTTTTGTGAGGGAGCTCTGCAAATGTTGATTTGTATGTTGCAACCTAAAATGACTAATGTTTAAAATGGCCCCACTCATCAGCAAATACAAAGCACTATACACAAATTTACTTGATGTTCTTTTCAGCAAAGATAAAAAATGGAAAAAAGACATTAATCTCAGATTCCAGTAGGAAAGTATTTCCAATCACTTCATGTAATTTATTCTAAAATCAAATATTTTTACTAAAATTCATCAGGATAATAAAATATATAACTAAAATCATTTTGCATTCAAATAACTAAAAATAATTTTCATAAACTATGTTATATAACAGATAACGTAATAAGAAGAAAAATGTGAAACAATATTTAAAGGGATATATTTGCAATTTGGAATAATTTTTTCTCACACTAAAAGCAATTGGTTTAACTTCATATAACCATGCTCACACTGAATTTACCATACCACATTAAAGAGCCTTATATTATTATCCATTATTCCATAAGAAATGAAAAACAATTAAACAATAACAAGCATTATTATATGCCTACTGTGTCATCTGTAGTGTTTAGAACAACTCAATACCTTCTTCAGAGCAAAAGTTTGGCATAATGTTGAGGAATAATCATGTGAGAAATATACTAGAGTCATCTACATGGTGAATATATTTTTAAAAAAAACATTTTCTTAAATGAAAGTATGCTATTTAATGCAAGGAGTGTAACTTTCATTTTTACCATGTCTAAGATAAAAATTTGACCACTGATAAAAATGTGTCATCTTAAAAGTACATAAAAGCTTTATTTGAGAAAGCTTTTATTGAAAGCCTTTATAAAAACAGCAAATCCACCCACTTAATTTCTCACACCTCACAAAATTAGTAGAATGATGATATTCATCTCTTTTGATTAGATATAATGAATTTCTCCTTTCTTTCTCTCCTATGTCTGTTTTCCAACTGGTACATAACAAAGATGCTTTAGGTTTATTTCACTGAATTCTCATAATGGTTCAAATCATAATTGATGCTTCCTCTAACTTTGCCTGTTCTTAAACAAAGCAGGTGTTTCCCCCATTCCATAAAGGAGTCTCTACGCTGTTATTACAGTGAGACATATAGAGCTACACCTGCCACTAATGTAGTCCTGAGACTTCAGAGAAATTGAGCAAGGGAAAAAGTCTTGAACCAGCAGGAGGGAGAACACAGTTCCAGGTGGTGGTACTACAGCAGGAAATTCAACTATTCTACAAAATTAATCCTTATTTTTTTCTCTTGCTCCATTTTCTGTTGCTTTTCCCCTTCTCTCCATTATTCTTGTCCTCTCTGCTCTTATTTCTCCTTTTCTTTATTTCCCATTTATCTTTCTCCTATTCCTCATGAATTTCTCTTGTTCTATTTCCTCTTCTTTCTCTTTTTCCTCAATCCAACACTAATGAACAATACATAATTCTGCTTTTAAAAAACTTACACTTCTTCCTCTCTCCTGTTTTAAATTCTATTCTCTCACCCTTAAATGCTCTTTACTTCTCCTGGATATTCTTATGTTCAGTTTCCTTTTCCTTTCGTCTATCTTTCCATCACTGATCTTCACGTTCATTTTCTTTCCTTTCCTTCCTTTCTGTTCTCCTTAAGCTACTTTATTCCTCATCTCCTTTTCTTCATCACCACAGTTAAGCATATGACATTTGCACATATAGTTCAGTGGAAAGCACACTTGCAAGAAGAATGTTCAAATCCAAGTCCTAGCCTTGGTTCTGCCTCCTAAAAGCCATGTGATCTTGAGAAGTCATTTTATCTCTATGGGCCTCAGTTTATTCATCTGTTAAAACTAGGGGCCTGATCTCTCTCTCCTGACTCAAATATTCCACGTGTTCCATACAATTTCAAGGAAAATCCCGAGGTACATAATGCTTTAAAAAAATTCTGCACAATTTTGATCAAGTCCTACAAAGGTAAAATATGACTTCAATATTTCCAACCTGCTTATTGGTCTTAAACAAAAAGCATGATAGGGACATTTAGTTCTATATTATATATTATAATATATTATCTAGCTACCTCTGATCATAGATTTCTTGGGGAAAGGTACCTTAGATGCGATCTAGTTCAAATCTCTCATTTTACAAATGGGAAAATGAGACCCAGAAGGATGCAAGTTACATTCTATCCCCTCATCCCACCACCATAGGCAAATGTAAGCTTCTTGCAGGGGCAAAAGCAATTTTTTTTTGTTTTTTGTATCCCTAGCACTTAAAACAGTGACTTGCACATATTAAGCATTTTGCAAGTGCTTGTTAGACTGGATTAGCTAGTCGGAGGTCACACTGGTAACAAATTGAAAAGCTCTGATTCCCAATTCATCACTCCTTCAATTACACTAGACTCATTCTCAAATGTTACAAAAATCTGTAAAAGTGCCCAGTTCAATTCTAGTTACTATATCTAGCTGCCTATATCAGAGATGCTGATTTCTCCTGCGTTCCTAACTCCTTCACATTGAAAAATAAGAAAGGGAAGAAAAACCTTTTGCTGAGACTTCACAAGAAAGCCTGTTGCTTCTGGAATGAATCTCAGTTAGTATGCAAGTGTTTCTTCTTCTGTTGCCTTGGACTACTTAACCCCCATCGCCTGTGACAACTCAAACTGCCTCACTGCACTTTTGCATCATATTATTTCCGCTTTTCTAACTTTTCCACTTCTGAGCACCATCAATTATGCAGTAAAATAACAGAGACCTGGCAAGACCATGTGATATAAAGGCCGATTATGAGTCTAAATAATTAAAACACCTGCATGCATGTTCTTTTTACTAATGATATGAGGCCTGTGCAATTTTGTTCACTAGTTTTGAAGGTTAAAATTTGGGGGCATACGCATAAGAAGTTCATCGGTGGAATTTCCTATTAATTTCTCTTGGAGACATATATAATAAAATAAATTTAATACTTTAAAAAACAATCATATGTTTAACTTTAAGGAATCATTAGGACGTGATAACTTGATAGGTGTCCTTATTTCTAGGCTACTTAAAATAACTGAATTAGCACTGCAAATCATAAAGGTTATTATATAATTTTGGATACAGGGGAAAGATTACCATATAAGGATTTCAAGCAAAAGAACAGTCCATTTTTATTTCAAAGTATTTTCCCTAAAATTTAACAATATTATTCCCCAAAGAAGCTTTTGACAAAGGCTGGCATTTCAAGTCCTGACAACAATTTCTAAATTAACTTTGGCCTCAAAAACATTTCTAGATATTATCGATTTGTATATTTCTGCTTTTAATTCAACTCTAGTACCCAAACCAGAATCTATCAAAAACGGTTAAATGTGACTCAGATGGAATCTTGTGTCCTAGTCCTATGACATGAACAGCAGATCACAAACTTTTTTAAATGACTAGGGCTCTTCCCGTGTTAAGCACATATAATGGCTGAGTCGGCGTTCCTGAACTATAAAACTGAGCTTTTATAGTTTTTCTTGAAATGCCCAGATAATTGAGGTTAAGATGTATTTGAACCCCAAAACTCAAAAAATGCCTTCATCCACAGTTCCCTAAAGGATGACTTAGGTAGGCTTCACATGCCTAACACAGCAACAATACAGGGTTAATCCTTCGGATTTATACAGAATTGAGTAGTAATAGGAATGTTTAGAAATCAAAACTCATCCCTCAAAACATACATACGTGCATACATACATAAATGGACTCTAAGGGAATAGCATGAAATTGAAGCATTCATTTCAACTCCTGATAACAGGCTCCCTTTATCGAGAAGTATTCCAAATTTAATCTCTGCTCTACATAAGAACTAATATTATATCTCTAAAAGTAAGTCTATGAAACTCAAGGAGCAGGGAAAAAAGTCTGTGGTTTCCAAAGAAGGTTTCCAATTTAGTCATGTAAAATTAAAGGGGAGCAATGCTTCTTAAAATAACAATTTGATTTAATCACATCCATATGATTTAGCAAACTGATATGGCCAAAGCCAATAAATAATCATAGTTATTTTCTGATGTGATTTCATTATTTGCTTTGAGCCAACTAGTTATAATTGAGGATTTTTTTCACATTAGATGGATGGATCATTCTTGACTGGGAAAATACATTTTGTGCTTCAGCTACTGTGTGAATATTTCAAACAAGTTCTGTCATGTAATAGGTTCTTGCTTTTTCAATGTCAATCTATTGACTGGGTGAGGAGAGTTTATATCTCCATATAGTTCAGCAGAGCACACTAATATCTCTATATGCGGCTCCACTGATGTACAGCCCATTAATTTCTATCCACTCCAGCCCATTATTTTTCAGCATATAATACTTTGTTCTCTCTGTCTGTCTCCCTGTATTTCTCTTCCTGTGGGGGGGGGGGGGGGAAGAGGCAGAGAGAGAGGGGGAGGGAAGGAGGGAAGGAGGGAAGGAGGAAAGGAGGGAGGGAGGGAGGGAGGGAGAAAGAGACAGAGACAGAGACAGAGACAGAGACAGAGAGACAGAGAGAGAGAGAGAGAGAGAGAGAGAGAGAGAGAGAGAGAGAGAGAGAGAGAGAGAGAGAGAGAGAGAGAATCCCAGTGTTTTTATTTTGTGCTGACATAACCAAGAAGAAATCTCTAAATCTCTGCAGAGCAAACCTTTTAAGGCAAATATTTTGTGCCTTCCTGTATTGATGGCCATTTAAGAGAAATAGTACTTACAAGAGGTGTTGAGCTTTAAGTAACAGACAACCTTATAATAAGAAGCTTTGATACACTTGGGGCAACATTCAGTTGTAAAATGTATCAAAGTCTCTAAATACATTCAGTTCCATACAAACTGAAAAGTAAGCTCCCCAAGTAAAAAGGAGTTACTTTAGCTAAAGGAGTCTTAGGGAGCCAACGGTCTGCACAATCATTTTAGTAAACGAAGATTGTAAGAAAACAAATGTGGTCTATAACATTTGATCACAGCATTAAAAGGATCAGTCGAAACTTTAAATGACTTCCATCTATTAACCACTCTTCCTTTTCATGGGATTAAGAATAATCTAATTATTTTTTTAAATGCCTCCCCTTTAATCTACAATACTGTTCATATACTTCATTAAGTTTCTAATCTTGGTTTTTTATCTAATGCTGAGGAATTAGCAAAGCAGTTCTAACTAATATTAAGAGTAATATTGCCATCCAGTACAAAAAAAAAATATCATCCCAACACAAGTAGATACCATCTCTTAAGGAGAAAAAACTAAAGTCCATGAGGCTTGACCTCAATTTTTACCCCTCTGCATGTGCAAGAGAATTCACCAGTCTCTAAGATCACCAGCAGTAATTAATATTTTATTAGGCCCAAAGCACAAAGTATGTTCAAATTCAATACAAGAAAATGCTTTTTCTCATCCTTCACAGATAAATAAAATGACACAACCAGAAACAATAGAAAATGATGGCAACTTTCAAGAAAATGACATAAGTTCGTTGGGATTCTAGGTCATTTATTAAATAATCTTTTATGTTCATTTAAAAAACTCATTTTGAAACTATAGTTATTGATCAGCTTACTTTATGATTCCCGATCTCCATGATCATTTTAAGAATGACATCATGCCATTTATTGTCCCCTGAAACTTTGAATGCCTCTTTATTCAGTTTTCCCTACAAGTTCACCATCATGTCTAGTAATAAGTTGGGGACTTTGGAACAAAAGTTCTCCCATGAGAAAATTGTGAAGGGTAAATTTCACAAAAAATTTGCTGAATTAGAAAATCAAGAATCAGCAGCAAAGATAGCCACACAATAATAATTATGGAGTTTATGAGATTTTTAAAAAATCACACAAAGCAATAATCTAAAAGCCATAACAGAAAAGCACGACATTATTCAGCATTTTTAAATATGTGAGAGCAAAGCAAAAGGCAGATTTTAAACCTTTTGGCTTTATAAGAATTTGCTACTACAAATCTTTCTAAAGCTTGCTTCTCTTTTGTTTATTTTATTTTAACCATGCCAATAATGACCACTACAAATATTTAAATGCTGAACTAGCAAAGATTTTTATCCCTAAATTGTGTGTGGGCAGCTTAAATATCTTTTATAATGCCAACTATAGTAAATGAGTTCATTATTGGCTGCTTTCTTTCTGTTAACCCATAACCAGAGACATTTTTTTAAAGTAAAATTTTTTAAAATCCCAGAAGTCCCTGTAGACTGAAATTATGGCTATCAACTCACCACCCCCTACCTCTCCAAATGCAATCTTTGGTTAAAGTAGTCCTTTCAATCTATGATATTCAGAATGACAAGAGGAGTCCTGTGACTCCATGCTGCTTCCAGCAACTGTCAAGAAAATCACAAACCTAACTTTCAGTTCATGGGAGAATGCTAACATGAGATGAACAAATCTTGAGGATGGAGGAAACGTTATTATAGTTCAGAGTCAAATATATACAAATGACTGAAACTGTGACAAGTTCTCCTTTTTAACTTTAGGGTATCGAATCCAACAAATTTGGATGAAGAAACACATTTAACTTCATATTAAAAATATTCATGATAGGAAGAAAATATAAAATTCTTGTATCTCTCATAAAAAACTGAGTTAACAATATAGAAACAGATGCACAAACTAACGTACCAAGAACTTCAATCCCAATATAGCTTTCTTTTTTAAAACAACTTTTTTAAAACAAACAATTGCTTTGTAGAACTTGTTTTCGCCAATGGACAAAGTAGATCTTATCAAAGATCAGAGAAGCTCCATGCAAGTAGTTTGTACAGAGTTCTGCACTGGTGACTAATAAGAATCCAGCTTCCATTCCTAAATGAATTTTCTATACATTCTTCTAAGCATTTTTACAGTAAATTAATTATTTTTTTGTTCACCTTTTACCCTCTTCTGTTTTCTACCACAAAACCATAACACCATGAGGCTTTAATAAAGATTCTTTAAGCGATTTATCCTTTCTAAAATAATGTTGCTTTGAATAAAAGGGGGAAAGATTCCCTTGGTCTGATGAAGGGCTACATCAGCATGTATTTAGTATAAGCTCAGGAGTGTGAAAAGTACCTGCTTTCAAGACAAACTGTGTCAAGGTCAAAAAAGTAGTAAACTTATAATTATATCAGAACCCTTCTTCATTCTTCCAGAACTTGAAGTCCTGTATGTTACTTTACTTTATTAAGACCTAAAGGGGAAATTCTTAGAAAGAATATAAAAAACAAACGAATCTGATTTTTCCATTTTAAGGGAAAAACATAGGAAAACAGCCAGACATCTCGGTCTGGAAAAGGGTAATGAAATATAATCAATGAATGAGCTAATTGTCTCAAAATATTACAGTTCTAGGGACAAATGATTGCCTTTTCATTAAACAGGTATTTTTTGCAAGCCAAATGAGAACGCTTTGAATGCAAGGTCATTCAAAATGAGCCCCAGGGATCAAACTTTTACTTCTTCCTAAACAGAAACTTAAGAGAAAAGGAGCCATTTTAAGAATTTTGTTTTGCAACATTTTATGAGCTTTTGATTTATCAGCCTGGTACATACTCCTATTTATGTTGCAATATTTTTGTTTGCAGATGCTTTAGAAACATTGTATTCTTGTGTTATGGCTATAGGAAAAGATTTGCCTTTTCTTTGTTCATAGACACCTTGCAACAATTCTAAAACTGATCTCACCAAAATAGATTGGTGTTAGTAATGACAAACCTAAGTAATCAACAACAATCGGGGTAATTTATGTGTCATTATCATTCATTTATCAGACACCATGGTTTTTCTGAGGCCAAACTTTTTATTTGAATCAATTCTATTACTTACGATATAGTGTTGCATTTAATTTTTTAGCTATTTTAATTTAGACAGATACAGACTATATAGTAGGAACCAAAGCACCTGCCTATGCATCTGCTCTGTGCATTTTTAATTAGAACCACAAATATTAACCTTAATCTAAAAAGGCACAAATGGATTTTTCTGTCAAGTAATCCAAGAATTTAAAAGTTAATGCTGTCCATCCAGGGAATAGCTGGTGTTCCTTAATATTTCTACCTGATCTCCAACAACTGGGCAACCAAAAAACTGACTGGACTAAAATAAAGTCAACAATGTTGCCTCCCCACTTTGGTGTTCAACAGGATAAGATTTCTTAATTAAGAATATAAAACATTCTGGTGTTCTGGATTATATTAAAAACAAAATTAAAATTAGACAGAAATAGAGGTGATTTGGAACATTTCATATTACCTCTTCCTTTGTTGCTGTTGTTTTCTATTTTTTTAAGTTGTCAATTTTTTTTCCCCTTTGGAACACATACTGCCTTGATCAAAAGCAAAATAATACAAATTTTCTTGTAACCAATATTTGCTCAGAGAGAATTTTCTCCCCTGATCACTATTTTATGAGTAAGAGAAAGTAAATCCATTAAATAAACATTTTTCAAGCACCTACTATGTGTCAGAGAATGTCTGAAAATAAAGGAGATATTCTGAAGGGGGAATGGTTTTCTTTGATTGTGTTATTCTCTCAGGGGCCCACATTACCTTAAAGTAACAGCTCAGAAAATATCAGAATATGATCAGCAACCAAAGTAAAAGGAAGGGAAGGAGAAGGAAAGGAAAGCAAAAAAGAAAAACATTTTTGTCTTCTGGAGTGACAAGAAAAGGAGGAAAAAATGCATTTCAGGTATGTAAAGTATTAGGGAAAGCTATCTAATAAAGTGGAAAAAGTCACATAAGTTTGTTTATGGTGAAGCTGTATCAATGTATGAAACCTGGATTCAAATCTTGTCTTTCTTCTTTCTTAGCTTAGTGACCCAGGACAAATCATTTACTTTCTCTAAGCCTGTTTCTTCATCTGTGAGTTTTAGATTCAATGAATTCTAAGGTCTCTTCTAGCTCTGAACTTAAAATCCTAACTAACAGTGGATGTAGCTAAATTATCTGCCTTCTTATTTTAGTTAAATTGGCTAACCCTAACCTGCTAAACAAAGGAGCTGGACTTTCTGGTGCCCAAAGTCCTTTGCAGATCTCCAAGAATTTCTTACTGAGACTCTGGAAATAAGCATAAATGATCATATCCGATGTTATCTATTTTTAAATGTCTTTTCTACTCCTTAACTAGTAAATTCATTGACTTTGGTTTTCATCCACCATTCTTAGGTGAACCACTTTTTAAGATGAATTCGGTTTGCTTCACTTTTTGTTGGAGAATATGGGGTGGGGGGCAAACCTGTGATCTCATTAGTATAGCAAACTTTCAGGAGGTGACAAATCTCTAACAATGCAAACCTCCAAGCCTTCAAAAATGCAATGGTGTAGAATAGGCACACTGAAAGGTTAAGTGTCTAGTCACAGAGCCAGCGTGGGTCAAAAGCAGGTCCTGGACCCCCACCCTTTAAACGCTGAGGCTTGGTTCTAAGTAATTGGGGGAAATTACCAGGAGCATTTCTACAATGTTTGACTTCCTGATAATGACTAAGAGCCCTAAACACAAGTGCAAGGCTGCTGAACTAGCCAGGAACCTTCGACGTCAAATGCAGTTCAGCAAATGCGGTGGGATTCTGCAGCCCTTCACGAGCACCTCTCCCAAAGCTCTCTCTATGAATGAATGAACGTAGTGACCTCTAAATGACAGAGCACGGTCCTCTCCTATTCGGTTCTGCTTATGTTAACCACAAGGCTGGGTGACCTTCCGAGGAGCAATTCCAAGGGTCACAGATTGAAATCCAGTCATCTGTGGGAGGATGGGTAAACTGGGCTTTGATTAGCTGTGAAGTGATGGAAACACACACCTCCCTCTTCTGCCTTCCCCCTCTCTTCTGCCAGGTCCCTTTCCAGTCCCCCTTGGCCCCATAAATGCTCTGCTTCACTGATCTGTTGTTCTTGGAACACTATCTGCCCGTGCACAGAACCCTAACCATCTGGGCCGCTGAAGGGTCCTCAATCCCCAGTCCTGAATGGTAATTGTCTCAGAGAGCACCCTTACAGGCATTTCAAGCATCAGAGCTTATTAAAATCCTGAAGGGCAGTAATCCCTGAATGCCACTAAAAGATCTCCAGCTGCTACCGTTTATGAAGTGGGTTTGACAAGAGAGAAAAAAGAAGGGAAAAGAGGGCGGGAAGAGAGAAGAATTTAGAAAAGGGCAAGTTATCCAAACAGAGCCCCCATCAAAAAAGAGTCATGTTTTATCAGCTTAAGCTTTCCTGCCTCCTTTCCCAAAGGTATTCCCCACCCCCCAACTCTCATTAATTCTTCCTTTTAGCTGTCTGCAAAAAAGGGGGTGGGGGAATTATCAGCACATGACTACGGAAAGTCCACAATTGGATGAAAACGAGGAAGCCTGACCAAATGAATTAGCTAGAACCGGAACTAAATTAGTAGCTCTGAAAATTCTGTGTGGAAAATGTTAGTGGAAAAGAATATGAAAATGGTCCCCTCTTCTTCCTCGTTCTTTTCAAAAGGTCTTTTCATCTCATTAGGTTAAGCTGATTAATAAAAATTCAGCAGTTTGCCTATGGATCCTTTAGAAGTGGAGATGCAAAGTTGAAAGATGCAGGCGGAAGGTTTTTGTGTTGAAGACAATGAGGAGGATGACTTTTTAAATCCTTAGTTGTCCTCCTCCATTAGAGATCAATAGACACCTTGGCTCTAATTTCTCAAACACTGCATTGCTACTCTGTTTTAATATACTTTAACCTTCAGCTCTTACAATTTTTTTCTTTTTTTCTTTTGACTGTTTTAAACTTATTTTAAATAAGAAAGGGAAGATTTTAGTTCATTTTATTATTCTATAGACGTTTTATTGGAAAGAAATTCTGGAATACTTGGACAATTAAGGGTAACAGACTTGAGAAAGCAAAATTTGCCTGAAGAAATTTTACATAAAAGTATGGAATTTAACAATATGTCTATAAATTAAAATGAATCTGAATGTATTATTTCCTTAAAGAAAATATAGTAATTTTTTTTAGCAAAACCCTCTACTGTTAAATACCCAAAACCTTTAATAATTCTGAATAGGTAAGAGCTATACAGCTATGAAATTTTCCCACTATTTAAAAAGTTTCTTTTTATAGGTTAAATTTCTTTTTTCTTCTTATGTAACACCACAAAGATCTGTTCCAACTCTTTTGATCCTCAACCTAATCTTTTTGGTCATGAAATGTTTCATCATAAAATTTCATTTTATGTTCATTTCAAAACAATTTTTAAAAATTGTTAGAAATATTTCCTTTTCTTATATTCATATCACAAATACTTCTTGCTAATGTCTATGAAATAAATAAAAAAGATAGAGGCTTTTTATTTGTTATTTTTAAAAGTTGAAATTATAAATGTGTTAACACAGAATATTTATATTAATACCACTCTAATATGTGAGCTAAAGACAAAGTACTTATGCACAGAGAAAAAATTATCATTTTGCTATGGTCTTGTTACCTAAATAGTGTTTTGTTTTTGTCTGGATGACACAGGAAGCCTAGGCTGCAGTTCCAATTTTACTATTAATTGGTGGTTGTGAACTTGAGTAAGTCTTTAATCAACACTCTGGGGCTGAAATCTGGAAAATGAAAGTGTTGAGCAAGAAGGTTGCATTGCAGCAATATTATACTTTAATTCTATTTATGGGTGATCAGTCAAACACTGTAATAGAGAAAAGCAATGAATTCTGGTTAATTTTAAATTTACTATGAACAATGATTATTTGTTAAGTAAGATTCTGTCTTAACTTGGGTAAGGCTCTGTCAACCAGAAAGTAGTACTAACTGAAACTAAATCCCTTTTTATGAAATTTAAAATGTGCAAAATTAAAAGATACTTTTAAAATTCAAAAAGCATTTTAATTTATACATGGTGTTTATGGTTTTTCTAAAGATAGAATATTATTTATTGGACATAAAAATGTTATCCTAGAATGTAAAACTGTAAACAGGTTCCCTAGTTAATGATATTGCAAATTATTCTTTTCTACTTTGGATTTTAGCCTATAGTAGTTCATTATATTAACACTGATTACTGGTATGTAGTAACATCTCAGATAAATATTAATGAGCAATACAAAAACTAATTTCAGATGCTATTCCGTGCATAGTTGATATTCTAGTTTAAAAAATTTCATAATATATAATCTCATAAACTTCAAATAAATTTAACTGATTAAAATCTTTCATAAAGTAGCCTTTATTGTAGCTATAATAGCTCTCTCTTGCTAGAGACAATATGATCCTTAATAATAATAGCTCACTGAATTTAGGAGTTAAAGTTATAGGGATCTATAGATACATAGAAGTACTAAAAAATCCTTGTAAAATTGATTATCCAGTAAGGGTACATATAACATGTCCTACCCATGTAATACAGTGAAAAATTATGTCTTAACCATGCCAGTGTTCCTGAGGGTATCTTCAAAGTATAAAAGGTGAGCACAATATGAAATATTAAATACTTCTATGTATCCAATTTTCAGAATATTACTAAATGTATATATGTGTTTAAGTTTGTAGACACAGATGGAATACAACCATAATAAAGTGACTAAATAAGTCCATCATCTATCAGGGGAACATGAAATTCAGAGTCTCAGAACATTCTATATAATAAATATTATATTTAACCACTGCTATCTAACAAGAGTATAGCTCATTATTTATTATAGTAGCATGGTATATATTATTGCCTAGCACAGTATTTATCAAGAAAATACGTTTTAAATCCTACCTTCATTATGTTTCTTGACAGAAAAAAACCTATAATTTGAAGAATATAAATTATCCTATAATAAAAGGAAGTAAATTTTAGGAACAAGCTACCTTTAAATATGTTTTCAACAGCTGAAAACAAAAGAAAGCACTAGTCTAAAAAATAAGTTTGTCTAAAATCTAAACTTGGGGCACTAAATTTGATCAGCTGTCTATCAGATAACACTAAAAAAATTAAGCATATACCCCAAAAGTGAGTAAGTATGAAACATTGATTAATAAACACATGTTTGACTTTGTTGCTGTTTTCTGATCAGTCAACTTAAAACAACAAGCTGAGTGAGAAAGGCCTAACATCTAGTCTCCATAAGTTAACGGGCTAGTCACATTGCCACAGGAAATGAGTTGAATCTGTTCCAATCAAACCAGAAACATAATTAAGATAATATGGATCAGTCTGGAGGTCTATAAATAAGGGAAAGTTTTCTTTTCCTCTTTAACAAGTCTACCAAATGCGTGGCAAATACAATAGCAGGTGGGTTAGTCTGTGTAACTAAAAATTATCTCTGTGTATATTAAGACAGTTTATATGAAATCACATACATTCCTGAATTATTTAATATACTCACTTGGTTGAATCATTCATTCTAATATAACAGGTTTCTTTGCTCTTCAGTTCTCTTTTGGTAATTATAACCTTAATTGATACATTTCAAATTCTTAATCAACTGTTGACACTTTTTATGTACAATTATTTTGGTTAATTTCATAGAAAGAATAGGATAAAATACACTAAGTGATTTATTAAAGAATTTTATTTCTGTGACTTCTTAGGCTACATATATTTACATATTATATTTTTAAGTTTTCCCAATTTTCTAAATCGATACTACTTTTTTCTATTTTTACAGAAAGATAAAGAAGACAAAATTAAATTAAAATAAATTATTTTTATTATGTAATATTCATATAATGGTAATAATGTTGAGTGGTGAAAAAATGTTTCTTCTCAAATCATGTTCACATATTTTATTTTAAGGAAACATCCTTAAATTATTTTGGGGAAAAAATCATTTCATAGGCAGACATGAGAAAATTTCAAATTTAGTAAAACTATATGTATCACTCCATTTACTTTTTAAGTTTTGAGATTTTAATCTCATTGAATAATATTTCTATGAAATAAAATTATGCAAGGCAATGAAAATGATGAGAACATGCTGTAAATCATTTTGCTGATTAAATACATTTTCCCAGATATAAATGGTAGCTATATTTAGTGTTATAATCTATTGCAGATTTACTTATAACCTGCTTTTCAAAATGTTTGTCTCTTTTTGGGATAGATGGTGTATCTGGACATGGGATATCATTGGTAGAGAATTTCCTAGTGTGGAATGTATTTCCACTGATGAAGAACTACAGATTTTCGCTCATTTAATCTTAGGTTCCCAGGGGATTGAAAGTGATGTATTCATGATCCTACTGCTAATGTGTTTTAGAAATACAAGCTAAACATATATTTTCTAGACTGGTCCTTATATCCACCATGACTCATTAGCTCTTTACAAACAGTACATCAGTTTTTTATTTACATATATTTCAGTTTCTATGCACAGATTCAAACCTCATGCCCAGAAAAGATGCAATAATGATTAAGGAAACCAGGAGTTCCAAGACTGGTCCTAATGGGTAAGTGGCATCCTGTGCTACAGATTTCTTCTCATCCAGTTATTCTGATTATAAAATCCAAATGTGCATCTGTGAGAATATTTTGAAAAAATTATGCTAAAAATTATACCCTAGAGTAAATTTGACTAAGTTCCATGATTATCTAGAAACCATTAAAAGTTAAATATGACTTTAATTCAATTGTACCATTTTATAGATTACAGAAATAGGTACTAAGGAAAATAAGGGAAAACAATTTTAAGGAGGAGGAAGAATAGGAGATGAGTCTTTTTAAAAATAATATTTTATTTTTTCCTCTATTACATATAAAAATATTTTTACATTCATTTTTAATGTTTTGAGTTCCAAATCCTCTCCTTTACTCTGACCTTCCCTTCCTGCCATCCCCACCTCCCTGAGATGGTAAACAATCTGATATATATATTTACATGTGCAATCATATAAAAGAGTTTTCCATAATATTAATTTTGTGAATGAGATCTTAAATGAAGGAAGAAAGAAGAGAGAGGAAGGGGAAAGGAAGAAAGAAAAAGGAAAAGGAAGAAAACAACAAAGATAATGAAGAAGAGGAAGATTAAGAAGACAACAAAGAAGATGACAGATGGCAAAAAAGAAAAAGAGGAAGAAGACGACAATGAAGAAGATGATGAGGAAGAAGAGAACCATACTGCAAAGAAGAAGACAACTATGAAAAAAAGGAAAATAGTCCTAGCAGGGCAAAGTCAAGACAGCAGTTTAGTAGCAGTGAAAGCTGAAATGTCTGACAATCCTTCCAAACCAATCTTTAAAGTGCGTCAAAATGATAGGAATCAAAAACTAATAGCAAGATGGAGTGAGGGGGCTCTCTGAACACAAGCCACCAACAGAGAAGACAAAATCATCAGCTCTTAAAATTCCCAGTGGACAGACAAAAAAAGGCTGGGAACATGAGCAAAAAGCAAAAGAAACATTTAACTCTCGAAAATTTCTGTGGGGACAAAGAGCAAAGCACAGAACCAATAAGCGATGGTGAAATCCAAGCAATTGTATGCAAAACTTCAAAGAATTAGTATCAAGCTCTGAAAGAACTCAAAAATAAATTCAAAAATCAAATAAGATACGTTGAAGAAAATGGGAAGAAAATGGGGGAAAGAAATGAAAGTAATACAAAAGAAAAATAGCTTAAAAATCAAAATTGATCAACTAGAACAAGAGGTAAAAAAAATCCAATGAAGAAAAGAGTACCACAAAAAGTAAAATGCATCCAATGGAAAAGGAGATTCAAAAGGTCATGAAAGAAATTCAGTTTTTAAAAATTAGAATTGGGCAAATAGAAGTTATTGAGTTCATAAGATATCAAGTAACAATAAAACAAAATGAAAAAAAATTAAAAATAGAAGAAAAGAAATATGAGACATCCCATTGAAAAACACAAGTGACGTGGAAAATAGGTCCAGGAGATGCAATTTAAGAATAATTGGACTACCTAAAAGTCACAACCAAAAAAATAACCCTAGATATCATATTAAAAGAAATTCATCAAGAAAACTGTACTGATATTATTGAACAAGAGGATAAAATAGAAATGGAAAGAATCCACAGATTACCTCCTGCAATAAATCCCCAAATGACAACTCCCAGGAATATTATAACCAAGTTCAAGAGCTCCCAGGCCAAGGAGAAAACACTGCAAGCAGCAAGAAACAATTGAAATATCATGGAGCCCCAGTCAGGATTATACAGGATCTGTCAGTTTCCACATTGAAGGACTAGAAGACTGGGAATGTGATATTCTGGAAGGGAGCTGGGTTTTCAACCATGAATCACCTACCCATCAAAATGAATTATATTATTTCAGGGGAAAGTATGGCCATTTAATGAAACAGAAGATTTTCAAGCATTGCTGAAGAAAAGACCAGGCTTAACAGAAAATATGATGTCCTAATGCAAAATTCAAGAGAACCATATAAATGAAACTAAGAAAGAAAAAATTTAAGGGCTTCATTAAGGTCAAATTATTTATATTCCTATTTGGAAAGATATTATCTATAACTCTTAAAAATTATCATTATCATAGTAGTTAGAAGATATATACATATATAGAGCATATGGTAGCAAGCTGTTTAGGATATGTGAAAAAAACTAAACGTGAAAGAGAGGATTTTACTAAGAGAAATAGGAAGAGAGAAGTAAAAAGGAGTAAATTATATCACATAAAGAGGCATGTGGGAATACTATTATGGTGGAGGGGAGGATGAGTGTGATGAAGGATAATATTTAGACCTTCCTTTCATTGGAATTGGCTCAAAGAGGGAAGAACAGTCAGATTCATTAGGGTATAGAATCCTATTGAGAAATAGAAGGTAAATAGGGAAGGGGGTGGTGGGGAGGGGAACAATATAAAGGAAGGAGGAATTGGGGGAGGATAATTTAAAGACCCTACAGAGATGTAGGAGAGGAATTAGAAGGGTGGTGGTAGGAAAGGGAGTAATATAAGGGAGGGTGAGTGGGCAATGACTAAAAGCAAAACAATGTATAGAGGGAAAGAGGGAAAGGAGAAAGGGCATTATTTAAAGAGGAAATCAAGATGGAGGGGAATACACAGATGGTATCATAACTGTGAATGTAAATTGGACAAACTCACCCATAAAATGGAAGCAGATAGCAGAAGAGATTAAAAACCAGAATCCTACCATATGTTGTTTACAAGAAACACATTTGAAGCAGGTAGACACACACAGAATAAAGGTAAGAGGCTGGAGCAGAATCTGTTGGGATTCAACCAAGACAAAAAAAAAGTAGGAATAGCAATCATGATCTCAGACAAAGTTAAAGCAAAAATAGAGCTGATTAAAAGAGATAAGGAAGATAATTACATCTTGATAAAAAGTAGAATAGAAAATGAAAAAAAGTCAGTATTTAACATATATGCACCAAATGGTATAGCATCCAGATTTTTAAAGGAGAAAATAAAGGAGCTTGAGAAGAAAATAGATAGTACAACTATACTAGTGGAGGACCTCAACCTTCCCTAATCAGAACTAGATAAATCTAACCAAAAAAATAAATAAGAAGTAATAGAATTCAGTGAGATTTTGGATAAGTTGGATCTCTGGAGAAAATTAAATAGGGATAAAAAGGACTATACCTTCTTTTCAGCAGCACATGGTACATATACAAAGATTGACCATATATACTAGGGCCATGTTGGCAAACCTATGGCATGCATGCCAGAGGGGCCTGCTCCCTACCCTCTCTCCATAGGCACCTCAGGACATTTTTCACATGACCTCCCCTCTGCCCAGCAGCCCAATCTGGGTACTTCCTCCCTCCCCTCTCTGGGGTAAGGCAGGAGGCTCACATGCAGCATGGGGGTTGCAGTTTGGGCACACAGTCTCTAAAAGTTTTGCCATCACCATACTAGGGCATAAAAACTTGACAATCAAATACAGAAAAGCAGAAAAAATAAATGCAATATTTTTAAATATTAATATAATAAAAATTATAATCAATAATGTTTCATAGAAAGAAATTAAAATTAATTGGAAACTAAATAATTCTTCAAAATTGGTGGATCAAAGAACAAAACATAGAAATAATCACTGATTTCATTGAAGAGAATGAGGAGGAGGAGACAACATATCAAAATTCATGGGATATAGCCAAAGCAGTATTCAGGGAATAATTATTATCCCTGAATATTTATATCAACAAAATAGAGGGGGAAAGGCAGATCAATGAATAGGGCATGCAACAAAAAAAACTAGAAAAAGAACAAATTGAAAATTCTCAGTTAAAGACAAAATTGGAAAGCCTGAAAATAAAAGAAGAAATTACTAAAATTGAAAGTAAAAGAACTAATCAACTAATAAATAAGACCAGAAAACAAAGATGATGAAGAAGATTATGTTGATGAGGAAAGAAAGAGAAGTATAGTAAGTTTCAGTCTTCGTTCAATTTTTTTCTGGGAGGGCATATGGCATTTTTCATCATGAGTCTCTGGGATGATCTTGAATCACTACATTGCTGAAATAAGTTATTCATAATTCATCAAGAAATATTGCTGTCACTGTGTTCAATGGTTCTGCTCACTTCACTTTGTATCAGTTCATGTAAGTCTAGGAAATAATCCTTGAGAATAGGAACTAGCTAGAGAAACTGAAATAAGGGTAGAAGGAAGTGCCAAATAGAAAAAGACCAACAAATTGTTATTAAGTACTATCTGCCTAGCCCTAGAGATACATAAGGAGGAGATCAAAACCTTGTACCAAAGGAGCAAAGAGCTTTTGTAACTGCTCCCAGTTAACTTTCTACTCCTACTAGGAGATGAAACTTTCTCCTCTAAAAGCCAGAGCCCTAGCCCTTCACCGTCAACAATAAATACTTTTCCCATTCTGTATCCTCTCTAGTATACTCCCTTAATCAGATATTCAAAGTAAAAAAACTGGTTCAATAAAGAGCAAAACCTCTTAAGATCATAAGAAATGGGCAACTGGAAAGAGAATAAGAGTTTAGTCATTTTATAGATGAGAAAATGGAATCACATAGTTGTTGGATGACTTAGCTAATGTCACAAAAGCAAAAGTGATAAGAGTTTGGATTTAAACTTCTGCTGTTTCAATTACCTATGGTCAATCTCAAATTCCACGAGAAAGAAGGAAAGAGGAAGGGGCTGCCACTAGATGAGCACCCATAGTTCAAGGACACATGGAAGCTGGGGACAAACATAGATATCTTGTACAAATGCAATACAAGAATGGAGCCAGCTAGATAGATGGAGTGGGGCAAAGGTCTCTCTCTTTTCTGGAGGTCTTCTTGCAGCAATAGTCTGCCAGTGGCAGTGGTTTCCCTGTGTGTCAGTTCTACTTTCATTTGGAGGATTAAAAAAAATAAAACACCTTTATTTTCTGTCTTATTAACAACTCTAAGACAAAGGGGTAAGGGCTAGGCAAATAGGATTAAGTGATGTGTCCAGGTCACACAGCGAGAAGTATGGAAGTCCAGTTTTGATCCCAGGCCCTCCTGATTCCAGGCCTGGCTCTCAATCCATTGTAATACCTGGTTGCTCCAAGGGTTTGGTTTTTTGCTTGGCTTTTTGTTTTGGTTTGGTTTTTTGGTAGGGGAGAGCTAGGGAGAGAGGGTTTTGGTGGGGAGGAGGGGCAGGAATGGGGAGAGAGCACATAACATACAGTAAAGTTAGCACAGGTGTTTAAAGTTAAAGTAAGAAATGTCTTTATAGGGTTTGGTACTCTTCATGGTTTCAAATGTCCCTGATAGGTCTTAGAACATGTATCCCCTGTGATGGGGAGTGAAATGGGGAGGGGTTACTATCAATCCTGTGACTCTAAATTCAAATTTCAAGTTTAGCCACTATTTTAAAAGCTGCTTTAGAACAAGACAGATAAATTACAGGTGTGTAACTCCATCATCTTAAAGGACAATTTGAAGCCTGGGTGAATACTTCCTGGGAACATTACAGTATAGACAGCATCTATGATTTTAGTAGTGCTTGTAATAGTTGATATCTGGGGTCCTTTCCAATTCCAAGCTATAATATAAAAGCTATAATAAGATCTGACAAAGCAACCTCAACCTCTGAAAGGTACTCTTTTATGCCCTACCCTGGTTAAAACTTATCTGGAGTATTATTTCCAGTCTAATGTGTTATGCTTTCAAAGAGATAGTCACAAGCTCTAGCATATACAGAGGAGGATAGCCAGAAAAGCAAGTCAATCTTGAACTACATTGATGGACACATAGTAGGCACTTAATTAAATGTTTATTGACTAAATTTCTGTTTGATCCCTGAAGATGCAATTAGGAAAAATAGAATTAAGTCACAAAGAGACAAATTAAGGTTTGGTGTCAGGAAAAGAAAATACAACTTCTAAGAATTAATTATCCCAAAGTTGAATGGGATGCCTCATAAAGTTGAGGATTTCCTCTCATTAAATGTTTTAATGGGTATTTTTTCTTTCCTTTTCCTTTCTTTTTTGTTATAGGGAGGACTCAATGGCAACTGGGGGCCTTTCCAGTTCTGGAATTCTATAATTCTTTGGGCTAAATGCTGGGGATACAAAATGAAAGGCAAAGGCAATCTTTGTTCTTGAAGAACTCACAATCTAATGGGAGAGATAGCATTCAAATCATTATGTACAAGCCAATTATACACAGGAGGAAAAGTCACTAGAATTGAGAGAGATTGGAAAAGGCTTCTTACAGAGGTGAGAGTTTTACCTGGTACTTGAAAGAAGCTCGAGAAGGCAAGAGGCAGAGGTGAGGAATGATGGTATTCCGTGGGGGGGGGAACAGACAGTCAGTGAAGATGTCTGGAGTTGGGATAGGGGAGTGTCTTGTTTGAGGAACAGCTAAGAGGCCATTATCACTGAATAGAACAGTACATGGAAGAGGGAGTCTAAGGTAGAAGAAGGCAGGACAGTTAAATGAAGGCAAATCTCGAAGGGCTTGGAGTGTCAAAAAGAGGGTTCAATGCTTTTTGAAGTGATAGAAAGCCACTACTTTACTGAGTTGGAGTGGGGTGACTGACATAAAATAGTTAGATCTGCCTTTTAGGAAGATCACTTTGAAAGCTGAGTGGAGGGGGGACTAAAGGGGGAAAGATTTGTCACAGAGAGGCCAACCAAAAGGCCACTGAAACGGTTCAGGCATAAATTAGGTTTTGCCACCCTGCATCAGGGTGGCAGCAGTGTCAGAGGAGAAAAGGAGACAGATGCAAAAAATGCTGCAAAGGTAAAATCAACAGACAGTGGATTGGATATAAGGTTAAGAATTAAAAGTTGAGGATGGCATCTGGGTTTGAGCAGGATAACTCGAAAAGTTTGGAAGAGGAGAGAGCTTATTGGGGGAAAGGAGGAGGAAGGAGGGGGACTAATGGGAGCATGATAAATGATAAATAATGCGTTCTCTCTTTCACATGACACTCATTCGAATACCTAAAGACTACCTACTATCATATACCCTGAGTATTTTTTCCAGGCTAGATCTCCAGAGTTCCTCTAACTGATGTTCAGATGGCATGGACTCAAGACCCTTTACTGTTCTAATTGTCATCCTTATCAATATCTTTCCTAAACTGTGGTGCCCAGAATGAAGTACCATACTTCTGATGTTGTCTCGGACACAGGACAGAATTATGATTATCACCCATTTTTCCTGGAAACTATACTTCTCTTAATGCAGTCTATTACATTAGGTTTTGGTTTTTTTTTGTTTTTGGCTTCCACATCATACTACTGAATCATATTGAGCTTGTAGTCCATTAAAATCCCAAGATCTCTTTTAAACAGCAGTCTGGCAGCAAAGTGGCACAGTGGATAAAATACTAGCCCTGGAGTCAGAACGGAGGAGTTTAATAAATCCAGCCTCAAGTAATTGCTAGCAAGTCACTTAACCTGCCTGACTCAGTTTCCTCATCTGTAAAATGGAGATAATAATAACACCTACACCTAGGGTTGCTATGAAGACTAAATAAGTTAATAGTTGTAAGGTGTTTCTTAACCTTAAAGTGCTATATGAATGCTAACTATGATTATTATTAACTGGGCCCCCACCATCTTGAATTTGGGAAACTGGCTTTCTGAACCCAAATATTAGCCTTTACAGCTACCCCAATAAAATCTCATCTTATTAGTTTCAATCCAGTGTTCTAATTGGTAATCTTGTGGCATCTTGATTGTCATTCACTGTGATCAGCTGTCCTTCCTAGTTTTATTTCCAGAAATGGAACGTTGTTACTTTGAAAAGGATCTCTCAAAGAAGGTCTTCAAGCAAAGACAAATTGAGATCAATTTGTGAAAAATTGAGATAAATTTAATGAAAAATGGGTTCCAGAAATATGACATATGGCAAACTATTACAAAACATTAAAGGGGTTCAATGACAACTCTTTGAACTTTTATATGTATTCATTCCAAATATAACACCACATAGCAAATTTTAGTATTCAAGGCAAGTATTTTCAAATCTCTTTATTATTACTTTCACCCTGTCTGGAGACAGAAATACAAGATCTTGACAGATAATCTGAAACTGACTGGGAGTGGCTCACCATCTGAAAACATGTCAGAAGTAAAGGGAAAAACAAAGGTAGCCCCAAAATGACAGAAAAATAGGAAACATTAAGTGAATGCATAAAAAATGGGCTACCAGAAGCAGTGGATAAGTAGATAGAAGGCCAGGCCTCAAAATCAGAAAAACCTGAGTTCTCTAGCTCCATCATTGATGGGTTGTGGGTCAAATAATAGGCCACTCTCTGAGGCTACAAGTTGCAGAATTTGCGGTTGATCTGCATTTGTAGAGGCTTTTCTCTATTACCATTTCCCTATGCCAATGAAATCACTTAGATCTAACACAAAACACACACTCAACATATATCATATGTGCTTTTGTAGTTGGCCAATAGCTCTAAAGAAAAAAATAGCACTCAGGGCACTTAGGTAGTGCAATGAATAAAACACCTGGGAGGACCTGGGTGCAAATCTAGCCTCAGATACTTCCTCGCTGTGTGACCCTGGGCAAGTCACTTTACCTCACTGCCTAGTCCTTGCCACTCTTCTGTCTTATAATTGGTACTAAGATAACAGTAAGAGTTTTTAAAAAAAAAAGAAAGAAAAAAAAGCTCAGATGCATACTCTCCAAAATAAATGTATAATTAAGATATTCCTGCACTGCTTGATGAAGACACCTAAAAATGACATTAAATAATATATTTTATAATAGGATCAGAGGATTATAGATTTAGAACTGCAAGTAATCTTGGCAATTAGCCAGTCCAGGGGTTCTTCACCTGGAATCTACAGATGCTCAAGGGGTCTATGAATAGATGTCAGGGGAATCCATAATGAGTTCTTAGAAGGGAAAGGATTTATATTTATTTTAATAAAATTTGTCCCTATTATAATACCCTATATTTTATTTTGTGCATTTAAAAACTATTCTGAGAAGGGGTTCATGACAATGAATCCTTCACTTAATCAGATCCCTTCATTTTACAGATGAAGAAACTGAGATTCAAAGGACTAAGTGACTTTCCTGAGATCAAGCAAATGTTGAGGTCTTCTTTCATTATATCATTATGCTCCTTTCAAAAGACATTTAAGAAATGAGTAAGCCTCTGATTTTCCCAAAGTACATGTGCCTTCTTCACGCTTCTTATGAGATCCATCTCTTCATACACTGAATTTCAATTGCATATTTATAAGCAGTGAGCCAGGAAATAACATGGTGTTATGTAAGGTGCCATCATTTCATCACTCAATAAATCTCAGAGATTCAAAAAAGCCACTTCTCTAGACCATAGAAATAGAACTATTCATAGTAGCAATAATGATAATTAACATTTATATAGTACCAACTGTATGCCAGAAAGTATGCTAAGCATTTAAAGAATATTATATCATTTAATTCTTATAACAATTCTGTGAAATTGGAGCTATTTTTAACTCCTTTAATAGAGGTTCTTACTTGTCCAAGGTCATAAGTTAGTATATGAGGTCAGATTTGAACATGGCTCTTTCTGATTCCATGCCCATTGTTCTACCCACTACCCTACCTAGTTGGATCAACTACATTTTCTTTTTCTTTCCTCCTAACATATAAACCCCAATATCCTACTGTCATTCAAAAATTGAAGAATCAAGAGAAATATTAAGTATACAATTAACATAATACCTTTCTTAATATTTTGGTATAGTTGTTGTTTTACTGAGAACATGGTTATACATTAACATTAGAATGAATTTTACTACTATGCTTTTTTAACCATTTAAAATTCTAGCCATAGTCAAATATCTTCAGGTTGGAAGAACATTGGTCATTTATGAGGCAACTGAATAAAGGAGAACATACAAAGCGGAGAAAAACAATTTGAAAAACATATTAAAATCCTACTTACATTTCAATTGGAATACTAATTATCTGACCTGATTTTTGGATTTCAGGCATCTGTTTATAAAAGTCTCTGTTATTTCGATAAAAGTCGAGCTTTGTAAAATTCCAACAAATTAGCAAAAGGTATATTTATTTTTATTTAACCAAATATACTAATGACTTTTGTCAAAAAAAACTATCTTTCTTAAATCAGTGGTTGAGTTTACAACAGAAATCAAGGTCTTAATTGATCAAATTTACCTATACTTATTTTTTTAGTCTTAACGTATATCTACTAAAAGACAATAAACTTGGGAATTTAAGATTATAGGAACCTTGACATACCAAGAGGAAATTAATAATAATAATACAATGAACTAATGTGGGCCCTTAAACAATAAAAATACCAGGGCTTGTTATTGAGTGTATTTCATTTTTAAGAGGAGGATAATATATTACGAGAAATATTTACATCTTTCATATAGTTTTTTTAATAGAACTTTTGGTTCTATTATATTCTGTTATGGTTTTAAATAGAACTTCTACTTCAGATGATGAATGGTTTGACTTTTTTATGTCCATGGGATCCCAAAGCACCTAAGAGAAACTCAGAAGAACAACACGGTCAGAGAAGTCTTAAGAAATTACTGAGTTCTTCTGCTGACAATAGCATCACAACACATTAATTAAGTCAAATTATAGTTCCAGAGCCTAGATTTGGCCCATACTCTTCTCATAAACCTCAACATGAGATCTTTCATTTCCACCAGGGAAGACACAATGGGCGTGATGGTTCCTTCCACTCAGAAAAAGGCAAAGTGTTACATGTATCGAAAATTTCTCCGAGACAAGGAGGCCAATGTCCATGGGCAAAGCTTTCTGTAACCCAGTATAAGCGCGTACTCTCTTTGTTGTAGGTTTCCCTTTCCTCTATATGGAGCATTTACAAGTTCAGCTGTGTGCCTTGTTTAATTTCCCTCTGCTGCCTTTCTTCATTTTCTAACACATGCATACTTGAGCCTTGGCTATGGAGTGCTGACTAAGGAGGAACAATAGGATCCTTTGAGAAGGGCTCAGCTCAGAGACCTAGTCAATATTTACTTCAGTTTGGAGCTACTGTTTTACAGCTCCTTCCAAGCAGAACTCAACAGTGGGGAGCCCCCAGAGGTTGTTGGATTTTTAAATGGGGAAAGGGAATTCAAAGAGGAACGGGGAGGCAGATAAAGAAATAATAGATAAATAACTGTCCACATCACTTTTTGTTGTAGAAATAATAAAGGAGACTTCATCAACAAAACAGTTTAGATTTTTCAGTACTAATTAGAGTTTGTAATTGGGAAAATTGACTGTCCTCTAAAGATGATTAGAACCCTCTAAAAATCCCATATCGGGCAGAAACAACATGCAAATCCATTTAAAGTGATCCTTTACATCTCGTCCAGCAGGGCATTGATTTTGTCAACTACCTAAAGCTGACTAGTTCCAACAAGGACCATGCAGCATCTCTAGAAGATGACAGTCTAACAGCCATCATCTCCCATTATTTTCCATCTCATTTTATACAACCAGTTCAAGTGCCTTAAATAATAATTCTTATCAGGCACCTGCTTATCAGATCATTATGTGATAAAAAGAGATGGAAGATAAATATTTTGGAAGGGAATGGACACAATACTTTAACAATAACTCCTTACATTTACCTAATACTTTGCCATTTCTAAGGTTCTTTTACACAAATTGCCTCACTTGATCCTTGAGTGGTGAACCATGAACATTTTAAGGATGAAGAAACTGAGGACAGAAGCTGTTAAGTAATTTGCCCAAAGGAACATAGCTACTTACAGACAGGATAAGGACCTGCTAGTCTGACTCTCTGCTTTACTCACTTCCTCCATCTGCAGAATCGTGTATTAACTGGCAAGATATACACTGAGAACACATGCGAAAGTTTAGGGCAAATAATTTACTGCAAAACCATATTACTGCACATACTAAAGCTTGGGACAACAGAACTTTCCACCTAAAAGTGAACTTAATAACTGACATTTACATATACTTTAAAGTTTTCAAGTATTCTAAATACATTATTTCATTTGGTCCTCATAGCACGTCCCATGAGAGTGCGTACTATTATCCCTATTCTGTAGATGACGGAAAAGGGAAATATAATGACTCGCCCAGTGTCGCAACACTATCAAGTCCTAGAGGTGCTATGCAAACTTAAGTCTCTCCCACATCACAGTCCTGGGTTCTTGCCATTACACCATGCTGCCACTAACAAAAACAAAATCAACTACCATAAAATGTATCTGCAATCACACTTATAGCACTGTAAAAGAATCATTACCCTCATCATCATGGTTAGAATTTAGCTCGAACTACTTTAAAGGTTGAAAAGTCTTTTACACATGCTGTCTCATGAGGACTATTATCTCTTGTAGAGTTCATTTTTTAAATACTAAAGGGTTTGTCCCAAAACCCCTTTAATACTTTGCACTCTTTTCTAACAGATGACAAATCATCAATAAACAATGTTTTGAAAATAGAAAAGATATAACCGCGGACCTCCTGTTTGTAAAAGTTTAAGAATTATCACTTATGATAGTTTTGGAGTTAAAGTACAGTTCATCAACTCTTGTTTAATGATCAAAAGAAAAAACCAATTAAGCAGAACACCTGTAAGTAACTTAGCTTTGCCTACAAAACAAAAACAAGTGGAAGGTTGAGGAAATCATCCAGAAAATGTCAACAAAAAGTCCTGTTGATAAGAAAAAGTTGAGAGTGGAAGGATTATTGAATGTCTATATTAATCAAGTTTGCCCAACTGTTATTTTCAATTATACTTCACAGCCTATCGCCACCAAATAAGATATCATGCCAGGATTGGTTGGAAGAAATGTGGATTTTTAGCTTTCAAAATAAATGAATTAATAGTCTTCAAGTATTGAAGGAAGGGCTTTTATATGGAAAAGTACCATTAACTCCTATGTCAAAAACTTGGAGGAATGGGTAGCAGTGACAGAAAGGAAGATTTAAGTTCCAAATAAGGAAAACACAAAAATGAGAAAACTCTAAAAGTGGGATGGATTGTGTTGGAAGGTAGTGACTTCTATAGTATTTCTTGCTCAGATATAGCTTGGACAAAATTACCTCTGAGATTCCTTAGAACCCTCAGATTGTGTGAAGTGAAAAATAGGTTAATCTAGTCACTAAAGTGAATTTTAAAGAGTAGCCATGCAGCAATGCATTTAATTTAATCAGTTTACTACAACAATAATAATAATACCTAATACAACCATCATGAAAGTGGAGGAAAATATTCTTTCAATCATGCCAAACCTAATTCCATTTTTTGCTGTGTAACATTCACGAAATTTACTGAATGACTATTTTTTTAAAAAACCTCACAGGTCAGCATAAGCTGAAAAATCATAAATGGAGTGTGCTAGCATAATAAAGTTGGATGCTAGAAGATGTCAATTTAAAGACTCAGATATTTACTATGTGATTCTGGGCCTGAGTTTCCCTTTCTGTAAAATGAAGGGGTTGTATTTCATGACCTATAAGATCTTGTCAAAATCTGAATCCATAATCCTAGGAAAATAATAATCACACTCAAAATTTGTTTCGCCACAATAATTCTAGAGTCTTTATATCCTAAATCTCCTCACTACACTGTATAATTTCTGAGGGTAAGGAGAGTTTGTCTCCCCTATGCCTGGCACAGTGTTCTGAATAAACTTAATATTTATTAAGGTGATCTTATCAAATAAAGAAAAGAAGCCTAGGACGGACACCTGATTTTAATTATCATTCATAAAGGATAAAAACTAACTTCAATAAAACTATAAATGTTTTAAAATTTAAAAATCAATTTATAAAGACACTAGGGGTCAAGTCATAACAAGTTTACTTTGTAGATGTTTGGTTCCCAAAACAATGTGAAGAAAGACAAACTAAATAACAATTAACTGGTGAGAAATAAAATTAATATTGGGGTGTTATGGGGTATATACAATAAACCTAAAAATTAGACCTAACAAGCACAGTTTATTATGCATTCACAGAGATAAGAAATATGCTTTCTAACGCATTAATTCCAACATAGAAATTCTGGAGGCCAAAATTGACTGTCAGGACTCACTAATTTGTTGAACATGGGAAATGGAAGTTTATGGAGTTTAGCTAATTCTCCTTCTGATCACCTTCCAGGAAATAAAACATTTAATCCTTTGAAGGCAGAGGATGACTTAAAAAACCTTATAAAAACAATTTACCACATAGGCAAATCAAATGTTTTAAATCAGCCATACATAACTCCCTCAATAGTCACCCAAATATCTATGAGTGTTAGAGTGCTACTAAGCATGAACAACAACAACAACAACACACAAAACCTTTTTTGGCAGGTGTTTCAAATACAAGCAATCTGCTAGGTAGATAATCACAAATTGCAATTTGTGTTTCTTGGGAAAGAACTACCATTTGCTTAGACAGATGTCACTAAGATCTCTTTCTTTTTATCTTATATGTAATTTATCTGTTTTACATCTCTCTCTTTATAGATAGATAGATAGATAGATAGATAGATAGATAGATAGATAGATATAAGCTATAGCAAGAGGCATTAAAGTAGTAGTATGCCCAAATTGCAGACCTACTTACTTCTGAAAGAGGCAGCATTACAAAGATGGATGTGTGATCCTGAGCAAGTCACTTCTCCCCAATTGCCTATTCCTTAAAGATCTAATGCCTTGGAACCAATACTTAGTATGGATTCTAAGACAGAGATAAGGGCTGTTTTTTTTAATAGTAGACAATCAAAAGGTAGAAGGAAGGATCTGTTTTCTAAAAACAAAAACACACACATACAAACCTGCTCTTGCATTCTAGCAATTGGAAATTTATTTAGGTCAATGAGCTCCTCATTTCCAATGTGTGTATCCTTTGAGGAAGTAAAGCCTGTCCTTTGCACATTAGTGCAAATTACACTACACAGGTCTGTGTGAATGTAGGTGGGATACTTTTTAGCAATGTCAAAAGTCCACCTCCTAAAAGCCAAAGGGTGTCTAGATATGGGCGACAGAGGTTCAGCATGAATATCATGCCCAAAAGGAATTTGAAAGATTCCATGAACAAAATTTAATTAGTTTGCTATTTTGTCCAGCTTCAGTAACTGCTGGAAATTATCTCATGATACACTCGTGGTAAGCTTGTTTGATGTACGTGATACCCAAACTTCACCTTCAAAGATAGATTTGATTCTTAATTCTTAAGCTCCTTTCTCTAGATATAATCATTTCTTTAATCCATCTGCTATAGTCCTCTTAGAGACGTGACAATGCAAAAATAAAATGTGCCTCATTTCAAAATAAAATATGATCTACAAAATCCACATCAAAAGAGTAGTTTTATTCTCCACTTTATAGGCTTTTTAGTCAATTCTCTGATGCATTTGAGATATGGTTTTATTTATAAAAATGTGTTTTTATTTCAGTTCCTTTATAATCCATTTATTATTTAAATGAGGTAAAAGTGTATTGAAGAAGCTAAAAGTTAACTGTTTAATTAATAGACTTCTGAAAGAACTTCTTTGAGATTCTAGTATGAATTTTTTTTTCCAAACTGAATCTTTGAATAGCCAAACATTTTTAAAGTGAAAAAAAATTTAATAAGCCTAGTAAATTCATGTCAGAGAGAGGGGCAGAAGGTTTCCAACCTGAATTCAACTTTCTAAAAAGTATAATCAAATTATTTTTAATGTTTTAATTCAGGGAGCTTCAGTGAAGAAGCCCACTATTAAAAAGCCTGTTTACCATAAAAATGGATCTCTATAATGGATAGTTTTCACTAAATATTAGATGATTCTAAAAATATCAATTCTAAGACAACTCACTGTTATAAATGAAAAGGGAAACAGTATAAATTTACTAGGAGTTTTTATTAGAAAAAAGGACAATGAAAAACCTTACTGTAATATAAGTTTATTAACAAAATCAACTTTTCCCTAATCACTCAAAGATCATAAATCTTATTTTATAAACTTTCTTCTGTATTCCATTCTTACCTCAATATATACAATGATTTTTTTTCTTTTTGGGTAATTAAAAATACCCAACTATGGAATAACACTTACCTAGCTCCAAATTTATTATTGTCAATTTCTTTCTTTTATTTTCTCTTTCTCCCTGAGAATTAAGAAATATATAAGAAATTAAATGGATTGGTTCATGCACATGTTTACAATCAACCTTGTGAACAAAAATAATCTGATCAATAATTTGTATTTTTTGCCCTTCAACTTAAAAAAAATTTTTTTCACAAGCCTCTAATGAATGTTTTGTTCTAAAGAAATCTACTTTCTCAAGAAGAAATCAAGATGGCTGATTATGAAAGAATGTAAACTGCTATTCCTTGAAACTAAAAGACTGTGATTCTATTTTACAGTAAACTATGGTTCTTTCAGTGGCAGTATGTGAAGGGGGAAAGAACTCAAAGCAAATGAATCCTTTCAAAGATACCCACCCATGACCTGTCTCTTTAAAAAAAAAACAAAAATTCTTCAGATAAAAAATGATTATTTGCATTACTCTAAGATTTTTTGGAAAGTATTTCTATTGACAAGATTTCTGTTGGCAGCTTCAAACACCTTTAAATTCATATAGCGTGGATAGTGATTTAATAACAAGGTCTTTGTATATAAAGACCCCTATGAACAGCAAATAGGAAACAAAGAATAAGCCCACAATTCACAATGTTTAACTGTTTTCCTTAAGATTGATCATCTCTAATGGCACACAATATTTTCTATGCAAAAACAGACCTGAGGCTTATTTATACACTCTATATAACCTACCCAGTACAACAATACAAACATCTCTCACTAATTCAAGAAGCTACTAAGGCATTTCATAAAAGATTTTATGGTTCCTGAGAAAATGTATACTAATAAAAACCACCCTGGAGAATCACCATCACTAGAAGCAGAGAAACAGTCCGTCCTCTTTTATTCTGAATGTAAAATGAACATTTGAAGTTACCATATGGATTCAAATAAGAAAGAGTATTTTTAAAATTCTGAGGGAAAATTTTGTAGAAATGTCTTTAGAAATTTATGGTTGGGTTATCCAGAAAGTGTTTTTTTTTTAATTCAGAATCATATGGTTAATTAATGTAATAATAAAATAAGGCCATGGTTATTAGCCACCGTGGCTTGCCTATAAGCCATCATTCATAGCAAAACTCGAGGCTCATCAACCTTTTATTTTTAAAATGTTATAACATTCAATTTAAAAATATATGTGGAAAAGTCTCTATTTTACTGTATTAAACTAAGATCAAATATATTCCTCATACTTGCAGACCTTCAGAAAGACAAATTAATTTCATATATTTAAATACGATGCCTCATAAAATATTGGGAATATCATGCTAATATCACATAGGATTCTTTCATAGATAGAAGCCCTTGTGATTAATGTTAGATGTACAAAACCGAAGGATGGGAAATTACCATCTGATACACTACTTATTTTATCATACAAACTCTAGACAAGTCTATGCCATCAGCTAATTCAAGACACACTTCCTGAAATTACTCCCACTTTGTTTAAGGTTTAGAGAAAGAAAATGTAAAACTAATAGAGTAAAATACTGGAAGGATAAACTCTCCACAACCAATTCTTGGTTTATGTGACAAGAGAGAGAGCACAGAATCTTTATCAGTACCTATAATATCCTCTACTACCAAATCATATTTACACCAAAGCTGATTAAAGGAATGTTTTAACATTTTTAATTTCAATGCTCCTTTCCCGTATTCAACCACTGATGGTCAGGCTTATTTTTAGTAAAATAACTAATGGCCAAAGAAGGAAGAAAAAGAGCAAAGTAATGAACAAACTGTGAAAGTAGTAACTATATGATCAAGACTTAGTCATAAAATATAAGCATAACTAAAAAATTTTAATCTAAAAAGAGAACTTTTTAAAGGATGATTTTAAAAAAAAGCCTAGAGTAAAGGTTAGCTTGGTTATAACCGCCAAACAATGATTTACCTATTTAGTGAGTGTATGAATATCAATTAAATGAGATCAGATTTATAAAGCACTTTGCAATAAATGTTATTGTTGTTGTTATATATCCAGTCAGTCCCTAGAAAATTCAGGGCTGTGCTGAAAATGCCCCTCTCTTAACTGTAGCACTAACTCCCCACGCTTCTCTTCCTTAATGACAAAACAAAAAGTTGGCAGCCCCCAATCTCAAATATTTCCTTTGGAGATCTATAACCCAAGCTTATACCATTAGACAGAGTTAAATGGATGCGCTTATATTCATATGCAGTAGCACACATATCCATGCATTTTGTCACATTGTTGTTTTCCCAGGAGCACAGTTGACAGTGGTGACAGCCGAGTGTGTAATTAGTTTTCATTGTTCCCCTGACAGCCGGAGCTCCACACAGGACCCCTTTATTTTTATGTTGTAAGGTATGTTGTAAATGCTATGGAAAAATACACTAATAACAGGCACTTAATGATGGGCCCAGCAGCCATAGTGGGAGTCGTTCCAGAAAAGATTGGCAGCTCTGGGTCCTATCCATGTTTGCAGGAAGAATTTTACTCCAGGACAATGATGCTCAAAATATGGAGGTGGGACATTCCTTATGATACAAAATTACTATATAGAAGGTGGGCTGTTTTGAATGTTGACTTCAATGTGTAGCACCGAAACCAACCCCTAAAACCAAAAGATAACAGAAAAGTCATCAATTAAGAGGGTGAGACGGACTGTTCTAAAATCATATGATTGATTGTCCACGGTATAAAGAAAGGTACTGCATATTAACAAGTGGGAAAAATCACTTAGAACAGCTCCATCTTCTGCTATCATTTTCAAACAGAGTGTTCGTTGTAAGAGGCACAGTTTAAAAGTTTCTTTTTAGAGGAAGGACTGTTTTGCTTCTCAACAATACATTTTAAAAATTCAGTGGAGGTGATATAAAACAACTGGGTACCCTATTCCCTGTGGATTGTGCTAATTTGTTTTATACAGTACTTAAAATCAAGGGCCCCAGAGATGCTGTCATAGCTGACAGTGGATCTTTCACAAAGGTCCTTTCTCGCTTGATTAATTAGTAATTGGGAGACACATTTTGGCAGCTTTCATTTCCCTATTATTTCCTCTGGTTTGGCTCAAAACCCTGTCAGGAGTGACACTATTTGAATCAGAGTCCTCTTAGTGCTGGATCACTAATTTTTTATAAATGGAGCCCCCAGAGAACTACAAAAAAAAAAAAAGGTATAAAAGTTTATTGAAGCAATAATAGTAAACAAATATATGAAGGAAAAAATGGATGTCAAAGTATTCTAAACAGCATGCCTTTTCTGGTCTGTCCAAATCCAGGGCCTGCTGGTGAGATTGCACATTCTGAAGGAAAATGGCCATTAACAAAACCACTGCTTTCATCTCTTTGAGGGGGAAAAGGTTTTAACTAAATAAAGCAGACAAGCACTTTGCTAGCTAGAGGAAGAATGCTACATCTGAGGCTCCCTGTGCCACAACCCTTCCCCCAAACTAGATGAATGAAATGATTCTCAGAGGCAAGGATGTATAGGGGGGCAACAGAGGTAGGGAATCTATACAGTGCTTACACAATCTGTGACTAAACTGAACAAAGGAACATGTTTCTCAAATGATAAGCTTCAGAATTTTCAAATGAAACTGTCAAGAATGATACTGCAAAGTTGAATATAACTGCAAAGTCAATATGAGGCGCTCCAGTCCATAGGCAGCTACCTCTCATGTCAGTAACTTCAAAAATCCAGGCTGACATTATGGTGCCTCAAGACACTTGATGTGACAGTGTAATAGCCATGCTGTGTGTGTGTCAGAAGGTCACTGCTTCCAAATTCCAGCATCTTTCTTTTGGCCTTTCCCTGAAACAATAGAAGGGGAACTAGGCTCATTTGTTCCCACTTTGTTTAACCTAATTGTTAAACACATGGAATAAATGTTCCCAACTACGCACATTTTTTCCTTCTTTTTTTCTCCAAACCTTGTTGTTCTTATGAAATATAAATAAATAAATCCAAAGCTCAACTGCAAAACTCGCCACCACACATATTTGGTTTTGGCAAGGACAAAATTGATCTAGACCAAATATCGGTTATAGTCAAGTCTCTCCTTGCTCCTCATGATTCTATAAAGATCAAGATGCAGTCCACCACTACTGCAAAGGATGTTAACAATATGTACCCAAATTATCCAAGAAAAGCAAACCATTAAGTGATTCCATTGAAGTCTACTATTTACAGAAAGGGGAGACGGTGCCATTCCCTTCCCCTCGATCGTACACATTTTCATGAAAAGAGGCAATAGATACCAGTTGTAAATTACAGATTTTACATACACTAATAACTGACAGAACATCTGAACACTAACACCTTGGCAGCTTGGAACAGCAGGAAAACAAAACAGAAGATGTTTTAGAGTTCACTCAAAATAGAAAGGTCATTTTAAACATTTGGAGGTTTGGGACTCCTCTACTGGGTGGTTAAATTTTTTTGTAAAGTAATGGTTATCCACATAACAGAAGTCCTTCTGTGTTAAAGCTGTTGACACTTACACCTGGACTGAAACAAGGAGTCCATTTGTTATCTTGAGACATGCATCTGTTATCCCCCCCCCCCCCCCCCCGCCTTCCATCTCCATCCCTCCCCCAAGAAAAGAAAGGAAAAGAAAAACTACCATGGATTGTACTTAATATTTCTTTAGTCATTTTGGAAATTCTGGAAATATTAGCAGATTTTGTTAAATCGTTAGAAATACAACTGCTAATGCATTCATGTCAATCTACTACACAGATGTGCAGAGTAGGATTCCTTAATTCACTTTGTCTGAGTTGGACTGCACGAAGTTAATCTTATGGCATAGCAGCTACACTTCTATATAACAGCAATGTTGCAAGAAGCAAAGAGATGATTGTGAACCAAAAGGCACTGGAAGTTTTCTAACTCTTCACTAAACTCCACAATAGTTATTCTGGAATTCTAGATTTTTTTTTAAATCCAGAAAGAAAAATACTAGTTTATGGAACACAGAAGATCATTACATATATTCTGATTATTTGTTAGATCACTAAAGGAATCAATTACATGAGTTGTTTTCAAAGAAAGACATGGAAGGAGATGATACACAAGCAGAAACCTGTTTGTAATAAACCCTTACTGTAGAGTATGACTTTAAAATGTCCATATGCTTAAATTTTAGAAGCCATCAACATCTTCCCTAGAAGAGATTGCTTTTTACTAATAGACAGTCAGGAAATCTGTCAGTTAGTAAGCATATACACTGTCAAAGAGCAAATTAAATAAACTACTTGCGGTTGAGTAAGGCAGGCAAAAGAAACCAGGATAAAGAATTAAAATATACATTTTTGTTGAAATAAAAATATTAGTTATTAAAACATAAAAATGAATGATTATGAGATATTTAACATTAAAAGATGCATGTATTTGACTTTGTGTATATTATTGCTAATTAAAACATTGTTTTCTCAAGAAAATGCTTCTACGACATGAGACAAAAAAGACCTCTGATACTTGAAGATTCTTTGCCCAAATAACTGTCAAATGGTTTAGATGTTTTTTTTTTATTATTCACACTTATTTATGAGCTATTTTCGTGACAGATAAATTTAGCCTTAAAACAAGATGGCTGCTACTAAAGAAGTAAATTTAACTGAAAATGAAATTTTACTTTTTCAACATGGAAAAAAGCAACTTAGATACATTTTGGTAACTAAAGCACCTCAACAATTGATGGTATATGTGCCATGCTATACATGTCTAGGAAAAAATGTATTTTATTTATTGAAGGTAAAATGGAAAAAATCCTATCCAATCTTTGCTTGCTAGAAATATGGTTGTCCAATCCAAATAGTCATCGATATCACCTGACCCAAAATTCTAACTGTATTACTTTCTGTAATAAAAATATGCTATTCCACCATTGATAAAGGCAGGCCTATAAACCAACTGACCATCAAATCGATTCGTAAAAACAGATAAATAGATACTGATATATATATATATATACTGATTTAGCCAGGGAAGGAAAGAGAAGCATTGTAAAAAAAGTGTTCAGGAAAATGCTGCCATTAACGATATAACTGTACCTAGACATAATCAAAATCTTGAAAATTTAGCTATTAGGCAATCTTTCCTTGTATTATAATTTTATTGTTCCACCTTATAACTGAAACAAATCACAGAAAAACTCTAGAATGCTAGATAGCAGGCCAAGGATGTATCAATTATATATGTTTCCCTCTCTTTTAAAGTAATTTTTAAAAATAAAAAATGGTCAAATGTGTTTTTATTTCTCACTTGAATGAAAATAAGACCTGACAGTATATTTTCTTCAACCTACCAACTGTCAAGTGCTTGAAGGGTGTTTCTGAAGATGACAAAGGTTTATTTTGTTAGTAAAAATGATAGACTAGAACCTGAGTGAAAGCTGATTTACAATAAATGTTGTAAAATATTCATATTCTCTCTATATGCATATATACATATATGTATACTTATCCTAGTGGCCAGAGTTTTATTTTTAAATGGCCTTTCTATCATAATATAATGTTTTATTATTTGACATCTATATTTTAGAATCTTAAAAGTCAGAACTTGGATCCCATGGAAATTATCAGTTTAAAGATCAATAGTATAGGCTCACTTATTTTATAGTATATTCTTTTTTAATGTAGTAGGTTGTGATTAAGGTTACAAGAAGGAGTACTAATATACAAACAAGTTTTTCCTCCTAGAAAAGAAAAAAAAAACTAAATGTTTTCTTCTTACAGTAACCATATCAGAAGAAAACTTGCCATAATATATTTATATTAAAGTTGTTCCACTTCTTTTTGTTGCTGTGTTTCTCACTTTAAAACACAAGTCCAGAAAAATATAAACCAGGCCTTTTATTTTTTGTAGTAAAAATATATCATTCAGAAACACTTGAACATCAAAATAATCACAAGGAACATTTCCATAAGTGAGCTCAAGACAAAGGTTAAGAAACTAAAATATAAATCAAACTAAAAGTGCACATATTAATTTGTTGACAACTGGCTACTAAAATAAAAAAGCAATTTACAAAAAGTAAATAGACAATTTAAACCATTAACTCAGTTTGGGGTGACTTGTTAACAACTATTTCTCAAAATGTTCAAACTTTACCCCAGAAGAAAAAGGGAATAAATTCAACTTACAAGAATGATATTCACTAAACTTTTCTTCATTGCAAGAAATACCAATTTGGAAAAGTTGGGACACAGAAATGTTCCATCATTTTATACAAGGAAATGGTTTCCCCAACATTGTGAACGTCACAATAAAGAACAATATTTTAACTGATCCACTTTGAGAATGCTTCACAAATAGGCAATAATACTCTATGACAGACATTGCTAAGTGTTTATAACAAAATATTATAGTGATATAATACTTGCACTAATGTCTAGAGATTCCTAATAATATAAATATGGAGAAGATGGGGAGCTGTCAAGCAGAAAGAACTGTCAAACAAAAAAAAAATCAGTGCTTTTTTTGCTTTTATTTTTAAAAAAGAAAGCCAATTAAGAGTCTAAACTAAGTGGGAAGTTATTTAATGTTTTATAGATGAATTTTCTTAACAA
This sequence comes from Monodelphis domestica, assembly GCF_027887165.1. Taxonomy (NCBI): domain Eukaryota; kingdom Metazoa; phylum Chordata; class Mammalia; order Didelphimorphia; family Didelphidae; genus Monodelphis; species Monodelphis domestica. The sequence goes on along the minus strand of NC_077229.1, from coordinate 520,520,165 downwards.
AAATTATTGTGAGAAAAATACTACCCCGTCTATATATATTTTCCTATTAAAATTACAGTTTTGCTTTCTTTCCAAAAGATATATTTCTTGGCATGACTACACATGTTTATATGTATGTACATATATACATGTGTGTGTGTGTGTGTGTGTATCTCAAACCAGGAAAGTGCAGGACTCCTGAAGGACTAATTGTATTCATTCATTTTCTCAGCCCAGCATGTAGCTGGTAGATTGCTTGGTTCATAGCAACAGGGGAGAGAAAGAAACACTCATCTTTATCTGTCCCCATCCAACAGGAAACCAGGCCAGTGAGTGGAAAGCAATGAAATGCCTTTTCTGAGGGCATTTGCACTAGATAAAATGGCAAGAATTTAAGGAAGGCAATTTACCCTTTAACTAGGTGCTCCCTCTTACAGTAACTCCCCTTCAAAAGTTGAGGGCTATAAAAACACTGCTCATTGGTGAGAAGCCATAAGGCAACAAGTATTCTTCTAGTCATCCTGTCACCATTAAAATCAACTAACTGGGAGTGGTGAACTACTATTGAACACTGAAGACTCTTCTGCAACACTTTTAGTCACAGGGAAGCTATTAAGCTTGAGATCTTTGGGGCTCACGCTAAAAATGACCAATAAGACAAATAAGTGGGAAAGAGCTATTCTTGGTGTTCCCAACTGCTTTCAAAATACCAGGAAGTTGAATAGTTTTCATAGATATATTTTTTTGAAAATCACAATATGATGGAATATTTAGTATGTTACAAAGCAAATATATGTTTCTAGTCTTACTGTTAAAGAAAATAGTGTGAAGTGTTCAGATGAATGCAGAGAACCAGAAGATGCTCAGAGTACATATATGCATTAGTTTTCAAATCTGTACTACCAATGAGAAAAAGAACTCTTTAGAAATATTAAGATATATTAAAACTACAAAATGGCATATTTACTTCTGAATTCTATAAATGTTTTCAACATATGTAAACATCACTAAAGTGTCTAAAATTCCCAAAGTAAAAGAAATTTCCCTAGTTGGGTTCCATAGTTCAACTCTTTAAGAACTAATATCAATGTTCCACACTCTCCTCAAAATAAACTCGTGAAATCTAAGAGCAACAATTTTCCTCAATTTTTAATGAATTAGGAATTTGTTGACAATAAGAAAATAGATGGCTCAGAAAAATATACATGGTGTGTGTGTGTGTGTGTGTGTGTGTGTGTGTGTGTGTGTGTGTGTGCATTTCAAGAGGAAAAAAGCAGCAAATGGAATATGGAGAAATTTTTTTTACTTTTTTTCCACTTAACATTCAATAACAGTACAGGGATGATTTTAAAATAAAGGATAAAATTCACACTACTTTCACAACACCAAGATGGCATATTAGCAAAGCAAATTGTGTCAAGTATACACTATCATAATATGAAGTAATTAATTCACAAGTCTCTACACAGACTGTAAATAAGGTAAAGAAAAAGCTCCATTAGTTCAGAATGATGTAGTTAGTAATCATTCTTTAAGTGATGATGCATAAAAGTGGTCTTTCCTGTTTAGGAAAGCTCTGAATAGCTTATTAGTAATGTAAATTGTGAACTTAAAAGTAAACAAAATTATACCTGAAATTATTTTCCTAAAATGATACTAGGCACATTTAGCAATAGAGAGACTTATTTCACATTACTTTGCTAATCTATGCTTTAAAAAGATGAACCTGTAGAAGACAATTTTGAGGATTCTACCTGCACGTAGTTTTTAAATCTCATGTACTCATCTTGTTTAACTTATGAGCATTTTCTTCCCCTACTGATAGCAGCAATGTATGTATAATTCATCGTATTTTGAGTTTCAAAAATAATAATTTTATCACATAACTTTTAAAATAACTAAGTTATAAATGTCTACCTAAAATTACTTAAAACTTTCAAAGGTCCTTAAGAAATAAGATACAAAATAAACTACAGAAGATGCAATTTTTACAAACTGTCCATTTTTGTTGCTTGTACCCAATTGTTATTGATTTCTGTCCTATTCATTAAATAAAAATCAATTCTTTCCACTATCCCATAAGTACTATCAACTCTTAAAAGTTATCAGTTTTAGCAAATAACTATATTGATGAGGAAGAGCAGATAAATGAACATAGAGAATCTAACTGAATTTTTCTGCCAATAAAGAAGTTAATATTTTTCCTCTCTGTATGTTTATAGTTCCAATGCAGCACTGTGAGAACAACTACTAACTACTCAACAAACTACACAAAATAGCCAAGCCCTTATATCAAGATAGTAAATTGTGAGCTGATCTAAACATTTATTCTTAAGTAACATCACAGTGATACAAGATGGATATTTACTTGCACTTAATGCAATACCCATTGTTGCTACTTGCATATATTAAACTTTTTTTCTTCTAGGAACTAAATGAAAAGCTACTATAAAAGCAATTAGAGTTATCCATTTTGTTTCAAAAAATTGCTTAGCAATTGCTCTACTAGCTTGGTAAAATCTTAAGCAAATCAACTTGATTAGATGAAATAATATTAGAAGTATTCCTTTGCTAAATGCAAAGCACTTAAAGAAAAGTTGAAAACACTAGACTTTTGAAATATTGTAGCATTAAATGTAAGATATTTGGCAGAAATATATTTCCTCAGATAATATGTTTACCCTTTATTGCTGGATTTTATTTTAAAGGCATTTTACTAGGTTTGGTTCTTTAACTTTTTTCTTTGGCAACATTTGATGAAACATAAAATATGACTTTTTTCCAATATTTACGTATGGCTGACACGTTATCCATTTTTTAACATTGAAAACTTTCATTGGGATGAGAAAAAAAAACCAAGAGAAATCAGTTGATAAATTGGCAAGAATACACTACTTTATAAAATGTAAAAGGTGACTCTTTTAACAATATCAATCTTGGGGGGGGTCTCAGTATTAAATTGGTTCAGTACCCTAAAAGGAGTCGCTGAGAAGCCCCACATTAAAATACTGAACTGACAAAAAAAAAAAACAACCAACAACCAACTCTGGGCACTTTAAAATTCTACAGATTAACTTTGTCTCAGCCATTTCAAACCCACCATGGAATACTGAGCAGAATAGTTTTCTGCAGGCAAGGCAGATCTATTAAAAAACATGACCTGTAACAAAAATCAATGTGCTAATCTCAAACCAAACAGCAGTATCAGGAACATAAAACAGAGATAACCTAAGATAAAATGTCCTCAAATTCACTCAGACCAGTTTGACAGGTTAAAAAAAAAAAAAGAGGAAGGGGAGCCTCATCAGTTTTAACGAGGCAAAAAGATAAGGCAGGTATCAAAACAAGTGGATACCAAGAGAGAAAAGGTTCCAAGGTTTAGGAGGATGAAAAGGAGGAAGATCACCAGAGCAAAGAACACCCAAGTTAAAAACCACCTTATTTCGTTGTTGTTTCATATAAAATGATCAGCTTAAGTTTTTAAAGTACAAATTCCTGCTTCATAAACATTGTTTAATAAAGCCCAATGGGAACAAACGAACCTACATAATGAGCTTTGCTTTTAACACCATCACAACTGGAGCGTTTGCTCCATTTGTCTTGTCAAGTTTAATAAAAGGCACCTCCTCTGGCGAATGGCTTCTCTTTCTCTTTTTCTAATAGTGCTAAGTGCCATGTCAGAAAAGAAATTGGTTGCTGTCCTACCACCCACGATAGCTCGCTAGCTAGCGATATGTGTACGGATGGATCTATTATATAGATCAGCACGCATGTGTGTTGGCACATCACAGATATAGTTTTGAGCAGAGACGTGCACTTAATGCTTTAGGAATGCTTTTGGCACTTCACTTCGTTTCGGGAATGTATCACTAACAATTCTACATGGATCGTATGCTTGGAGGAGACTATTAGTCCGAGTTCGGGCGAAAGAAGGGAACCTTCCACACACCAAAGGACCAGCTCTCCTATCTTCAGCCAGGCCTTAGGTAGCCCGCAGGACTGGAGATATGCGCCTTCTTTCCTGGGAAGCTTTGGCTTCAGCAGGGATTCCCTCTTATCCCGGGACAATGGAGCCCGCAGAGGGCCGGGCAACCCAGTAGATAAGAGGAGGAGAGCCTTACTTGTACCTCCCTCTACAGAAGCGAGCGCTGAGTGCACATGGTTCTACCAGAGCACAGCACTCGGCGCGGCTTTTCCCTGAAACCGCGCTTTCGGCGCGGACTCATTTCCCACCCGGTTCCCTTCAACTTTTATCTTCAATGTACGGCGGTCCAGTGACCTGATGAGTTTCTGAAGGCCAATACAGGTCCAAGGGGTCGAGCAAAAGCGGGTGAAATGGAGAGGGTGGATAATAAAATAGGAGCTACGGTTCTGGAAAGGGTACGAGGCAGACCAGATTAATTTGGATCCGCTCTGAGTCAGGACTCGAGTGGGTCCCTTGGGTAGGCCTAGATTGAAGCTAAATCACCCCAAGACTTCCCTGGTTCATCAGAAAGAGGATAACCAGTAGCTAAATCGGACTCAGGCAGGTCACTCCAAAGCCGCGGCTGGACCCAACCGACATTGCCCCTTCGGTTTTTCTCATTTCTCCGACTTTTTCCGGGTAGCTACCAAAAATGTTTATCAATGCAGAGTTCGGCAAAGCGGCGAACAGAGATACCAAGCAAATTCACACACTCGGCTTACATGACGTAACCTTTGTATTGGAGCAAACTTTTTGGCACCAAGAAAAGGACGGGGGGAGGGGAGGGACAGAATAGGGAGAAATCTCCACAACTGCCAGCTCAAAGGAACCAGGCTGATGGATGGGCTATTGTATTTCCTCTCAGTTAACGAGTTAAAGGAAAACTAAAAGCTTCCGCTTCTCAACTCCCTCCTTCTCCCGCCACAACGCTCTGAGCGCACCGAAAAAGTTTGGGGCTCAGCTGGAGGAGAGGGGCTTGACTGACTCTCTCTGCACAAGGGAAACTGTTTTCCGCAAAAGGAAAAGATCGAAAAAAGAAATGGGGGTGGGGGGAGGAGAGCACGACTCTGAAACTATCCATTCTGCTCTAGTGAGATATGGTTCGCTTGTCCCAGACCGAGACGAGGAGACGAGGAAGGAGAGGTTCCCCATTCCTTTCAAGGTCTTACCCTCTGCATCCTCAAGGAGTGAAAGAGGGAGGGCAGGAGGGAGGATACCATTCCTCCCAGGTGAAACTGGTCTCCTCCTGGTTCTCCAGGCGCACTTAACAAAGAAGGAAGTTGGAAGCCTCCTGGTCGGCTAATTTGACCAGGATTCCTATTCCCAGTAAAAAAGAAAGAGTTCTCCGGACTCCCGAGATATCGGCGCCTCAGGCGTTTCTTCACTTCCCACCAATTCCTCGCCTTCTCCTCCTCTAAATATCTACGCCGATTCTCTCGCCTTCCGGGTCGGCCTAGGCGAGGACCCCGGATCATGTCCCTCTTACCACCACCCTCTTACCTGGGGTTGGTACTGTTCCAGTAGACAGCGTAGCGATCAGCGACAGCTTTGGAACCAGGATCTTGGCTGAACACAGACATCCAGAGCACCAGAAACACCAGCATCAACATCTCCACGTGCAACATCACTCCCTTCCAATAGTGAAAAACACAAACACTGGAGGGAGAAAGGGCAGGGGGGGTAAGATGGAAAGGAAAAAAATGAGGGGGGAGGAAAAGAAAAGAAGGGTCTCCTAAACAGAAGATCAGGATGTGGGTGCGAGGAGAAAAGAGAAAAATCACGGATTTTTTCTTTTAATCAAGCGAGCTCTCCCACCCCCCGGGGGGGGGGGGCGGGAGGGAGCAAGGAGTTTAAGAAAGAAATAAAGAAAATAAAAGAGGGAGAAGAGACGTGTCTGTATTTCGTGGTTGGGAGGGGGGAGCGGGAGGATGCCAAATCTGTTTCTTAAGAAGTGGGAGGAGGTTGGTCACCCCGGTAGGGGGAGGTGGGAGCCGAACCCGGCTTTGGCGGCGGCGGCACAACGAGGAGGTGGCGGTGCTCCGCGCACATTCACCGGGAGTTCAGTGCAGCAGCCACAGGGAGACATACACCAGCCCACCCACCCCCGCTCAGCCCGTGCACCTCCAGCTGAGGGTGGTAGTGGCCGCTGACGGGTGGTGGTTCTTCTCCGGCGCTGTTCTCTCGCTCTCTCTTGCTTCGTTCAAAGTTATTTTGATAGTCGATTTTTTTAATTGCCGAAAGAAAGTGGTTGGCTTGGGGTGTATGCGCTTCTTCTCTGAAAATAAACTGCTCCACTCACCAGCACCCTTTCGCCTTTGCCTTCCAAGCCCGTGGAAGTCTTTGAGGAAGTAGATGCTGCGGGTTCAGGAGAGGCAGTGAGGAGCAAAGATGGGTGGGGAAGCAAAACTGCCTAATTAAATCTCACTCCTGCTCAGTCCTGGAAATGGTTAAAAGTAGTTGGGCTGAAGAAGAATGGCGGTGCCACCCAAACCTTTAAGAAAGTTTGGTCCTTTTCTTTATCCAACCGAAATGCTCGGTAGAGTTTGGCTGCGGTACGGAGACGAAGCGGTGGTTCTGCAGCAGCAGCAGCAGCAGCAGCAGCAGCAGCGGCGGCGGCGGCAGGAGGAGAAGGAGAAGGAGGCGGAGGAAGAGAAAGAGCAGATACCCAGTGTGTTGGAGGAGACTTGATAGAGATTTTTTCTCGTATTCTTCTCTTTGCTGGGCTGTGGGTGCACCAAAGAGTGTAAGAAACAGCAGATGTTAAAATCAGCCAATCCAAGCAGTGCTATGATGCCAAATCAAGTCGACACAAATAAGACTGTTTTGCTGAAGGGTGAAAAAAAATAATTTTAAATTAATCCGTCAAACTCTGGGAAAAAATTGGTGTCAGTCCCCTCGTCCGCACAAGGACTGAGATTGAGATAGAGCCATAAACTGAGATCCAAACATCTCTGGAACAAGCTGTCAAAGTGTCTGTGGTTAAGACGAGTCCAATCCCAGGAACATTAACTTGGAGAAATGCATAAATCAGTTTCAAATCAGAAAAAGAGCAAAAAGAGAAGCCTCACCGATGACTACATCAGAAAATTTTGTTCTTCGGCAGCTGCTCCCTTTTCCTTTCTGGAAAAAAAAAAAGCAGCAACAAGAGGGGGGAACCACACCGCTCCCCCACCCACCCCACCCCCCAAAAAAACAGTACCCTGCAAAAAAAAAAATAAATGAACTTCAGTGCAGCGGCAGCCAGGGAAGGATTTCAACGCCTGGAGAGGGGGGCAAAAGTCAGTTTTGAAAAAAGAGGGGGTGCTTTATAGGAGAAAAAAAAATCTTAAACAGTTACGCCCCCTTCGCAATGACCTGCGTGTAAATCCGACATCAGCGGCAACCTAGGACAATCCAAAAGCTGGGCGCCCTCTGTGCAATGAACATATGCGAGTACGTATGCAGCATATATATTTTATATCCATGCATATGTCTGCATGTGTGAGCGATCTGGAAGCTGGTTGGCGTGTGTGCGTGTATGTTTTCGGAGTATGTGCACAGAGGAGGTGCAGCCAGCTAGCTCAGAGCCCAAGCGCTGCTGGTTGATCATGTGGTTTTTTTTTTCTTTTTCCATGCAGTTTACTTGGGAAAGAGGGATTTGCAGGAGTAGCCAGTCAGGGAGCAGCCTGCTGTTTGCTTACAGATTGCTTTTTTTCCCTCTCTTTACTTCAACCCGATTGGTTTGCAACACGAGAAAGAGGCGTTTTCCTAATCTCCTCCCCTCCCCCCTCCAAAAAACACCGGCCCCACCTTCCTGAAACCTGACTAATTGAATTACTGGGAGATCGGAGTGGCCTGTATCCACTACGGGAGCCTGGCTGCTGAGATTCGTAACCCTTTGGATGCTGCATGCTGCTTAGAATGTTCGGAAAGATTCCACACCTTTTCCTTAAGAGCGCTGGGGGTGGGGTTTGGGAACGTGTCATTGTGAATGTGGGTTATCTTCCCTTTATCGGAGGACAAAGTATATTCCGGGTTCTCCGGCGGCGACACAATACCTTCTGGTTGAGGTGTAGCAATTACAGTTGTATTTTTATTACCAACTGCGGTCCCTTAAACAAGATTTTGTGTCTAGAGGTGTTGACTTGTTTGGAAAGGCAGATATTTACTGCAAAGAAGTAAAAGGTTCATAGATTTTACTTCTTACCAGTGGTTTAAAGGTTAATAAACGGGAAGGGAGAGATTTCTTTAAACTGGTTTTTAATGATGCTCTGAAAACACGGATTTTTTTTTTTAATTCTGAGAAATCACAGTTGAAAATTATTACAATTCAGTGCAAATCCGCAGCCGAGAGGACATTAATGCGGCAAGTGATCCGATTAGAAATACTTTACACCCTGTACCTTTGAGCTAAGAGAATGTATTCATACGGGTCCCGGCAACTGCTCAACTCTCTTCTATCCCACTTCCCTAAAGGCAAAAATGTCATTAACACTTGTGTGTGTGTGGGGGGGGGGGGGTGCAGAAAGGAAGGAGGGATGAGTTAGCGAAGAAAAGGTTTCCTTTCTTCTTCAGAATAGAGCCTCTCATTGGACTTTGCAGACAGATCCATAGAAATGTGCATTTGTCTTTCTGCTGAAACAGTAACCTGGTAGCAAAGTTTGCGCAGATCACCTAAAGGGCCTCTGGGTTTTCACCTGGGGACGTCGAGGGACATCTGCGTCTTGTGTCCAAAGGGAGAATCTACAGCAAAGAGACTGCTGCAATTTTGCAGCTTGTTCCCGAGTGCCATGCTGGGGCCACGGGAGACTATCACTCTCGAGACGTTGCAGTCTCAGGCCTCCCTTTGCAGTTTTTCTCTGATTCTCTTGAGTTTTCTGTCTCTGTAGGAAGGGTTGGACCGAAGGAAAAGGAGAGCAAATTAAATTTTGCCCGAAAGCCTACCACTTCTGCCTTGTACATGCTAGTCCAAAAGAACACAACATTAGCTTTTTCTCTCACGTCCTTTCTTTCCGTTTCTCTGGACCTGGCTCAGATTGCTCAGATTTTCTGTTTGAAAGCGCCCAGACTCCCTCCAGTGGTGGATTTTCATTACACACCCTGGAAGAGTATTTCTGACAGGACCAGCAACAGAAAGGACAAATGAAACATATTAGACTGATACTCATCTAGATGAACAAAAATAACTCATAGGAATGGTGCTCGCCTAGGACTTTATCTCACGAATGCTTTGTATTCTTTTCCACAGTGTCACTGAAGAACTCCTCACTTAATAAGATTAAATTGCTCAAATATAATATGCAAAATTTGCCTGGCTAATTCTTCCTTCCAAATTGTGTGACTGGGTCTAGATTTTAATCTATAGAATTCTGGAACTTCAAATATTCAGTGGTCACCAAGGAAACCTAACACAGAGACACTAACCCTTTTCTAGAAATTTAAAAGACTAGATATTACCTAGCTACAACAGAGGAAAACAACTTGAACAATAAGCTCCAAAGAGTATTTTCTCCATATTTCCCGAGTTTTCATAATTTTATCTGAGCCTAGAATTTTTTTCCTCAAAAAAAGTATTTAATGTTAGCTTCTCCTCAACTTTTTGGAAAATGTTAATAATAGCCACTTAGATGACTGAATTCCAAGAAATCTGGAAAATGTCAAGATATAGATGTCTTTAGTAAAGGGAGTGTTCACAGCTTTTAATAAATTTTATGGAAAGGAATAATATATTTTTGGGAGGAACTTTTCTCAAAACAGATGCATCTATGGCAAAATTGCTTTCCCAAGTTATTTAACATTTGAGAAACAAAAAAACAAAAAATTAATTAAACTTATTTGTTGCTGGAAATAAATGCTATAGCTAAATGAAAAAAACTGAATAGAAAAAAGAGCTTATAGTTATAAATTTAAAATATTTAGTATCTTCCTAGTTCAATTACCTATATGATAGTTGGCAGTAGACACAAGGACTCATATGAAGTTATCAAATAATTCTGCCTTTTAAATATTGGAAATATAAGAATAAAGAAAAATAATAAAATTTGTATATCAGGCCATAGTTCAAAATAGGTACATAAAGTACCTACAAATGAATACACATATGTCCCTTTTATGCTTACATAATCATAACCATTGATTTAGAAATTTAATATTGGAATATCTTTTGAAACAAATTGTCTTTTTATCATTAGAAACTAAAAACAATATAAATGTTTACAGATCTGCTTTTTAGAAAAAAATTGCCTCATACTAGTTTTCCCTAACTTTCTTCCATAGCTTTTTAAAAAATGTTATTTAATGTTATTTATTTTTTATTTAAGTTAATTTATTTAGTCAATTTAGAACATTATTCCTTGGTTACAAGAATTATATTATTTCCCTCCCTCCCCTCACCACACCCTTCCCACCCTTGCCACAGCCCCTCCAGCATTCATTACTTTCCTTTGCTGTCATATTAGCCAATCTGCTAGGTGTAAGGTGATACCTCAGAGTTGTTTTGATTTGCATCTCTCTGACTATAAGAGATTTAGAACACTTTTTCATGTGCTTATTAATAGTTTTGATTTCTTTAACTGAAAAATGCCTATTCATGTCCCTTGCCCATTTATCAATTGGAGAATGGCTTGATTTTTGGCCAATTGATTTAGCTCTTTATAAATTTGAATAATTAGACCTCTGTCAGAGGTTTTTGTTATGAAGATTGTTTCCCCGTCGGTTGTTTCCCTTCTAATTTTGGTTGTACTGGTTTTGATTGTACAAAAACTTTCTAATTTGATGAAATCAAAATTATTGATTTTCCATTTTGTGACTTTTTTTCTAGCTCTTGCTTGATTTTAAAGTCTTTCCTTTCTCAAAGATCTGATATGTATACTATTCTGTGTTCACCTAATTTGCTTATAGTTTTCTTCTTTTATATTCAGGTTATTCACTCATTCTGAGTTTATCTTGGTATAGGGTGTAAGATGTTGATCCAGACCTAATCATCTCCACACTATCTTCCAATTTTCCCAGCAGTTTTTATCAAATAGTGGATTTTGGTCCCAAAAGCTGAGATCTTTGGGCTTATCATAGATTGTCTTGCTGAGGTCATTTACCCCTAGTCTATTCCACTGATCCTACTTTCTGTCTCTTAGCCAGTACCAAACTGTTTTGATGACCGCTGCTTTATAGTATAGTTTGAGATCTGGGACTGCAAGTCCTCCTTCCTTTGCATTTTTTTCATGATTTCCCTGGATATCCTTGATCTTTTGTTCTTCCAAATGAACTTTGTTATGGTTTTTTCTAATTAGGTAAAAAAGTTTTTGGTAGTTCAATGGGTATGGCACTAAGTAAATTAATTTGGGCAGGATTGTCATTTTTATGATATTGGCTCGTCCTACCCATGAAAAATAATGTTTTTCCAATTGTTTAGATCTAGTTTTAATTGTGTGGAGAGTGTTTTGTAGTTGTGTTCATATAGTTCCTGTGTTTGTCTCAGCAGATAGATTCCTAAGTATTTTATATTGTCTAGGGTGATTTTAAATGGAATTTCTCTTTCTAATTCTTGCTGCTGAGATGTGTTGGAGATAATAGAAATGCAGATGATTTATGTGGGTTTATTTTGTATCCTGCAAATTTGCTAAAGTTGTTGATTGCTTTGACTAGCTTTTTGTTTGATTCTCTAGGATTCTTTAAGTAGACTATCTTATCATCCGCAAAGAGTGATAGCTTGGTCTCCTCATTGCCTATTTTAATACCTTCAATTTCTTTTTCTTCTCTAATCACTACTGCTAGTGTTTCTAGTTCAATGTTCAATTATAGAGGTGATAATGGGCATCCTCCTGATCTTATTGGGAAGGCTTCTAGTTAATCCCCATTGCAGATGATGTTTGCTGATGGTTTTAGATATATACTGTTTATTATTTTTAGGAAAAGCCTTTCTATTCCTATGCTTTCTGATGTTTTCAATAGGAATGGGTGTTGTATTTTGTCAAAGGTTTTTTCTGCATCTATTGAGACAATCATGTGATTTTTGTTTGTTTGTTGATATATTCAATTATGTGAATGGTTTTCCTAATATTGAACCATCCTTGCATTCCTGGTATAAATCCCACCTGGTCATAGTGAATAACCCTTGTGATCACTTGCTGGAGTCTTTTTGCTAGCATCCTATTCAAGATTTTTGCATGTCTATTCATTAAGGAGACTGGTCTATTGTTTTCTTTCTCTGTTTTTTACCTGCCTGGCTGTGGAAACAGAACCTTATTTGTGTGTAAAATGAATTTGGTAGAACTCCTTTGCTTATTGTGTCAAATAGTTTGTATAATATTGGGATTAGTTGTTCTTTGAATGTTTGATAGAATTCATTTGTGAATCCGTCTGGACCTGGGGATTTTTTCTTGGGGAGTTCTTTGATGGCTTGTTCAATTTCTTTTTCTGATATGGGGTTGTTTAGGTAATCTATTTCTTCCTCTATTAGTCTAGGCAATTTATGTTTTTGTAAATATTCATCCATATCAACTAGATTGCCATATTTGTTGCCATATAGTTGGGCATAAAAGTTTTTAATGATTGCCATAATTTCTTCTTCATTAGAGGTGAGGTCTCCCTTTTCATCTTGGATACTGTCAATTTGTTTTTCTTCTTTCCTTTTATTAATTAGATTGACTAGTACTTTGTCTATTTTATTTGTTTTTTCAAAGTACCAGCTTCTAGTCTTATTTATTAAATCAATAGTTCTTTGACTTTCAATTTTGTTAATTTCTTCTTTGATTTTTAGGATCTATAATTTAGTCTTCATCTGAGGATTTTTAATTTGTTCAATTTCTAGTTTTATTAAATTTGCATGCCCATTTCATTGACCTCTGCTCTCACTAGTTTGTTAATATATGAACTCAAGGATATAAATTTCCCCCTGAGTACTGCTTTGGCTGTATGCCATAGGTATTGAAAGGATGTCTCATCATTGTCATTTTCTTCAATGAAGTTATTGTTTCTATGATTTGTTCTTTAACCACTTTTGGAGAATTGTATTATTTAATTTCCAATTAATTTTTTTATTTACCTCTCCATGTACCTTTACTAATTATTATTTTCATTGCATTGTGATCTGAGAAGGTTGCATTCATTATTTCTGCTCTTTTGCACTTGTTTGCAATGTTTTTAATGCCCTAATACATGGTCAATTTTTGTGAATGTACCATGTGCTGCTGAAAAGAAGATTTCATTCACTTCTCTTACCTCTTTCTTATTAATTTTTTGTTTGATTTATCTAGTTCAGATAGAGGCAGGTTCAGGTCTCCCACTAGTATAGTTTTTCTATCTACTGCATCCTTGAGCTCCACTAGTTTCTCCTTTAGAAATTTGGATGCTATGCCATTTGGTGCATACATGTTGAGTACTTATATTTCCTCGTTGTCTATACTGGCTTTTATTAGGATTTAATTACCTTCCCTATCTCTTTTAACTAGATTTATTTTTACTTTGGCTTTGTCAGATATCACGACTGTGACTCCTGCCTTCTTTTTATCAGTTGATGCCCAATAGATTTGACTCCTCTAACTTTCACCCTATGTGTATCTACCTTCCTCATGTGTGTTTCTTGCAGACAGCATATGGTAGGGTTTTGGATTCTAATCCACTCTGCTATTCGCTTACGTTTTATGGGTGAGTTCATTCCATTCACATTCAGAGTTATTATTACCAGCTGTGTATTTCCCAGTATTTTAATATCTACTCCTAGCCCTGCCTTTTCTTCTTTCACTATTTCCTTCTACACCAATGTTTTATTTTTTAATCAGTCCCCCTAATTCCCACCCATATTTTACTTCCCTTTCTACCCCCTCCCTTCTAATTCCCCCCTTATTTTCTTTACAGTTTTTTAAACTATCCCAACCTTCTCCCTCCCTTATGCTGCTCCACTCCCCACCAATCCCTTTGTTACCCTTCTACTTCCCTATAGGGAGCTAATCAATTCTCTGCCCTAATGGATTGGATTTTTCTTCCCTCTTTGGGTCAATTTCAATGCCCATATGAGTTGAGTATTTTCTATCTCCAACCTCTTTACCCTTCCAGTATATTGATGTTCTCCCCCCTCCCACCATGTGCTTCTTTGTGACATATAAAATTACCCCCTTCAGTTTCTTTTCCCATTTCTTTTAGTATTAACCTCTTTTTTTTAGCTCTAGTTGTATATTTACACACATATATATGTATTTATGTATACATATATCTATATACATATTTATTTATGTCTTGTCATTTCATCCTATACAGTTTGTCACTATTCTCTCTAAGTGTAATTCTTCTAGCTGCCCAGTTGAAAATAACAATTTTAAGAGTTACCAATATCCTCTTTTCTTGTAGGGATACATATCATTTTAATTTATTGGGTCTCTTTTAAAAAGTGGGGTTTTTTGGGGGGGGGTTGTTTCATTTTTATTTTTTCCCTCTTTTTATATATCCTTTTGATGTTTCTCTTGAATTCTGTACTTGGACATCAAATTTTCTGTTCAGGTCTTGTCTTTTCTTTACAAATTCTTAGAATTCTTCTATTTTGTTAAATGACCATACTTTCTCCTGTAAGAATATAGTCAGTTTTTCTAGTTGTTGATTCTTGGCTGTAGACTTAGTTCCCTTGCTTTCCGGAATATCATATTCCATGCCTTTTGGTCCTTTAGTGTAGATGCAGCCAGATCCTGTGTTATCCTCACTGTGGTTCCATGGTATCTGAATGACTTCTTGGTAGCTTGTAATAGCTTTTCTTTGGTCTGATAGTTCTTGAATTTGGCTATAACATTGCTGGGTGTTGCCAGTTGGGGATTAAGTACAGGAGGTGATCTGTGGATTCTTTCAATCTCCACTTCTCCCTCTTGCTCTAGAGTATCAGGGCAGTTTTCTTGAATAATTTCCTTCTTGATTTCCTGTAGTATTATGCCCAGGTTTTTTTCTTTTGTCATGGTCTTCTGGTAGACCAATGATTCTTAAATTGTCTCTCTTCAAACGATTTTCTAAATCCTCTGTTTTGTGAATGAGATGCTTCATATCTTCCTCAATTTTTTCATTGTTTTGGTTTTGTTTTATAGTATCCTGCTGCCTTGTGAAGTCACTTAATTCTAGTTGTTGTATTCTGGTTCTTAAAGACTGGATTTCATCCCTTGCTTTTTGGTCATCCTTCTCCTTCTGGTCTGATTTTCTTTGGAGGCCATCGTTCATTCTCTTTACATCATCTCTCATCTCCTTTGCCTCATCTTTCTTCTGCTTTGCCTCATTTTCAAGCTGGTTGATTTTGGCTTTCAAGACACTATTTTCTGTTTCCAGATGACTTATCTTAGTTTTTAAATTCTTTTCCCAATTGTCTTCAGCCTCTCTTAATTGTGTTTTTAATTGCATTTTGAGTTCTTCCAAAGCCTCTATCCAATTCACTGGAATTTTTGTTTTATTGCTTGCCTCTTCCTCTGTTCCATTTGCTCTTGGTTCGTTGCCTGTACAGAAGCTGTCGAATGTAATTTCTTTCTTCTTTTTCTGTTGTTTGCTGATATTTACCCCTTCTTTGATCCCCATATTTGTCTGTGCTCTTGCTCCTCTCATTTTTTTTTGTTTTGGGGTTTTCTGTCAGTCTCCCCTCTTGGAGCTTTGACAGAGGATCTCTCAGTGCAGTCTGTGGGGGAGGAGTGCTGGAGTTTGAGCTTCCCTGTCCTCTGAAGGGTTTTTATTGGATTAAAGTCCAGTAGTCAGTGAGGGAGGGGTGTTGGATCTTGGGCTTCCCTGAGATCTGAAGACTTTTGATGGGATTAAGTTCAGCTGGGTTGGGCTGGATATGCTATGAGGCCAAAACCTCCTGGAAGGCTGGAGCAATATGGAGGGTCTCCACCACTCTGACCAGGCTGCTTGCTCTGCACTCCCTCTCCAGCTCCTTCCCCACCACCTATGTTTGCCACTCTGAGTCCAATACAGCTTTGCCCACAAGGTACTCCCTCCAGACCAGTGCCTTTGTCCACCCAGAGGTTCCAGCTTCCACTGGAAGCTTAGCACTCTAGGTTGGGTTTGGGGGTTCCTGGGACCTTCCTTATCCCTTCCCCTTAAACCTGAGTGTTCTTGAATTCCAGCTTTTGGGGGACATACCTTTTAAATTGAGTCCAGCAGGAGGGTTCCTTAACTCTGTCTTGTTGTTAGGTTTGATTTTCAGTCCCCTGAGAGCATTTAGTTTGTAATTGGTAAAGAAGAGTTTTCAGAGATCTGAACTTTCACTGCCTATAGGCTGCCATCTTGACTCTGCCCTTTGGTAAGCATTTTTTAAAAAGAAGCTTTAGCTTTTTAAAGAAGTAAATTTCAAAAGTTTTTTTTTCATGTGTAACCAGGTAGTTACATAGAACATTCATTCACAGAACTTCCCTGGCTGGCCTCAGCCCACCATGTGTGCAAGCTCAGTTCTTGGACCATTTGGAAATGATGATTCCCCTAAGTTCCTTCTAGCCAGTCAAGTGTGGCTCAGGACTGAAGAATACTTTAAGGATAGCAAAACAAAATTTTTGTTGGTCAGTGAGCAGGAAGAAACAATAACTCAATGGAATTTTAAATGAGGACTATGTTCTCCTAGGTTGCAAGGCATAGTAGGAGACTATGAGCCTCTTCCCAAAAAGAATGGGGAAAGGAAGTATCCATTCACTATTCAGTATGAGTTCCTGGAAGCTAAAGCACATATGCCTAGGCAAGCATGAGACTAGATATCAGAACTTCTGTTTTGTGTTCTTTTCTAAGTTACTTAGTTGGTTGCCCAGTGGAGAGAGTCAGGGAGATCTGAGTTCATATTTGACCCCCCTGCACTTATTAGTTGTGTGACCCTGGGCAAGTAACTTAACCTCCATTTGCCTCAGTTTCATTAACTGGAATAGTGGGTATAACATCTACTATGTGAGGGTTTTGTGAAGATTGAATCAGATATTTGTAAAAGCATTTAGCATAATGCCTGGCACATAGTAGGTACTATATAAATGCATATTCTCTCCCTTCCTAAGTACAGGTGACTGAGCATAGATATCTAGAGACAGCTAAGTGTACTGTGGATGAATTACTGGGGCCCCTCTCCTCATCTCTGTCTGTCTAACCCCAACTTCAAATATGTCTTCTCCAGGAAGCCCTCACTCTTCCCTGATTCCTTTATCCTAATTGGAAATGATCCTCAGATTTCACAAACCATTTTGTATACCGTTATTAAGTTATATAATTTACCATAGTTATGGTTATTGTTATTCTATGTCCTTTCATTACCTAGTACAGAACTTTGCCCTAACTTACCATCTGCACATTGAGAGAAAAGTGCTTTGTAAACCTTAAAGCACTGTGTACATAAGTTGTTATTAATTAATTAATTAATAGCTCAAAGGTTAGTCTCTCCTTTGCAATGAGGATGACTGAAATAGGTTTGAATTTAAACCTCCATGATCCAGTTTTTTTCAAACAACAAAGCCTTTGATTAAAAATAACAATATGATTAGAATTGGTCCCCATAACAAAAGAAATACTCTTGAGCACAAGGATTAAAGAAACATAATTAATTAGGCTCAAATCACATACCTTCCTAATAAATGTTAAACTGTTCTTAATCTTTGGTTGTTTGGCATCTTCCCAGCTCTGTTCCATGCACTGTATTGATGTTTCTATAATTGGAAAATACTTTTGGATCTTGCCTTGCCCATATCCCTGAAAGGCATTTTGCCTAATTCTCCTGAGTTACTACTGCTTGAAGCTTGGAATAAAGTCCTGCCTCCCCTTGCATCAAAAGTTCTCGAGGCCACTTCTTTCTCTCCATATCTAGTCCTACTTGATGGCTGTCTTTAAGTCGTTTTCTTAGACTACTTCTTTAGCAAGGTGTTATATGTTAGGAAAGCTTAATTTCCCTTTGAGACTTCTCCCTAGAGCCACTAAAAACAACAACAACAACCCTCAGCTTTCTGATTTTGTTTCCCCTTCTGAATGCAGAATGAAAGCTCTCTACTAACTAGTAAATTTGGAAATCTTTCCCAGTCCTGTGACCAGATATCTGCCTTCTCCTTACTTCCCCCTCTTCTTCCATTGCATGCTAAATCCATATTTCCCAACACCCACCTACTACTAATTCTACTACCAGTGAACACATTCTAGGCCAGCAATATTACAAGCTGTTGCAGTATTTGCAGAAGGAATTTTCTTAAAGGGGCTGATCTTATAGGTTTTGAACTTTTAAAAGTATATTTAGAACTTTCCAAGTTGTCAAAATTTGGGAGGGAACTTCCAGATTGGCTCCTTGCACAGCTGGCAGCTATATAGTTCACAATGAACAAAGACAATGATTTGGCATATATGTGTAAGTATATGTGCATTTTTTCAGTTATTCAAATAATTTCCTAGATACATGTCACTCAGTGATCAGTTGGATCCTTGTCACCTCTATGATAAAATACGAACTCCTCAGCTTGTCTATTAAGGTTCTCTAGGATCTTGAATTCTAATTAATTTGGTAACCTTATTTCATATCATTAACAGTTCTTGCTTTACATAGATGGAACAACAGAAAGTGATCTTTACAGGTTAGGCAAATTTTCTCTCGGAGGTAGGGAATGGAGAGAGGAAGGGAAGCAGACAAGGGACCAGCACCTTGTGGAGGAGGACAGAGTGGACATGTGGAGGCTGGGGACAGAGAAGTGAGAGTGGGAGCAGGAGGATGAACAGAAGATACAGGGGCAGCCACATATGGGTCTTCTTAAGTAGAAAGGCAAGTCGGAGTCAGACAAATAGGGGACAGACACAAACAGAAGAAGATGGGCGACGTGATGGCTGAACAAGATGGAAGAAAGGCATGGAGTCCAGACATAGGGGTGAATGAGCAGAGTGGGTAAAGGTCTCTTCTGAAGGCTAGGGAGGTCTCAAGCCAAGCAGAGGCGGCAGTCTCTGTATGTCAGTTCTTCTGCTTTCACTTGGAGGATATTTTCAAGGTTTCTTTTTTTGGTGGGGGAGAGGCAGAAGCAGAGAGAGCACACTTCTGTACAGTACAGGTAGCACAGGTATTTTTTATAGTGTGGATGTCTTTCAGAATTATTTAGGCAAAGTTGAACTGGCATCCTTCTGATCAAGCCAAACTAGACTACTATATGTTACAAATATTCAGATCTTCGATCTTCTCACTGTGCATTTTCAAAAGCTGTCCCCCGTGAATTCCCTTGTCTCCACTTTCCAGGAGCCTTGTCTTTCTCCAAGTCTGAGTTTAAATTCAGTCTTCTCCTTGAAGTGTTCTCTAATTCTACTAGCTATTAATAGTCTCAAATTATCTTCTTTTTGTTTAGTTGTATATATGTTATAGTCTCCTAAGTGAACATCAGCTTCTTTGGAGCTATAATAACCATTCTTTATTCTCCTTTTGTTGTAGTACCTGACATTACCTTGCACACAAGAGATACCTGATAGATTTTTGTTGGATTAAAATGAATATTGTCTCACTGGGAAAATGTTGGTGTTGAAGGAATGACCTTTCCCTGTATGAAGCAATTGTGGATCATTGAAAGCACTGCATAATTTCCTAAATGTATTCTAGCCTGATTTCCTTGTTCTATTCAAATTTGGGCCAACCTCAATATTGCTGTCCAAATATACATATTAATGAACTAATTAGACAAGCTATCCTTCCAGCTGCATATTGTAGTCTGGGAAATTTTCTGTGTAGTTTGTTTTTCGAGGAGAGAGAGTTAGACCAATCTCTTCTCCATTGTTATGGACTTCACAGAGTTATGTCACAGGTCTTCGTGGATTTATATGATGCCATCTGTGAATATAGAATTTAGAGAACTTTGCCATCAATAGGAAATCATTCTTTCTTTTGGGCCATATAAAAGATATATTTCATCTACTAGTTATTTGTCTCACTTGATGTTCAATAAATAGATAGATAGAACATTTATTAAATCATTACTATGTGCCAGGCTCTGTACAAATACAAAGTCATCCCTAATCTCAAGGAGCTCATATTCTCCTGGGAGAAGACAAACCATACGAGGGATCTGGAAAGAGGGTAAGAGCACTTCTAATGCTACATCAAAATGAAGTAGAGACCTGATTCTGAACAAGATAAAGAGATAACTTGCCTATCAGAGCCCAAGGCAATTCCAAGGGTTGAGAAAGAACTGCTGTAGGAAGTATGTGGGCACGATGGCCCAGAGACATCATTATTTGGAGCTGGGAGCTGGGAAAGTAATTTTAAAAAGTTATTCCTGAAGTTATTTCTGTTATGGAAAATTGCACAATGAGTTACCTTGTCTAAAGGTAAGCCATCCAGATCACATTTTGCTTGATTCAAACACAAGGGATCTGTATTCTATATAGCGATCAATTCATTTCAAGCATTCCCAATTGAAATAGAACTGATTAGAAAATCTGACATTCAAACACAAGTCTCAAGAGAAACATATAAAAGTAAACATGAGTGAGAAATCATGTGGGATTTAATAAATTGTTTACATTCTACCTGAACAGAGGGCATGAATGTGAGTTGATTATTTTGGGATGACTGAAAAAAAAAAAAAGAACAGAAGGATGAGAAAGAAAGAAATGCTTAACAAACATCCCAAAAGGGAACTAGAGCAGATTCTATTATACTTCAGCTGAAGTAAAAAAGACAGGGATAGTAATCATGATTTTGAACAAAACAATAGTAAAAATAACCCTAATTAAAAGAGATAATCAGAGAAACTACATTTTGCCAAAAAATCATAGAAAATGTAGTAATAGCAATAATACATATATACCAAATGACAAAGCATTCAAATTCTTAAAGGAAAAGTTGAGTTACTGGAGGAAATAATAAAAAAATACTAGTGATAGACTTCAATTTACTCCCTCAGAAATAGATAAATCTAACCATAAAATAAATAAATAAGTTAGAGAGGAGTAGAATTTTAGAAAAGTTAGATATGATGTATTTGTGAAGAAAATAGAATGGGAATAGAAAGAAGACTACCTTTTTCTCAATAATAAATAGTACCCCCTCACCCCAAATGGCCATGTATACTGTCATAAAAACCTAAAAAACAAATGCAATAAAGCATAAATATTAAATTCACCCTTTTTGGACCATAATACAATAATAAGTTTTAGTCAATAAAATGTCTCAGAAACATAGATTAAAAATTAATTGAAAACTAAACGATATCCTAAAGAATAAGAAATCAAAGAACATATCATAGATGTGATCAATAACTTAAATAAAGATAACGACAACCTAAATAATATACTACGAAGGAGATTATAGCAATATATCACAAGGATAATACACTATGACCAAATGAGGGATGGTTTAATATTAGGAAAGGTATCAGCATAAATGACCATATCACTAAGAAAACCAACAAAAAACCATATGATTATCTCAATAGATGCTGAAAAGGCTTTGAAAAAACTGCAATACTACTTCCTTATTTTAAAAAATTAGAGAACTTTCAAGTAAATAGTGCTCTCCTTAAAATAACAAATGGCATCTACCTAAAACAATCAGTAACCATTATCTATGATGAGGATATGCTAGAAGCCTTCCCAATAAGATCAGAGGTGAGGAAGAATGCCCATTATCATCACTACAATTCAATATTGTAATAGAAATGTTAGCTATAGTGATGAGAGAAGAAAGAGAAACTGAAGGAATTAGGATAAGCAATGAGGAAAAAAAGCTATCACTATTGGTAGATGATATGATGGTATACTTAGAGAACCCCAGAAAATCAACCCAAAAACTAACTGAAACAATGATAAATATTTAAATATTATCAAAGTTGTAGGATATAAAATAAACCCACACAAATCATCAGGATTTCTATATGCCAGCAACAAACTTTATTAGCAAGAGATAGAAAGAAAAATGTTATTTAAAATAATTATAGACAATATAAGTCTACCTACCAAGACCAACTCAGGAACTATATGAAGACAATTTAAAGATACTTTTCACATAAAAAAGTCAGACTTAAACAACTGGAAAAATATTAATTGTTCATGAGTAGGACAAACCAATGCAACAAAAATGACAATTCTACCAAAATTAAGTTAACTATTCAATGTTATACCAAACCACCAAGAAATTTTCCATAGAGCTAGAAAATCTAGAAGGACCAAAATCCAAGAATATCGAGGGAATTAATGGGAAAAAAACCATGAAAAAAGGTAGCCTAGCTGTTGTAGATTTCAGACTATTATATTATAAAGGAATAACCATCTAAACAATTTGATACTGGTTAAGAAACAGATTAAAGGATTAATGGAATAGATTAGGTAATCAATACATAGTAATAAATGACCATGGTTGTAGCCCAGTATTTAGTAAACCCAAAGATCAGAGTTTTGGGGGAGAATAACTCTGACAACAACTCTGGAAAACTGGAAAACAGTACAGCAGAAACTAGGCATAGATCAATATCTCACACATTAAATCAAGATAAAGCCAAAACGGATGTATGACTTAGAAATAAAAGGTGATACTATAAACAAATTAAGGGAGCACAGAATAGTTTACTTGCCATACCTATGGATAAGAGGAAAAATTTATGACCAAATAAAACATAGAAAACATGAGAGATAAAATGGATAGTTTTAATTGCATTAATTTTTTAAAAAAAATTATACAAATAAATTTATTTAAATTTATCCAAATAAAATCAAAGTAATCATGATTAGAAGGGAAGTAAAAAACTGGTGTAAATTTTCAACCCAAATGTCTCTGACAAAGGCCTCATTTCTCAAATATATAGAGAACTGACTAAAATTTATGACAAGTTATTCCCCAATGATAAGTGGTCAAAGGATATGAATAGGCAGTTTCCAGATGGAGAAACTAAAATGATCTTTAATCATTTGAAAAAAAAATGCTGGAAATTACTATTGATTAGGGAAATGCAAATTAAAACAACTCTGAAATACCAACTCACACCTATTAGGTTGGTTAATATGGCCAAAAAAAGAAAATGATAGATATTGGAGGAGATATGGGAAAATTGATTTAACCATTCTGGAGATCAATCTGGAACTACATTCAAAGAGTCATAAAACTATGCATACTTTTTAACTCAGCAATACTACTACTAAAACTGTATCCCAAGGAAATCAAAGAATTAGAATGTATATGTTAAAAAATATTTTAGCAGCTTTCTTAGAGTGGCAAAGAATTGGAAACTGAAAAGATGTCATCAATTGAGGAATGGCTGAACAAGTTGTGGTATATGGTTATAATGGAATTCTATTATTTTGCCATAAGAAATGATGAATAGGATGATTTCAGAAAAACCTGGAAATACTTCTGTGAACTGATGCAAAGTGAAGGGAGCAGGACCAGGAGAACATGGTATAAGTTACAAATATTGTATGATGGTCAACTGTGAAGAGCGAAACTATTATCAGCAATGCAAGAATCCAAGAGAGCCCTGAGAGACTCATTAAAAATTGCTATCCACAGTCATAGAAGGAACTGTCAGAGTCTGAATGCAGATTGAAGCACACCATCTTTCATTTTATTTCCTTCATGAGTTTTTCCTTATATGTGTGATATATGCCTTCTTTCAATACATGAGGAATATGGAAATGCATATTGCATGATATCATTGGTATAACCTATATGAGATATATTGCCATCTTTGGAAGAGAAAATGGGAGGGATAGATAGAATTTGGATCACAAAATGTCAGAAAGTAATTGTTAGAAATTGTTTGTATATGTAATTTTAGAAAATAAAATTTTGTTTAAAAGATAATGACAACCATGAGACAACATAACAAATTTGGAGGATGCAGCCAAAGCAATAC
The DNA here is from genome assembly GCF_027887165.1 of Monodelphis domestica. Lineage (NCBI taxonomy): Eukaryota > Metazoa > Chordata > Mammalia > Didelphimorphia > Didelphidae > Monodelphis > Monodelphis domestica. The sequence goes on along the minus strand of NC_077229.1, from coordinate 520,496,450 downwards.
TTATGGGAAAATGTATATCTTCAAATGCTTACATTAATTAAAAAAAATAAATCAATGAATTGGACATGCAACCAAAAGAAACGATCTTTAATTAAACACCAAAATAGAAATCCTGAAACTCAAAAAAAAAGAGATTAATAAATAAAATTGAAAATAAAAAAATGTAACTGATAAAACTAGCATAATAAAATGGATTAATTGGTTAATTTTTTTTGTTTTTATAGTTTTTCTCAAAAAGAAGAAAGTCAAATTACCAGTATCAAAAATTTAAAAGATAAATATACCACTAATGAGGATGCAATAAGAACAATTGATAGAAGCCAATTATACACCATCTAAACCCAAAATATAAATAAAATGGATGTATATTTTACAAAAATATAAATTTACCAGATAAACAGAAGAGGAATTATAATACTTAACTAAATCTATGTTAGAAAATGAGATGGAATGAGCTATAAATAAGATTCCTAAGAAAAAATCCCCAGGACCAGATGTATTTATAGGTATGTACTACCAAACATTTAAAAATGAATTAATTCCAATACTATATAAACTATTCAAAAATAGGTAAAAAAAATCTTACTAAATTTCTCTATTTCTTCTATGAAACAAATACTATCTTGATACTTAAACCAGGAGAGTAAAAACAGAGGAAGAAAACTTTAAGTCAATATTCCTAATGAATATTTATACAAAAACTATAAATAGAATAGTAGCAAGGAGACTACAGCAAGGAGAGAACCTTTTAGAGGAGCTGGTGATGTTCTCAGGTGCATGTGGAGAGGGGGAGGGGAGCAGTCCAGCCCAATGTCCCTCTGGCTTTCTAGTAATGCACTCTGGCAAACTCTTTGCTGGGGCCACTGCAGGCATGCCCATAGAGAGAGCTCTGAGCGCCCCCTCTGGCATGCATGCTATATAGGTTCACCATCATGGGACTACAGTAATACATCACAAAGACCATACACTATGACCAGGATGGATTTATACTAGAAATATAAGGCTAGTTCATTATTAGGAAAACTATAAGCATTAATTAATCATATTTATAACAAAAATCATATAATTATATCAACAGATTCAGAAAAAGCTTTTTCACAAAAATATACCTTGCCCAATTAAAAAAAAAACAACTAGAAAGCATAGAAATCAAAGGAACTTTTCTTAAAATAAGTAGTATCCATCTAAAACCAAGAGTAAGATTCATTTGTAATGAAGATAAGCTAGAAGATTAGGGATGAAATGAGAATATACATAATCACCACTAATTTTGTACTGAATCACACACATCTCACAATAATATTGTACTGAAATGCTAGCTATAGCAATAAGTCAAGAAAAATAAATTGAAGAAATTAGAATAGGCAATGAGGAAATAAAACTTTCACTCCACAGATAATATGATTGTATACTTCGGGAACCATAGAGAATTAACTAAAAGAAATAGTTGAAACAATGAACAACTTTAGCAAAGTTACAGGATATAAAATAAACCCACGTAACATTAATATTTATATATTTTACCAACAAAACCAGATGGAAGAGAGACAAAAATTTCATTTAAAGTAACTGCATTCAATATAAAATATTTCGGATGCTATCTCCCAAGACAACCCAAGGTCTATGTCAACAATATACTTTGCACTCAAATAAAGATACCTAAACAATCAGATAAATATAAATTACTCGTAGATAGGTAGAGCCTTCCATAACTACCTGGACCATGAGAGGTTCAGCCAATGTGCCTGCAGCTTCCTGGAGGATGCAGGGAAAAGTCTAGTAGCTCTGAAGTCAGAATAACTGATTGCCTAACCTAAGTCTGATACTTAATGCATGTGTGACCCTAAGCAAGTCACTTATCTCCATGAGACTTAATTTCCTCACTCAAAAAAGGAGGAATTTGGAATTCGTAGCCTATGAAGTTCCTTCCAACTCTAAAACTATGAACTCTAATGATCCATTGCTATTGGTGTGAAACACAGTTTTAATTCCTTGGAAAAATTATAGCATTTTTAGACATTGACTAATAAACAGTAGATATAGTGGACCTGACATTCTTTATAAATTTCAGTCAATTATATGATCGTAAATTTGTAGTCTTAACATTTTTCAATATCATAAAAGTCTTTTTTAAAAGTTATTATTGATGACTTTTATTTTTCATGTCATTCCTTTCCCATATTACTTCTTACCCCTCCCAAAGAGAAATCCCATAGAGCAAATTATTTTTTTTAAAAGGAAAAAAGTCAGGACCACTGACCAAAGTAATGAAAACCTGCAATGTGCAATATCTGTGGACCTCTTACCTTCCAGGGGTGGGTTGGAGGTGTCCTCTCATATTTTCTTTTGTTCCATTTTATCTTTTATCATTTTGCTGTATTAGCTTTTATTTTGTGTGTGTGTGTTCTTTCCATTTACATTGTGATAGCTATTGTGTATATTGTTTTCTTGGCTATGCTTATTTCACTCTGTATCAGCCCATATAGATCTTTCCATACTTCTCCTTTTTAATTTTATTTTTATTATCATGGAAAGCACATTTCCATATTAGTCATTATTGTTAGAGCACTCTCATACATAACCAAAATCCCCAAATAAAACAATAAATAAATACACTGATAGGAAAGATATTGTGCTCTAATCTGCATCTATCCAACTCCCAACAGATTTTTTCTCTGAAGGTGGACAGCATTCCCTGTAAAAATTTTTTCAGGATTTTACCAGATCATTGCATTGGTGAGAATAGCCAATTTTTCGCAGTTGATGATCATACAATATTGCTGTTACTATATACAGTGTTCTCCTGGTTCTGTTTATTTCCCTCTGCATCACTTCCTGCAGATCTTTTCAGCTTTTTCTGAAATCATCTTGCTTATCATTTCTTATAGCAAAATTATATTCCATCACCAACATAGACCACAATTTGCTCAGTCATTCTCTAATTGATAGACATTCCCTCACTTTCTAATTCTTGATCCCTATAAAAAGAGCTGCTATAAATATATTTTAGCTAGTAGGTCCTTTCCCCTTTTTTAGTATCTCTTTGGGATACAGGCTCAGTAGTGGTATCACAGGATCAAAGGGTATGAACAGTTTTTTGGGCCTTTGGGCATAGTTCTAAATTGCCCTCCAGAATGGTAGGCTCAGTCACAACTCCACTAACAATGCATTAGTGTCCAAATTTGCCACATCTCCTCCAACTTTTATCACTTTCCTTTACTGCCAAATTGGCCAAATATGTTAGGTGTGAGGTGGTATCTCAGCACTGTTTTAATTTGCATTTCTCTAGTCAAGACTGATTTAGAATATTTTTTCATATTAATGACTTTGACTTCTTCATCTGAGAAAGCTTGTTTATATCCTTTGACCATTTCACAATTGGGGAATGGTTTGCATTCTTATAAATTTTACTTAATTCTCTCTAAAATTGAGAAATTAGAACTCCATCAGAGACATTTTTATAAGAAATTTCCCCAGTTTGTTTTTCCCTTCTAATCTTGGTTACTTTAGTTTTATTTGTATAAAAGCTTTTTCATTTAATGTAATCAAGATTATTCATTTTACATCTTATAATGCTAATGCTCTCTATCTCTTGTTTGGTCATAAATTCTCCCCTTATCCAAAGACCTACCAGATAAACTACTTTGTGTTCCCCTAATTTAGTTATGGTATCACTCTTTATATCTAAATCATACACCCATTTTGATTTTATCTTGGTATAGGGTGTGAATACTGGCATATATCTAGTTTCTGCCATACTGTTTTCTAATTTTCCCAGCAGTTTTTGTTAAATAATGAGTTCTTATTCCAAAAGCTGGGGTCTCTGGGTTTATCAAACACTAAATTGCTAAAGTCGTTTACTCCTGTAGATTGTGTTTATCTAATCTGCTCCATTGATCTACCATTCTATTTCTTAGCCAGTACCAGATTGTTTTGATGATAGCTGTTCTAGTGTGAGATCTGATACTGTTAGGACACCTCCCTTCACACAAATGATTTCTTACAACACAGTAATTTTCACAATTTGTTTAACCATTTCCAATCAATGGGCATCTACTTTGTTTCTAATTCTGTGCTATCATAAAAAGAGCTGCTATAAATATTTTGTTTACATAGGGACTTTTTTTATATCAATGGCTTCCTTGGGCTATGAACCTAGGGATAGAGTCTCTGGTTCAAAAGGTATGAGCAGTTTAATTGCATAACTGCAAATTTCTTTCCATAATGGTTAACCATTTCAAAGTTCCACTAACAATGTAGTAGTGGACCTATCATCCTACAGCCACTTCAACATTGACATACATTTTTTACATCTGATTGCTTCCTTTTTTAATATAGACATATTAGTTTTGTTTGTTTAGATGCTTTTCTGTTTCATATAATCAAACTCTTCTATTTTATTATTTTTTTTGCAATTTCCTCCATCCCTTGTTTTGTTAAAGACATATGTTCTGGAAATATATTTTATGTGATAATACAGGTATAACCCAAATTGAATTGCTTGTCAACTCCAGGAGAGGGAGAGAAGAAGGAAAAAAAGACAAGATGAATACTATAACTTTGGAAAACTTATGTGGAAATATTTTATTAAAATGAAATGAAGGTAAAATGTTTTTAAAAAGAATATATGTCCTAGGGCAGGTAGGTAGCTCAATGAATAGAGAACCAGACCTGAAAATGGGAGGTCTTGTCTTCAAATGTGGCTTCAGATATTCCCTGGCTATATTCCCTTGACAAGTCACTTAACCCCAACTACCTAGCCCTTACCTCTCTTCTGCCTTGGAAACAATTCTTAATATTGAATCTAAGAGAGAAGGTAAGGATTAAAAAAAAACTATACAGCTCCTACCCATAGCTATGAAAGATTTATGATTTGCTTCTCTTCTAAAAATTTTATAGTGTTATCTCTAAAATTAGGTAGTGTATCCATTTAGAATGCATTATGGAAAATTGTACAAGATGTTGGTCTAAGCTTAATTTCTGCCAGACTGCTTTTCAGTTTTTCTAGCAGTTTTTTTTTTTATCATATAAGGTATTGTTTCCCAAGTGATTTTTTCTTGTTCATCAGAAACTTGGTTGAGTTCTATTATTTTTTGATTTTCCATTACCTGGGCTATTTCATTAACCTAACTCTAATTTTTCCCTAATACTAAATACTGATGCCTGCTGCCCTTTAATATTATTCAATGCATGAAAGTGCTATTCCTTCTTCATTCCTACCTTTTTTCATCCTTTCCCTTGATATTCTACTTATTTTGTTTTCCAAATTAATTTTGTTATTCTTTTATCAAGTTCTATAAAGTATCCCTTGATAATTTGATTAGTAGAGCTTAAAAAGTATAAACGAGCTGTGATAGTATTGTCATTTTTATTATATTGGCATGACCAAACCATGAACACTGAATCAGTCTCTCATTACTCTTACTGTTGTGCTGTCTTCAGCCTGAATCTTCTCTGGGCACATTGGTCTCATCCTACTATTTGCCCCATCTTTTTTCTCGTTTGTATCATTCTCCCTCTTTTCTAAGCATATGCAGGACCACAGGGTTAGAGCATAAGTGTGACCGTTACTCTTTTTGTATATGACAAAAGATTTAAAAAAAAAACTTTATACAAAGAATAGTGGTAAGAGGCAGAACATAACATATAAGTGTGTGAATAAGTATGAATAAATATGGAGTCCTGGAATATCGTGTGAGTCAAGATAGAGCTTTGAAAATATGTAGACTAGTGTTAAGTTTGATTCCTTACTGTCGATTTCATCCCTGAATCTTTCAGTCTTGGCGCTCTCCTATGGAGCAATGTCAGTAGCCATGGATCAATGAAGAAAGAACTTTAACATCTGAATAGGACAGTTCTGATCCTCTGGCAGAGAAGTGAGGCAGGAAGGGTGTCTATGGAGCATGTGGATTCAGAGCTTTAAGAACTGGTATTTTCAGGGAATTTGTAGGCAGAACTAATACCTGGGGGTAGCTGTATTTCTGTCACCTCCCTAGGATAATTGTATGCCTAAGCATCCTCAAAATGAAGCACTTGGCTCAAATAGAATGCAATCATTTCCTTTAAATTCAGAATGCCACATCACCTCCTCAGGTAAATCCACAGCAATGTGAAAGGCATTGATATCTCACTGTTAAAAATGGGGAGAAATGAATAAGAAGTACATTTTCCCCAGATTGCAGCTTGTAGTTAGAGAGGAGCCTTTTGACCTAGTCCATCAAAATGTATCCTTTAGAAAATGATCTGGACACAAAATGAAGGAAAATCAGATTGGCCTGGATCACATTGGGGAAATTGCACAGGACTATCAACGATTATTAACTGCTTTCTGCCATAAAAGCTCATCTCTTTTCCACATCGATTCTCCCCCTGATATTTAATGGCTGTTACGTATGACTGTGATATTAGATTATTATCAGAAACATAAAAGAACATTGAAATGCCCTGTAATGAACAGTTAGTTATCCGATTGTTTTCAAGAAACAGGTGAGAATCACAGGAATCATAGATTTGTAGTTAGAAAGGACCTAAGAGTTGTGAGTCCAACTCCTCATTGTACAGTTGAGGAAAATGAGGCAAAGAGAAGTTAATTGACTTGTCTAGCTAATAAGCATGCACTGAAATAAGATTTGAACCAGAGTCTTTTTGTGTCCACGTCTAATACTCTAGCCACCATCCTATGTGCCTCAAACTTGAATCTGCTCCCTTGATTCTTCAGTCAAATTAACAAGCCCTTATACTATCGGCACACCAAATACCAGGCTGAGCACTGGGGAGACAAATAAAAGCAAAGAGAAGGACATTTCTTGCTCCCAAGGGGCTAGCATCCTGCTGGGGTCCTGTCTCTGACACATACGATCTATGTGACTTTAAAGCAATCATGTAACTTCTCAGTGCTCTACCATACTCTAAGAATATTGGTTTCAGGGAAAGTGCCAACCTGCACTGTCCGATCTCACTATTTCCCAGGTCCCATCCCTCTCTCTCTATCCCAACTCCCTCAACAGACACATTGTCTGGTTAGCCTGGAATGTATGATTCATTCTCCTGCTGGTGACTCTCTTCTTCAAGAGGCTGTAGCTCAGGGAACACCAGGGCAACCGGCATTGACTAAGAATTCTAGGAACTCTTGAATTCCCGTGGCAACTACTAGACCTGTTAAAAAGATTGACTTGTATTTCATAGAGCAAACAATTTTTAGCTTGGTCTAGCCACTGTAGAAACACAAAGGAGGCTGCATAGGATAGAGAGTTGTTTTGAATTTTTTTTTTTGTATTTTATGAATTACCGAAAACCAAATAAGCCATCACCAAATAGCCAGACTAAATAATAGGTACTGAGCATCTTTGGGGATACCTAGATTGATGCTCAGAAACAGACAGTCTGTTCCCAGGACTGGCCTGAAGCTTTTCAAGCATGGTAGAACCACAGACCTTGTGCCTTCAAGGATCCACCTGGATTCTCCCCCAAGACACTTGAAGGATTCGCAATAAAACCAATAGATTTTTTCTTTATTCTTTTCAACACAGAACTTTATTAGCACTCAAAAAAGCTAGTTTTCACATGATAAAATAACTTAATTAGTAACTACCTGTTTCACAGTATATTTAATAAAATGAATTTCTTAATTCAACTTTTAGACATTTTACCTCACTTTTAGGTCCCAATATCATTAAACTTGCATCCAAATGTTATTTCTAACACTTTTAAGGTTTTTGAGGAGTGACATTCGTTGATAGGGTTTTTGTCAGGGCCGAATGGACTTTAGACCTATCATACTATGTTCTCTAATTATTTTTCTCAGATTTGTTTTGCTACAAAGATGCTATCTTTTTCTAACACATCTTTTATTTCCCTTTTTGATCTTGTAATTTGCAGATAATATTTTGAAGAAAGCCTGATTTTTGTTCCAAATTTTCATAGTTAGCTTTTCGATGCTTAGTGGTTCCTTTGGCTATATTTAATGTTGTGTTATTATGGACCAGGACTTCTTCCAGGGAATGGGAACTAGGATCACATGATTTCTAATTTTCCCTTTCATCATCTAATCTTTTATTCATTTTCTCTAAAATTGTCTGCTTCCTGCACAGACTTTATATATATGTATATATATATATATATATATATATATATATATATGTTTTCTGTCTCATTTTTTTAAAATAGCAATTACTTTTTTCACTAGATTCTGACAGTATTATGTTGAAGTTTCATTAGTTTCCCTGGCCTGGAAGAAGAACAGATTTCTCATTAGAAGTTCCTAAACCACAGGCAAAGATGCTTTCAGGTGCCACCTCAAGTAGCCTGGGGTTTGGTCCACTGCTCTTCTACATGTCTTGGAAAAAATATACTTGGTCTACATCTTGCTATTTGTAATAGAGAGAGAGTTAGTCTGGTAGTAAAAAGAGAGAGAAAGAATGGAGCCCTCCCCTCTCAAGGCAGGGTCCAGGAGAGATAGCTGCTGGTTAACTTGGCCAAGGGAGAGAAGAAGAGGGGTGAGTCTGTAGATCCCCCCTTCAGCCTCCCCTCAGCTGAACTGCCTCTTGACTTCCCTCTAATACTATGAGATATAGAGCTTCCCTCCTCAGAGAGAGAGGGGGAGAAGTGACTAGCCCCCTCAAGCTGGAACCTTTTCCCCACTCACACTAGAATCAGTTGGGGAAAACAACTTTATTCTAACTGATCAATTGGATATAACACAGGGAAATGGCTGCAGGAGGGGTTTGTGAGGAAAGAGGGAAAAAAGGTGTCCCTATTCTAGCTCTCCTTCCTCCCTCCTCAAGGTGGGGAAGCCAGGCCTTGGCAGCCTTGGGCCCCTGAGAGATTCAGGCTTGGATGGCCCTGGTCTTGGCCCCACTGGGCACAGCTCAGACCCAGAGCACCAGGAACTGTGAGGTGATCTTGTCAGCTGCTTTGTGTCTTCTCCAGCTGGCCACTTCCATTGGGAATTGGGGGGAAGGGTGTCCAGTCACCAGGAGAAAGATGTAAGACTTTTCCCAGGAGCAAGTCTGGACCAGACCTTTTCCTCAGCTGTCTCAGGATTGAGAGGGCTAACTGCCTCTCCCACAGAATCTCCTCCTTTCTCCAGATTCCAGAATCTCTCCTGGGGCCCCTCCCCCATTGTGGCTGAGGCTCCAGCACTTTCTCAGACTGTAACTCCAGTTCTTTGGTTTGAAACCTCTATCACATATTTTTATTCTCCTTTTTTCCTTTTGGCTGGTACTGATAGTTCAGTTGTTTGTCTTTTTTCCTCCTCAGCAAATAAACAAGCAAACAAACATTCACACATTAATTGGCTACCACATTTTATCTTTATCTAATAAATCTTGTTCTGCAGGTCATAGTCTTAGAGTGTTGCCTAGAGCAAAGATGTCAAATTCCTGGCCTATGAACTGTATGTGGCAAGCAAAATTCCTACTTATATCCTCAACCACATTAAAATATAATTGGGTAAAGTTTAGCAAAATAAATAAAAAGACAACAAAACATAGTGTTAAGTTCTAAGTTAATATAAGACCTACACAGATCTATTTCTACCACTCAGAAGTTAAATTATTTGTTCAGGGTCACATAGCCAGTTTGCGTCAGAAGTGAAACTGGAACTTGGGTGTTCCTGGTTTTGCATATGTGTATTAAGTTGAAGAATCAGTGCACTTCCTTTTATGATATTCTACAGAAGGGTATGTCCTTGTCTGCTTCACTCAAGTCACTAAGTGGAGATACTCCACTTCAAGGCTATCCAGGCCACCCAAAACCTGAACAAAAATACTCATGCCTCATCAAGCAAAACCTTGTTGTAAACTAATTTTTACTTTGATGCTAATGATTGATAATGACAATTGTTATATCTTTCAATTTAATTTGCTTTTTGATAGATAGGTAGATTGTTATTATTAATATAGTAACACTATAACATGAATATTATAATGTATAAAATCAGCACTTTAGAATTACTGTAAATATTATTTTAGTTGACTTTGCTCTTCATTTTTGACTTTGAGACCAACCTAGAATGTTAGTTTTATATTGAAAAAAGTAGAATAAAAAAGGGGTTGTTGAAGTACTAACAGACATGCCATTTTCCCATGATATTATCTTCTTAAGGAAAAATATTGTTCCCAGGAAATGTGGAGACAAATGGTTAATAAAATCAGATGCCAAGAGCAGCTCTATTTCAGGAGTTCAGCCCCTATATTAAGAAGCATCCATACCTCAGCTAGTCGAGGAGACAGGTATACAGGATCCTATAATACTTACATATACCTCAGGGAAAGGCCAAACCATTGCATGACTTATTCTAAAGGAAATACATACAGAGGGAAGAAATATGAAAGGGATTTCATAACATGCTCTGAGCTGAGGTCATAACTGCACAAGATTAATTCAGAGAAAACATCATGTCAAAGGAATTTTTGACCCTGTGAAGTAAGCAGCACAACTACAAACATAGAAGAACACATTTTTATATGTGTAGTGAAATCTATTTTATAGGAAATACAAAGAAGATATTTATTTTTGCAATTTAACATCCTAATTGATGAAGTCAGTTTAGAGAAGGAATGTTTTCATTGCTTTGAAAAGAATAAGATCAGTCCAATAATGATGCCTTTTGGATTCTACTATCAATACAAAATGGATAAAGCAAATATTAAATACAATTAAGCATCTTGAAGCCATAAAAATGAATAGGCACATGGCAAAATGGACTTTGATGGATCTTCTATTTCAATGTGTTAAAAACATCCTCAAATGAAACATTTCCTCCTCTACCTATATGCCTTTGCACAAGCTTTCCTTCAAACTTCCCTCATATCTTAAGAGTTCTTAGTAGCTTTCAAGAGAGAAAACATGGCTGTTGCCATACTACAAGAGAGAAAAAAGGACTAGATTTTCATGTTAAAGGGAAGTCTCATTCCCTGGTCTGATTTTACCATCACTCTCAGGGATGGGGGAGCCAAGATGATCGCCAAACTTCAGTACTTGTCTGAATGTGGGATGGGGAAGCCATGCATCTGACATATGTCAAACATCCACAACCTCAAACCTCAAACAAGTCTTCTGTCTTGGCACAGATTCTCACCAATCCCACTAGGATTGGTTGGTCTTCTTGACCTTGTGCTTCTTTTCACTTTATAATGGCTCTTTTGTTCCCTTCTTCTGGAATCAGACACAATCATTAATCACAATCCCATAACATTAATCAAAAAATGGCAGTAGTATAGCATAAAGCTTTTGGATATGCATTGATATTAGAACAAATGTATATATTAAACACATTGCTGCAAATCAGATTTCTATTTTCTATTCTCAGATTCAAATTATGTCTCTTCCACATATTTGCTTGTAACCCTAAATAAAGACTTTCATCTTTCAGTGACTTAAGCAAGTCTCTAAGAGTTTGTTCACCTTCATCAACATAGTTAATTCCCTATACTAGTTCATCAGAGGTCTAGATCCTATGCCTCTTTATTTCATATAGATGAGTTTAACATAGAAGGACAATTTAGTTGTGACTCATAGGGAATGCTGCATTGTGCAATTCTCTCTTAATCTGGTTGTTTCAGATTGCCTGGGTTCAACTCTGGGGATGTCTGACATTTAATTAAGAGGATTAGGCTTCCTATTATAACACTCACTGGCTCAATAAAAAAAAAATAATAAAAAGTGGCTCAGTAGATAAAGAGCCAGCCCTGGACTCAGGAGGTCCTGGGTTCAAATGTGGACTCAGACACTTCCAACTATGTGACCCTGGACAAATCACTTAAGTTCACTTGCTTTGTCCTTACTGTTCTTCCTTTTTGGAATTGATGCCTAGAAATAATCCTAAGACAGAAGACAAGGGTTTAAATAATAATAATAATAATAAACATCCTCCTCAGACTCCTGGGGTCAATTCTAATTATAACGAGATGATTTAAATAAGATTTAGTAAGTTAACTTATGACTAAATGCTAGGAGTCTGAGAGTTAAGACCCATCATGACATAATGTAGTAGTGTGATACTGCTCATGAGCCATTTTATATTTCAGCTCAGCTTGGTACTATTCTATCACTTCTGATACCTGTCTGTTAGGCTGAGCCTAACAGACAGGCTGAGCCTTTTTTTTCCTGGAAGTGGCCAATCCTATATAATGCAGAAACTTCCTTTTATATCAGCCATTGTTACTTCCATAGATGACACTGCTAATAGACAAATCTTTTGTCACCCTGCTATTGGATATTGCTGACAAAATAGCATAGACTTTCAGACCTTTCAAAACATGCAAGGTTCTCTATGCATTTACATCTTGAGATTGATAATCAATAACATAATCAGGGAAAGTTAAGTGGCACATTTGAATATTTTAGAAAAAGTATAAAGGAATATTTATGCTTCATTGAACCTTTAGGAGGTGTGAAGGAATTTCCTCAATAAAACTTGGTAGATTTATAAATCAGCTAATCATTGTCTAACTAAAGATTTAGTCATGCCTTTTACTGTATTTAAAATTAAATTAAAAAAATAACTATGTCTTGCTAAAAGATACCATAGACAATGAATTATTTTCAATACTTAATATATGAGCACCAAGCAGAATAGCATCTAAATACTTGGGGGAAATACTAAATGCATTATAGAGAAAAATCAATAGCATTAGAATAATAGTGAAGGATCTCAATATACTCCCTTCCAGAGCTAGATAAATGTAAAAGAAAGAAGTTAAGGGCCTGAAGAGAATTTTAGAAAACTTATATATGTTAGATCTTTTTAGATCTTTCAATTAGTGAATGGGAATTTATATATACATATATATTAATATATGTGTATACTTTTACACACATCTGTTCACACACATATATACTTATATACACACATACAGATATGTGCATGTATATATGTACATATATAATATACTAATTATGAATATCCTCCTTATAAAAGTTGGCTGCAGATGAGAACACAAAAACCTCACAAACACAGAAAAGTAAAAATATTAAACAAATACTTTATTGGGTATAATCCCATGAAAAATAAATATTCATTGGAGAAAGCATTAAAAAAATTTAGCTGGATAATAATTCATTCCTAAAAAGAAATGATAGATAATTTCATTAAAGATAATTTGAAACAATATATCAAAATTTGGGGGATGTAGCAAAATCAGTCCTTTGGCAAAAGTATATATCTATAAATGTTTTCATTTTAAAAAGAGAACAGATGGGCATATGACTAAAAATCACTAAAAACCAACAAATTAAATCTCCCAATTAAACAGAATTAATAAATTCAAAAGTAAGAGAAGTAATGAATAAATAAAACTATAAGCTTTTTAAAAAGCAGTAAAATAGATAAACCAATTGCTAATTTGTTTTTTTATAAAAAGAAAGGAAAACCAGAAAGTGTCAAAAATGAAAAAGATTTAATTGACAAAAAAATTATTAAGAAATAAAGAATATTATTTGAAACTAGTTTGCCCAAATGCATGCACCAGTAGAACTGACAATTTAAATAAAATGGCAATAAGAATAAAATATTCTTATTCCTAGATATAGAAAAGAGGATTTTTTACAAAATACCTCAGGCATTTCTGTAAATAAACAAACAAGAAAACATAGAAAAAAAATAAATAGACTTTTTTTTAAGCATGGTATGCTATATTACATATTTAAACTAAGCACTGGAATAATATTTAATGGGAAAAAATTAGTGGTCTTTCCAATATGAACTGGGGATAACAGAAATGTCCATTGTTATCATTTTACTTTGATCTATGCCTAGAAATGCTTATTATAATAATTAGGAAAAAACTGAGGGAATGTGTATCAGCAAAGAGGAATCAAAATTGTGGCTTTTTGCAGATGATAGGATATATTTAGAATACTATAGTCAACTAAAATTAATTGAACTAATAATTTCAGCAAAGTTACAGGATAAGAAATAAATTCACATAAATCATGAAAATGTCTTTACCAGTAAAACTCAGCAAGGAGAGATTAAAAGAGAATTATTCCTACACAATATTTAAATATATGGGAGTCTTCCTTCAAAGATGTACACAAGAGCTATACAAATGCAACTACAAAATACTCTTTAAGGAAACAAAGACATACTTAATGATCAAAGAAATATTCGTTGCTTCTGGATAGGCAGAGCCAATATAATGAAAAGTATTCTACCACCTAAATGAATATACTTATTGAATTCCATACTAACCAAATGACCAAAGGGCTAGGAAAAAGTAATGACAGTCATCTGGAAGAACAAAAAGTCAAGAATCTCAAGGGAAATAATTGGGGTATGAGGAATGGAAAGGAGACCTAGCAATACCACATTCCAAACTACGCCACAACATGGCAGTCATCAAAATGATCTGGTGTTGATTGAAATGGAGAGATGCAAGTAAATATGGGCAGGAGAGAGGAGTAAAACAAGTTTCTCGGGTCTTATTTCCAAATCATATAAAAAACTGCTTCAAATTTCTAAGAAAAAGATCCATTTCCCCAAGTGAAAATGGGTATGAAAAATTCCTAAGAAAGAAATCCAAGCAAATAATAACCATATGAAAAATATTCTAAATTACTAATGATTAGAGAAGTACAAATTAAAATGACTCTAGGTTCTACTTCGCATATATTAAATTGGCAAAATTGACCAAAGGAAAATGAGAAACGTGGGAGCCATGGGAAAATGGGTTTATTATATATAGTAAATGGAGTTGTAAATTTGGTCCAGTCATTCTGGAAAGCATTTTGTAACTATGCTCCAAAAGTTACTAAACTGTGTGCATACTTTTTGCTCAGGACTATACACTTCAAAGAAAACAAAGAAAAAAGAAATCGAAACAAAAGTACAAAAATATTTCTAGATGCTTTTTTTTCCCCCCAGAGGACAAGAACCATAAATTAAAAGAATGCTCATCAACTGGAAATGCATGGAAAAATTCTGGCATATGAATGTCATGGGATATTACCATGGTGCCATACGAAATGACAAAAGTGATTATTTCATCATTTTAGATGCAGGGTGAAATCAACAGAACAAGGAAAACAATCTCTACAGTAACAGTTTTGTAAATATGTACAACTTTGGAAGACAATAATGCTGATCAATGCAATAACCAAGCACAATTCCAGAGATTTCATGGTTAAAAATCCTACCTACTTCCTTATAGCAATGATATGCATAGAATGCTAATTGAGACACATTTTTTTTTCTGGAATTGAATAACACAAATATTTTTTTTTGTTTGATTTTGCTTCACTGCATTTGTTATACATGTTTTCTTTTTCTTTTTCAATGAGAGCTGGAAGAAGCAGAAGAGAAAGAAGTAAATTTGCATTAATCAAAAATAAAACTTAGTTCAATTAAAAAAAGAAATAAGCTAATCAAAGGAATACTTCACTACACATAGAAACACAGAGACACACATATATGTACATATACATATATAATATTTAGCAAATGAAAGCACTAGCCTAGTGCTTGAAAAATCTAAATATTCCAATTATTGGGGTAAGAACAACAACAACTGCTGGGAAAATTGGAAAGCAGTTTGTCAGAAACTAGTTATAGGAAACAATGCACATTATACAACAAAATTGCAAATGGGTATGTGATTATAAATTTTAAATGACATCATTAATAAAGTAGGAAAGCAAGGAAGAAATCACATCTCTGATCTATGGCTAGGGAAAGAGTTCACCACAAAGATGGAGAGGAGCACAGAAAATTAAATGGGCAATTTTGATTATATGAGATTAATAAGTTTTTATAAAAAACAAAAGCAACACAGCTAAAATTAGGTGGGAAATGAAGGGAGGGGAGGATTTTTGCAGCGTTTCTCTGACAAGGTCCTATCTCTGAGACGTGTAAAGACTGATTCCAATTTCTAAAAATAAGAGCTATTTCCCCAGGTGATGTGGTCAGAGGATATGGACAAGTGATTTGTAAGAAAGGAATATAAGATATCAGTTGTCATAGTTTAACAAACCCTCTAAATCACTATGAGAATAACAAACTAAGACAACCCTGATGTGTTATCTTACACATTCTTTTTAAAAAAAGGAAAATGAAAAATATTGGCTGGGCAGTGGGAAGATAGACATATCTGCGTACTTTTGGTAGAGCTGTGAATACGTCTTGCCATTCTGAAAAGCATTTTGGAACTACACCTCAAAAGTCATTAAACTATATTAACTCATTGACCCAGCCATACAACCACTGAGACTATAAGGTGATCAGAGAAAAGGGGAAAAGACCTACCTGTATAAAATCATTTATACAATAATATAATTTGTTTGTAGTAGCAAAGGATTGGAAACTAAGGGAAGGGTACTCACTGTAATTGAAGAAATTATGAAATATAAATGGAATGGAATACTATTATACCATAAGAATGGTTTCAGTGAAAACTGGGACACTTGCAATCATTTGACTTCCATTGAAGACTCTTTTATTAGAACTATTTATTGTAACTATTTAGTAGTTGCTTTTAACAGGTTGATACCATATTTCAAGAAATGACAAATTAAAACTGGTCCGAATTCTTAAACTAAAGAGTTAAGTGAAAATAGAATTCATGTCTCTGTCTGAAAGAAGCTCCAAAATGAAAATTCCCAGGAACTACATACCCCAAATATAGCTCATCTAGTTCTAAGAAAAATACTTTAATAAGTTCAAGTAACAAATAAAGAAGAAAAAATTACATAAATAATAACAAAAGAAAACAGAAAAAAGTTTAAAAGGGGATGCAGACAATATTTTGTTATTATCATATTAAAATATACCCTTTTAAAAATAATGGTTTATTTCCCCCAATTATATGCAAAAACAATTTTTAACATCCATTTTCTTTACATCTTTGAATTTCAATTCAAATCCTCCTTCCATCACTTCTTTCCCATATTCCTCCCTTCATAAGATGGTAAGCAATCTGATATAGATTTTGTATGTGCAAACACATAAAATATTTTTCCATATTAGTCATTTTGTAGGAGATCTCAAACATAAAAAGGAAGAAAAGTGAAATATAGTATGTTTCAGCATGCATTTATTCAGATTCCATCAGTTGTTTCTTGGAGAGCAGATGGCATTTTTCATCATGAGTCTCTGGGATTGTCTTGGATCACTGCATTGCCGAGAATAACTAGGCCATTCACAGTTGTTCATCAAAAAATAAAGCTGTCACTGAGTACAATGTTTCTGGTTCTGCTCACTTCACTTTGCATCACTGCATGTCTTTCCAGATTTTTCAGAAGTCATCCAGCTTGTCATTTTTTTATAGCACAATAGTATTCAATCATAATTATATACTACAACTTGTTCAACCATTACCCAATTAATAGACACCCCTTCAGTTGTCAAGGCTTTGACAAAAAAGGGCTGCAATAAATATTTTGGTACAAATAAATCCTTTTCCCTTTCTTTTTTATTTCTTTGAGATACAGACTTAATATTTGCACAGGTATTGCTGGATCAGAGGATGTGGACAGTGTTAGAGCCTTTGGGGCAAAGTTCCAAATTGTTCTTCTGAACAGTTGGATCAAATCACAACTCCACCAATGGTGGATTAGCGTCCCAATTTTCCCACTTCCCCCCCAACATTTCTTATTTGCCTTTTTTGCCTAATAGGCGTAAGGTGGTACGTCAGGGCTGTTTAAGTTGCATTTCTCTAATCAAGAGTAACTTAGAAAATTGTTTCTTATAAGTAGTTTTTATTTCTTTGTCTGAAAAATGCCTATTCAGATCCTTTGACTATTTAGCAACTGGAGAATGACTTCTGTTTTTATACATTTGACTTACTTTTCTATATATTTGAGAAATGACTTTATCAGAGATACTTGCTGTAAAAATGTTTCCCCATCTTTCTGCTTTCCTTCTCACCCTGGTTACTTTGGTTTTGTTCATACAAAAAAACTTTTAAAATTTAATAAAATCAAAATTATGTCCTCTATCTTGTTTGGTCCTGAATTCTTCCCTTATCCATTGATCTGACAGGTAAACTATTCCATGCTCCCCTGATTTTCTTACGGTATTGCCTTAAGCAAGTTTAAATCATGTACCCATGTTGACTGTGTCTTGGCACATGGTGTGAGATGTTAGTCTATGCCCAATGTCTACTAAACCATTTTCAATTTTCCAACAGTTTTTATCAAAGAGTGAGTTCTTATCCCAACAGCAAAATATGTTCTTTTTGAAAAAAAAAAAACAAACTGTATAGAGAAGTTCACATTTTCATGCACTATCATCTTTTCTGTTCGTTTTGTGTATTGAAGGTTAGATATGTTAGATATTTGAGTTCATAAAAAAGAAATCACATGTAAAAAAGAATGGAAAGGACATTTTATAATAAATTCTTCTTTAGAATAAACACTTGAAAACATATGAATTATCTTGTGACCCTCTATTTTTCTCTTGTGATTATGGAAGAAATCATCAATTTCATTTCTCCACAAAAACCCTGCAATTCAATAGGTCAAATGCTAGGATGAAAATTAAATTGTCGTGTGAGCCCCAAGGGAAGACATAGTTTAACTAAGAAATAGTCTCACCAGAAACCTTGCAAACTTTAAATGAAAGGGAATGATCTGAACTTTATGGCATTTGTGCTAGCCTTCGTTGATCACAATAACTACAATTCTTATTTTTACTATTTTTTTCTAAATTGCTTTTCCATATGATTGGAAAAACAGATAATAAGGTTAGCAAGTTTTTACTGTTGTTCCATTTAGCTATCTTTTTTCTGAGACCAGTTCATTCTAATTACTTATTATCTATTCTTCATTTTACTCTTACAAGTAAATATAGAAGTGGGCATCTTGATTGCAATACTTTTCTATATCATACAACTTTAAAACTATTGCCTAATGAGATTTTTTTTAAATCTTAGAACTAATACTGTGTATTGGTTCCAAGGCAGAAGAGCAGTAAGGACTAGGCAATGGGGGTCAAGTGACTTGCCCAGGGTCACACAGCTGGGAAGTGTCTGAGGTCAGATTTTAATCCAGGACCTCTAGCCCTGGCTCTCAATCCACTGAGCCACCTAACTGCCTCCCAATGAGATTCTAAATGTGATTTTGAGAGAATGATAAAACACGTTTCTCCCTTGATTTTTCTTTATCTTTGTCTTATTCAGTTGCTTAAATCGGAATGGATTGAACTAGACAGCACCTCAGGGTAGCTGGGCAGGCCATCAGCCCAAGGCATTCTGACTCCAATTGCTTGGGAAACTGCATTAAAATACTTATAAATCACAGCATGACAATTAAAACAGACATTTTGTTCATTCTGGTCTTTTCCGATGCCTTTGCATTCCATCTCACCCCTATTCTCCTCCAGCAAAATATCTACTGAAATAACATTTTTTCTAAAGTGGGTTTAAGCCATCTTTAGTGGAAGGCTAATTGGCAGACATGACAAAATATATTAGAATATCAAATGGAGAAACATTTGTTTTAAGCACTTGGCCTTGCTAACTACAGCAGGACTCTGAAATATTTTTCTCTGAAGCAATTTCTACACACTAACAAACACATTTGTGGATAATGTATGGAGCGCGTGGGAGCAGGAAGCCCATTTTCTTATGGAGACTTGTGACTCTACAGTAAAGTGCTTCACTCACACCTTTTTTGCAAATCGTTTTTGTCCTATTACGAGATACCTTCCATATAAAAATTCTGTGATGGACTATCAACTAATCAGTCACTCTTGTTTTCTGATCAGAATGGACAGTGGGCGAAGGAAAGCTGATGGGGAAAAATACTCCCCCCAAAGGGGGAAAGCTATAATTCCTTCAAGAACCTTTCCGTCTAACTGAAGACATAAAGGACTTCAAATACTTGGAATACCTCCTCACCCCTACTCTCTCCCGTAGCTAAATAGCTATTGAAATGATAGCTTTTCAAAAGTGATTCTAAACCATCTTTAGTGGTAGGCTAATTGGTAAACATGACAAAACATATTAGAATATCAATTAAAGAAACATTTGTTTTAGGTAAATTTAATTAGCTGGGTAAATATGATCATTATGATATTGTTATAAGTGGAAATAGGATAAAGTGAATTCTTAAGTACTATTTATATTCAATTACATAAGCATTTATTAAATTCTCTGCACAATAAATTCCAAGATAAAACAAAAAAACTTTCCAGGCCCTCAAGGAAGTTACATTCTACATTATGGGAAGAACATGGACATAGATAAGAAAATATGGTAAATTTGAGGAGAGAGAAAGCACTAACAACCAGGGCATGGATGTGATTGTAAACTTCTGGCTCTCAGGATTAAAATAAAGTAGGAATGACAAACTTTTAAATTTAATCTATATTATTAACATTTTCTTCATTACTTTCTAAATGGAAACAGTCCATAAAACAATAAATCATGCCTGGCTTTATTGCATCTACTGATTTCCAAGGTATAAAGGCTCATATTGAAAATTCAACATTTAATTCTTTGGAGCTGGTTCCAAAAAGTTCTTGAACTGGGGCATTAGTAAAAGCTTCCAGGAGGATGTGGCAAATACCTAAGGGAAGTTAAATGTTTTAAGTGGAGGATATGAGGAGAGCTCATTTCAGTCCTGAGATGATCCTTTGCAAAAAACATGGTGGCATTGCAGCTAGGTGGTGTAAAGGGTGAAATTATGGTTGAGACAGAAAAAAATCTAAATTTAAATGGTTGCCAAGGAAAATCTCAAATAATAAAATACCCAAGTCAGCTGCCAAATTTTATGGTGATTTAATTGATATAGGGGAGAAGATTTTAAGAAGAAGAAGAAGGGGCTAGTACCAGGCAGGAAGATAGGAGATCTAGAAAGTAAGGTTTTGAGTGTAAAGGAGGAAAGAATCAGCCTGACCTCCAAAGAGGCTTAGCTAAGATGCCCGAACCTGAAATCAGCTCCAGGGCAAAACTCACCACCCAACACTCCAAGATGTCAGAACACTTAGCATGCTGCAGCCAGAGATGTCTCTCCAGGGAAAGAGAAAGAGGCAGAAACTGATATGCCTTATATGGACGTTTTTACATCACTTTTCTGCATCTCATCTGTAACAATGAGGACTTAGCTTGACTTGGGACAGCCCAGAGGTCTGTCCTTTTTTTGGTACATGTCTGTTGAAGGCCATCTCCTCAGATAATTAAAACTTGAATTTGATGCAGACTTTTCAAAATCTTGTTAAACTGAGTAGGGTGGAGAATGTAGAGTTTCCAAGACTTGATTCTGTTATTCCAAGCATCTCCATTGTTATTGATCAGGAAGTAGCTAAATCAGATCTTCTAAATAATGGTCTGATTAGGGTGGAATAGTTTTAAAATTCAGAGTTGCTTAGTAGATAGAGAGCCAGACTTATAGACAAATAGGTCCAGGGTTCAAATGTAACTTCAGACATTGTTTGAACACTTCACTCAGCTGTGTGATTCTGGGCAAGTCACTTAACCCCAATTCCATAGCCTTCATCACTCTTCTACCTGGGATTAATACTTAGTATTTGTTCTAAGACAAAAGGTAAGGATTAAAAAAATCTATGGTAAGAAGTAGAATGCTTAATTCTGAGAATGGTCAGTAGGCCAATTTGTAGGAAAAACAGAGGACAGGAAGGGAAGTCATTTGAAAAGTCTTAAAAGAAAGGCTAAAGCAATATTATGAAGGATTTAAATGCCATTGAAAAGTTTTAATGGTATCCTTTAGACAGTATCAAATCATCCTTGAGCAATGGAGTGACCTGTTAGACCTGCATTTTTAATATCAATCTGGTAGCTGTGTGCAAGATGAATTATAGGAGAAAAGGATAAGAATGAAGATTAATTATGAAACTACTGCAATAGTGTAAGCAAGAGGTAATAAAAATATGAAAAATCATGAAATGGTACCAATGATTGTGGGAAATGAGAGGATAAGTAAAAGCAGGGTTTTGGGGTTATTGGAGCAGATGCAAAGGTCTACATGAAGTTGTTTAGCATAAATTTCTAACGAATGAAATCAGTTTCCATTTCAAAACTTGCTTCAATCTGACTTGCCAGGGTGCTGGAGAAGTATGATGCTGTGGGTTTTCTAGGGCTGAGCTAAAGGAAGGTCAAGAGAGCCAAAAATCCAGTTTATTGCTATTGAACCAAATCACTGACATGGCTGACCACTTGCAAGGTATAAGTGGAAGCCATGCCTGGGAACCTAGACTAGGAGAATAAGGTGGTCCCTGACCCGAAGACCTGATAAGATCAAAGAGGAGGTTTAGTCCAAAGGGAAAATGAATGGAAAAAGTTAATAAATGGGAAGTTTTGTTTAAAAAGTGGAATTCAGGATTCCTTGTCAGTTTCTGATAATGCCGTGATGGTATATAATATGGAAATTATAAGAAAAGAGGTAAAGAAATTTTATATACTACTATAAGTGTTAGCAAGATATATTAGCAAGAATGATTCTAAGAAGGAGGGCAGTGATGGCAAGCGCTGGAGTAGGGAGGAAGAGGAAGATCCACATATTGAAGTTATGAGGAAAGTTAGCCTGAAAAGGAGAACTTTTAGGGGACATAATTGCTGTCTTTGAAGAGTCATCAAGTATTTGAAGAGTCATCATGTGGAAGAGAAATTTGCTTGTCCTGTTTGACCCTTGAGAAGCATTAAATGGAAGCTGCAAAGAGCAAATTAAAGCTTGCTGCAAAGAAAAAAACTTCCGAATAATTAGAGCTATCCAAAGAGAGAATTAACTACCTCAAAAGGATTAAATGAAGGAATATTATCAAGTACGCTGCAGAGTAAATTCTTAATGAGGCATTGGTTGGATTAGATTGTCTTTATGGTTCCTTCCAATTCTGAGGCTCTGTGATTGTCAATCTATCACCAAGCACTTTTTTCAACCCTTTCCTTCTGTCATAGAAGTGATACCATCATTCCAAAGTAGAAGAGCATAAAGGACTAGGCAATGGGGATTAAGTGACTTGTCCAGGGTCACACATCTAGGAAGCATCTGAGGCCAGAGTTGAACCCAGGACCTCCCATCTCCAGGCCTGGCTCTCATCCATGGAGGCACTTAGCTACCCCCTCACCAAACACTTTTAAGCTGCCAACCATGTGCCCGGCACTCAGCTAGTGATGAATATATACACATCAAAAAATAAGACAGTTTCTAACCTAAACAAGTTGGCA
The DNA here is from genome assembly GCF_027887165.1 of Monodelphis domestica. Lineage (NCBI taxonomy): Eukaryota > Metazoa > Chordata > Mammalia > Didelphimorphia > Didelphidae > Monodelphis > Monodelphis domestica. The sequence continues at coordinate 520,473,330 of NC_077229.1, read as the reverse complement.
TTCTATTGGTAGGATGTGATGTTTTCATGATTAAGCAAATACAGAATGTACATAAAATTATCAAACAATTTGAGGGGGATGTTATTATGTGCTTACAAAAGGTACAATTTGCATCTGTTACTTTAGGACATCTAGTTGAAAATATCCAATAGACAGATAATAATGTGTAATAGAACACAGTGTTTCCAGTTGCCAAACTTCACCTGGTTCTGAGAGCAAATTACATAAAACTAAAAAAAATGAACATTGTTCTCATTTTAGGACCAAGTTTTCATGTTAACAAAAGAACTCGAATTTTTAAAAATGAGCAAAAATTCATATTTTTGACAGGGTAATGAGAGGGAGCAGAGAAGGTATTCGATGAGGTATTTTCTTTCTAAGCATAACTGATACCTTGTACCCCAATATATACTATAGCAAACCTTGTACATAAAGATAAATGCTGTAGTAGTAGTGTGTTTGTCCAAATATTTCTGAAGATGATAGTGATTCCTTTCTTAAAATCTCATTTCCTCTTTTTGGACAGGATTATTATACTAGTAGCTGAGAAGTATTCTAAAGACAAAATTTGCCTAGATTCTACCAAAATTTTTTTATAAAGTACATTATACTCTTTTGGAAAAGATGTGGATTATAGCATAATATAATTGTATGGATTCAGAATTGGTCTGATGACTAAACTCAAGGAAAAGTTGTTGATGGCAGATTGTCAGTAGAGCAGATCTTGAATGCAGTACCCCTAAGGATTTATGCTAAGGCTCTGTGCTCTTAACATTTTTATCCATGACTAGGATAAAGATGTGATGCTCATGAGATCAAAGCTAATCTACAAGACGACAGAGTCAAGTCCCAAAAATATCTAGAGAGTATACCATTAGGCTGAATCTGATAAGATGAAATTCTGTAAGGATAATTGTAAAGTCTTGCCTTGGAGTGGAAACAGTTAGCTTCACAAATATAACAGAAAAGGCTCAGTTAGGAAATAGTTCTGAAAAGAATAAGGGTATTTTAGTGTATTCAAGCAGTATTATGGAGCATCCAAAAAAAGGTAATTCAATCTTGGGATGCATGGAGAGGGAATAGCTTCTAGAAATTAAGGTAATGTACCCAGTGTACTCTGCTCTCATCAGATTTTATCTGTGAGTATTCTAGTCTGTTCTGGACAGGACAGTTTAAGAAGGACTTTGGTAATCTGGAAAGTGTCTAGAGGAGGGCAACCATGATATTGAAGGGTCACTGAGGAGTAAGTGCATTTAGGGTAAAAAAAAGATATTCTGGGGGCTTGTGATGGCTTGTCTTCAGGTATTGAAGGGTTGTCCTGTGGAGAAGAGATTAGACTTGTTCTTTGTGGTTCAAGATTGAAGAACTGGGAGCAATGGGGAGAAGTTGCAAAGAGATCATTTTAAACTTGATGTCTGGGAAAACTTTCCAATAATGGAAGATGTACAAAAAGGCATTGATAGGATGTGCTTGATAAGTGATGGGTTACTCTCCTTGGAAATCTTCAAGCAGATTGGAAAGCCACTTCTCAAATATGTTTTAGGGAACGTTCCTTTTGTTTTTGAGTTGCATTCCATGAACATTGTGGTTCCTTTCAACACTCCAATTCAGTCATTCTGTGATTTTGGTTCTACAAGTCAGGAGCAGTTTAAGGAGGATCATTTTCCCTTATAGAGAGTTCAAACAGATACTATATCCTAATGGATGTGAGAATTCTGTTAACGAAAAAAGATGAAGAGGGATTAATTTGGAGTAAAAGAGGAAGACCAAGAGGCATAATCAGAGGAGATACAAGAGTTGTAAATAGAAGAGTAGTCCTGGGAGGAATAGAATTGATCTAGATGAAAGGTAGAATAGAGGAAGATATAGTATTACTATAAAATGTCAGAGCTGGAAGAAATTTCAGAAGTGAATACAACATATACTTAAATCCATCCCTTTCTAAAGTGCCATTTTTTAGAGTAGTTCTACAGAAATCATTTGAGAACCCCAAAGACAGAGAACTCCAACGTAACCCATTCCACTGTTAGATTGCTCTAATTGTTAGAAATGTTTCCCTTGATGTTGAGTTGAAATCTGCTTTTTCACAACTTTCATCCATTGTTCCTAGTTCTACTCTCCAAGGACAAACATAGCAAGTCAAATCTTTCTTCCATATGGCAGTCCTGATAACCATTGTTTCCCTCTATGTTCTCTTTCCCGGGATAAAAAGTTCTTTAATCATTTTTCTTGACTGGCTTACTATCCTGGCTACTTTTTTTTAAACATACTCCAATTTACAATGTCCTTTCTAAAATACGGTATCCAGAATTAAACATATAATATGCCAGATGCAGCCTGAGCAAAGAAAAATATAGTGAGGCTATCATTCTCACTCATATTAATCCTCCTTTAATATTGACTGCAGAGGCAACATGGTGCAGTAGAGAGAATGAATTTCTTGGAGTTAGGAAGATCTGGGTTCAAAGATCACCTCTGATACTTAATAGCTGTGTGACCCTGAGAAAGTTACTTGTCCTCTGTGTGCATCAAGAAATCCTATAGGACTTACCTAATAAGATACAGATGGGTTGCAATCTGTGTTGTTAAAGAAAATTTCCCCACCTGAAATTCTCCCACATGGATGAAATCACATATCCTTTGAGGATTCCCATCATTCAGCCTAGGCTAGCATTAGATTTATTGGTTACCATATCACACTGTTGACTCATATTGAGCTTGTAGTCCAATACTTACAAATCTTTTTCAGATGAATTTTGTTTTTGCTGTGCCTCCCCCACTTCGAACATGTGAAGCTGATTTTTGAAATCAAGTAGAGGACTTTCATTTATATTTATTAATTTTTATTTTATTAGATTTGGCTTCTCATTCTAAACTGCCAAGAGCTTATGAGTCCTAACGCTATCATCAAACACACTAGTTTTATCTCTAAACCTTTTGTGCAGCTACAATTTTTACAGCCATGTTTTTTACGCTGCCAAGTAACTAACAGTCAATTGATTTTACGGTCCAAGTAACTAACAAAAATATCGGAATACCCAATTTCAAGGACAAAGGTTTGAGGTACTCCTTAGAAATGTCCTTCCAAACTAATAGCTACTTTTTCAGGGGTATTCATCAGATTAATTCCTAATCTACCTACAATCATCTAGTTTATGCAATTCCAATTCTGTTCACAAAGATAGAAATCTTTGACAAATGCTATGCTCGTGAAGTTCCCTTTTGGATAGATACACTAGCTTTTCTTCTGGGCCCCTTGTAGAGTATTGAATCTGACTTTATTCATAATAGTTGGTGTGTCCCCACCTCATGATACGGAAACTGCTACTAGATGCTGTTTTCTTGGGGGCACTGCTAGGACATCAATGAAAAAGTCCAAATTTTCTCATCCTTCTAAATTCACAAATTGTTCTTCTGATCAATGAATTTCCCCCCTTTACAACTTAGAAAAATGAAGAGACAGAAACTGAGAGTACACACAGGAATGCCTATGAACAATGGATAAAAGTAGGGCTGGGGTGGTGATATCTATTCAGATTAAATTCCTACCAAAATGTTATTGAAATTTGAATATTCCTCAACTCTTCGATTGCCCTTTGCTAGACTTCCCAGGTTAAATTAGGAATACTCAGATTACAGAATGCGGAGTGGAGCATCCCATCTATTCTTACACTGATTTGTCATACTTGCTAAGAAATAATTTAGATTAGATTGACAGAGTTTGGAAATTTTGCTTCAGATTTTCAGAAGAAATTCTGTGATGGACCAGCACTAATATATGAAGAAGACACTTGGCCATGCATAAGAACACTTATTCATTAATAAATTAGATGATCATTCATCTTATGAGGATTCTTCACTTACAAGAGGGTGCAAAGGTCTTTTAAATAACAAGCTTCTTGAATTATTTAAGCATTTGATTTCTACATCTTAATTACCAAACAAGCAAAGAAACTTAAAGTTAGGGCACTAAGAACACCATCAATTGAAAATCAACCAGTGATTAAGGTACTTATACTCCCAGACTTAAAAACATATTAAAGCAGTTATTACTCAAAAAACTATTAAATACTGGGGGAGGAATAGAAACACCAGTCATACAATCAAATGCATATATAATTAGTGGTTGACGTACTCATAGGAAATGTTGTAAAGACTTAGTATTCATATATAAATGCATATGGGGAAAGTTGTTTGCAATTTGGTGGAAGAGATTTAGATACACATCTTATACTACATATATCAATGAATTGCTGCTACTTGAGTATCTTAAACCCTTTTCAAAACCACAAAAAGGGTAGAGAGAAATATTAGTACAGGAGGAAAGATGAATTTTTTGTTTAACAATTAGATGGAGTTAATAGGGACAAAATAAATGTGCTAAATTACATGAAAAAATAATTCCATAGAACAAAAAGTATTAGAAATCAAAAACAGATTGAGAAAAACATTCTTGAAAAATGACAGCTTAAAACTTGACAGTATTTGGAACTGTTAAATCAAAAGGACCCATGAAGATTCGTAGTAACTCCCAGTCTACTTAGACAAATTATGAGGGCATATGAATAGAAAATTTTCAAAAGAGTTAAAATTGTTAATCACATAAAAATGATTTGACCTTACTAATAACCAAAAATGATGCAAATTAAAACAATGTGGAGGCTCCATCTCAAACCATCAAATGAACAAAAATATTTTATATAATAAACATTGCTAGAGAGATTATGGAAGAATAGAAAAAATACTCCGGTACTAATTGTACTACTTTTAAGTTCTATTGTAATCATTCTATAATTCTTTATTGCTTCGCATCTCTTTTTCTGTGTGGGAATAAACGGTTCCATTCCTGATTCATTTTTGTACAATTTTATTCTTTTCTTGCTGGGGGAAACCCTAAAAGAGTCTATAACTATTTCTAAAATAAACAACTTTCTTCAGGAATCTGAAGTCAGGATAGAATAAGGCACTGGATAGACAGCCTAATTCCTCTATTGGGGAGTCAGGATCTCCAGAGCAATGAACCCCAAAGAAACCAGATGACTGATGAGGAGCTATTGATGTAAGTTGTCAGATCCTGTGATCTTGGTCAAGCTTCAATGCCTACTTTGCTACTATGCTACAAATTTATAACAATATTAACCCTAGATTGATAATATTTCTTAGCCAAAATTTATTCAGATCATTGAACTGACCTATTGGGAGTATTTACACTGACCAGTTTGAAATTCTCTCTTTCTCCCTCTCCCTCTACCCCTCCCCTCCCCTCCCCCTCCCCCTTCCCCTCCTCCCTCTTTCTCTCTCCCTCCCTCTCCCTCCCTCCCTCCCTCTCTCTCTCTCTCTCTCTCTCTCTCTCTCTCTCTGTGTCTCTCTATCTGTCTCTCTCTCTCTCTCAAAAACCCTTACCTTCCGCCTTCAGTACTATGTATTGGTTCTAAGGCAGAAGAGTGGTAGGGGCTAGGCAATGGGGGTAAATGAATTTCCCAGAGTCACCCAGCTAGGAAGTATCTGAGGCCAGATTTAAGAAATACTCTTTTTAACTTTCATCCTTACTTACTAACACTTAGGTGGTTATTTAACCCCAGTACCAAGCCTCTGTCCTTACTGTGAGAAATAAAAGTTCTATGAGGGGCAAGGCAGAGTTGAGGAGAGGGAAGAGAGTTGCAGCTTTTTCTAGTCCCTTTTGGGACTCTCTGGGGGGAGTCAATCCCCTGTAGGGACTTATCAAGCTTTATATCTTTAAGCCTCAAACTTTGAACACTCCTGGCATCAGGATCCAGCTTCAAGAGGGGGAAAAAGGAGGCCGATCCCACTTCAGGTTGCTGATTGAAAAGATTCTAGAAGAAATGAGAGGAGCTTGCAGACTTTATCATATTCTCCTTCCCAGCTTGCTATTCTAGAGACTTTCCTTATGTGCAATCCAGGACACTTTCTCATGGTTGAACTAAATTGTCTTGATCCCAAAGAGGAGATCTCCTTCACTCTGTATTGTCGAGCATATATTCTTCTTTGTATACCTTTTCTGGTTTCTATTTTGCTACTGACTTGTTATTCACTGTTTGTTCATCTGGGAACTGGTATTGGGTGGGAAAGGGATAGAGCCTTGGATATAGAGTTTATATATATATATGTAGTTTATAGATATAGGTCCCCCCCCCCAAAAGAAAAATTACAAAGCAATCAAATATTGGATTTCCCTGGACCAACAATATTTAAGAGATCTGGGAAACATACTTCTAGCCTGGTGCCTGACCTTCCTGTGTTCCCTCTTGGCAAGAATTAGTCTCTCTTAGGGGGCAGCTGGGTAGCTCAGTGGATTGAAAGCCAGATCTAGAGATGGAAGGTCCTGGGTTCAAATCTGGCCTCAGACACTTCCTAACTGTGTGACCCTGGACAAGTCACTTGACTCCCATTGCCTAGCCCTTACCACTCTTCTGCCTTGGAGCCAATACACAGTATTGACTCCAAGATGGAAGGTAAGGGTTTAAAAAAAAAGAATTAGTCTTTCTTAAAGAAGGATAACCTGAGGAGAAGAGGCTAGAGATGCCTATTTTACCTTCCTTTGAACCACACCAGGCAGGACAGCTCCCTCACCAATGCAGGCTCCTCTTGCAATATGTGGAGGGCTCTTTCCTTATAACTATAATCACTATTTGGCCAGAATATTGCTGTAATCCTCCTTATTTTCCATTTGGGGAACAGAAAGGAGAAGTAGAGAAATTTTGAAGGGGAGAAGGAAAGGAAGGAGGAGGGAGAGGAGAAATAAAAAGAGAAGGTGGAACAGCAAAGAAACAGAGAAATAGAGAGATAGAGACAGAGAAAAGATATTTTGGAGCCAAGACTGAGTAAAAATGTTCCCCTTTTCTTGAGGACAGAAACACCAAAGGCAGGGTTAAAATGAGTGAGTGCGTTAGTAAAAACAGAATCTGTGAATTAGACTAGCTCAGTTACTTCAAATTGAATTACACAGAATCATGGCAATTAGAATTGGAAAAGAACTCTCAGTCCACTCCCTGTCAAAGCATGATTGCTCCCAATAGTATAGTCTCCCGAGTTTAGTCTAGTCTAGTTTAGAATTTTAAGTGATTCAAGCAATGGGGTTTCTACCACATCCCTTGAGAGACAAATCCACAGTCTAATACATCTAGCTGTTTGGAGGCTTTCCCTAGATGTCGAATCCACATTTCCTTTGCTTTATTTCCATTATTCTTTGTTACAGTCCCTTTATCCAGCTGAAAACTATTTGAATTTAATGTTTAAAAGCACAGAATCTAAATGTAAGTAGTATCTAATCTAAATGATCAAAACAATTTACAATTAAATCTTCTTGGGGCCAGAATAGCATCCAACAATTTCTTGTGATTACAGAGCTACAACCTAACCACATAATGTAAATGATTACATTAAGATGCCTCACTTTTGGCTGTTGCACTGGTGAAATAATCATCACCAAAATAAAAAAAAAAAAGCCAAATCAGTAGCATGCTGATTAGAGATTGACTCAGCTGACAATACAGAGAGAAGCAAGAGCCTTTTAGAGATGTCACCTAGTGGAGAGGTTAGATTTGGTGGTAGGAAAATCTGGTTTTGTAGCACCCCCACCCCCACCCCCGCACATAGACAACTTACTGAACTTTCTGAGACTCAATTTCCTCATCTACAATATTTGAATAAAAATCACATGTGGATTATATGGACCATATTTTTTGGGATTTGAAAATAAGAACTTTAAAGTACGATTCTTATTTGTTTTACAACATAAAAACCCTAAGATTATGATTGTGTCCTTTAAAAAAAAAAACCTTTACTTTCCCTCTTAAAATTTATAGTATTAGTTCCAAGGCAGACGAGGGATAACAAGCTAGTTAACTAGGGTTTAGTGACTTGCACAGGGTCACAAAGTTAGGAAGCATTTGAAGTCTGATTTGAACCCAGGACTGCCCATCTCTAGGCCTGGCTCTCAATCCTCTGAGCCACTTACCTGCCCCCATAGCTATGACTTAATAGGGCCAAAGGGCCAATTTGGGGGGGAATAATTTACACAATAACAACCCATGCAATGTTCTGGTGGGGGGTGGGATAGAACTCTTTATGGATGAACTTTCAAGAAAGACAAAAAAAAGATGGATTTCTCAAACTTAGGCCTAGGCATTTGGTTCCTGGCAATATTCCAAAATGTAGTATTTATGGGATAGTTTGTGAGACATTGGAAAAGAAAAATCACTATGAATTCACTTGAATTCGTCAAGAAAGAGGTTTATTCACCAAAGAAAGACTTCATAGGGTTGGACAAAATAATGAGAAAATTGATTTGGAGAAATAGAATCTTTAGAATCTCAAAGGAAAAAATGAAAAAAGGAAGTAGGAAGAGAGATCACAGAGCACAAATTATGTTATGATGTAATCATGAAAACTTCAGTACTGCTTATAAAATAGAAAAGTAAACCAGTGTAAAAAACTAGAAAAGGAATAATCTTAGAGTTTGATAAAAATAGAAATTACCATTTGCTTGAAAAAAAGAATTCTCTGTTTGATAAGAATTATTGGGAAAACTAGAAAGCAATTAGGCCAAGATTAGTGTTAGAATAACATCAACAGAGTGATGAGGAGAAAAGCTAAGGGATTTAAGGCTATGTGATTTCACTAGCATAGGCAGTAGTGTGTTGGTAAAGTTTTATCATTTGACTCTTTGGGGAAAAAATGCATGCAAAACACTTAAGTTTAATTTGCATTATGAATATTTTCTCCTTTACTTTCTTAAGTCTAGATAAGCTGCAAAACAGCGCATCAAGTTGACTTGTAGCATTTACTGATTTCTAAGATATAAACCTTCAGAAAATTTAATAATGTTAAAAAAGGGCTCTCAAGTCCTTTAAGGCTTGGCATACTCCTGGAGATGGGGAACACCTGGGTGACAACTCTTTCTACTAACATAGGTGAACACTTTCTTGGCAACTTAGTCTTAGAGAGTTGCACACAGCATTGAAAAAGCAAATTACTTGACCAGGATGACCTAACCAGTATGGATCAGAGATGGGATTTAAACCTAGGTTTTTAATGGCTTTGCAGCCAGCTCTCCATCCACTCTGATATGTTCTTTAGTATACATGAATTGGAACACAGTGAGGGAGATTAAATTCTGAACTTGAATCCTGACTAAATTCTGGTCTAGTGATGCTACTCTTGAAATATTCACCTTTGAGCAGTATTTCGTAAGAAGGAAATTGATAAGTTGGAGAACATATAAGAGTAACCAGGAAGAGTAGGGGTAAGAGACCCTCAAAACTGTTCTACAAAATTGGTAGAAGTAATTAGGGATGTAGTTTAGGTAGAAGTAATTGGGGATGTAGTTTAGTCAGGAAAAAAAAGACTTTGAAGGGAAAAGGGATTTGATTTATTTTGCAGAGTTGTCTGGGGTATACAAGGAAGATTAACATCTCTGGTATAAGGGCTTACCAAACCCCTTTCAAATCTGCTTTCTGCTTGCAGGTCTTATCCGAGGCTCCAAAAAACTATAATAGGCACAGCACCTACACCCCAGTAAACCATCCTGGCAGGTGGTTTAAACTGCGTTGAGGGTAATTGAAAAGCTTCATACTCAAAGGGTAGGAACTGTCTACCGAAGACATCCCCTAGTAGAAGGAGCAGATGAGAACAATTTATTCCAACAGTCTTGAAGGCAACTAAAGAGGGTGCTGTGGAGTGCTTAAGAGTTTGGTCAGACATCAAAGAATTCAAGGGCACCCATCTCTGGTCGTCTTGCCTTTTGTCTTGACACTTGACTTCGAAGACACTGAAAGAGAGTGAGAGTTACTTTGTGTAACTCTGTCTTATTTAAATCCAGCTTATGTACAAGTCAAAAGACATCAACTGTAATGAGGTCATTTTGGTCCTCTTTGAGTACAAAGGTCAACAATCAACTTGGTTGTCTCTGTAACAGAGGTTTTTTAACCTAGGCTTCACAGATCCCCAAAGGATCAGTGAATATATTTCAGAGGGTTCATGAACTAGGATGGGAAAAAAATAAATCTTCAATTCAAAATAATCAGTTTCCTTTGTAATCTCGTGTGTTTTATTTTATAAATTTAAAAACGTTTTTCTCAGAAAGGATCCATAGTATTCACCAGACTGCCAAAAGTATTTATGAAACAAAAAAGGTTAAGAACTCTTGACCTGGAGGAAATAGCTAATAGGCAAGAAAATACAGAAGGAATTTTCCATTTAATATAATAAAAAACTTCCTTAAAAATGAGCTCTCAGTTTAGCTCAGACTTTCAGTATCTCTCACCTCATTTCAATGGCATCCTAATTTGTGCCTCTGCCCCAAGTCTTCACCCATTTCATTCCATTCTTCAAATAACATCCAAAGTGATTTTCCATAAGTTCAGATATAAGCATGTAATGCACGTTAAGTGGCTCTCTCCTGCTTCTTCTCCATTCCAAATGTTCACACTGGCTATTTGTGCTTGACCTATGGTACAGCCTTCCAAACTTGTATCGGTCTGATCAGACAGTCAGACACTGTACATCGACCCCAACCACAGTGATGTCATTTTGGTTCTCTTGAGTATGAAGGACAATAATCAACTGCTTCTTCTGCTTAGATTTAAAAACCCTTCACAACCTTTCTCCCAGGCTCATTATATATATTATGTGTAGCCTCATTATATATATATATATAATGTATCAATCTTTTCTTCTGTGGTTCAACCAATATAGCCTTTTTTTTTCCTTCACAGATAATATTCTATTTCACATCCCTACACCTTTCTACTGTCTATCCCACATGCCTAGAACATACTCTCTTCACCTCTGCCTCATAAAAATCTTATTTCATTCAAGATGTAGGTCAAGCATCTCCAGGAAGTATATAATAGGATGTTTGTTGATTGATCCCATCTGTGCTAGGAACAAAACCCACTACCACGTAGACCAGGTTAGTTTTTCTAAAAAAAAAAAAAAGGTATTGAAACCATCCCTGAGACTTAACTGATCTAGGAAACTAAGGCTAGAGTCATTCGTGTGGCTTCCTGGTGACCAAGTACAAAAGCCCAGTGCAGGAAGAGTCAGGAGCTTCTCAGGCAAATGTAGGGGCAATCAAGTGGAAAAGAAAAATACTCACAACTGAGAATTATCTGAGTAAAACTAACTTTATGAATGCACAAATCACATAAATCAATGGTCTGCAGGCATCCCCAGTAATGCCTGAGATCTCTAGCTAATTAGCTACCTGCAAGACTCAGATTATACAAAGTCCCCCCAGAAAAGGGGGGAGATATCTTTTTTTCCTTGAAACAGGAGCAACCACAGTTTGGTTTCGTTGAAGGTCTTATTCTTCAAGATGGTAAGGTTTTATTCTTATCTTTTCATAGGGACAGATAATGTAGTTACCCGTTCCACATATGGTGAGGAAAAAAAAGTTGTCCATGGTTATTCTGTGGTTTTAAAGCCATAAAAGATATCCTTTGAAAAATTTTATATACTTAGTACCCACTACCAATAACAAAAAATATTTATCTAAACAAATGCATAAAAAGTTGAGGTGTAAAACCCCAAACTCCACATTGTTTAGAATTTGTTTTAAAATATGTAGATTATATATATATATATACATATATATATATTATATATATGCTTCTGCTTTTGAGTTCCCTTTAGATTTGTTTTACTTGGATACTTTTTCTCTTTATTTTGTGACTATCTTTCCTAACATAATCATGCTTTTTTATTATTCTTTTTTCTTTTCTTCTCTTTTCATCTCTTCATATAGTTTCCTTATATTTCCAATATTTGTCATTTCGGTAGCATAATATAATCCTTTACCTTCAAATACCCCAATCTATTCAGCCATTTCTCCATTTTATTGTATTTGTATTATTTCCAGCTATTTTATCATAATAAACAAAGCTTCTACAAATATTTTATATATACACAGTGTTTTGCTCTCAATAATGTACTTAGAGCCTGACCCCAGTAATGGGATCTATAGGTCATCATTGATCTTTACAGTTCTTAATGTATAATTCCATCTTGTTTTCTAAAAAATAATCACAGCTGCTCTAGCCATGTAATTTTTATACCTGTTTTGCCAGTTCCTATCAACTTTTAATCACTTTGTCCCATCTGGATCTTGATTAACGTATATTATCAGGACCACATTTTGTTAGATTGATCCCTAGGCAGCAGACACAATCTGTTCCCAGGACCACATTCTTTCCAAAACAATTCTTTCCAGCTTGGTCATACCCAGTGGAACTTTTGTTCCAGTGACACAACTCCTCAAAGATGCATGATTAACTCCATAGTATAAAAAATGTAAAAAACTTTTGCAGAATATTTATACTTTCTAAGCTAATATTGTCCCACCTGAAATTGTGTTTGGATTATGGGTGTTCTCAGGCTTAGATCTACTACTACCCTCATGCAGGTGTATGTGGGCTCTCCATATATGTATCTCATTTATCTTATCTAAGTTCCTATTCATTTCCTTCCTATTTGTTTATTTTTTATTAGAGTTATCTGGTTCTGAGAGGGGAAAATTAAGGTCTACTGCTATTATCATTTTGTCTCCATTTCATTTTCTTTTTTTCTTTAACTATATGGGTGCTATAATGCTTGGTACTTACACATTCACTATTGATAATGCTTCATTATTCAGAGTACTTTACTCCCAACACAGTATAGTTACCCTGTTCATGCTTAACAATTATATCCATTTTAACTCTCTGAGAGATCAAGACTACGATCCCTAATGTATCTGGATCTTCAGAGGCATAGTATATTCTGCTTCAGCTCCTCATCTTCACCTTATGTCTATCTCTCATTTTCAATGTATTGCCTATAAATGATGCCCTGCTAGGTCCTGGTCATTGATCCTCTCTGTTATCCATTTCCTTCCCATGTGTGAATTTATCCCATTTCACTCAATGTCATAATTACTAGTTGTGAATTTATACTTATTCTGTTCATCTCACTGTTTGTCTCCCTCTTTCTTTCTGCCACATCTCTTGTAAGATGTCTAATTTCCTCTGATCAGTGCCTCTCCTATTCACATCCCTTCCCCCAAATCCTTCCTTTATCTCTCCCCATGCCCTCTTACTTCCAAACTGGCTCACCCTTCCAAAGGTCGATCCCTTCTCCCTAACCCCTTACCTTTTATTTCTTATTCTATCCATTTTCCCCAATGTCCCTTCCTTATCTCCCAATGGGGTCCTCCTACTTCTTGATTCCCTTATCCCCCCACATAACCCCTGAGCCCTCTTCATATGCACTACCCTCTAAATTTCCCTTCCTTTTCTTATACCCTTGTCCTCCTTTTTCTTCTCAGTCCCTCCCTTATCTCATCCCCTTTCCCTCCAGTTTCTCTATAAATTAAGAAGATTTTTACCCTTCTAATTGTGCATGTTGTTTTCTCTTTGTCCTAGGTCTGATAAGAGTTGAGTTCTAGTACTTCCAGCCCTCCACTTCCTCATTCCCTTCTCTGTAGCAGCTCTCCACACATTCCTCCTATAGATGAGATTGCCATTCCACCTTGCCTCTTCTTGGTCTATCCTACAACCATTTAGACTCATTCCATTACATTCCCTCAACCTCAAATCTTCCTTCCATCCACAGCTGCCCTTTAAAATATCCATTCTGACAGGCCATAAATGGCATGTTCCCATACCAGAATCAAACAATTGGACTTTTGATATTGCTTATGATTAATCTTTCATTACCTTGTTATCAAATTTTCTGCCGAGTTTTGGGTTCTTTTCCAAGAATAGTTGAAATTTCTTTAGTTCATTAAATAGCCATTATTATTCCTTTTATAATTGTGTTCATCTTTGCTGGATATTTTGTTCTTGGTTGTAAGTCCAATTCTTTTATTCTTCAAAATGCTATGTTCCATGTCCTGCATTCTTTTAGTGTTGTGGCTGCTAAGTCTTGTGTTATTCTGACTGTATCTCCACAGTATTTAAATTGTTTTTTTCTTGTTATTCGTAGTATTTTCACCTTAACCCAGGAGTTATGGAACTTAGCAATGATGCTCCTGTGCATCTCCATCTTTGGATCTCTTGAAGGCATGCACAAATTCCCTTTTGCAAAGATATTTTGCAGAGAACAAATTTGCATTTTAATTACACTATTATTATTGATTACTGATTCTCACATACAATTATTCAATCAACAATTGGGATTACTCCTTACTACTAAATATGTTATGATTACAACTTATTATAATATTGGATATCTAATAGAATTACATTCTGGAGATATAAAGCTATAAAAACATATAAAGCAATACATGTAAGCCGATGAATAACCTCTTAATGAGGTTATCCTTTACAAAAGCTGCACCCAACTAAATCTATGCACTCTCCTTGCTGGGTATCCTTTCCATGCTATTTTTTGAGTAAACTACATTTTCCTAAGTGGTAAATCTTGAGCCCACATCACTAGACCAGCTTGATACATATTGATCGACTGAAACATGATAAAGAAAGAGATGGGAAACATTTGACTTCAAGTCAGATCTTCAGTTTTCAATTATGATTTTGTGGATTTGTATACATAAAATTAGAAGGGACTTTAGAAGCTATCTAGTTCCACCTCTTCTTTTTTCAGATGTGAAGAATTGACATCTAGAGAGTTTAAGGGACTTGTCAAGGTCCCATCTATAGTGAATATCTAAGGTGGGATTTGAACACATTACCTTCTGCCTCTCAAGAGTCTGTGATTTTTTTTAACTGTATCACTGTCTCTCATTATTTGGGGTGATATAAATCATAAGCTATTCTAACCTGAAAGCAATTTACAGAGATCTGATTGGATCCCTTCCCTTTACCACACAGGGAAATTTAGGCCCATAAAGAGGAAACCACTTGCTTAAAGTTTAGTGCAAGTCTTCCTTTTTTTTACCAAGATGAATAATATTTATAGAACCCATGAATTGCAAAGTCCTTAGCCTACTTTATCCCATGAAGTACATACTAAAAGTGTTATTATTTTCATTTTATAGATGATGAGGCTGAGACTGTTTCCATAACTTACCCAGAGTCAAACTGCTAATGAGTGACAGGAGGAGATTTAAACTCATTCTTTCCTGATTCCAAGGTCAATACTTGATCCACAAGACCATTCTGCCTCTGATTGCACCTTTTTGTAGTTAAATAAGATGAGGAATCTTTCTTCTTAATGTGTTAAAATATTTCTTTTTTAAAAAATACAAATACTTTCACCCTCTCTCTTAGAATTGATACAAGTATTGGTTCTAAGGCAGAAGAATAGGAAATGTGGTTAAGTGATTTGTCCAGGGTCACACAGCTAGGAAATGTCTGAGGCCATATTTGTACCTACCATCTCCATGTCTGACTCTATATCCACTGAACCACCTAGCTGTTGCCCTAATCTTTCTAATAAGTCCATAATTCCAATACTAAATTTTTTCCACACTGTCTTAATACAGCAAAATCAAATTGTAACTGTTTAAACCCACCATACATCACTCACTTCTCTTAAACCATTTTTGGTTGTGCTACCATAAATACAACCTGTGACCAGATGAATCTGTGTTAGTGGATCAAAAGGATGAATGAAATTGAAAGTGCATTTGGATAATAATAACCCATAATAGTATTTTGCACAGAGATGACAATAATGTGAGGCAATGGCACTCAAAGTAAAAAAATCTCAAGAAAGCACTTAATCAAGAGAACTTTCTTCAGAATCAATACATGCCAAGATTATTCTCACCAGGGCTGCTTTACCACTAAATAAATAAAGTGAAATGCTTACCATATCTTTGTAGTCAGGAGCAATCGTAAACTGAGTTTATTTTGTGCATTCATATATTGAAAAGATAGCCTTAATGGCTCACTTTAAATTCTTGAATTTAGTGTTCAAAGCTTTTTTTTAGGTGTTCCCTGAAACTTTCATTAGTTATGAAATTAGAATGCAAATTATCAATTAAATTAAATTAAATTCATCTAAAGATTATAGAAGAACTTTTTCCCATCCCTAAACACTGAACACTCTGAAGAATTCCTTCTAGTCCCATTTTTACCCACATCTTCTATAGCAAACATTAGCCCAGAATGCAGTAAAAAAAAAAAAATAGCCAGCCTTTAGGAGAGCAGTCAAGACAGTGGATTGGCAGGAAGAAGTACAGCCAAATACTCCTCAACAACTCCTCCACAAAGATAAAAATACAGCAGACCAAGTTCTGATGGAGAAATGCAATTTTAAAAAATCACAGTGATTCCTTTCTCCAGGTTCCAGGTGATGCAGCAAATAGAGTTCTGAGCCTGGAGTCAGAAAGATTTGAATTCATAACCTGCCTTAGCAACTTCCTCACTGGGTAAATTACTTAATCTCATTATCTCCCTTAGTTTCCTAAATTATAAAATGGAGATGATAATAGCACCCATCTATCAAAGTTCCTGTGAGATCTCAAGATTAGAAAGCACTTGGCACAGTACCGGGCACACAGGAGGAACTTAATATATGCTCATTTCTTTCCTTTTGAACTAAGTTGTCATAAAGAAGTAGATAAAGGTGTCTGTGGGTGTTGTGCTCTGGGTCTAGCCAGCAACAACCATGTAATATATTCTGGTAAAAGGACTGAAAGAGAGCTGCTGCTGTGTCCTCAACTCACCCAGAGGGACCCAACTTTGTATAGCCAATTGGAACAAGTGCCAACTGGAAGCTTTGTCATTCACTCCCCAGTTCCAAGTTCCAGATCCATTTAGGAGTAGCATTACAGAGTCAGAGAGGTTGTTGGCCCCTAGGCTCTATGCGGGGGAGGGAGTTTAGAAGTTGTATAACTCTGGTCTGGGGAGAGGAGTGACATGTGTATCAGTTCTAAACTCTAGATCAATTTGAAGTCTGAAGAAGAATAACAAAATCAGAAATATCATACCAAAGTAGAGTCTGAAGTTCTGTCACCCTGAACAAGCAGAGCTTTCCATCTTGCTGAGAGTGGGTGAATCTAAGAGTAGTCCACTGAAGCTCCAATAAGGGACAAACCCTCATAGATCTGAGACTTGTCACTGATGGGACTTCACCTTTGATTGGACCATGTTGGGACCACTGAAAACTTATAAGAGGCATCCAAGAATAAAATAAATTCAATTCACTAAGAAAGCAGCGATTGGATCCTAGAGAACACATGATCAGCCCAGACATTGCCTCCAGAACATAAAGTACTGCCATAAAGTACAAATCATGAAGTAGAATGGAAGAATGAAAAAACAAAACAAAACAAAGGTCAACATTAAAAGCTATTATGGGAACAGGGACATTCAAGACACAAACCCAGAAGAAAAGAGACTCCAAAATATCTGTCTGCAAATCTTCTGAGAAAAACATTAACAAATTTAGCTGCAATTCCTTTTTTTTCTTTTTTAAAACCTATTTTTTATTTTTTTTTATTTTTGAAAATTTTATTTAATTAATTTAGAATATGTTTCAATGGCTATATGATTCATGTTCTTTCCTCCTCCACCCACCCCCCCTCCTATAGCCAATGTGCAATTCCACTGGGTTTTACATGTATCAATCAAGACCTGTTTCCATATTATGGATATTTGCACTAGGGTGCTCGTTTAGAGTCTACATCTCCAATCACATCCCCATCAACCCATGTGATCAAGCAGTTGTTTTTCTTCTGTGTTTCTGCTCCCACAGTTCTTCCTCTGAATGTGGATACATTCTTTCTCATAAATTCATCAGGATTGTCCTGGGTCATTGCATGGCTGTTAGTTGCAGAGTCAATTACATTGGATTGTGTTACAATGTATCAGTCTCTGTGTACAATGTTCTCCTGGTTCTGCTCCTCTCACTCTGCATCAATTAAGTCCCCACAGATTTCCTCCAGTTCATTATTCCTTTGAGCACAATAGTATTCCACTATTCCATCACCAACAGATACCACAATGTGTTCAGCCATTCCCCAACCAAAGAGCATCCCCTCATTTTCCATTTCTTGCCACCATAAAGAACATGTTAGCTGCAATTCTTAAATGAGATGAAGCAAGATTTTTGAAGAGTTAAAAGTGATTGTATAAATGAAATGAGAATATACTAGAGAGAGAAAATGGAACAGAAATGAGAATTATGAAAGAAAGAATTGGAAAGGGGCTTCATAACAGCACAGGAAATTACCCAAATAATAAATCCCTGAAAGATTGGATCAAAGAGAAATTAATAACTCCATGTAACAAGTATTAAAATAAAGTTAAATTACTGAAAAATATAATGTATATCATAGGAAAAGCAGACTAAAGAAGGATAAACTGTTTTATATTCTAATATGGAGAGACTATACATATGTCATCTCAGCACTATATTGTCATCAGGAGTTATAGCTGGGGCCTAATAAGACACAGAATAGCTTTTTTATTAGATTTTGATGATCTTAAAAGAATAGAAGGAGAAGGGAAAAGGAATAGATTAGAATGGGGGTAAGGGAAAAGGATGGAGGAAACTCATATAATCAGGGTATACAAAGGGAATATTAAATAAACAAGATATATTTTATATGTATATATAAATAATACATATAATGGTAAAGGAGAAGCAACTTAAGGTTGAAAACCCCCTGTCATTTGATTTGTCAAAGAAGAAAAGAAAATACACACACAATCACACTCACACTCAGAATTAGGAATACATATAGCATGTCCCTGAAAATTTGGAATTGTTTTAAGCTATTAAGCCAAGAAGGTATAAATATTTAAAACTGTAAGACTTTTAGGATATCCTGTACATTATATTTGACAGAGAAATGGAAAGGAAAGGAAGTAAAGAGAATAACAGGGAGAATAAATTAAAGGGGGAATTATTATTAGACCAAACAAAATCTAAGAAGAATGAAACTCAAAGAGCAAAATAAAAAAGAAAGAATGTAAAAGAACCTGAGGTGGTACTCTGGATGTGGGAAAGAGAACCATATTTCATCAAGTTTAAAAGCACTGGGATTTAGAACATACTTCTTTTCTCTTACTACCTCTTCTTCATAAAGTAAAATAAAAAGAAAGGAAAAATATAATGAAAAATATACAATTAACATTCAAAACTGTAACTGTGAATAGGAGCTCACCTATAAGATGGAAGAGGATAGAATACACTAAAATGTAAACTTTTTTTTATAATAAACACACTTGAAACAAAAATTCACATAGAGTTAAAATTAGAGATTGGAGCAAAATCCATTATTCTTCAACTGACATAAAACAGGCAGTGGTAGTAATCATGATCTTAAGTAACATGTCCCAAATAACATTCAATAATTAAAATAAAAATTGAGTTATAGAAGAAAATAGTAAAATTGTAATCTCAATTTATCCCTTTTAGGCCTGAATGAATTAATAAAATTTAAGAAATAAAGGATCTTAGTAGAATTTTAGAATATTAGCTAAGTTTAGGATATTTGTTATGATATGGAAGTTAGTTATGATATAAAAAACTATTGATTGAAATAAAAAGAAATATATGTGTTTCTTAGCTTTATATATCACCCATTCTATAAAACATTTAAATAAAAATTTAATCTCAATATTTTAAAAGCTGTTTGAAAAAGAAAGGGAAGAAAATGTCCTACCAAATTCCTTCTATAAGTGATCTTGACCTAATCTAGGGATTCTCAAAACAGACAGAAAATTATAGACTAATATCC
The DNA here is from genome assembly GCF_027887165.1 of Monodelphis domestica. Lineage (NCBI taxonomy): Eukaryota > Metazoa > Chordata > Mammalia > Didelphimorphia > Didelphidae > Monodelphis > Monodelphis domestica. The sequence continues at coordinate 520,453,676 of NC_077229.1, read as the reverse complement.
CTATTTAATACTGATATAAAATTTTAAAGTATTTTAAATTGTTAAAATATTATCAAGCATATGAAAGAAATATATCATAACATTTATATATAGTAAAATAATATTATTTTATATCAATACAATATAATAAAGATGGGTTCAATATTAGGAAAATTATCATCATAATTGACAACATTAATAGCAAGAATGAAAAAATCATATGATTATATCAATGGATAAAGAAAAATGTTTTGACAAGATACAATGTCCACCTTGAATTGATTGTCCAGTAGACATATTAAACTCATTATTTACAGAAAGATGAACAGAATTCATCTTTTCCCCTAGACTACCTATGCTTCTTATTACTGTAAAGGGCAATAGGATCTTCTTAGTCCCTAGAATCTAGAAGTCATCCTCAGCTCCTCAAAATTTCTTACCCACTATCATTCAATTTGTCACCAAGGCATACTGATTTTACCTTTGTAATCCAATATGTCTACTTCTGTCCTTCTGTCCTGTCTTCTACGACTTCTTTAATGTAAAGCCTCTTTATCTCACACATGAATTATTGCAGTAACTTACTGGTGGGGCTGTTTCCCCACTCCAGTCCATTCTCCATTCAGCCACTAAAGTGATTTTCCTAAAGTGCAGGTCTGACTACCTGCCCACCCCTTCAATAAACTCCATGATTCCCTATTGGCTCCAGAATCAAATATAAAGTGCTCTATTTGGCATTCAAAGGCCTGAACAATCTCTCTCTCCTACCTTCCTGGTCTTTTCTTATATCTTATTACCCGACATACTCTCTGGTCCAGCAACAATGACTTTCTGGCTATCTCCCATGCCTGGAATACTCTTCCCTCCTCTACTCTGACTGACCTCTTTGGTTTACTTTAAGTCCTAATTAAAATCTATCTACAGGAAGCCTTCCCCAACCCCTCTTAATACTAGTACCTTCCCTCTGTTAATTATTTCCCATTTATCTTGTATGTAGCTTGCTGAGAGTATGTGTGCATGTGTGTGCATATACATGTATACATGTTATTTCCCTTATTGGGTTGTAAGCTTCTTAAGGGCAGAAACTATCTTTTTCTCTTTTCAAATCTTCACAGCTTAGCACAGTACCTGGAATATAATGAGTTGTTTATAAGTGTTTATTGATTGATTACTGTAAAAAAAAAAACACCAGAAAACATAGCAACAAATGAATCTTAATATAAGCAGGAGTAGAAATCATGATACCAGACAAATGCAAAGTAGAAATTGATCTCATTAAAAGAGTTAAGGAAAGAAATTACATTCTACTAAAAGGCACTATAAAAAATGAAGTAATATCATTACTAAACATGCATGCATCAAATGTTATAGCATCTAGATATCCAAAGGAGAAATTAAAGGAGTTTAAGGAAGAAATAGATAGTAAGATAATACTAGTGTAGGATCTCAACCTTCCCCTTTCAGGACTAGATAAATTGAACCAAAAAATTAATAAGAAAGAACTAAGGGAAGTTAATGGAATGTTGGAAAAATTAGAATTAATAGATATCTGGAGAAAAATTAACAGGGATAAAAAGGAATATATCTTCTTCTCAACAGTACATGGTACATATTCAAAGATCAGCCATGAACTAGGGCATAGAAATGTCGCAAACAAATGTAGAGAAGCAGAAATAACAAATACAACTTTTTCAAATCATAATGCAATAAAAATTATAATTATCAGGGGTTCATGGAAATGCAAATTTAAAATTAATTGGTAAATAAAGCAAATAAAGAATCTAAGTCTTCAAACCTGGTGGGTCAAAACAGAAATCATAGAAACAATTATGGATTTTGACAATGAGGAGACAATATATAAAAATCTATGGGATATAGCCAAAGCAGTACTCAGGGGAAATTTTATATCTCTGAATGCCTATAGTAACAAAATTTAGAGTGAGGAAATCAATAAATTAGGATTACAATTTTAAAAAATTAGAAAAAAAGAACTAATTAAAAATCCTCAGATCAAAACTAAATTGGAAATCCTAAAAATTAAAGGAGAAATTAATAAAATTGAAAATAAAAGAACTATCAAATGAATAAGTAAGACTAGGAGCTGGTACTTTGGGAAAAAACAAATACAATAGATAAAGTACTGGTTGATCTATTTTTAAAAAGGAAGAAGAGTATCAAATTAACAGTATCAAAGATGAAAGGGGTGATCTTACCTCTAATGAAAAGGAAATTAAGGTAATTATTAAGAACTATTTTACCCAATTATATGTCAATAAATATGACAATCTAGATTAAATGGGTGAATATTTACACAAATATAAATTGCTTAGATTAACAAAAGAGGAAATAGAATACTTAAATAATCCCATCTCAGAAAAAGAAATTGAACAAACCATCAAGGAACGTCCTAAGAAAAAATCCACAGGGCCAGACAAATTCACAAGTGAGTTCTTTCAAGCATTTAAAGAACAACTAATCTCAATAATTATTTTCTAAATTATTTGACAAAATAAGCAAAGAAGAAGTCTTGCCAAGTTCTTTTTATGACACAAATATGGTACTGATTCCAAAGCTAGGCAGACCAAAAATAGAGGGGAAAAAAACTACAGATCAATCTCCTTAATGAACATAGATGAAAAATCTTAAGTACAATACTAGCAAAAAGACTACAGAAAGTTATCACAAGGATTATTCACTCTGAACAGGTGTGATTTATACCAGGAATACAAGGATGGTTTAATACTAGGATAAACATCCACATAATTGACCATATCAATAATCAAACCAATAGAAATCACATGATTATCTCAATAGATGCAGAAAAAGTCTTTGAAAAAAATACAACACCCATTCCTATTGAAAACACTAGAAAGTTTAGAATAGAAGGGCCATTGCTCAAAATAATAAACAGTATATAGCTAAAATCATCAGCAAGTATCATTTGCAATGGGGACAAGTTAGAAGCTTTCGCAATAAGATCAGGAGTGAAACAAGGATGCCCATTATCACCTCTGTTCTTTAATATTGTACTAGAAATGCTAGTAGTAGCAATTAAAGAAGAAAAAGAAACTGAAGGAATTAAAGCAGGCAATGAGGAAACTAAGCAATCACTCTTTGCAGATGATATTATGGTCTACTTAAAGAATCCTAGGAAATCAACGAAAAGGCTAGCGAAAATAATTAACAACTTTAGCAAAGTTGCAGGGTACAAAGTAAACCCACATAAATCATCAGCATTTCTATACATTTCCAACAAAACTAGCAGTAGGAGTTAGATAGAGAAACTCCATTTAAAATCACTCTAGACGATATAAAATATTTAGGAATCTATCTACCAAAATAAACACAGGAATTATGTGACCACAAGTACAAAACACTTTCCACACAATTAAAACTAGATCTAATTAATTGGAAAAATATTAATTGCTCATGGGTAGGATGAAGTAACATAATAAAAATGACAATCCTACCCAAATTCATTTACTTATTCAGTGTCATACCTATCAATCTACCAAAAAACGTATTTTATAAAATTAGAAAAAAATTATAACAAAATTCATCTGGAAGAACAAAAGATCAAGAATATCAAGGGAAATAAGGAATTAGGAAATTTCACCTGGATCCACATAGAATAGAGTGATCATAATTTATACAATAACAACAATATTGTGAAGAATAGTAACTTTGAAATATTTGGTAGCTTTGATCACACAACGACCAACTACAATTCCAGCAGATTCATAATGAGAGTGCTACCCCTAATTGGGAAGTAGTAGACTCAGAATGCCAATTAAGTCATATTGGGATGAGGTGGGATGGTGCCTGACCAAAAATCAGAATTTTATTTGCTTGAATATATATACATACATACATATATATATATATATATATATATATATATATATATATATATATATATATATATGTAACGGGAGATTTGTCCTTTATGCTTTCTTGGAAGAAAAGGGTTCTGAGGCAGAGAAGACATTTCAAAAAATTTTTTAATTTAAAAAAAGAAAATAAAACAGACCCAGAACTACTCTGACTAATTAGAGCCCTCAGCCTTAAATCGGTCATTTCACCTATATTTCCTGGTCACCAAAGCCAAAGTCTTTTTTAGAAAGTTCATTCTGACTTAAGGCTAGAAATGTCTTGTGGTTCTCTATTTAATCTTTAATTGATAGCTGGAATCATGTAATCATACATTTCATGGACTGTTGTCTCAACAAACTGCAGTCTCACTTTTCTATTTTGAAATCCCTTTCAGTCCAATCCAAATGAATAGAAGGTGAAAAGGTGCAGAAATAAACATTATGCCAAGGGAGCAGTCATTGTTTTCCTCCTACTGAGATGCATTCCTGAATTTATTGTGTACATATGATTCAATAAGCCTATAGTTTCAATATATGTGGCAGGCATCAAGCCAACTCTATACCTATTTTTCTACAATCCCACCAACAAGGAGCATGCTGGTAAATGCTTAACAACTAGTTCTACAAAAATTTGGGACACGCTTTAAAATTTCAGTTTCATTATTAACAGTGTTCTCTTCACATTCTAGACAATCACCAAAATAACAAATCAAATCCTGATTTGCAGCATGTGTTTGCTGCTCACTGGGGTGTAAATACTCACAGTGAAAATTTTAACAATAAATTTCTGCCAGCTGGTAGGAGCTGGCTCCAGCACACCCTTGCAACAAAACAGATTTTCACTTCTGTTATTTGTTCTTTTAAAATGTATGGTGTGATACCTCAAAGTTGCTTTAATTTGTTTTTTAAGTTAAATAATTTTCCAGTCATTATTAACAAATTATATTTTCTTATTTATAAATTATCTATTCATAACCATTGACTAAATGGTTTGAATAGTTTCTTTTCAATGTCAAGTTTCTATCTTTTCCATTTCCCTAGAAAATTTCTGAGAAATGTCATGATAACCATGTGCCTTACTCTGGTTAGTCAATATATGGCAACTATGTGGTTTAATAGAGTGCTGGGCCTAGAATCACGAGGTCCTCAGTCCAAGTCCATTAGAAATTTATTAGCTATGTGACCTTTACCAATTCACCTCTATACTCAAATGTAACAAAATAAACTAAAATAATTATATTTTTAAAATCATCTTTGTGATTTAGTCATCTCATCTGCTAAATGAGGATGCTAATACTTCTCAAGTTTTTTAAAAAATACTTTGCAAACTAAAATGAAATATATTTTCAATAAAAACTTGGTTTCCAAAATCTTAACCTGACATATTTCCTATTCTCCCAATGTAGAAACTGTTTAGTCAGGACAAAATGTTATGATATGATATGGCATAATGTAATATAACATAACATGGTACCAAATAGTGTAATTAATAAATAACATATTTGGAATTTTAGCTTTCAGTCAATTTTGCTGACATTTAAAGCCAAATATATATTTCACCTTACATATTTAAAAATTCATCCATTTTACATAAAATTCTTAAAGTATTAATCTATTTTTACATGGAATACAAATGCTAATATGGAAAGAAATTTCAACTAAGCTACAGTGGAAATGCGTAGGTAATTATATTTAAATTGGTTACATAATGAGAGAGAGATTTTCCCCCATAATGATTTTTGACAGAGAAAATATTTCAATTGCAGGTGGGATTGGCTATATGCTAAAGTATACATTTCTAATTTTCTGCAGGTGGCGTCTCTAATGATATGCCAGCTCTCTTTTTTCCTTTTGGGATCTGTGATTAGGTCTTTTGTTAACACACTCTCTATCTAACTGCACCTGTTACATTTCAAGATCACATTGCACTTAATGGTAAGATTATATACCTTGGGAGATTATTGGTACGTTTCAGGTAGAAGACAATGGATCTGTCATTTTACATATTATTTTAAAAATAGCACTGGAACTATTAGATCCATGAAAGGTATGTAGCTGTGCATTTTTCAAGACTGAGTTATCAAGGAAGCAATAGTGAAGTATATTTTAAAAGTCCAATATCTCCCAAAATGCAGAAGGTTTTACCAATATATTGATTATTTCTGCATACACATGCAAGTTTTTGGTTGAATAATTGTTATGACAGTTTAGACCATCTCCATTTAATTTCATTATTATTTTTCTTAATGTGTGATCAAAAGACCTAAGTGTTGGCAGAATTGGTTTCAATATATGCCCAAAGGCAATTTAAAAAAATTGTTTGAGATGACCGTGGAGATAATTGTAGTTTCCATACCAATGTCAGTTATGGATACTGTAGTAGAGAACCAATTAAGCTAACATAGGTCTTGATATTCAAGATCTTAGTGCAAAAACAGATACAGAGAAGGATGGCAAAAAACATCTTAAAGAAACTTGGTTATGGTCAAAGAATTTATCCAGGAAAAGCATAATTCTTGTTTTTTCTTGTTTTTTCATTCCAAGTTTTACAAAACCAAACAAAATAAGCATTTCCATATGCAAAGAAAAAGAAAAGCACAAAAGGAAAGCACAAATCTCCTATATTTAAGCTTATTCCTCTTCAAATCTAAATAATAATTCCCATCCACTAGTGTTCCAGCTCCTCCACCCAAAATCCCCACATTAAAAAAAAATATCATCAAGATGGTCAACCTGTATATATAAATTGTCTTTCAAATTTCACCTATCTGTTCACTTTCTAGAGGAAACATTCATAGTTTATTCTTCTAGGATCAATTCTGTGTCTCTATATATTGTTCTCCTGGTTCTTTTCATTTCACTGTTCATTATCTTGTGTAGTTCTTTCCAAGGTTTTTTTTTTTTTTAAATCAATATAGTCATTGTTTCTTCTGGAGCAGTAGTATTCTATCACAATCATACACTACAATTCAGCCATTCCCCAATTCATGGGTATCCTCTCAGTTTCTAATTCTTCACCACCACAAAAAAAGCTCTTATAAATATTTTGGAATGTATGTATTTTTTTTTTGCACACTCACTGATCTCCTTGGAAAACAGACCCAGCAATACTGGGTCTAATGGTAGGCAAAGTTTTATAACGCTCTGGGTATAATTCCACCTTGCTCACCAAATTGGTTGGATCAGCTCCACCAATGGTGCATTAGTGTCCCTGTTTTTCCACCCCCCAACATTTGTCACTTTGCCCTTTTGTCATTTTAACCAGTCTGCCAGATATGAGGTGATCTATTAATTACAGCTTTTTTCATATACATGCATATGGTTTGGGTTTCCTTATCCAAGAATTGTCTGTTTATATCTTTTGCCCATTTATCAATTGGGGTATGGCTCTTATTCTTATAAATTAGACAAAGTTCTTTATACATATTTTATAGATGAAACTTCTCTCTGAGAGGTTGTCTATAATTTTTTCCAGTTGTTTGCTTTCCTTCTGACCTTGAAAGCATTTATTTTATTTGTACAAAAACTTTTCAATTTAATGAACTCAGAATTGTTCATTGTGTATTTCACAATGTTCTCCTGACACAAATTCCTCTCCTATCCATAAATCTGATAGGTAGTATGGTCTTTGTTCTTCTGATTTGCTTATGGAATCTCCTTTTATGTCTAGATCATGTATCCATTTTGATCTTATCTTAGCAAATGGCGTAAGATATTGGTCTATACCTAATTTCTGACAAACTAGTTTCCATTTATCCCAGCAATTACCAAATAGTGATTTCTTACCCCCCAAAACTGAACCTATGATTTTGTCAAATATAAGATTACTATAATCATTTTAGCTATTTGTTGTATGTCTATTCTGAAACACTGTTCTACTTTTCTATTTCTTAGACAGTACCAGATAATTCTGATAATTGCTACTTTAAAATATAATTTAAAATCTAGTGCTTCTAGACCTCCTCTACGTTTTTTAATTAAGACAGTAAATTAATTCGGTGAAGTGAAAGACATATTAACCAACAAAAATCAAATGACTCATTTTCTATTGATCATATATATATATGTACATATATACATAAGCATATATAATTATGGTCAGATAGTACAAAAGAACTATTAAATAGTTGTGGTAATAATAATTTATTTTGTTTGGTCATTTTTGGCTGTTTCCAACTCTTTGTAACCCTAATTATGGTTTTCGTGGCAGAGACACTGGAATGGTTTGTTATTTCCATGAGGGTAAATATCTGGAGAAGGAAATAACAAACCATGGAAATGGAGGTAAATATCTGGAGAAGGAAATAACAAACCATTCCAGTGTCTTTGCCCACAGTCAAACAGCTAGGAAGTGTCTGAGGTCAGATTTGAATTCTAGAAGATGAGTCTCCCCAACTTCTGGTACTCTATCCACTGCATCACATAGCTGCCACAATAAATTCTTGCCATATTGACAATTAAAAAGCAATCCTACAAAGAGGAATGCTTCAAGATTATCTTTAATTTCATATACATAGTTAAATGGATGGATTAGTATTGTGTTTGCTTGCCTCTTGAAGCACAACAATCTCAAGGTACACTGCAACAAATGATTGAGAAAAAATCTGAGTTTATGAATGTGGGATATGACCTGGATAGGTATTCAGAGAATTCTGGAAAGAAGGTAGAAAGAGAAAGGCACAGCATTCTAGAGGGACATTATAGTTCTGGCTTTGGAAAATGCTGTTGTCAGTGTGAAAAGACATTCTGGGAACAAGAGAAGGAGTAATAACATCTACCACTTTCCTAAGAGGGCAGTGGGCAATGACACCCCCTACCCAGGTTGCTTTGGAAATGTTTACTGGAATATGGAGTTGATAAGAAAGCAATTGATGGCCAGCCCAGAAGGATGCATGTAAAACTGAAGAGTAGCATGGCCCTAGGACAGTGAAGGGCAACCTTTTGATCTTGGTGTATTAAAATTTGCCAAAAAAAACGAGCATAACTCAGGTGGTGTGTCACTTCGAGAAAAACCCATAATTTCACGATATTTATAGTTTAAATAATAAAAATGTATCATTTTAATATTTAACTGTATTTAATAAACCAAAAACTAATTATTTAACTTACCTGCTTAATGACTTCTTTGTTCATCTTTCAGTTGGTTTCTTTTCTTGATCTTGATTTCATTTATGTGGGGTGCTGTGAACTAAGTAATGAGTGAGGGGGAGGAGGAATTCTTTAACTAACCTGCCTATTAGTGACTTTTTTGTTGCTGAACTTCATTGGCTAAATCTTCAGTTGAAGGTTGGTATTTTGTACACTTCAAGCCCAAGCAAGGGCTACTAACTTCATCTGTCAATCTGCTTCTTTTGTTGGTTTTGATATTATTTAATGCTGAGAATAAGTCTCACAAAAGTACGTAGAGGGCAAAATTGTGAGTAAAGCCATTGCTATATTTTTCAGGTGCTAAAAGTGTCTGGTAATGGGTTCCAGGCACTCCTCCATTGCATGTGGGCTGGAGCTCCACTCAGTCTTCCACCCGCCATGCCTGGTTCCACCCTACCCCACTCCTCCTCAGCTGGCTGGCCCAGGGGCACCACAAGAGGAGTTAGAGGAGCAGCTGCCAGTCTGCCTGCTCACATGTCCTCCTTCCACACGTGTCTGTTCCTCCTCCCCATCTTGCCCCCCCTACCCCCGAGGCCAACATGTGGATCAGCCCTCCTTCCCCCCAGGCTGGGCAGGGGAATGGCCATGGCCATGGCCATGGCTGCAGGTGTGAGGCTCCCTGGCCCCAAGGCATGCTGAGCCCACCTGAGGCCGCATGTCATCAAAAATGGCTGCCCATGTCAGTGCTGACACATGTCATCAGTTCACCATCACGGCCGTAGGAGCCTATTGGTCTCACCCAGAGTCTAGGGTATCTTCTAAAAGCCCTTCCCCATTTGAATCATTCAGAGGAGACTATAGAAGGCAAACCATGGAGAAAAGTGGGTGTCATGGCTTCTTTGGAGTATCTCTATATTTCCTTTTAGCATCCTTTTCACATGTTATGGCAGATAAGGCCAAGTGACAACCCTTAGAGTTATCAAATTATTTTCATATAATCAACACCAAACAATATTGGATCTTGGGATGGGGAAAGGGGGAAAAGGTGTGAGAGATACTTCTTCTCAATGGAGATGAAGGAAACTAGAATGCATTGCTATACCAGTTCTCCTTACAACAAATCCATGGTGCCTAGGAAGAAGGCAGATGGCACCTAGAAGCTTATGTTGGATTACAGAGAACTGCACAAAGTTTCTATGTCTATCATTTAGTTGACTTCCTTGATTTTGTAGACAAGATAGACCAGGCTGAAATGAGTCATAAGGGATTATTAAACTCATCTTTTCCTGTGGTTGAGACTAGTTTCCTGACTTTCCTGCTTTCCTAGTTTCTGGCTTTCACCTGAAAAAAGTCCAGGTTTTCACTGTCCTTCCATAGAATTGTCTGAACTTTCCTTCTTATTACCTCATTCTAGCAGGCAAGAGACCTGAAAAGAAATCCTGACTGGTGGAATGGTTAAAATCCATAGGGAAGATTCTCTTTTAAAGATTCTACTGGAAATAGTTGAAGTTTTAGCCACATGGGGCCATAGCCTAGTGTACTATTTCCTCTGTTTTAAAGCAAGAATTGTAAGGGGCAAAAATTAGGGTTTATTAACTGAATATATTATACAAGTGGTCACCAGGGATTAATTCAATCCCAATAAAATACTCAAGTCAGCTTGGGATTTTTATGGTGGTTTAATTATAATAGAGGGAAGAAATTAAGAAGAGAGAGAGAGAAGAAAGAGAATTTAAACTGATCCAACCTGGGCTGAGCCAGGCGGGAGTTCAGAGGCCTTGGCCAAGGGGCCTTCTCAATCTAGCTTGGCTACCAGCCACGAAGCCTCCTCCAAGATGAGGGGTCACCTAGGAGGATAGCGCTTTAGGAGGTAAAGGAAAAAGGAACCAGCCTAAACCACTCAACAAGCACACTAAGAACTTTTCCCAGTTACCTCATTGGCAAGCCTCAAATGCCAAACCACCAAGTCACCAAGTACACTGCCACAAGCTCCTAACTCGGAAAAAGCCCCATGTCTCTGAGAGCCAGCGAGAGCCAGCGCAAGAGAAAGCCCAGAGAGGGGAAGTGATGTGAAATATATAGACAATTCTTTACATCACTTCCTGCGCCTCACATGTACCAATGGTAGCTTAGGCTTGATTTAGGACAGCCCAGGGAGTCTGTCAGTTGTTTCTTATTTGTCACTTGCTAACATATGCTAGTCACAGGCCATCTTCTTCAACACTTAATCCTTAAGTAGGGGTGTAGACATTCCTGGTTGCTAGAATTTCTAAAGACTAAGCAGGGTGTAGAAAATCTAAAATTCACAGAATATAATACCTTAACTGGATGAGATTATAGTCATAGAGATGACCACTCAGAGCCACAGTTAGGGGCAGATATAGTAGGCTTTGGTCAAGTTCTGCTATGAACCCCTCTAAGTTCCAGTCATTTAAATAGAATCAGAATGGGAAAGTACTCTAAGGCAGTTGCATAGAGTAGATTTAACTATGTGGGAGCAGGAAAATAAGGTTATAAATCTAGAAAGGAAAAGCCATAAGACACGTGCCCATTGCAATGACTATTTTCACAGTTGTCTGGTAGACTCTGGGGTGATATAATACTGAGAAACTGAGTGAGATAAACGCAAAGTTGGGGATAGGTGACAACCCAGAGATAACCTTACTTCCAGGCAGGCTACTGCCCATGAGATCAGGTATATGAGGAGCAGAGAAGCATCTGGAAGCCAAGCTTAGCTTTCTTAATGAATCCTTGAATGAGTATGTGACTGAAATCTTCTATGATAACAATAAAAGGATAGTTATAGGTTATTTCCCAAGAACTCTAGCCAAAGCTGATACCTAAAGGGCTCTTGGGCCTCATTCAACCAGCCTCCAGTTCAAGGCTTATTTCATTTAATTTTTCCTTTCCATTCTCTATTTTCCATCCAAACTGGCCATTTCACTTACGTTTCCATGCATTTGCACAGTTAGTTGCCCATGCTTAGATTGTGTGTCCTCTTCATTTTTGCCTTCTAAAATCCCATTTGTAAGAATCCACAGGATTCTGTACCCAAATCCAAGCCAAAACTATCAAGTACTGGCTATCTACCAGTCCTACCTATGTTAAAAAAAAAGAAATTATCAGAAGCCCAGATAATCTATCTTAAATTATTATAGGATGGATCTTCTGAACTGAGTTATCAGTGAAATTTCTTAAAATAGCTACTTCCTCACTCCAGAAAGTAAAGGCACATGAAGAACAGCCTTGTTCTCCGAAGAAAAGAAACAGAAGTAAGCATGTTCAAAGTTTCTACATAAGCTAAGTGTTACTGATTTCCAGATTAGCACTTGTGGTGGTTGGGATAAATTCTGGCAGCCTAGCAACATGTGAAGTCCCAGGTGGCTGAAGTCCCAGAAGCTTGATTTTACCTGAGACTTGCCTCGTGTCTTAATTGTCTTTTCTTTCAATACTAAGGAGCAACCTTTAAATGTAATAAATTGGCTCCAGAATCATTGTCTCCTGGGGCATAGCCGGGTCAAGAAAATACCTCACCTGCCTTGAGCCATCTTAATACCCTGAAGTTTCATACTTTTAGAATTGGAGGGGTTTTGCCAAGGATATAATTGGATATTTGTCCTTAAGATTCTATTAGAATTAGAGTTTCTTTTGATGTTATTAGTCCTGAAGTTAGAATAGGCCTTGGTAATCACTTTAGAAAGGCTCTAAAGCTCAAAGGTGCTAAATCACTTTAACCATCTTATTCTTGAAGACTTTCACTTCTTTTGCTGTCCCGTATTCCTTCTATAGTCAAACAAATATTCAAAATATGCTAGATACAAATATTGCCACCATTACGTTTGCTTTTTTGTCTTGTTCTATTTCAGTAATTCCACTTGGTGCTTAATATAACTTGCCTTAATGCCAAAAAAAAAAAGTCATTATGGATAGCTTTGATGCAATTTGTTTTTCACTATTTATTTTTCTGAAAAAATTACTTTTTTCCAATTAGATATAAAATATTTTTTAACATTTGGTTTTTTATAGGTTGTATACATATATTATACATATATATATGCATATATATATTATCATGCAATACATATTGCCTATACTAAAGAAAAGTTCAGGGAGGAAATAAAGTAAAGAATGATGTTTCAATTTTCATTCGGATGCTATCCGTTCTTTCGATGGTGGTAGATATTCTTTTTTGTCACGAATCTTTAGCAGTCATCCTGGATCCTTGCCTTGTTGATAATAATTAACTTATTCCCATTTGTTCATCCTACTTTATTGGCTGTTGAACAAATTTCTCCTGGTTCTGCTTACTCCACTTTGTAGACGTCCTTCCAGGTTTTTCTGTGACCATCTTGTTTGTTATTTCTTATGGCACAATAGTGTTCCATTACAGACATACACCACAACTTATTCCAACATTCCCCAAATGATGGCTAGTCCCCTAGGGCAGAGTCAAAGGGCACGTACGACAATGTACATCCTTGGATCCAGTAGCACCACTAATAATAAGTCTGTAACCTAAAGTAATACAAAAGTGGGGGGAGGACCTAGTTGTATAGCAATACTTATAGCTGCTCTTTTTGTGGTGGCAAAGATTTGTAAACTGAAGGGATGTCCATCAATGGGGGAATGGCTGATCGAATTGTGGGATATGATGGTGATGGAATACTATTCTGCTATATAGAATGATGAACAGGATGAGTTCAGAAAGAGCTGGAAAGACCTGCACGAACTGATGCAGAGTGAAGTAAGCAGAACCCGGAGAACATTATACATAGTAACAGGAATATTATGGAATCATTCATGGTGATAGACTTAGCTACTCTCAGAAATACAATGATCCAGAGCAATTCTAAGGGACTTAGGACAAAGAATGCTCTCCACCTCCAGTGAAAGAACTGTTGGAGTCAGAATGCAGCTCAAAGCATGTTATTTTTCACTTTAATTTATTTGGGTTTTTGTTTTATATGATTATTCTCTTACAGAAATGATCAATATGGCAATAAGTTTTGCATGATAATATATGTATAAGCCAGGTAGACTTCCTTGCCAGCTCTGGGAAGGGGAAGTGAAAGAAGGGGTGGAGACAATTTGGATCATATAACTTCGGAAAACTTATGTGGAAATTTGTTATTACGTGTGAATGGTAAAATAAAATATCTTTATAATAAAAAAGGGCATAAACGGTTTTATGGTCATTTTGGTTAACATTTGTTTTAAAATTTTTGAATTCCTAATTCTTTCCTTCCCTTCCTTACCATCCTCATTGAGAAGGCAAACAATTTGGTATGCTATATTCATACAGTCATCCAAACATTTCCATATTCATCTTGCTATGAAAGAAAAAAATACGTTAAAAAAAACAAGAAAAATAAAGGTTTTTTAGAGTATACTTTGATCTATAATTAGGCTCCATTTTTTCAATCTTTTTATGGTGATTTAGCCAATAGTTTAGTCCTAAGGACCACTAATACATTTTCTCTTATTTTCATATTCTCAGATCTATGCTCTTTGTAAAGCTTTGGAGTATCACTAGTTTTTGGTTGTCAATTAAGACCAATTAACAATGAAATTGGAGCCTAAAGTTATCCAACCTTAATTTATATAATATAGTCAACTGGGCAGTGAGAAAAGAGGTTTTTCTCCTTAGCACAAATGAAATTTAATATGTGCAGGGAGGAATGAGAAACTTATTGTCACTACTTAATCGCCATCTTTCTCAAAATTTTGAATACAGAGACATTAATTCTTTTCTATTGAAAAATAATTTGTGACTTTTTTCATCATTTTCATTTCTGAATCTCTCTCCCACTTCCCTATTCATAGTCATACTTTGTAAGAAAAAAAATATAATGGGGAGCAAAAGCAGTTCGTTGAAATTAACCAGCATATTTACCGTGGTCAGCAGTATATTAAATATATCATAACCATAAAAGTAGAAAGGTGAATTTTCTCACCTCTTTTCTGAAGGCAAGTTTTGTTATCGTGATTACATAATGTTTAGAGGCTTGTGTGGTTTTTGTTTGTTTTATTTTTAGGGGAGATGTTTTGTTCTTTCTGTTTATATTATAGACATATTAATTTTTAAACATATTTAGTAAAAATAGTTCCATTTACCAGAAGTTTAAAAAATTATCTGGTAAATTTCCTAGTTTGATTTCTCATCATATAATTTCTAATTTTCCCTATGTACATAGATATGAAATCTTCTAGAGTCAATCATAATAAATGTCTTGAACTCATTATAACTTTGGAAGTAATGATTTTATTGGATATATGTGTGACTAAAACAGTATTAGGAGCTATTTTTCCAAAAAAGGTTAATGTCCTCTCTGATTTGTAGTTAAACAATAGCTTTAAATATTCAATTTAATTCATTTTATTCATAATTCAATTTAAATATTTAAATAAATAAATTTAAATATAAAAATCTTCCCTGATAGAATATAAACAGTTTGAGGACAGGTAGTATTTTATTTTTTTTCTTTTTATCACAAGTGCCTAGTACTTAGTACATAGTACTTAATAAATGTTCATTGATTGATGAACTTCATAGGCATCTAGAAAGCTCAGGGCTTAACTATGCAGTCCCCTAAAATAAGTAATGTCTGAGTGAGGGCTGTCTTCCCTATTTAGATATCACTGGACAGGAAGGGGAGTGGGACCACTGCAAAAACATGAATGAGAGACAAAATGATTATTTTTTGTTTATTTAGCAAAATTTAGTTTTGAATTGTGTGAATTAATAAATTCGCAGGCTAAAAATATCAGCACTTATTTTAAAACTTTTTTAATGAACAAAAATGCATTTTCTCTTCCCCCTCTCCTGAAAAAGGAAAAAAAAAGAGAGAGGAAAAAGAAACAAATATGGTCAAACAAAACGAATTCCTACATTGATTATATACAGAGACACACACAAATATATACATACAGACACACATATAGTGTGTGTCTAAAGCTCTATCTCCTGAATGTATCCAGGTCATTCATTTTGTTGATCCCAAGTTCCTAAGCTTTTCAAAGTTCTTTGTCTTTGCACTATTGTTGTTATCGTATACTTGGTTCTCCTGATTCTGCTCAATTCACTCTTCATCATCATTTCTTATAGCACACTAGTATTATATTATATTTATATACCATAATTGGTTCAGTCATTCCCCAATGGATGAACAATTCCTTGGTTTCCAGGTTTTTTTACCACAAAAATTGGCTACGTGGATATTTTAAAAATATGGATCTTTTCTTTTTAAAATTTTTGATAACTTTGTGATACAGATCTAGTTATAGTATCTCTAGGGAAAAGAATAAAAACAGTTGAGTAACTTGGATCATGTTTCCAAACTGTTTTCCAGGATGACTGGACCAAATTGTAGCTCCACTGGTAATGTATTAATGTAATTGGTTTTTCCCAAGGCCTCGCTAATACTTGTCATTTTCCTTTTTTTGTCATTTTTTGTCCATCTGAGAAGTATGTAGAGAAACAGAATGATTTTGATCTGCTTTTCTTTAATTAATAGTGATTTGGACAATTGTTGTTAACATAGTTATTGATAGCCTGTATTTTTTCCTTTGAAAACTGCTTGTGAAAATCCTTTGGGCATTTATCAATTGAGGAATGGCTCTCATTCTTTAAAAAAAAGTGAATCAGTTGAATTATATATCTTAGAAATTTTATCCTTAACCACAAATTTGCTGCAAAGATTTTTCTCCAGTTACCTCTTCTAATTTTGGCCTAATTTGCTTTGTTTGTGCAAAACATTTGATGTAATCAGAATTGTCTACTTTGTCTTCTACTTTGTCTACATCTACTACAAAAATGTCTACTTCATCTTACTTATCCCTTCTTTTGTCATGAATTCTTCTCTTAATGAATCTGAAAGGTAGCTTTTTTCCCTTCATTCCCCTCATTTGTTTATGATGTGACTTCTTATGTTTAAATCATGTAGCTATTTGGATCTTATTGTGGTATATGTTGTGAGGCACTGATGGAGACCTAGTTTCAACCTGACCATTTTCTAGTCTTAAATGTGATTTCCTACCACAGTAACTGGAGTCTGTAGATCCTGCTGATTTCACTTGGTTTTTGTATACATATCCCCTTACTACTAACTGCCCAAAACTGATGTTCTGATTTAATTTGATCATCAACAGCAATGAGCATTTATAAAGGAATGTTTATTTTGAAAATATATCAAAAACAGAAGTAAAAAAGTTCTAAAACCTTCACCCCAGCCAACATTCCATGTCATATTCTCTAAACCACCTTGGCACTTAGGAAGAGGGGGCTCAGAGTTAACATAGTTTCTAGCTGGCATTGTCTCTACCTCCTTCTATCCAAATGCAGCATAAATCTGAACATGAGGAAAATTAAAGTTGAATTGTAATAACTTCTCCCTGAAACCTTTCTTAAACTTCAAGTTTCAAAGGTCAGCCAAATTCTAAACTAAAGTAATGTATCCCTAGGCTTCAAGGACCTTCATTAGGCTGGCTGTTTTTAGAGGTGAGTTAGAGACCTGCTCGTTGTTGATCTGTAAACAGGAACTCTAAGTGAAGGGAAGTCAGCATGCTCTAGCTGTTGAACCTTGCAGCCACATATAGGGAAAGCTTGTGCTGGCATCTTCTTATGAGATCTTCCTCTTCTGTGATGAAGCCATGAGGAAGGAGTTAAGGTCTCAAAATCCACTTCCACTCTCTATGTATCTACCAGTGGGAACTGGCAGGGAAATTCCTGAGATTGAGCTGTTGGGTCAGTCAGAAAGTGGACAAAAGTCACTTTTATAAGCAAGAGACAGGACAGGGCTCATTCTCTTTCCCTTAGGAAGCCAGTGGGAGCGCCATTCTTTGTTAGCAGGCACATTCATCTGTTAATAAATGTTATTCTGAAGAATTGCCTTATATTCTTTATTGAATAAAAATCTGAATGCTACAGGTCTCAGTTACCACTGGGCTGGGTGCCAGAAGTTGTCCCTTAGGGCTTCATTGCTGAGCTGACTGGTCTCAAAACCTAGGAAGGACTCTGCTCCCAGACCTTTGGTAACTTGTTCTTCTGACCATCCAAAGCTCACAAGGTCAGAACTATCTCTAGTGTCCTTTACCTTAAAAAAGATAGATCTAACATTGATAGCAGTAACATCAAGACTATGTTCCCTCAGTTTCATGTTGTCCCTGAATGAAAGTACAAGTCCTTTCCCCTAATTGGAAAGCATCTGCAGCTCAACCCCCTTCTCCACTGCCAGTCAATCTAAGAAAAGTCATCAAAAAGTAGCCCTGACTATCAGCCAATCAAAAAAGATTCTCTTTTTTCTTGGGGTTAACAGATCAGAAGCAGTTACAAAATGCTTGTATGCCTTTGATTCAGCCATATCACTGCTGTGTTTATACCCCAAAGAGATCATAAGGAAAAGGACTTGTACAAGAATATTCATAGCTGCGTAATTTGTGGTGGCCAAAAAATTGGAAAATGAAGGGATGCCCATCAATTGGGGAATGGCTGAACAAATTGTGGTATATAGTGGTGATGGAATACTATTGAGCTCAAACTGGAGGAATTCCATGTGAACTGGAACAACCTCCAAAAATTGATGCAGAGTGACTAGAGGAGAAACCAGGAGAACATTGTACACAGAGACTGATACACTGTGTTACAATCGAACGTAATGGACTTCTCTACTAGCAGCAATGCAATGTTCCAGGACAATTCTTAGGGACTTAGGAGGAAGAATGCTATTTACACTCAGAGTAAGAACTGTGGGAGTAGAAACACAGAAGAAAAACAAATACTTGATCACATGGGTTGATGGGGATATGACTGGGGATGTAGATTCTAAATGATCAACCTAGTACATTTATCAATATTATTGAAATAGGTCTTGATCAATGACACATGTAAAACTCAGTGGAATTGCATGTTGGCTACAAGGGATGGAGGGGAGAGAAAGAACATGAATCATGTAACCATGGAAAAATATTCTAAAATAATTAAATAAAATTTTTCAATAAAACAAAAACAAAATGCCTGCATGCACCAAAGTCCACATAAGGTCTACATGGCCATCTGCAAAAGCCCTGTCTTTTTGGCCAATTCCTTCCTATACTAATATAAGACAAATGTAATAAAAATGTAACAAAATACAAGCACTAGTCACTAAAAGGATCAACCAACAAGCATTCATTGAGCAAATTGCCAAATACTGTGTTAGGTGCTGGGTGTGCAAAAACAAAAATGAAATGGTCCCTAAACTCTAAGGCATTATATTTTATAGGATCAGACAAGATATTCTATCTATCTATCTATCTATCTATCTATCTATCTATCTATCCATCTATCCATCTATCTATTTATCTGTCATCTATCTATCTATCTGTCTGTCTGTCTCTCTATCTCTCTGTCTGCCTGTCTCTCTCTGTCTATATATCATCTATCTATCTGTCTATCTGTCTGTCTATCTATCTATCTATCTATCTATCTATCTATCTATCTATCTACCTATCTATGTCTACCTATCTATATATATCTAGAATAAATACAAGGTAATGTTTAAGAGGGAGGCACTAGTGCCATGGTAGATAGGGAGCAGCTTCATAGAAGGAGATCATATTGAGCAGAACTTTTCGGGAAACTAAAGATTCTAAGAGGAGGAGGTGAAAAGGGATGCCAAATATTTTAGGAAAAAAACAGGGGTCCCTCATCATATAACTGGCACACATCTATCACATCTAGACTCCGCTCTGAATGAACAGGGAACTTTATCACTGTCTGTAGAGAAAAATCAACATCCTGACCCACATGCTGACTGACAGGTATCCCAGATGGGAAGTCAACAGCAACACAAGCTGAACAAGCCCCCTGATTTGACCTATAGCTCTACCTTAAGCTTCTACACATGTACAGCAGATCCGGGCCCATTACTTATAGTCTTCAAACAAGCTGTCTGTCTTTTGTGTGGCAGATACTCTAGACATGACATCCGGCTTGATGTCAGCATGATAAGCTGGGGATAGTGACAGAGATGCCATACCTTTACCTTAGCCAGGCAAGAAATCAGCATATAAAGAACAAAAGACCTTGCATGAACCCATGAAGGTTTTCTGACTAGCTAGGACACACACAAAAAAATGAAAGCAAAAGCTGTCAGAGCATCATGGGATTCAGTGATGAAGGATCGGCAGGCAAGGGACCACAACTGGAGGGTTGAAGGAAAACCCTGGCTAGGTCAGGAGCCTAACAAAGAAGTCCAACAAGTGATTTCTTTAATAAGATACAGCCCAAGCATCTTGGAAGTGTTAGGTCAACCTAGTACATTCCTGATTCTTAAATCAAATGTAGAGATCAGTAGCTGTAGTTAAATCTATCAAGATGAGAATAGCAAGAGGGCTTCTTTGCCATCCATAGCACCCAATTATTAGTAGTGTTAAGAAGGAAACAATGGCCATAATGACAACAATTGGAATTTAGCTGAGGTTTCCACTATTAAAGAATAGGGCAATGTCTATATTTCCTTTCTCTTTTTCACAAATGTGAAAGTCAATTTAATGCTCCAGGCATTGTTGAATTAAATATTGATGGAGAGTCACTGTAGGTTTTTCTTTTAAGAAACTGATAAATAGTTTATGAGGAATTGGGAAGCTGAGTCCATCATGAATAGGTAATTCTTTCAAATAAAGTTGACTTTGTCCCTGGAATTGTTATTCTTTTTGCCATGTTGTATAATAAGAAATTTTCATTCCAGGCTTATTTTTCTAGTAATGATAAAATTATATGTGCATAATAACTATTCTTAGATTCTAAATTATCTGAAAATACTTGGAAAGTTCTCAATCTTCAAGAATAAGAGTGAGTAAAATCTAGGAGGTACTATCCTGCAAAATATATAGTACTGGACATAAAAAAAAAATTAAGCACCTATTTAGGAGCAGAAAGTAACTTACTGACTGATAAGCTTTAGCTCCTACTTTCTCCTGAGAGTTAGACACCCTGGAAATGTAAAGGTTTAGGTAGAATTATACATTAAGATGGATGCTTCTCAATTGAAGCTTCTAAACTCCTCAATTGGTTCAATTCAACTTAATAAGAATTCACCAAGGATCTTCTCTATGTATGGACATATGCATTATATGCCCAGCACATAGTAGGCTTTTAACAAATACTTTTTGACTGACTTACTGAATTAAAAGCAATACCAAAAAATGAAAAAATAAAAAAACCATAATGGCATAATGAAAAGAACATGGGATGATCTGGCTTTGAATCTTAATCTTACTAATCACTGCCTATGTAATTTGTGGCTGCTCTAAGACTTGATAAACTTGGAGATCCCTTCCAGCTCAAAATCTTACCATCCAATTGCCTAGTTTCGGACTTAATTGAGAATACAATCTAGTTTAGAAATAAATTACACATAAATTAGATCACCAGATGTTACCAGTTTAGGTTTTAGGGAATCTGTATCAAAATAGTGTTTTTTCTCTGGATCATTTTGTCCTCACTCAGAGTATTTTAGCAGCACTTTAAAGTTGGTGAAGCCTTTATACATAGTATCATTTGATCCTCACACAACTCTGTGAAATGGGTTCTATGATTTTTTCCAACAGCAAACATGTTTAAATAAATAAATAAACAAAAACATAAAAAATTATGTGCTTAACTGTAAAATCTAATTGTTTAAAATATGTAAATTATATATATTTTTGCTAATATAAAGATCCTCTGCTTTTGACTTCCCTTTGAAATTTTTTTACTTTGATATTTCTTTCTCTTGATTTTGAGGTTTCTTAAATGTAATCATAGTATGTATTATTCTTATGACCCATAGGTGTTCGATGAGGTTTTAATAAGAAAAATTCCCAGGCCATGTATATCTACATAACTTAGATAAATCTGTCAACTTTTCATGATGCATGGTGCAATGTCATGTTGTAGAATTTCATCTCCACTTGGGAATTTTTGTAATCCTGGAACAATTGTGCTTCTCAGAATTGAGTAATCACAACTGATGGGTCAAAGATGATTTCAATGTTCCCAGACTCCCTAAATGAATGAAGGATTGCACCGCTGATGAATAGGAGAAATCTAAGGAGTGCCTGTATTGATGGGAAGAGAAATGAGAGGGTGTCTTAGTGGAAAGAGCACTGGATTTGGAGTAAGAAGATATTGGTTCTAATGTTACCTCTTATATGCATTATTTGTGTAACCTTGGACAACTCACTTAATCTCTCTGGGACTCAATTTCACTATCAATAAAATAGGTGATTAGACTAGGTAACCTCTGAAGTCTTTTCAAGCTCTCAATCTATGATCATATTTGAGTTTTGGACATTTTTAATCCAGAGTAATAGTAAAATATGTAGATTAAAATATTTAACAGCTAATTGAAGAATAAATGCTAAATCTTGGTATATTGATTTTATTTATACAAAAATAGAAGCTTTTGTAACTGACAAATGCTCTAAATAATTATTAATTAGAGAAAGTCAAATCAAAACAACTCTGATATATCATCTCATACCTACCAGATTGGCTAAAATGATAAAAGGGGAAAATGACAGATGCTGGAGGAGATATGGAAAAATGCAGACACTGATAAAATATTGGTGGAACTGTGAATTGATGCAACCATTTCAAAGAGCAATCTGGAACTATGAACAAAGAATTATAAAACTCTGTATATTTTAATCCAGCAATATTACTATTAGATTCATTTCTTAAGGTGATTAGGGGAAAAGGAAAAGAACTTATACGTTCTAAAATATTTATTGCAGATCTCTTTGTGGTAGCAAAGAACTAGAAATTGAGGAGATACCCATCAGTTGAGGAATGGCGAAATAAGTTGCACTGTATGGTTGGCATGGAATACTACAGAGCCATAAGAATGATGAGCAAGTAAATTTTGGAAAAACATGGATGTTTCCATGAAATTATAAAAAATGAAAGAAACAGAACTAAGAGAACATTATATACAGCAACAGAAATATTGTTTGAAGACTTACTTGCATATGTCCATCTCCAGAGAAAGAACCAATAAATAGAAATAGGCAAGACATAGCTTTATATATGCTATATCTTTTTGTCAAGTGATATCTTCTCTAATGGGGGAGGAGAGGGAGAGAGACAATTATCTGAGTATTTGAACATAACAAAAAAAAATGCCAAAAAAAAGAGAATAAATGCTAAATTTCAAGAGATGAGTAATAGCCAAAGATATAGCTAGGAGTATCCCAAGTCGAGATCATAACTGAATCCATGAGAGTGAATGAGATCTTGGGGAGGGGAGGGAGAGATCATTCTTTGGAGTATACACATAAACTGGGAGAAAAAAATGAGAAAAAGGTATAATTGGGTAGGTAGTAGATACCAAAAGATGAGAGAGCAAACAGTGTAGTGCTATAGAATCCAAAGAGGGAAAGAATTTCAAGGTGGGCATTTGACAGAATTGGGTGCTTAGAGGAGGGAACAGAAAATGAGTACTGAGAAAAAAAAACCAGTGGCTTGATTAAAAATGTCATTAGAAACTTTTTAGAGAGCATATTTAATGGTTTGTCAAGATTGCAAAGAATTCATTCAGGAAATGGCAACAAGGAAATAAATGCAGTTGATGTTGACCACACAATGAAGAACCAAAGAAAGTAAGGCAATAGATAGAGGGGATGGCACATTGTCAAGTTGAGATTTTCTCCATTTAGAGATCTCTTTTGAACTACCTATTGGTGTTCCATTGAGAATCTCTTTGAGAGTCATTGGTATGGATAGTCCCAGGATTAGTATCACTAAGGCAATTCTACAGATCTTGCCATAAAACTCTGTCTTTTCTAGGTAATAGAGATTGCTTGCCTAGATTGTTTGGCTTGAGGTCACCATTATGACTCAGTGACTGAAATTTTCCATCTTTCATGAGCTTATGAAAGAGACATTCACTGCCTGGGCACATTAGCCAGTGATAATGAATGCCTTATTCCTCATTTGGCATCCTGACCACAGGCACTGACCACTCCTGGTCAGTGATTGTCAGCTATGCTACAAGAAAGGGAGGAGTAGGTTGGAGAGGAAATGCACATTTTAGTCACAGTAAGATCTAAAGAATTGGATCTGGATCCGTGCTCTTTTCATACTTTGAATCATGGGCAGTTAGCGACAATAGGGTCTTTGGCATCATGAGTCACTGAAGACTTCTTTGGGATAAATGCATCCTTCCTATACCTATCAGCAAATCTTAACAACTTCCTATTTTTTCAAATACAGCAAATTTGGGGGGAGGGCTGGGGAGGACAAACAAGGAGAAAAGAGGAATAATTCTGCATTACAACGCTTTGAGGTTATAAAACCAACCCTTCCCATCTTAGATCATAAATATATATAAATCACCACGTGAAGGCATAAGAAAGATAACAAAGAATCCTGTCTTTCTAATGAATACATTTCTCCTTTCTGGATTCGGAATTTCAAGGTAAAAACATTTAAGACAGTTTTGAACTTTATTCAATCTTTTAGAACATTCTGAATACCATATTCTACTAAGAAACCTCAAGACCTGGGGTTGTTACAGCCACTTTCTTCTTCCCTCCAAATCCTGCTGATACATTTCTTATCCCCAGGACTTTGAGAAATTACTTTATTTCTGTATTTATTTATTTATTAGCCCAAGTGTGAGTATAAGCTAAGGCAAACTTTGAATTAGGTCAAATGCTAGCAATATTTTCAGAGGAAAGATGGGGAGGATGGGGAAAAAGAATCTATCAAGCACCTACTATGCACCAGGCACTGTGCTAAACATTTTTTTTGGTTTTGTTGTTCAATTCTTTTCAGTCCCATCTGACTATACTTTCTATGTTTCTCTTGATTCCAATGTGTAAACTTCAAAATTTCTCTGTAGCTCTGGCCTTTTCATTAGAGATACTGGAAAGCCTTCTCATCCATTAAAAATCTTTCTTTTGCCCTGCAGCATTTTGCTCAATTTTGCTGAGTTGGTTATCTTTGCCATAAGCTCATATCCTTTGCCCCCCATAATATCATTTTCCAAGTTTTTCACTCCTTTTAGAGGCAGCTGGTAAATCATGTATGATCCTGATGGTGTGTCTTCAGTACTTAAATTCTTTCTTTCTATTTGTTTGCAGTATTTTTCATTAGACAGAGAAGCTCTACGTTTTGCCTATGATATACCTGGATGTTTTCATTTGGATTCTTTCTATGTCTTGTTCTAAGAAATCTGAGCAGTGTTTTAAGATTTCTTGAACTATAACGTCTGTGCTCTTTTTGTCATGGTATTGAGAGTCTGATGATACTTAATTGTTTTTCTATTAAGCATCTTATATTGGGTCTATTTTTAAGCCTTTTGAATTTATTTTAATATTTCTTGTTGACTCAAAGTGGCTAATTAACTGTTATGTAGACCACTCTAATTTTCAGGGAGTTTATTGTTTGTCCAAAGTTTCATACCTCCAATTCCAAGCTATTAATTCTCTTTCCAATTATTTCTTCCATGAGTCTTATTTCCTTTCCAATTTTTTCCTCAAGCATTCTCAACCCATTTATTAAAAAAAATTAAAATTTTTAACTCTTCTAAAAAACTTTTGCTTCAACTTTTCCAGGAATTCTAGTTGAGTTTGTGCCCACGCTGTGTTTTTATTTGAGGTATTGTTTATAATAGATGTTTTGGAGTCATTCTCTTCTTTTATATTCACGTCTTGAGCATCCCTAACATCATAATAACATTATGGTTGGGGGTCTTTTTTGGCTTTCCCATTCATCCAGCCTACTTCCTGACTTCAGACTTGATGTTAGGGCTCATCTATTTTGGATGGGAAATCTGGGCTATTCTTTTTGTTGCTTTTGGCGGGGTTAGCTCTATAAGTGCTTGACTGGGGCTTGGGTCAGAGCAAGACAAGACTGCCGTGGGATGCAGCACCAATCAGACAGCTGGAAAGCTCTGTTGATTTAATGGCTCCTGTTTGGTCTGGGATTTCTGCTTTGGTTATTCATCATCAGGTTGTGCTAAATGCTTTAAGTGATACCCGGCTCTGCACTGGTGGTCTGAACCATAGTGCTCTTGTTTCTGCTCTCTCCATGTCCATGATCTCCCTACAGGGCAGATCTCTCCCACTCAGGATCTGTGACTTGGAACTGGAGGGTGGATGATGAAGTGACCCACTTGTACCTGTGCCCATCCCACTGTCCCCTAACTATGGATCTGGGGATGCCCCACATCTTTCTAGGAGCTCCTTTTGCCCTGGCACACAGCCTCTGTCTGAGAATGGAATTTGGAACTCTGTCATTTCAGTCTTGTCTGACTCTTTGTGACCACATTTGGAATTTTATTGTCCAACATACTGGAGCGGTTTGCCATTCCCTTTTCCAGCTCCTTTTCCAGATAAAGAATTGAAGCAAACAGGGATAAGTGACTTGTCCTGAGTCACATAGCCAGTAAACATCTGAGGCCAGATTTGAATTCAAATGAGGCTTCTTGACTTCAGACCTAACCTAACCTAACTTCTAACCACTGTGCCACCTAGCTGGGGGGTATGGGCCAGACCACCGCAGGCATGAGAAATTTCCAAGCCCTTTTCAGGGCTGCTCAACCACTTTTGCTGTCTACCTTTCTCCCAACTTTTTCCAAGAAACTTTATCATGCATAATAGCCATAGCTGCTAAAACTGTCTTAGTGAGATGCTAAACCTGATTGAAGCCAACTAACCAGCCTCAAAACTGTCCGTGAGTCACAGGGATGTCTACCCTGCCCCCAGCATGTGAAGGACCCCCCCCCCCAAGTAGGTGGATGAGAATGATTAGTTCCAACAGTCATGAAGGCAGCCAAAACCCTTGGAGCTTGGCAGACTCTGGGCCAGTCATCTTGACTTTGGTCTTGCCACAAGCCTGGGATGATTCTGGAAGGCAGAGAGAGGCTGAAGGCTTTTGTGCTGCTCCTCACTTCACTCCAATTCACTTGCAAGTCAAGGCATCACTCCATGATGTCACTGGTCCTCTTTGAAAACAAAGGATGAAAAACAACCTGTGCTGAACAAATGACTCACCGTGACTTTTTTCTGGATTTCTCCATCAGAATTTAATCTTGTGAGTTTTCTAGATCTGTTTGGGGGAGTTTGTGACCTGGAGTCACCACACAACTTCCTATCACGCACTATCTTGACTCCCATCCCAGAGACTGACTTTGAAACCAAGTTCTCCTCACTCAGAGCCTGATCCTGTCTACTTACTACATGAGATTCATACAATAAAACTATTTACCTGAAGGAATAGATGTCTCCAAATGCCAGAAATACACAGCACAGACGGCTACTTGCCTTTCATTAGTGTCAGCAAAGATTACTAGAGAACTGGAAAAGTCGTCATTCTTCTTTGATGATTTTCCTGTGATATAGAAAGGAATACAATATTCACTTGAGTACATTCATGAACTTTCCCCAGATGTCACCATCTCAGTAATGCATGGCTATGGATGCATGATGCCCATCAAAATCCAGATGTTAAACTAGACCCAGAGGATGCTAACAAAATTAATTAGAGATTTGGGAAATGGACCCCATGAGAAAATGATCAAAATTATAACAGAACGAAGCAAAACAAAGCTTGCGGGGAGGAGGAGAGTTTGGCCAGGACACGTTCCTGCTAAATTTACCAGTATATTATAAGGCATTGATTTGGTGACAGTTAACAGCTGCTCTGTATTTACACACACACACAAAGAACTAGAGTCCTAATTTCCAGAAGAGAGATCTATATCGGCTATTCAGAAGAACTTCTAGAATCAAAGGCTAACAAAATAGTATATTTGATAATATTATTTTTAAAGAGTTGACTGACATCTTTCTGGGTGACTTAAATGTATCCCTGATTAGGAGCAAAGTGCTGGACAGAGATTTTCATTCAGTTCAAAGAATCAATAGGAAGGAATGATTTCTTCAGACTATTATCTTTGAGTATATAAAATATTTCCTGAAACACAAAATCAAATCTTGCCAGTCCAAACCACAGAGCAATAGTTCAATTCCCACAAATGATATGATGACTGTTCACCAGAGTCTAGTTCTTTAATTAAAAATAAAAACTCTAGATATCAAAGGCCAGTCTGCTGAATTCCCCAGGCCTTTCTAAACATCTCCTAGATAACCAAAGCAAATCAGTTTGAATTCTAGGAGAGAAAACCAATTTTCCATAGTTCTCTGGCCTACCTGTCCCAATCATATTGTATCTAACAATGGGTAGTGGGCACTAGTGGGTAGTGCTGATTTAAATTGTTAGATGATTCTTCACCTGGACTACTAAACATCAATGAAATCATACAGATCTATTTTTAAAGTGATTAAAGTACAAAATGAAGCATTTTATTATAATTTTAATAAAAATTCAATTTATTAATTTAGAGACTATGTACCAAATTTGTGAATGAAAGAAAAAATCAGACATTAATTTTGATTTCATAACTTAAACCAAAATGGTCATATTCCTTTTTATCTGATGATAATAATACTAACTACTGTATAAAAATTCAAGGTTTACATAACACTTTACATATACTAGCTCCTTTAAGATATCTACCAGAATAGATATAAAACTAATTCTATGATAGATTTCTTGATAGAAAGTATATAAAGTCTTTCTTTTTTTCCAAATGGAAGAAGTTCTATTTTTGCCGTTTTGCTCAACTCTCCATATAGCAACTATTTCTTTAAGGATGTCAAACTGAGGTCTTTAAGACAGAAGCATAAAACAGAATTCACAGCTGCATGG
Organism: Monodelphis domestica; assembly: GCF_027887165.1. Classification (NCBI taxonomy): domain Eukaryota; kingdom Metazoa; phylum Chordata; class Mammalia; order Didelphimorphia; family Didelphidae; genus Monodelphis; species Monodelphis domestica. Next base: position 520,425,002 of record NC_077229.1, on the reverse strand, counting down.
GGCCCACAACACTCCTGAAAAAAAAGAAGCTCAAACCAAATTAAAATGTAATTGGAAAGCATTTAACAAAATGAATAAAAGTATATTACATTTTAAACTTATTATGTGGCCTTTGAGGATCCTCATTCACATGTAACCTTTGAACAGGGCTAGTTTGTCTATCATTATCAATTCTGTCAACATTGTGTTCCACACTGTGTGTGGAGTAGCCTCCTTGACTGACCAGCTGGGTCCAACTCTTTCTCTAGAATCTTTTTAGAGGTGCTTCTAGCTGCTTTGCACTCCATGAACTGAACTGGTAAGGAGGAAGGGACTTCCCCTTCCTCTACTCTCCCTCTTTTACTCTGATTTTAAGAAACAGGCCTGGGGATGTCAATTTTTTTAATTTGTCCTCAGTTGACAGTTTTATGCTGTCAGGGATAATTTTAGCATTGTGACTTAACATCTAAATTAATTATTGATCACCAGGGAAAATCCCAAATAATAAAATACCCAAGTCAACTGGAAATTATGATGATTTTAATTAATATAGAGAGAAGGAATTAAGGAGAAGAGAAAGGGAGAGGAAAGAGTTAATTTAAACTGCTCTGGCTCAGGCTGAGCCAGGCAGGACTTAAAGGCCTTGGCCAAAGAGGCCTCCCTGAGCCCAAGGGAAAAGGAAGTCAAAGTCAGTCTTACCCAAGTTACCACAAGACTGTCTCAAGGAAGCTGTCTGAGGGAGCTCCTCCAGGCTGAGTTCCAGCATGGAACTGGCTCCCAGGCTGCTCATATAGACCTTTTCACCCTTCTGTCTCCTCCTCTAAATTTTTACATCTACCAATCACATCAAAGGCTTTCTCCAGGACTGCCCATACTTCTAGTTCTCATCTTCTTTGATTAGATTATATCTTTTGAGTTACTTCACACTTCTTTGTTAAGTTCACCTTTTGTTAGTTATCTGACATTTTGTGATTAATTTAACCTTTATAGGTACTTAACATCTTTTTGTATTAATATACTAAAAATAGACTTAGCTTAAAGTTCAGTTAAGTTAGCTTAAAGCACCCTCATTGTTCAATCAGGAGATTACAACTTTATCTTCCCCTAAAGTATGTCTAAGTAGGGTGGAGTAATTTCCAAGTTCACAGTGCCAGGAAGTGGTCTTTGTGGGTTTGAACCATACCAGTCTTGGAACCTGTAGCCAAGAATGAGGAAGGGTAATACAGAAGTCAGATCTCTCAACATGGAAATTCTAAGAATTCAGAGAGCACCTGGAGCTCCATCTCCAGGTAGTCAAATAAGGACTGTGCTCTATGTACCTAACTTTCTCTCCCTAAGGACTGAGGCAGCACAAAGAGGAGAGATGGATTCTGCCTCCCATTTTTGGTGGGAGGGACAGTGTTTTTATATTTTTAATGATACTTCTGGAAGTAAATATACTCCTTCGATGAAGTTCCAGTGTGTTACTTAGAGATTAGTGCCCCCCTTTCTATTTGAGTTTGACATCTCTCCTTTAAGACACCAACTTTTTCACAGAAACACAAAATTTCAGTTTCAGAAATAGTTCTATATCATTTTAAAATATCCTGTCCCATACATGTTGAGTTTTGAGATGAATATATGGAAGGCAGTTTCTAAATCTGGATTTGGGGTTCCTGGGAAATATCTTCCCACCTGGGAATATACTTAGAGTCTATCACTTGAGTGGTGTTTGGAGATAAGTAGAGATTTTTAAAGTGTTTTTCCACGGTTACATGATTCATGTTCTCTCCCTCCCTTCTTTTCTCCCCTTCCCAGAGCTGACAAACAATTCCACTGGGTTATACCAAAACCCCAAATCATATATCCATATAAACAAGTGATGAATCATATTCTGCATTTCTACTCCAAAAGTTCTTTCTCTAGATGTGGATAGATTTCTTTCTCATAAATCCCTTAATGTTGCCCTGGATCATTGCATTGCTATTAGTTACAAAGTCTATTACATTTGATCATCTCATAATGTTTCAATTATTGTGTACAATGTTCTCCTGGTTCTTCTCCTTTACCTCTACATCAATTCCTGGAGGTCTTTCCAGTTCACATAGAAATCCTATAGTTCATCATTACTTTCAACACAATAATATTCCATCACCATCAAATACCATAATTTGTTCAGCCATTCCCAATTGAGGGACCCCCACCCTCATTTTCCAATGTTTTGCAACCACAAAAAATATTTTTGTACAAATTTTTTTTATCTCTTTGGGATATAAACCTAGTAACTATTAAGGGTAAAATTAGGGTTGTTGACTGAATATATTATATTAGTGGTCACCAGGGATTTAAATTCCATCCCAATAAAATAATCAAGTCAGTTTGGGATTTTTATGGTGGCTTAATTACAATAGAAGGAAGAAATTAAGAAGAAGGAGAAGAGGGTAAGGGTAGGAGATTTTTCTCCTGCCTGGAATAAGTCAAAGGGAGTTCAGAGGCCTCAGTCAAGGGGCCTTCTCAGAAGATTAAATCTAGCTTGGCTTCCAGCCAAAAGGCCTCCTCTGAGATAAGGAGGTCTCCCAGGAGGATAAAGGAAAGGAGCAATCAGCCTTACCATTCACCAAGGCTGCTCAGTGAAGACACCTCACCTAAACCAAGCTCGCCAAAACACCACCCAGAGCTCCCAATGCCACTGACTTAAGCTTGACTTGGGACAGCCCAGGGGGTCAGTCAGTTGTTTTTGATCTGTCACTTGCTGGTACATGTTGGTCATAGGTCATCCTCCTCACAATTAGTCCTTAAGTAGGGTGGCTAGAATTCTAAAGACTAAGCAGGGTGGAGTAAATATAAAATTAACATAGTGGTATTGCCAAAAGGCATAGATTCTTTTTTTTTTAAACTCTTACTTTCCATCTTGGAATAAATACTGTGTATTGGTTCTAAGGCAGAAGAGTGGTAAGGGCTAGGCAATGGGGGTCAAGTGACTTGCCCAGGGTCACACAGCTGGGAAGTGACTGAGGCCAGATTGGAACCCAGGACCTCCCATCTCTAGGTCTGGCTCTCCATCCACTGAGCCACCCAGCTGCCCCCCCATACATTCTTTTAAAGCCCTTTGGTCATAATTCCAAATTGATTTCCAGAATGGTTGGATCAATTCACAATTCCTCTAGCAGTGCATTAGGGTCCAAGTTTTGCCACATCCCCTCCAACATTTATTATTTTACATTACTGCCATATTGGCCAATCTTCTAGATGTCACATGGTACCTCAGAGTTATTTTGATTTGTATTTCTCTAATAAGGAGGATTTTAGTATATTTTCATATGATTATTGAAGATTATAAGTAGAGAGCTTTAAACAGCAATATAGAGGTATCTGAGGGAGCATGATAGTGCTAGACTTTAATGGCAACATATCTACTATCTCTCTCATGATGGAGGAAATAAGAGTTCCAGTACCAGGCTAGAGGTATATGTATCAATTCCCTTAAATATTGTTAGTCTATGATTTTTAGAATATGATCACTTTCCATTTTTTTTATTTTGACATTATATTTTTTATTTGGTCAATTTCAAACATTATGCCTTGGTTACAAAAATCATTTTCTATTCCTCCTTCCCCTCCCCCCCTTCCATCATTGACATGCAATTCCACTGGATATTGCATGTGCCCTTGACCAGAAACAATTTCCATGTTGTTGGTATTTGCACTAGGATGTTCATTTAGAACCTATATCCCCAAATATATCCCCTCCACCCATGAATTCTAGTAGTTGTTTTTCTTTGGTGATTTTACTCCCACAGTTTTTCCTCTGAATGTGGATAGTGTTTGTTCTCCTAGATCCCTCTGGGTTGTCCAGGATCACTGCATTACCACTAATGGAGAAGTCCATTACATTTGAATGAACCACAGTGTATCAGTCTCTGTGTACAATGTTGTCCTGGTTCTGCTTCTTTCTCTCTGCATCACTTCCTGGAGGTCATTCCAGTTCACATGGAATTCCTGCAGTTTATTATTCCTTTGAGCACAATAGTATTCTATCACCAATATATACCACAATTTGTTCAGCCATTCCCCAATCAAAGGCATCCCCTCATTTTCCATTTTTTTGCCACCACAAAGAGCGCAACTATGAATAGTCTTCTACAAGTCTTTTTCCTTATTATCTCTTTGGGGTACAAACCCAGCAGTGCTGTGGCTGGATCAAAGGGCAGACAGTCTTTTATCGCCCTTTGGGCATAGTTCCAAATTGCCCTCCAGAATGGTTGGATCAATTCACAACTACACCAGCAATGCACTAATGTCCTGACTTTGCCATATCCCCTCCAGCATTCATTACTTACCTTTGCTGTCATGTTAACCAATCTGCTAGGTGTGAGGTAATAATGTCAGAGTTGCTTTGATTCACATCTCTCTGATTATCAGAAATTTAGAACACATTTTCATGTGCTTATTAATGGTTTTGATTTCTTTGACCGATAATTGCCTATTCATGTCAATTGGAGAATGGCTTGGTATTTTGTACAATTGATTTAGCTCTTTGTAAATTTGAGTAATTACACCTTTGTCAGAGATTTTTGTTATGAAGATTGTTTCCCAGTTTGTTGCTTCCCTTCTGATTTTAGTTACATTGGTTTTGTTTGTACAAAATCTTTTTAATTTGATGTAGTCAGATGTATTTATTTTACATTTTGTGACTCTTTCTAAGTCTTGCTTGGTTTTAAAATCTTTTCCTACCCAAAGGTCTGACATGTATACTATTCTGTGTTCACCTAATTTACTTATAGTTTCCTTCTTTATGTTCAAGTCATTCACCCATTTTGAGTTAATCTTGTGGCAGGGTGTGAGGTGTTGATCCAAACCTAATCTCTCCCACACTGTCTTCCAATTTTCCCAGCAGTTTTTGTCGAATAGTGGATTTTTGTCCCAAGAGCTGGGATCTTTGGGCTTGTCATAGACTGTTTTGCTGAGGTCACTTACCCCAAGTCTATTCCACTGATCCTCCTTTCTGTCTCAGCCAGTACCAAATTGTTTTGGTGACCACTGCTTTATAGTATAGTTTGAGATTTGGTATTGCAAGGTACTACCTGCCTTTGTATTTTTTTTTATCATTATTTCCCTGGATATCCTTGATTTTTTGTTCTTCCAAATGAACTTTATTATGTTTTTTTCTAATTCAGTAAAAAAGTTTTTTGGAAGTTCAATGGGTGTGGCACTAAATAAATAGTTAATTTGGGGTAGGATAGTCATTTTTATTATGTTAGCTCGTCCTACCCATGAGCAGTTAATGTTTTACCAATTGCTCAGATGTAGTGTTACTTGTGTGGAAAGTATTTTGTAGTTGTGTTCATATATTTTCTGTGTTTGTCTTGGCAGATAGATTCCTAAGTATTTTATATTGTCTAATGTGATTTTGAATGGAATTTCTCTTTCTAATTCCTGCTGCTGAGATGTGTTGGAGATATATAGAAATGATGATGACTTATGTGGGTTTATTTTGTATCCTGCAACTTTGTTAAAGTTGTTGATTATTTCCACTAGCTTTTTAGTTGATTCTCTAGGATACTTTATGTGGACCATCATATCATCTGCAAAGAGTGATAGCTTGGTCTCCTCATTGCCAATTTTAATACCTTCAATTTCTTTTTCTTCTCTAATTGCTACTGCTAGTGTTTCTAGTACAATGTCAAATAATAGAGGTGATAATGGGCTCATGGTTTTACTCCTGACCTTATTGGGAATGCATCTAGTTTATCCTCATTGCAAATGATGTTGGCTGATGATTTTAGATAGATACTGTTTATTATTTTTAGCAAAGACCCTTCTATTCCTATACTTTCTAGTTTTTTCGATAGGAATGGGTATTGTATTTTGTCAAAGGCTTTTTCTGCATCTATTGAGATAATCATGTGATTTTTGTTAGTTTGCTTGTTAATATAGTCAATTATGTGGATGGTTTTCCTGATATTGAACCATCCTTGCATTCCTGGTATAAATCCTACCTGATCATAGTGAATAACCCTCCTCCTGATCACTTTCTGGAGTCTTTTTTTTAAACCCTTACCTTCCATCTTGGAGTCAATACTGTGTATTGGCTCCAAGGCAGAAGAGTGGTAAGGGCTAGGCAATGGGAGTCAAGTGATTTGCCCAGGGTCACACAGCTAGGAAGTGGCTGAGGCCAGATTTGAACCTAGGACCTCCTGTCTCCAGGCCTGGCTCTCAATCCAATGAGCCACCCAGCTTCCCCCTCTGGAGTCTTTTTGCTAGTATCCTATTTGATATTTTTGCATCTATGTTCATTAAGGAGGTTGGTCTGTAGTTTTCTTTCTCCGTTTTTGACCTGCCTGGCTTTGGAATCAGCACCATGTTTGTGTCATAAAAGGAATTTGGTTGAACTCCCTCTTTGCTTATTATGTCAAATAGTTTGTATAGTACTGGGGTTAGCTGTTCTTTGAATGTTTAATAGCATTCACGTGTGAATCCATCAGGCCCTGGGGATTTTTTCTTAGGGAGTTCTTTGATGGCCTGTTCAATTTCTTTTCCTGATATGGGATTATTTAAGAATTCTATTTCTTCTTCTGTTGATCTAGGCAATTTATATTTTTGTAAATATTCATCCATATCACCTAGACTGACATATTTCTTGCCATATAATTGGGCAAAATAGTTTTTAATGATTGCCTTAATTTCTTCTTCATTGGAGGTGAAGTCCCCCTTTTCATCTATGATACCTTTTATTTGGCTTTATTCTTTCCTTTTTTAAATTAGATTGACCAGTACTTTGTCTATTTTGTTTGTTTTTTCAAAATACCATATTCTAGTCTTATTTATTAGTTCAATAGTTCTATCACTTTTGATTTTATTAATTTCTCCCTTAATTTTTAGGATCTCTAATTTGGTTTTCTTCTGGGGTTTTTTAATTTGTTCTCTTTCAAGTTTTTTGATTTGCATGTCCAATTCATTGATCTCTGCCCTCCCTAATTTGTTAATATATGAAATCAAGGATATAAATTTTCCTCTGAGTACTGCTTTGGCTGCATCCCATAAAGTTTGAAAGGGTGTCTCATCATTGTCATTTTCTTCAATGAAATTAAAAATTGTTTTTATGATTTGTTCTCTAACTAAACAATTTTGGAGAATCATATTATTTAATTTCCAATTAATTTTGGATTTGGCTCTCCATGTACCCTTATGAATCATTATTTTTATTGCCTTATGATCTGAAAATGTTGCATTTATTATTTCTGCTTTTCTGCATTTGTATGCCATGTTTTATGACCTAGTATATAGTCAATCTTTGTGAATGAAACGTGCTGCTGAAAAGAAGATGTATTCCTTTTTGTCCCTATTTATTTTTCTCCATATATCTATTAACTCTAATTTTTCTAAGATTTCATTCACCTCTTTTACCTCTTTCTTATTTATTTTTTTTATTTGATTTATCTAAATTTGATAGTGGTAGGTTCAGTTCTCCCACTAGTACAGTTTTACTATCTATTTCCTCCTTTAATTCTACTGGTTTCTCCATTAGAAGTTTGGGTGCTATACCATTTGGTGAATACATATTCATTAGTGATATTTCCTCATTGTCTATGCTCCCTTTTATCAGGATGTATTTACCTTCCCTATCCCTTTTAATCAGGTCCATTTTTACTTTGGCTTTGTTAGATATCATGATTGCAACTCCTGCCTTCTTTCTATCAGTTGAGGCCCAATAGGTCTGGCTCCAACCTTTAATTCTGACCTTGTAAGGGTCTACCCACCTCAGGTGTATTTCTTGTAGAAAACATATGGTGGGATTTTGGATTCTAATCCACTCTCCTATTCATCTACGTTTTATGGGTGAGTTCATCCCATTCATATTCAAAGTTATGATTGTCACTTGTGAATTCCCTAGCATTTTGATATCCTTTCCTAGTTCTGTCCTTTCTTCTTTTGCTATATCCTTTTAAACCAGTGGTTTGCTTTTAAACAATCCCCCTAATCCCCTCCCTTGATATGCTTCCCTTTCTGGTCCCTCCCTTTTTGTTTCCTTCTTGTTTGTTTTTTTTATGGTCTGTTAAGTTCCCTCCCCTCTCTCCTTCCCTCCTTTTTTGTACTCCCCCCCCTTACCCCCCTTTGTTTCCCCTTCTCCCTTACCCTGTAGGCTAAGATAGAATTCAGGATCCTAATGAATCTAGATGCTCTTCCCTCTCAGAGTTGATTTCACTGAGAGTGAGGTTTAAGCATTATCTATTAGCACTCTCTTCCTTTCCTTCTTATAAGATTATTCTTCCCCTTTCCTTCCCATATGTATCTTTGTGTGAAAAAATTATTCTATTTATTTTATTCCTTCAAGTATCTATTGGTACCATCATCGATTCCCCCACACACTGTTTTTCTTTTTTTTGCATATCGTCTTATAGCCCTTAATGACCCAATCTTTTCCAAAGTGATTCTTCTAATTACTATAATAATGAATAAAAATTTTGAGTTATAAATAACATTTCCCCATATATTAATATATATATGTATATATATATATATAATTTGATCTAATTGTAGCCCTTAAAAAAGAGAGTTTGAATAAAACAAAATGTTTTCACCTTTTCCCTCTCTTTCATATTTACCTTTTCATGTTTCTCTTGATCTTTGTGTTTCGATATCAAACTTTCCACTTAGTTCTGGTCTTTTCTTTACAAATACTTGTAAATCTATTTTGTTGAATGCCCACACTTTCCCCTGGAAGTATGTAGTCAGTTTTGACGGATAGGTGATTCTTGGTTGAAGATCCAGTTCTCTTGCCTTTTTGAATATCGTATTCCAGGCCTTGCGGTCCTTTAGTGTGGAAACTGCCAGATCTTGTGTGATCCTGATTGGTGCTCCTTGGTATCTGAATTGTCTCTTTTTGGCTTCTTGTAGAATTTTCTCCTTAGCTTGAAAGCTTTGGAATTTGGCAATTACATTCCTGGGAGTTGTCTTTTGGGGATTTAGTGTAGAGGGTGTTCTATAAACTCTTTCAATGTCTATATCCCCCCTTGTTCAAGAACATCAAGGCAGTTTTCTTGAATGATTTCTTGTAATATGATGTCAAGATTTCTGTTTATTTCTGGCTTTTCAGGTAGACCAATGATTCTCTAATTGTCTCTCCTTCCTCTATTTTCCTGATCCGTCACCTTGTTAGTGAGATATTTTATGTTTTCTTCTAATTTGTCAGTCTTTTGACTTTGCTTTATTAATTCTTGCTCTTTTGCAAAATCATTGTCTTCCAGTTGTCTAATTCTGGTCTTTAAAGACTGGTTTTCCTTTTTAGTTTGGTCCATCCTGCTATTTGTGGCTTCCAGCTATTTCTCCAATTGGGAGTTCTTGTCCCTTAGATTTTTGTTTTCTCTTTGAATTATTTCCCACTTTTCTTGCCAGAAGGCTTCCATCTTTTTGATAAGCTCCAATTTGAATTCTTCCAGAGCTTGTGGACAATCTCCATTTTTTTTTGAAAGTTTTGATTTTGTTTGAATTTCTTCCTCTTTTTCCTCTGTAGCCTGGGTTTTCCCTCCATAAAAATTTTCTAGGGTCAATGCCTTCTTCCTGTTTTTCTTGGAGGGTGTTTTTTGGTTCTGGGCACAATTAGCCATTCCTAAGGTGGTTTTTCCCTTCCCTTTTTAGTTAGAAATCTGAGTGTGATGGGCAGGTTCTCAGTTTATGGAGTTAAGGAGCAAGGTTTTTGCTTGAGGCAAGCTCTCAAATCTCCGCCGCCTCCACTGTTCATGAGAGCATCCATGGTCTGTGCTCCTCACTGCACCGGAGTTTCTAGTGTAACTGCTCTCAGGGGTACATCCCCAGTAGTCCTAGTCAGCTCCCAAGTACCTAGAGGTGCGCCTTGCTTACTCTAAAGGTGTCCCTCACTCACTCACTGATTCTGGCACGCGCTGGCTCTGACTCTGGCTCCGTAAGTGGGATGGGGGAGGGTAGATCAGCTCACGTTTGGGTGGGAGCTTTTTCACCCTCTTATAGTGTGGAAATGCTCAAACCCCATGTACCTTCAATGCTGCACCCTACTGTTGAGTCTCTCTGTTCTTCTGAAAATGGTTTTTATGTTCTTTTGAGGTAGTGTATTTTGTTGGGTACTGGGGAGAGGAAGAGTCCCGCATCTAGACTGCCACCATGCTTACCCAGAAGTCCGTTTATTTTTAATTGTTTTGTCATGTCTGTGAAGAAGGGGAACTCCAATCTATATATCCAAGATTTTACTCCCTCCCTACCTATTACCAGTTCCATAGTGAACACACATAGCAAGAGCCAAGAAGTCCATTTATATAAATTATTTGCAAAGCAGAAACCAGAGAAAGTATACATAGAAGAATGTTTACTAGATAATAGAGAATTAAGAAGTACTCTTATTAGGAACAAGATAACTCACTGCAATGAAGAGAAAGGGTCCTGGACCTCACTCTTAAAGGAAACTCTCAAAATCAAAACTGGAAGCTGAGAAGGTGTCCATCGATTGGGAAATGGCTGAACAAACTGTAGTATGTGTTGGTGATGGAATACTATTGTGCTGAAAGGAATAATAAACTGGAGGAATTCCATGGGAACTGGAAAGATCTCCAGGAATTGATGTGGAGTGAGAGGAACAGAACCAAGAGAACGTTGTACAGAGAGACAGATATACTCTGGCACAATGAAATGGTATGGACTTCTCTACCAGAAGCAATTCAATGATCCAGGGCAGGCCAGAGGAACTTGTGAGAAAGAACACTATCCGCATCCAGAGAAAGAACTGTGGAAACAAAAATGCAGAAGAAAAACATATGGTCAATCACATGGTTCGATGGGGATATGATTAGGATTTTGATGTTAAAGAATCGCTCTATTGCAAATATGAATAATATGGAAATAGGTTTTGAACAATGATATATGTATAACCCACTGGAACTGCTTATCAGTTCCAGGAGGGGGCGGAGAAAAAGGGGTGGGAAAAGTCATGGATCAGGTAACCATGGAAAAAAATTCTAAATAAAAATTTTTTAAAAAGCTAAAAGTTGACTGGACAAATGCTCAAAGAAGAAAGCTCTCATTTGGAGAGGCTGAAAGGGGTACTTCCATTTGAAGGGGGCTCAAAAACTCTGGAACTCTCTCTCTTCTAATCACCTCTATTCTGCCCCTCATGCAAAGCAGGGACTTCATCAGCTCTCCACTAGTAAGGAAAGAGTTCCATATCAATGGCCTTGGGACAGGGATTATGCTTCTTCTTACTACAGCTATATTACTTGTTATTGCAATAGTACCATATTTGATATAAAGGTTTGGTCTTAATTGATTGCATGCTGTGTGGCCTTTATTTGTAAATGATGGGAATAAGTAAGTTTGGGATCATGTGGCTGGCTACAATGGAGAGGACCAGAATTTGGTACTAGTAAACAAAGACTGAAAGGACCAAGGTTTGAGCTCTGGTCCAGAAGTGACAGCATTCTTCTAGCTGAGGAATGAACTAAATTTAGATCTTATGGTTTTGATTATTAATCATTTTTTCCCAAAGGGCAGAACTCAATTACACTGGACTTTTTTGGTTTTGTTTTGCTTTGTTTTGTTTTTTCCTTTGCCCTTGGCTAAAAGCAAGTCAGAGAGTCACTTTTGTTGTGGAACACAAGGCTAGGCTTTCAAGGCACATTTTCTCCTTCCTTCTTTCTTGGAACTGGATGGAGTTGGGGGATATTACTGGAGAGATTGGATAGTGGGGACCACCTTGTGGGAGGAGAAATAATGGCCTGGACCTATGATGACCCACACTTTCCAAAGATGCCTGGCCAGAGGAGGGAAGAGCAAGTCAATCTTCATCTTCTGCCTCTAAATCTATTCTTGGATAAGCTCAGAACCATTTGGGAATTTCATCTTTTAGATTTTTTCTTTTTTTCCAGAATTTTTGGAGATAGTCTTTGCTTTAGGAGTTTAAAAACCACTTAAAACCTTTCATCCTGCTTCTTTTAAAGCAACATTTTCTGCATTCTTGTTTCATTCATTGCAGGTGCCTATACTACCAAACTTTTTATTTGTGTTGTTTTCAGAATTCTCAGAAAATCCTGTCATTTTATTTTTCCCTTTATAGCATCAGTTTAAACATGAATTTACTTCAGTAATTGGCTACTTTTGAGGAAAATTAGCTGGCTGTTGAGGTCTATTTGACTACACCACCCTATCTGCAGCCCTGTCTTTAGTGTCCTTATGGTTCAAACTCTCCCATTTTGGGAATCATTATCTCACTTATGTTAGATTCATTTTGCTTCTCTTTTCCCATGTATATAACTTCCATCACGATTCATTCTATTGTACTACGTGGCATTTGGTTATTTATTTAGTTATTTAGCACTGGGCTTGGATTCAGGAAGACCTGAATTCAAATTTGACTTTAGGTTCTTAATAGCTGTGTGACTGTGGGAAAGTCACTTAACCTCTGTTTGCCTCAGTTTCCTCAACTATAAAAGGTGGATAATAATAGCACCTATCTTGAAGAGGTTGTTGTAAGGATCAAATTAGATAATATTTGTAAAAATCATTTAGCAAAGTACCTGGAACTTTGTAGTCTCTATTAAAATGCTTATTCTTTTCTTCCATCTCTCTCTTTTATATTGGCACATAAAAGCAGGTTCTTTGATAGAGCCAAAGCAGGTACTGTTATATAACTTGATTGCCTGTTAGCAGGATATTGTCATTATAAGCACAATTTCTTTCTGATCAGTCAACATTTTTTGTAATTGGCCAAATATTGCTATTATGAACCAAAATTGTGAAAATATTCTATAAATTGTGCTATAAAATGATGAGCAGGAAAAAACCTGGAAGACTCATATGAATTAATGCAAAGTGAAGTGAGCAGAACCAAAAAATCATTATACACAGTAATGGCAATATTGTGAGGATGATCAACAATGAAAGACTTAGCTACTCTGATCAAGACAATGATCCAAAGCAGTTCCAAAGGACCCATGATAAAAATGCTGTCTACCTTCAGAGAAATGTTTGATGAACTCTGAGTGCAGACTGAAGCAAACTCTTTTTGACTTTCTTCCATTTCTTGCTTTTGAAAGTATTTCTGAAACATGACTAATACGGAAATACATTATAATTGATATATTGCCTTCTCAGTAGAATTCAAAACATAGTAATTCTTAGAAAGAATAGCCATTTTATGAAAGTTGACACAGGAGAATACAGTAGGGTCCCCATATCTGAGGGGGATAAATAACAAGACCTACCAAGATGTCTGAAACCATAGATAAAAGCAAAAAACAGTGGACTGCCCATTTATAATATGATTTTCTTATTCATATATATGTATAAGTTTAATTGATAAATTATTATATCAACATTAAATGTAGTAATAATACATTATTTTCTTTATTATTTTATGTATAATATATTTTATATATTATATGTTATATTTTATATATTATTATTATATAATACTGTATCACTCTCTCTCAGGATGCTTGGGTGTCCAAGAAGGTCTAATACCTCCTGTGTGAGGGTTTGCTGAGCCCTTTTCAGGACTGCTTACCTGCCTTTGGTGAACAGCTGAACTTAACTCTCATCTGTGGCTGTAATAAATGCAGTGGCCACATTCTGATAAAACTACCTCAACAGACAGGTCGAGCCAGATTGAGGGAAAACGGTGGGCCACAGTCTCATCAGTGAAAGAAAAATGGTTTTTAACATGGAATAAGTGACCTTGTTTTTAAATTTTTTTAGAAATTATGTTTTATCAAATTATTTCATTTGTAATTTTATATATTTTATTTATACACTTAAAAACATTATACTGAGAAAAGGTCTATAAACTTTACCAGATTACTTTAAGAGTCCTTGACAGAAAGAGCAGTAAGAACCCCTAGTCTAGAAGGATTTGGCCTTGAAGGAATGAGTTATAGAAATTATCCCTACACTGATGTAACTGAAATGTCCAAAAGAAATTTTAAGTGTCATTTTGAAACTGGATACCTTAAAGCTGGGTTGATCCACCATGTGTCAACAGTGTCATATCTAATTAGAACCAATTTCAATCTATTCAAGAGATTAACAGAATAATGCAAACAACAAACTGGACCCACATACCTGAATGCTTTGACTATGCAGAAATTCTAAGTTTTGTTCTTACCTTGCAATAGAAAAAAAAAAGTCAAACCATGGAAAAGAACACTTAGAAAACCGTATACCTGGGGAAATCCATATTTATAGATCAACCTTTTCCCTAGGATAATGGTGTCAGTGAAAACTCTCTTCTGCAATAAATTTGGGTGCTAAAATTCATAGATTATAGTTGTTTCCATATTATTGGTGTTTACACTAGGATGATCATTTAGTGTCTACATCCCCAATCATATCCCTTCGACCCATGTAATCAAGCAGTTGTTTTTCTTCTGTGTTTCTACTCCCACAGATTTTCCTCTGAGTGTGGATAGTGTTCTTTATCATAGATCCCTGTGGATCATCCAGGATCATTGCATTGCTGCTAGTAGAAAAGTCAGTTACATTCGATTGTGCTACAATGTATCAGTCTCTGTGTACATTGTTCTCCTGGTTCTGCTCCTCTCGCTCTGCATCACTTCCTGGAGGTTGTTCCAGTCTCCATGGAATTCCTCCACTTTATCATTCCTTTCAGCACAATAGAATTCCATCACCAACATATACCACAGTTTGTTCAGCCATTCCCCAATCAAAGGGCATCCCCTCATTTTCCAATTTTTGGCCACCACAAAGAGCACAGCTATGAATATTCTTGTACAAGTCTTTTTCCTTATTATCTCTTTGGGGTACAAGCCCAGCAGTGCTATGGCTGGATCAAAGGGCAGACAGTCTTTTATCACCCTTTGGGCAGAGTTCCAAATTGGGGTTGGATAAATTCACAACTCCACCAGCAATGAATTAGTGTCCCAACTTTGCCACATCCCCTCCAGCATTCATTACTTTCCTTTGCTGTAATGTTAGCCAATCTGCTAGGTGTGAGGTGATACCTCAGAGTTGTTTTGATTTGCATCTCTCTGATTAGAAGAGATTTAGAGCACCTTTTCATGTGCTTATTAATAGATGATTTAACAAAACAAAATGTAAGATTTTTAATCAGGAGAGAACAGAGTTCTGAGTTCTCTGATAGTCATATATCAATGTGAACAAATTGCATGGTACTATTTCCCTAGAAGAGGCAAGAGGCATAGATAGCATTCCCAAACTTCTATAATGGGTGGAGAGAATTTATTCAATTTATTCAACAAGGATTTGTTTGAAGCACTGTTACATGCACATATATAATCTATTTATAAGGTATGTGTGTATCATAAATAATGCATGTGTGTATTATGTTATATATACACACATGTATGTCTAGAATGTGTATATGTGTCCTCATTCTCAAGTATGAGGCTAAGGAAGCCTAATTTGAAGTGTAGCAGACTCCGAATTGACCAATAGTGGTCATGGAATCTGCAGAGATTTGCTGTTTCCAGATGTGTTGACTCCATGGGAGCTTTGAGACCAGCGTAGGGCCATATGGCATCCTAACACTAAAAAGACAGTGTTTTGGTATGATGTGGCAAACTCTGCGAGGTTCTTTTGTCCTCCCAAACCCCCTGAAAACAACAGGGGGATAGGGAACTGGGTCAATGAAAAGAAGTGGCATCTTCTAGCTTGGCCTCTTTTCTTTGACCCTATCCGTGGCATCTTGTAACCCCGAGCCTTCCAACAGCACAGGCTTAAACATCAGCCTCCCACCAGATTGTGAGGTCTTACTGAATTTTATTTCTGACTCCTTCTGCTTATACACTGTGCGAGCCTTTCATGTTTAGCTTTTCGTGTGTGTGTAGGAATCAGTTAACTGCCCCAAACTAAATCATATTGTAGAGTACCTCTTTGGGGAAGTATGATTCAGGTATGGAACAGTCAATTGATTCCTACACACACATGAAAAGTGTGAGGCATAAGCTATGAGTAAAACTATCCCTGAACTCTCCAGGATTTACAGATGGAAGAGTGTGAGAACAGAGACTGCCTCCCACCTTTAAAAAGACATCAGGCTACCCTGGATTGAAACTGGGTCCAACCCACATACCCAGATACAGAACAGAGAGCGACAACTGTCCTCTGCTCTCTGTAGACTCACCAATGGTTCTTCCCTAATAGATGAGCGACAGAATGAGCATTATGTACACTAGGATAAAGTATAGAATATAGTTTGTGTTAATAGCTCTTTCTGGGTTAATAGTAGAACTTTGAAAACCTAAACTAGAAAACTGAACTCTTTGGGCTGAGCATGAAAGAATCATCATATTCAGTAATAGGTTGGTATGACAGAAATCTGTGCTGCATAATAATCTTTTATTCCAAATGTATATAAGAGGTTAGCTTAGAAATTGGGTTAAGAAAAAGACTAGACGTAACAAAATATTCAGACGTTGTGTAAATATCATAATTCTATGAAAAGAACAAGCCTGGAGTAATAACTTAGCTGTAAAACTTCAACAAAATGAAAAATAATCATAACTAGAGTTGTTTGCTAGAAGCCCTAAGTGCTGCCTAGCCAAGTTCTTTGTGATATGCTTTAAAATAATTTTAGGACATCACCAGGACTGTTGCCTTTGCAAAAGAAGTATTTTCAAGATCCAAGATTTTATATATGTGCAGTTCACATCCACACACTTCGTTTCACTCCCACAAAGGGCAGCACCTATATGAGGTGGCCATAGTACATGATCTCATTTGATTCTCCATATAATCCATAAGTGTTATAGTTATCATTATTGCTACTTTAAAGAGAAGAAAATTGATATTGAGGGAAGATTAGTGACTTATCCAGGGTCATGCAACTAATAATGAATTTATGAGAGAATTATGAGGATCTGGTGTTTTAAAATGTTTATTGAATTAAAACATTAATATGTTTATTTTACCCATTAATTATGGTAGTTTGGGGTTACTTTTTTTTTGCTTATTCTCCATAAGGGAAATAAGTCTTCCTAACTTTCTGGTCAAGATTCTACGCACTAGGCATTTTCTTTTTTTCCAGGAATAGGAAAAAGGACAGAGGAGAAAGTAACTGATAGAGAAGGGTTAAGGGAAAGCTAGAATAAATTTTAAAATTCAGCTAAAAAGCTGGCCCCCACTTCTACAATAAAGAGCCTTTCAAGGATTCCTCATACAAAGATTCCTCATAGTTTCAAATGAATCCTTTGTAAGGCATGTTCAAAGGCATCAGGATCTACCATGGTCCTGACCTACTATGCCTTTGGCTGAATTGCTAGCCAGTTTGAGGACACTGAATTCATGGTGGAGGATCTATGGTCACCAATAGCTAAAGAATAACTCTAGAAAGATTGGTTATGTCTGGGAATTCCAGGCCTAATCAAATCCCACTGAGTGGACTTCGGGCAGCATGTCTAGGTATCCCAAATATGTACTGCCTTTAGGAGACACATAGATATAAGAGGAAGCTAACACGCTGCATCATCAGATCACAGATCCAGAACCAAGAGAGATTTTAGAGATTACCATGTCCTACTTATACATGTTAAAAGTGGGTAAACTAAAGCCCAGAGGGACAATGACTTGCCCAAGAGTGTGCAATCAGTAGATAACAGAGCTCAGATGGGAAACCAACTCCTCTGACTCAGAGCTAAAATTTGAAAAAGATCTTAGCAGAATAGAATGTTGGGTTCAATCTAATAAAATAAAATTTAATAGGAATAAATATTACAAACTACAATTAGTTTTTAAAAAGCAAATTTCAAAAGTTCTCATTTAGGAAGACATAGCTAGGGAGAAGTTCATCTGAAAGAAATCTGGATACTTATTGGGCTACAAGCTAATTGACACAATGGATATAGATGCTGAACTTGAATTCAGGAAGACCTAAGTTCAAATACCATCTCAGACACTAGCTCTATTACTGATCACTTCTTTCACTCTTAGTTTCCTCATCTATATTATTGGGATAACAATAACATCTACCTCATAGGGTAGTTGTGAAGATCAAATGAGAGAGTAGCATATGTGAAGTGTTTTCAGAAAAAAATTGCATATTAGTATTATTATTACAACCAAGAAAGCTAATATGAATTTAGGTTGCATTAAAAGAAACATAATACCCAAGACTAGAGAGGTAAGGAAGAAGCCCAGACTTACAATAGCACCAGGGACTTTGTTTTGTAGCTATACTATTCTATGATCTTCCTTTCCTTGGAGAATAAATCTTTCTAAAATAAATTTCTTCTATTGGGAACATATTAAAGTTTTGAAGATTTTTTAACTCTTCATCTAAGAGTATAATATGACCATAGAAATTTTAGAGGTAGAAGCAATCTTATAATCAATAAATAAATATTCTATAAGCACTTGTTTATATGAATATAAATTATTGTCACCAAAAAAATTTCATTACCTTGTGTCCAAATTGCAAGGGAGTAAAGGTTTAATATTTTGTGTGTTTTCTCCAATAAAATTCTGCTATGTTGGATTCAAATTCAAGTCCTCTAACTTCAAATCCATCATATACCAAATCACTGCCTACCTTGACTTATGACTCTTATGCTTGGGAAAGTCACAAGTTTTCAGGCCTCCCTCTAAACTTTATTTTGTTTCATGAGCCAAAGAAATAAATCATCCCAGTGGATTGTGTTCTGCCAATGAGCCTCTATGAACACCTAGTTGACATGAACAGCTTAGTTAAGTAAGTCAGACAGTTTAGTAAGATCTTGTAAAAGTTTGCACTCTGCTGGCATAATCTTTGAGAACCCAGTCCTCTCTAGACCATGAGAAATGACTAGAATAGGACTATAGTAGGAGACTGGAAATTACCTTACCATATTCAGTCACATATATGCCTGTATTCAAACACCCTAGAAGCTTAGAGAAATGTAGATGTGAGTAAAGGCAGTTCAACTCCCTGGGACCAGGTAAATCTCCTCTAAGTGAATGATTAAAAGAAATGGCTTAACCATATCTACCCACTAATTAAAAAAACCATATTTACATGGCATTTATTTGTAAATATCTTCATTTTAATCAACTTATTTTATCCTAACACTCTCCCCAAGGAATTTAAAAGCAGGTATTATGATCTCAATTTTACAAATGAGAAATAATCATAGAGAAATTAAGAAGCTTGCCTAAAGTCCTAAAGCTAGCTAGTGGCAGATGTATTCGAGGGGTTGTTTATTTGTTTTTAGAGGGGTTCAGTCTTTCAGAATAGAGAGAGAGGAGAAGAGAGGAGACCTCCCTTCTCAAAAGCAGGGTTCAGGGGAGACAGCTGATGTTTAGGGGTGGCTCAGAGAGAGGAGAGGGAGTTTTGAAGATTTTCCCCCTTCTGCCTTCACTCCTTAGTTAAAGCTGCTCTCCCAGATTTGCTCTTGTCCCTTTTGTCCCCCCTCCACTACTTGAGACCAAAGGGTCTCCCCTTGGTCTGTCCACTCACACTTGATTCACAGCTTGGGGAAAAAGAAAACTATTTTAATGTCAACTCAATCAGGGTAATACAAAGAATAACTAGCAGGGAAAGAATGGGAGAGGAAAGTGGGGAAAAAGGGGTCCCTGTCTCTATCTAAACCCTTTCCCCTCCCTCCTCAAGTTTGGGGGGAACTCAGGCTTTGGCAGCCTGAGCCCTCTGCGAGAAAGTCAGGCTGACTCACCCTGGATTTGGCCCGTTGGCCATAATTCAGACTCAGGGCAACAAGAGCTGAAGTAAAGTCAGACAGAGATTTAAAATGTCTTTCTCAGGTTTCCTCTTCAATAGACTTTTCAATTGGGAAGTGTTGGGGGGGAAGATTTCCAGTCACAAGCAGGAAAAAGTGGGTAACCCTCAGGAGAAAGTCTTATTCAACCTTCTCTCTTTGGCTTCTTTTGACTGAGAGGAACCAACTTCTCTACCAACCAGAGTCTTCTCCTCCTCCAGATTCCAAACTCCTGGGGCCCCTTCCCCATCGAGGTGATCAGTTCCACACACTCTTCAGCCTGGCACTTTTCTTAGGTACCAGCCTCTGTCACAAAGAGGTGGAATTACATTCATGTCTCCTGGTTCCCAATCTTCTAGTTTGGTCAGGAGATCCCACTGTTTCTCCTAGCAACTGATATATATTGCTTATCTTATACTAACCTCAAATTCTTTATTCTGGAATCAAAGGACATTTATTAGAAACTCCAATGTGACTATAGCACAATCCATTCAAGGAACTCTAGCTCTCTCCTCTGGTCTCAGAAATTGGTGTCATGTCATCACAGAAGCTGTGGAAGTTTCTACATTGAAGTCTCCAAAGAGCTATTAGGTCATATTTCTCCCTGGGGCATTTTGCAAAAAAACTTTACACTGGATGTTAGAAGACCTAAGTCCAAATGCTACTTACTGCATGACATTAAGCAAGTTACTTAAATCTTTTGAGACTCGTTTTCCTCAATTGTAAAATAAGAAAGTTGGGTTAGATGATCTCTAAGATCTCATTCAGCTCTAAATTCTAAGGCTCTCTGTAATTTATGACAGCAAGTCACTAGTGAAGAATAGGGACTAGTGGCAACAATCATTTTGAAAATAATTCATAGCTACTATTCCACTTATAGATTGGTAATTACTGATTTAGGGACTGGGTAGGTGTTTAATTCTAATTAATCTCAAATTCCCCAAATTGTTCCATTAATAAAATGCATTGATTAAAATGAAAGGTGCTCTACTGGGTTACAGGGGGAGGACACATATATAACATCAAAAAAGCTGTTAGAAATTTAAATCTAGAGGAAGGAGAAAAAGGAGGAGGATGAAAAAAGAGAAAGGAGGAATAAAGGAGGAAGAAGAAGAAGAGCAAGAACAAGAACAAGAAGAACAAGAACAAGAAGAGACATACATTGGTTTTACAGTCACCAAAACTTGAGTTTCCCCTCTGACATGCTGACTGTATGACCTTAACCAAGTCACTTGACATCTAAGTGCCCTAGGCAATTCTCTAAGACAATAAGTTGAAGAACAGGTGTCCATCAGCATTGATAGAGGGAATTTTCTCAATAGAAGTTCCCTGTACCAATTAGTTCTGGGCAGGGGTGAGAAGGGGCATGTTGGGGAGAGAACGTGGGAGTCCTCCTCCACTGCCTCAAAAACCAGTCCAAAATCGGAAGGATCTTGGTCTTCAGAGTGAAGAGAATGCCCACAACACAAAACCATTAGAGTTACTGATACATTGGTAGTTGTAGTAAGAGATAAACTGTGAACATCGGCATGGAAGCCAAAATGTAAAAATATGCACACAAAGCATCAGCTTTGAAGTTACATGATTGGTGCTTATAGTAACTGAAACAGAAAAAAAAAACTGGCAAAGAAGAGAAATGAATTTTTCAAGAAGAGAATAAAACAAATTCTTTAAAATAGAAATACAGAAATTCAAGAAGAGAATAAAACAAATTCTTTAAAATAGAAATACAGCACGCCAAAACCATTTTTCTACCTGCCCTTACTTACACAGATTGGAGTATTAAATATATCGTCTAAAATGCAAGTTGAACCACTAGAGTTAAGGAAATGAAGCAAAGAACAGAAAACTAAAGATTTCTAGAAAAACAACACTCTCTGCCCTAGAAGATACAAGAAAAAGAACCATGGAGGCTGTGGAATGAGATCAGACAATAAAAATTTCAAAATTTGAAGTGTTTTTAGCCATGAAAAGGGCATTAATGTTTTTCTCTCCATATAATTTTCAGTAGGCAGCAACCTGCAGCCTTGATGGAGAATGAAGACTTTCTGGAAGTTGTCATGTAGTGAGCTGAGAAATATAAGTGGCCTGGTGTTCTGGTGCCAGATGGTACTCATTCTTTGTGCCCCAAGGTGTTCAAGTATGAATAGCCTTGGCACTGGTCAACAATAACATATCACCCAATTTCTACGTTCTTACATAGATAACTGTCTCCTCTGGGAGGTTTTGTTTCTTGACTTTGGGTAATAGGATAAGGTCTCACATCACTTCTGGAAATGCAAGAAATTAGAAAACTTTGTGCATCTCTAATTCTGACTGCATTTATTTCAAAGTCTAATTGAATAAATAAGTTAGATTCTCAGTACATCCTAGAGAGGAAGAAAAAGTGAAATCAATACAAGATTTAAATATAATGGTGGTGGAGTGAGAAGAGAGTAACAAAAATGGAGAGGAAGGAACATAATTGTAGTTACTGCAACAGTGTTTTCAAGAGGGGATGAAAATTAAGCACCATGCGGCCAAATATCAGAGTAGGGCTTTGGTATCCTGAAAAGACATGTTTCATTTTGAAAGTCTTAGGCTGAAATGATGCAATAGTGGCTAACAACTATAGCTGGGATTCTCAACAAATAAAGGATATAATAGTGCATTTATTGCAAAATTACAATATAGAACACAGAAAATGCATAGAAGATTTAATTGATTTGAGAGTGTCAAAACTTTCAGTTAAATGGCAATTCTTCATTTCAGCCTTTCTGTGCTATAGAAACAGACATTGTAAGAAATTAATGACCAGTAAAATTGGGAAAAATAAAACGAAAAGATATGACACCCTGGATAGAGTCTGCCTGTGGAGATCAGTTCTATGGTAGAACATCAAGTTAAATGTTATTGCACAAAAAGTAAAGGGGCATATAATTTTATGATTTTAATATCATTTGTATTCATGAAATAAAAATACAAATAAGCTTCATGCTTTAGTATATTAGGTGTTCACGTACAACATCTGACAATGCATTTACTCTCCTTGCCTCAATAAGAGCAATTTTGAGCTCATTATATCATGATACAATGGATTAATTACATTATTAAGTAAAGACTTCAGATATCAGCTATTGGCTGCTAAAGGAAGGAGGATGCCTTACTACATAGATCAATATTCTAGTCACACAGATCAAATAACTCGTTCCTATGCAAGATATTTATTTTAAAATGTTTCTGTTCTCCAATTAGCTCTGTGGTAGAATTGAAAACTCCTTATAAAA
Source organism: Monodelphis domestica (assembly GCF_027887165.1). NCBI lineage: Eukaryota > Metazoa > Chordata > Mammalia > Didelphimorphia > Didelphidae > Monodelphis > Monodelphis domestica. The sequence goes on along the minus strand of NC_077229.1, from coordinate 520,402,093 downwards.
TAAGCTCTGCTAAATCATTGAGACATCCACTAACCTTAAGTCAGAGAGTTAACACTATAATACTATTCTACTGGGCATCATTTCTCTTTTGTTATTATTGGATTTTTTCCTTAAGAAATGATAATAGGACCAGAAACTTGGTATCATTTTTCTGTCAGTATTTGAAATGTATCCATCCAAAACCATAATATCTGACAACAATCAGAGTTACAGATGTCCTTGTTAACCTTTCTGTTTTCAAAAATGGATTGTCCATTAAGCTGGCGGGTGATTCCCTGGTTAGATCCCATTAGCACACTGAAAAGAATACTAAAGTGCTAAAATCGAACCTTAGGAATAAAAGTGTAAACAAATACAATCTTTGTTAGGAAAGGTTGGCTATAGATTGGCTACAAGAGAATGAGAATGCTCTCAAAAAATCTTTTCCCCGGACTTGAATTAAGGGTCTTTCCAGAGCAAAAAAACAGAACTCCTTTGCCCACAGCATTCTTTCTTGGAAAGACCATCTTTTGAAAATCATGTATTTACTTTGCAATATCTCTGCATTCAATTAGTCTTTAATTAATAATAAGAGCTAAAGTCAGATTCATCAAAGGGAGGGAGAAAGGACCTATTTGTACAAATATATTTATAGCAGCTCTTTTGTGGTGGCAAAGAAATGGAAAATTGAAGGATTCTCCATCAATTGGAGAATCACTGAAGAAGTTGTGGTATATGATTAACAGAATATCATTGTGTCAAGATGATCATGAAAATACTTTGAAAGACATGTGAAGTGAGGAGAACCAGAAGAATGTTGTACACAGTAACAGTAATAAAATACGACGATCAACTGTGAATAACATAACTATTTTCAGAAGCACAGAGATCCAGGACAGCTCCAAGGGACTCATGACAAGAAAACAAATGTTAATATTATTTAACATGTAATTGGAAAAAAACAAAATATTTTTAAAATAAAGATTTAATATTAAAGTGGGGAAAATCAGAAAGAAAAATCAGTTTCACCTGTATATAAATGTATTTATATATAAATATATATATATATCTTTTAAAATGTTTACTTCATTTTCACCCTAATTACATTTAAAAAGTTTCCATCATTTTTCTAAGAATATTGAGTCTTGAATTCTCTCTCTCCTTCCCTTTCCCCAAGCCCTCCACCTATCTTGAGATGGTAAGCAATCTCATACAGGTTTTACATGTGCAATTATGTAAAACATTTTTCCATATGAATCCTTTTATGGAAGGAAACTCAAATGGAAAATAATTCAGAAAGTGAAAAAAGTTTGCTTTCATCTTGATTCAAACTCAGTTATTTTCTCCAGGAAGTAGATGGTATTTTTTTGTCATGAGTCCTTTGGGATAGTTTTGATCATTGTATTCTTGAGAATAGCTGTTATTTACAGTTGTTCATTGTAAAATATTCCTGTCGCTGAAAAATGTTCTCCTGATTCTGCTTTTTTCACTCGACTTCAGTTCATGTAAGTCTTTCCAGGTATTTCTGAGATCTTCCTTTTTGTCATTTCTTATAGCACAATCATATTCCATTACAATCCTGTACTATAACCTAACTCATCTATCCCGCAGTTGATGGATAATCCCCTCACTTTCCAAATCTTTGCCACCCTAAAAAGAGTTGCTTTAAATATTTTTGTAATATAGGTCCTCCCCCTGCCCCTTTTTATGTCTTTGGGATACAAACCTAGTAATGATATTGCTGAGTCAAAGGATATAGATTTTATAGCCTTTCAGGCATATTTTCTCTCCTGAATGATTAAATCAATTCACAATTCCCCCAACAAAGCATTCATATCCCACATTTCCCATATTTCCTCCAAGTTTTGTCTTTTCCTTTGCAGTCATAACAGTTATTCTGAGAGGTATGGGACAGTACCTAAAAGTTGCTTTAATTTGCATCTCTCTAATTAATAGTGATTTAGAGCATTTTTTTTGCATGACTACAGAGGACTTTATTTACTTTTCTTGAGAACAGCATGTTCATATCCTGTGACCATTTATCAACTGGGAGGGTATGACTTCTATTCTTATATAGTCAACTCACTTTTCTATATATATATGAGAAATAAGACCTTTATTAGAGGCTTTTTAAAATTGCACTATTATGAAAACTATATATTACTTTCCATCCTATTTAACCCTTGTTTAGTTTCTCACCTCCACCTCCCCCAATTTCTCCTCTTTTCTATAAGCTTCACCCCCCTTTTCTTCTTCCCTTCCCCTCATATTTTTGTACGGTAAGATAGCTTTCTATACCCAACTGATTGTATATCTCCTTCCCTCATTGAGTCAATACTGATCAGAATAAGGTTCATATATCTCCATCTCCCCCATCTTCCCCTCAATTATGAACACTCTTTCATGCCTCTTTTATGTGCAATAATTTACCACATTCTATTTTCCTTTCCCTCTCCTCCCAATGCATTTCTTTTTCTCATTCCTCATTTTAATTTTTTATATCATCCCTTCATATTCAACTCACATCTTTGCTTTCTGTCTACATATACTCCAACTGTCCTCATAATGACAAATTTCTTTGGTGTTACAAGAATCATCTCCCTATGTAGGGAAATAGTTTAATTTTATTGGATATCTTTTGATTCTCTTTTCCTGTTTACCTTTTTATGATTCTCTTGATTCTTGTATTTGAGAGTCAAATTTTCTATTCAGCTCTGGTCTTTTCCTAATGAATATTTGAAAATCCTCTATTTCATTGAAAACTCCCATTTTTCCCCTGAAGCATTTTGCTCAGTTTTTCTGGGAAAACAATTCTTAGTTGAATCCTAGCCCCTTTGCCCTCTGGAATATTATATTCCAGGCCCTCCTCTTCATTAGTGTAGAAATTGCTAAATCTTACATTATCCTCACTATGGTTCCACAATATAGAAATTGTTTCCTTTTTGTTGCTTGCAATATTTTCTTCTTGATTTGCAAGTTTTCAAATTTAGATATAATATCCGTGGGGGTTATCCTTTTGGGAAGTCTTTAAGGAGGTGGTTGTTAGATTCTCTCCATTTCTATTTTGTCCCCTGGCTCTAAAATATCAAGGGCTGTTTTTCTTGATTATTTCTTAAAATATGATACCTAAGCTTTTTTATCATGGCTTTCAGGTAGTCCAATAATTCTTAAGTTCTCTCTCTTGGATTCATTTTCCAGGTTGCTTCTATTTCCCATGACATAGTTTACATTTTCTTCTATTTATTTCATTCTTTTGACTTTTATTATTTCTTAATGTCTCACAGAATCATTAGCTTCCACTTGTCCAATTCTAATTTTAAAAGCATGATTTTCTTGGTGAATTTTTGTACCACTTTTTCCATCTGGCCAATTCTGATTTTTAAGAAGTTCTTCTCTTCTCTGGATCTTTATGCTTCTTTTATCAATGGGACTATTCTATTTTTTAAAGATATTTATTTCTTCAACATTTTTGGTGGCTCCTTTCCTAAGCTTTTGATTCTTTTTCTTCCATAAATTTCCTTTATCGCTCTCATTTATTTTCCCAATTTTTCCTCTATCATCTCTTATTTGATTTTTAAAATTCTTTTTTAGGTTTCCATTAATTCTTTTTGGGTTTGAGAGCAATTCATATTTTTCTTAGAGGCTCTGGATGCAGCAGTATTAACTTTGCTGTCTTCTTCTGAGTTTGAGCCTACACTGTCACCAAAATAACTTTCTAGGTTGAATTTCTTTTTTGTTGTTGCTTGCAATTTTATAGCCTTTTCCCTTTATTTTAATTTTTAAAAATGTTAAAGTTGGGTTCTGTAACTGGGGTAAAGGAAGCAGTGTTCAAGTTTTTTGTCCAATTGCCTTCAGAGCTAGCCTTGGAGATCTATCTGATTTAATTCTTCCAAGGTGTTATGACACAAGGAAAGGTATGTTTAATACTCTCTGGACTACTCTCTGGTCTGTGAGCAGCCCCAAGCACTCTTTTCCCCCCTTGGAACTGTGACCAGGGCCCCCTGCTCCCCTGTGTGCTAGCAAGTGCTAGTGTATGCCGGTGCTTCTCCTCACCCTATGACTGTGCTCCATGACTGCAACCTGGTTCTGTGTATGGGCAATGAAGCAAGTTTTGCATCCAGAGCCAGCAAAGGGATCCTTATAATCTCCTTCTGAGAAGTTGTCTGACCTCCCCTTACCATCTGTGGCTGAGAGTTGCAGCAGCCTTGGCTGCTGCTTGATTTGTGCCCAAAGTCTGATGCCTCCATGGGGGCTGCCTGGCACACTGTGCTCTACCTCCGCCCCCCCCCCCATACTAGCTCCCTCATACCAGACTTCTAAGTTGCTCTGAGATGAAAAATTACTTCACCTTAACTTCTTGTGAGTTATGATGCTCTAGAATTCATTTTGAAGAATTATATCATTGCTTTTTTGGAGGGTAATTTGATAGCAATCAGATGGGTCCATGTACTTCTCTACCATCTTCATATATCTTTTTTTTAATATCCTTATAATGTTTAGGAAGACAAAGTAAATATGACCTCCTCCAGACAAAGGTCAATAGTCACGGCATAACAAACGACCTCATGAAAGTAGAGGAGCCTTATCTGTTAGTGATTAAACACTGAAAAAGACAAATGTGGTCCCAACAGCATGGAAGTTGATTCTCTTTCTGGCTGTATCAGGCTCATTTCCTGAGGCTTTTTTTTCAAGGCTGTTCTGTCTATCGCAGGACAATCATTTTCTTCTTACAGCTCATCTTTGAATGCTTTCAATCCCCTCATTAAAGCACAGAGATGGAGACTTCCTCAGCAATATTAAGACACTCTCTGCTTCTTCCTTTGTACTTAAGGACTGAAAAGGACAAGGAGAGTCTGTGCTGCAGTTTTAACATGTCAATTTCAGGACTGAAATTCACAACATCTGAAGTCAATTAGTTTCCACACAGTGTTAACAACTTTATGTAGCACATCCCGTCGTCATATCCTCTACCAGTATACATACATGACCAAGCATACTTTACAGCTCTCCACGCGGCCAGGTTAGTAATGGGAGCAATGTGCCATTTGCTTTACTTGCTGACTGGCTTAAACAGAGAAAATTAAATACATTTCTCATAAGGATATTTTGTGGAATGTTTCCACATCATTAAATAAAATGTAGCCCTGGTTTAAAGGCTTATCCTGAGAGAAAAACATTTCTTAACCTAAACTAAATGAACTGTGATGCAGTCTGCTTGTATACAACCATAATATTTTTTTCTTATTATGCCTAATGGGTCTCCCATCATCCTGCAAGCTTACTCGTATCATTGAATTGTTTCACGACCATCCTCAAAAAAATACGTTGCGAAATTTTAGCATGCTAGGAAATGGAAATTTTAATGTTTGCTTCAGAATCACAAAAAATCGGATAGCATTGGAGATGGCATTTCAGACATCGTTAAGAAAAATGTCTATGTTTTCCTGAGGAGAGATGGATACTTTCTAGGTAAGTTTTCTGTAACAAGCAATAACACAGTGTCTTTATGGCTCAGAGAACACTGGGAAGGGAGAAGAACCTGAAGTGATGGGAAGAAGTCCACAGGCAGGTTGGAAGGTTGCAGGAGGGCCACTGGAACCGATACTCCTTTTTTTTTTCCCAAGGAGCTAAATACAGGCACAGAATGAGAGACAGGCAATTGCCTAGGATGCAACATACTTGAGGGTAGCCAAGACAGGGTGGGGAGAGAGATGAGAGGAGAATAAGAATTCATCCTGGGATTGCCAGTGAACCCTCAGATTACCAATCCAATTCTGCTTCTAGTCCAATCTTCTTTAAAAAAAAAAAACTCTTGCTATCTTAGCATCAATAGTAAGCATTTGGTTCCAAGGAAGAAAAACAGTAAGAACTAGGCAAGTGACTTGCCCAGGGTTACCCAGCTAGGAAGTGTCAGAAGTCTAGATTTGAACCCAAGACCTCCCCTCTTCAGTCTGGCTTTCTATCCATCAAGCTACCTAGCTGCTCCTTTAATCCAGCTTTCATAGTCATTATCCAAGGAAATAACTCCTGTAAAGAAGAGCCTATTCATTCCCAACAACTGCCAGTCAACTACCACCCATAAGCCAGTCCAGGTGAAGCAGCAAGGCACCCTGAGGAAGTGACAGCAGGCAGCATGGGCCAGGCAAGTCAAACCACTACCACCACCAGGACCAGCTCACACCCCAATGAAACAGCCCAGGATCCCGAAACCAAGAACCTTGGAAGAGCAGTTCTTCTAGTTCAGCACTCTTTGCCATCATCCTTGGAAGCAGCTCCTATGGTGACTTAGGCACTGCTCCTGCAGGCGTTACAGATACATCTATTGAAGGCCAGAAAAGAGAGCTCTTTCCACCATAGTTCTTAGCATTTTCAAGTAGTTTAACATAAAAATTTGATATGATTTTATCAGTGAAAATCACATTAAAGAAGAGGCACCTCTGCTTGGTAACTTCACTCCAGTCACCATGAAACCTTTCCATCTAATTTGTAGACAAAACTTTCCATGTATTGTCTTCTCCATTATAATATGAACTTGAGAAAAGGGATAGTCTTTTCTGTTTGTATCTCCAGCATTTAGCAGTGTTTTGTACACAGCAAGGGCTTAATAAATGCTTAAGGCATTCATTCATTTAACCTAAAAATGTGAATGTCTGTCAGTGGAGAGGAAAAAGCCATTCCTACTAGGACTTGAGAAGGAATTGCTAGAGAGGGAGGGAAACTTAACAAAAGGTTAACAAGATTTTGATCTTCCTGGCAACATCCCTGGAAGAATGGATGGCCATAGCTTCATTGGGACAAAATACATATAATGAGGAAAAGACAGTCTACAAATCAGCAAGATTTATTTCATGTTTACTATGCACTGAGTTCTACACTAAGAATTTGGAATACAAAGAAAGTCAACAAAAAAACATCTTCAAAAACAGAATAAGGTGCCAGAAGAAAACTACTCTCTGTCTAAAGGGACAATCATGAGCACCCCACGAAGATTTTAAAAAATACTTTCATCAACCAGAAGCTGTTACCCCTTTGCCATAGGTGCTCTCTACGTTTGTGACAATTTTTCTGTAAGTGAAATGGTTTTAGAAAAAGATCTGATGCAAAGTGAAATGAGAAGAACTAGGAGATAATAGTGCATAGTAACTACAAAGTTGTAAAGGAGATCTAACTGTAAGTCTTTGGCTTCTCTGATCAATTCAACCATCCCAGACAATTCCAAAGGGGTCTTGATGAAAATAATTCTGTTCACTTCCAGGGAGATAACTGATAAGCTGAGTACAGAGGAAGTATAATTTTTCTCTCTTGACTTTTTTTTGGACTTTTTTTTTCAATGTGGCTAAAATGGAAATTTTTACATAATCTCACACGTATAATTGATATCATCTTCTCAATGGGTGAGGAATAGTGGGGAGAAGAGAGGAATCTGGAAATGTAAATCTGAAAAGAAAATAATAATAAAAATGAATGTTTTTTTAATAGGCAGGAAGGGAATCTACAACTTGAGGCTACACTCTCACTTCTATCTTATTATCTCTGCCTCTGAAGCAATGATTCAGGAAATCATGCATTTTGCTAAGAGCACTATTTTATGTGCATGATTGTATATTACTATTGTACGAGAACTTATATAAAGCAGATTAGGAATTAATTTCCAAAGAGCTTCACCCTAAAAACAGAGAATGTTGGAGTTAGAAGGAGTTTTAGAAATGTTCCCATCAAATCTCTTTGTTTTACAGATGATAAAATTAAAATCATTAAGGTAAAAATAACTTGCTCAAGTTGACATACTGAGTCAGTGATGGAGTTGGGACTATCACTCACATAGTCTGGAATTTGCTCCAGTTTATAACTGACAAAAGGCATAGCAAAGATCTGGTAGTAATAGAGGCTCGTGAAATCACAGGCATTCAGGTCTATGCAGAAATTAACTTCCCCTGGCTATAAGGAATTCTTATTTGAGGTATTCAGTTTTCAAAAGACCTCATTAGCAAGGTAGTTCTTTAAATGCAATATATTGGTTTTCTGAAATTAAAAAAATTGTTTATATATATATATATATATGTGTTATATTCTACATTCTCCTCCCCCTTCAAACATAAAATCTTTTGAGGCAAGGACATTATTATTTTTCTAATCCCCCAGGAACTAGTACAATAACTTATATATCACTGATACTGCTTCTTAAAAGATACCTTTTGACAATAGAAGGCTCTTTTCTCTATAACCAATAGATATTTGTTTTGCAAAAATTGACTCTGTTGCAGAAAAAACTTATGGCCTCCAGTCAACAGTCAGTCAGAGGAGATCCTATTTCCATAGCTTCCCTAGGCTTCACAGACCCCTTGTCTCAGCTCTGAATCACAGATTAAATGACTTACGTCCATGGAGAATTCGGCTTTGTAGCCCCTATTTAATTGGCCTCATGTTCAAGGCAAGACAAATTACTAATAATTTCAAACAGACGTGTTAATGTGTAGGATCTGAAGTATTGTTATAGATTCATGTTTCCGTTCAGTAGAATGGTCCTTTGGAAGAGCCTCATGAGATTCACTTTTAAGAGACTAGCTTGGTTTCCTTGTCTCAGTCAAAAATTTTCAGTAAAAAAAAGGGGGGGAATCCAAACAAGAAGATATAAACATGATTTATATATTATATGATCATCATTATTTGTAATTATATGCAATATATCATAAATTATATGAATTATAAATTATGTACAAGCAGATTTATTCGCCCGCCATTTTGAAAGTCAATATCAGAAGGGTGGGAGTTTGTTTGTTTAAATCTGAACTCTTACAGTTCTTCAAATTGAGGCAAGAAGCAAGAGCTCTAAAACTGAGTCAAGATGAAAATAAAAGTGTGACAGATCCATTTTTACAAGCTTTGTGTGGGAGAGCTGCAGAACATATCCCACAAGCAAAGTCAAGGAGTGCTGTTGTTTTCTCGTGCAATCTACAGCTACATAAAATCTAAGGAATGGAAAATAGTTGGATAGACAGATAGTGTAAATCACACTATTGTAATCCAGGCTTTGAGGAAGGGTTTTTGAAAGGACTGTTTAAATGATGCCATCAGATGGAAAAGCAGAATTCAAGAAGTCAGCTTCCAGGACTCATCCACCATGCCTTCCCTTTCCCCCTTTCAAACAAAGACCCACCCACCCCCACTCCTGCAAGACGGAGTTGGGCTACAAGGGTACTGTGTCTAGAGAGCACCATGGAACAATTTTCTCTTTGGGATTCTGGATCAAATTGCTGCCCTGCTAACGAGGTTAGTACTTTGTCCTTGCTCTGGGCTGTGCCATGTGGCAGAGGCTAACCTTCAACACCATTTCTATTCATTGAAAAAATAAAACCTGCAAAAATGAAGAATGTCCTATTGTTGGAGCAGAATTATTCCCCTGGATTCTCACAGGGGAGGTATTTTTGGCATCTGGGAAGAGAGTGTGTCCAGAGGGGATTCTTGGATTTACAGCTGGGTCCACTCAAATAGTTCCAACAAGTCAGCATTACATAGAACAACACAGCCAAATGCACTTAGTTCAGTGGAGCTCAATTCACTCGGGTTCTGGCAAATTAAAGACCCCCCCCCAAAAAAAAGCAGCATTTTCTTTTTCTCAGGGCGAGGTCCATTTAAAATTGATATAATCCCTTGATCTGGTTACATGTGCCACATTCATTTTTAAATAGATCAGCATCACAGGGCTTTTTTTTTTTTTCCCATCCAGACAGTAGGCTACAGGAAAAGAATTTTCAACAATCTAACTTGATCAGACTCAGGAGTGTTTCTTGATATGCAAGAATCTACTCTAGAAGAGATCCTTGATCAGCCATAGCCTCCTCAACTGTTGGGTGTCCCGTAAGAATGAGTGACATTTTTGCTTGCTACTGCTGAAGAGCTGACAAAGCTCATTGTAAAAGTGAATGTGAGAGAGTCATCTGAAGTGAGGATAGTAGGGAGAACTCAAGTTCCGCCCCCCAGGAGTACCACTGAGGCAGCTATACCCAAAGGATTAGATGGCCGCCTGTAAGACAAAGGGATGAAACACTAATGTGAAATCAGAATGAATTGTATTTTTAGTGCCAATTATATTAGCAACACATAACACACTCCCCTGTCAATGGGGCTCTTAACAAAGGAGATTCAAGTTTGGGGATCTTGCTAACCCAACAATTACAACAAGCAAACTGCCATCTTGAGAGGAGTGCATGCAATAAACCATGGCAGTGGCTTTGGGAAACAAGTCATAGACTTCCTTCCCTACCTTAAAAGAGGTTTTGTGGAGCCCAGGCATACCCAGTCTTCACAAATGGTTTCTATGGAAAACTAGATTAGGGCTCTTAACATTTAGTGGCTCAACTTATCATGATCAACAATATATTTTTCAGGATTTCTAATGTGATCATGGCTTGCCTAAGGGCAAAGGGCTCTATAAGGAAAATATTGAAAGGCTAGTATTTCTTCGAATTGTATTTAAAAGGTTAGAGCAAACAGACAGACCAACTTTTCTTCTTGGCAGGATCATTTACACACTGGGCTGAATGTTTTAGGAATCATCTATCAAGAGTTCTTATGTGTATTCGGAAGACCTGTTGTTATCATATTCTGAAAACAAATAATAATTTTGAGGAAAGAGGTAAAAAGTGGAAAACAGATTTTTATAGGATCCTTAAAAATATGCATGTAAGCTAACGATTTTCTTTAGTCAAGTCCCTTTAAAGACTCTTTTTTGTTTTCTTGTACTTCTCAAAGCTTGTTAAATTTCAGCTGTCTAAGCCTGGCTAATTACTAAGTTGGAGATAAAAGTTCTACACTCTCAGAGGAAAAAGGAGTAAAACCAATGAACCACAAAAGTTGTGTCAGGAAGGTTTATTTTTTGTGGTCATTGAATTGACAAAGGAAAAAACCAACCATGCCCTCTCTCACTCTCTCTCTGTCTCTGTCTCTGTTTCTCTGTCTCTCTGTTTCTCTCTTTCTGACTCTCTGTTTCTCTCTCACTTTCTCTCTGTTTCTCTGTCTCTCTTTCTCTCTCTCTGTTTCTCTGTCTCTGTCTCTCTGTTTCTCTGTGTGTTTCTCTCTTACTCTCAGTCTCTCTCTCTCTCTCTGTCTCTCTGTCTCTCTCTGTCTCTGTCTCTCTCTGTCTCTCTCTCTCTCTCTGTTTCTAGGTCTCTGATTTTATCCTTGTTTCTCTGTCTCTGTTTCTCTCACTCTTTCTCTGCATTTCTCTGTCTCTGTCTTTTTCTCCTTGCTGCTCTTTGGGAGAGGTATGTGTCACACTCAGATCTCCCATTACCTTGAGGAAACAAATAGCTACAATGGAGATTTTCATTATTAGAAAATAGTTGGAAATGTTTAACTTTTATTTTAAAGCACTTGCTTAAATTTGATCAGTTGTGAGATTTGAGGGAATCTTGTAGAAAGGAAAATGAGGAGCAGCTGGATCAAATAATACCATGTCTGTCTTTTCCCTTTAGAAGCAGAGTACAAGAGGGCTCAGGATCCTCTTACTTAAAGCTGAAAGTATTTTCATAGGATCATAGGCTCCTCTTGGCACTTAGTTAATTCCACAGGAGGAGTCAAGCTTTCTATTAGTTATATTTCACCTTTGCTGTAGTATTGTCCCAGCTTTTAGAAAAAAGTCATTCAGTCATAGATTTGAAACCAGAAATCCTACCTTTCATTTTATAGATAAGAAAACTGAAGGCAGAGAGCAATTGTGACTTGCCCAAAGTCACACAGCTATTAAGTGTTTAAGGTAGAATTCGAACTCAAATTTGACTTCAAGTCACTGTAGCATTTTCAGGGAATTTGTGTGTATGTGTATTTGTGTGTTTTAAAAGAAAGGAAAATGTTAGTATCAGTGGCTAAGAAATTTATTCTGTTAGAAGGTCTTTTGTCATTCATTTTTGACCAAAAAAAGAGATAAAGACTTAGAGGACTGACAATGAGAAGGCCTGGGGTTCATTGAAGCTGGACCATAATGGAAGATGGTCAATAGCAGGGGCTTTTTCAGAAAAAAGGTCATTTGAAATTAACTCCATGATTTCTTATGGATTATTGAAATACTTTTCATAATGATTCATATGCCTCAATAACATCTTCTGATGAAAAGTGTTCCTATTCAAGGAATTTTGAAATTCTTATTTCAGCTGCTTTGGTGCTTTCCTGATTTCAGTGATACGGTTACTGCTCCAGATCTTTAGCCCACCACTTCAGGTAAAACTCTCTTTACAAGTTGATGGGGGCAAAAATATATTTATACTCATGATAGAACTAACATTTGCCAGTGTTTCCCTGGAGCAGCTTCTTTCCCCAAACTCACAATATGAGGTAGGACCAGGCCCTTCCCCTTTCCCTCCAAGAGGGATGCCCTTTCCTTAAAAGAAGACAAACCGTGTCTGGGACCCGATAGGTCCTCGTCTTCTGCATGCAACTTCTGGGTCACCTAAAAGCATAAAAGCCATAAAGTTGGGACATTAATTCATTGCTGGTGGAGTTATGAACTGTTCCAGCCATTCTGGAGGGCAACTATGCCCAAAGGGCGCTAAAAGACTGTCTGCCCTTTGATCAAGCCATAGCACTGCTGGGTTTGTACCCCAAAGAGATAATAAGGAAAAAGACTTGTACAAGAATATTCATAGCTGCACTCTTTGTGGTGGCCAAAAATTGGAAAATGAGGGGATGCCCTTCAGTTTGGGAATGGCTGAACACATTGTGGTATCTGTTGGGGATGGAATACTATTGTGCTCAAAGGAATAACAAAGTGGAGGAATTCCATGGAGACTGGAACAACCTCCAGGAACTGATGCAGAGCGAGAGGAGCAGTACCAGGAAAACATTGTACACGGGGACTGATACACTGTGGTACAACTGAATGTAACTGACTTCTCCATTAGTGGCAATGAAGTGATCCTGAAGAACTTGGAGGAATCTACAAGAAAAACCACTATCCACATTCAGAGGAAAATCTGTGGGAGTAGAAACATAGAAGAAAAACAACTGCTTGAATACATGGATCAAAGCGATACCGTTGGGGATGTAGACTCCGAATGAACATCCTAGTGTAAACACCAACAACATGGAAATAGGTTCTGATCAAAGACACATGTAATACCCAGTGGAATTGTGCGTTGGGTACGGGAAGGGGTTGGGGGAGAAGAGGGAAAGAATATGATTCTTGTAACCAAGGAAAAATGTTCTAAAATGACTAATTAAATTTTTTTAAAAGTCCCACTATATGGAGTCTGAGCTGATTTGGTTGATTTCTGAGGACTCTACAAGTTACTGTGTCTTTCACCATATTCTTCCCTGATGACCACATGTTCAGTTGTGTTTCTATATGGAGATAAGTGTACAGCATCATTGTATCCTTACTGCATATCCTTGTTGCATTAGGATAGAGAAAGCCAACCTATTTATTTACTACTGAATGACTTCTGAGTGACTCATTTTGTCTCAACATTGAACAGGAACTAAGAGAATGCTGATGTTAGAGCCAGTTTCCAACATCGTCATCTTATGACTAATCTTGTGGTGATAAACCTCTCTGAAATGGACTAGGCTTGCCCTCAGTCAATCAATCAATCAATTATTTATTAAATGCTTACTATACTATAATAGCACTATACTAGGTCCTGGGGACACAAATACAACGAATAAAATAATCTTTCATTCTAATGGGGAAACAGTGATGCCATAGATAAGTAAATAGAGAATAAAAAGCAACTAAATAAAATATAATCTGAGGAGGAAGGAGCTACTAATTGAGTGATTAGGAAAGACTTCATATTGAAGATGGTGCTTGAGCTATATCTTGAAAGAAGAGAATGATCCAATGAATCAGAGGCGAGAAGGAAATGCTTTCTAGGCACAGGGAGCAGCCATCCGAAAGTACAAAGATGGCAGAAGGACTATTGAGCATGAGGAGCAGAGAGGCCTGACGGGGTGACAGAATACTGGAGGAAGAGCAGTATTCAATAAGTCTAGAAAGATAGGTTGGGAAGAGCTTTAAAAGCCAAAGAGAGGAGTTAATATATGTTCCCCGAGACAAAAAGAATCCACTGACTTCAGTTGATTAGGGAAGTCATATGGTCACTCTTAAGGAAAATTGCTTTGACAGCAGTGTGTAGGAAGGGGAAAGACTTGAAGCAGAAAAACTCTTATAAGGAGGCTGTTGCGATGTTCTAGGTGAGCAGCTTGAACTAAGGTGATCCCTGGGTGAGGTGAGGGTTCAGATGCAAGAGACATTGTGAAGCAGAAGCTGAAAGGCTAGATGGTTGACTAGATGTGTGAGGTGAGGGACACACACACACAATCTCTCCCTAGTCTATATTCAAAGACTTTTTTTCAGAAATTCATCATTCTGCAAGATGAAATCACCTGTCACTCAGTTGGGCTTTTCCCATTGGGTTGTGAGTTCCCTGAGAGCAGAAACTGTCTTATCTCTTTCTTTGTCTTCAGGGTATTGGGGACACAAATACAATGAATGAAATAATCTCTACTGGCAAGGATCTTACATTCTAATGAGGAAAAAGAGCAATGCCTGACACATAGTAGATGCTTAATAAATGTTTTTTGGCTCTCTTATCTGACTGTGGTGGGGCAAACCAGAATCCTCTCCTGGAATAGTACTTGAGAGCTCTGGGATACTTTCTTCACCCCAGGATCATGAGATTGCCACTTGAATTCTCTTGACATTGCATAAATACTGTAAGAGTATGCAGACAATTAGCCATCCCTCATTTGTACTCCATGACTAGCCCATCTTTTTGTTAATAGTTATATATTTCTCTAATGTCATCCTGTTTGCCCTGCTTACTTCCTTATTGAAAAGCTAGGAAACCCAGTGGATAGAGTGCCAAGCCTGCAGTCAGGAGGATCTAAATTCAAATCTAGCCTCAAGACACTTAATAGCCTAAGCAAGTCACTTAACCCTGTTTGCCTCAGTTTCCTCCTCTGTAAAATGAACTGGAGAAGGTAATAGTAAACCACTACAGTATCTTAGCTAAGAAAACTCTAAAATGGGGTCATGAAGAGTCAGACACGACCAAAATGATTGATCAACAATAACATCATGATGTAGCCTGCTCAGGCTCTCCTTGCTCCCTCTGTGTGAAACTCAGCTTTAATTTGTCAGACATCAAGATATTCCATGACTCACTGCCATACATCAGTAGAAGTATTTTGATATAAAATCTTTTTTTTTTAAAAGAAACTTGGAGTCCTTAAAAGAATTGTACGATTTCCCAAAGGTAACCTAGGCTGTTCTTTGTTTTGTTTTGTTTTTCAATTCTAGGACATAGTTGGTGTCCACAGTCAGTGTCTAATACAGATATAGATACTGATGAATAATTTCTAGGGGGTGTTCATCCCATTTCACATCATAGTCTGAACCATAGTCATTCTTCTTCCCCTTCATTTCTGCTTGGAGCAGGATTAAGCCAAACTGTTGATGGATTGTGGACCTTTTTAAATAAGTGTTAGAGGGTTTCAGGGCTTTCTGGAATCTGCATAATATCCCGTACAAACAAAAGGTGGTCTGGAGGACCTAACCATCTTGAGGGAACCATTTTTCATCATGGACTCTGTGCTGAACATCTTCCACACTATGACTGTGCTGAATGCCTTTCTGACCATATGTATAACCAAAGGATCATTGAACAAAGGGATCTCTACTAAATGTAGGCTGATAGATAAAGCAAGTGTAGATAAAGCAAGATGGCCAACTAAAAATTAATGGTGCAAAAAAGCCTAAATAGGTTATTGTGCTTTGGACACACGAACTAGATGTATGAAACTCTTCTAATGAAAGCTTGTATTAATAAACAAAAACAATGTATTTTAATTTAGTACAACTTAAAATGAAAAACAATCAGTGCAATAGTTTTTTTTTAACTATTACTATTCTAATTCTATTATGATACTAGGTATTAGTTCTAAAGCAGAAGGGTCATAAATCTAGGCAATAGGGGTTAAGTGACTTGCCCAGGGTTACACAGTTAGGAAGTGTCTGAGGTCAGTTTTGAACCTTGGACCTCCCATCTTTAGGTCTGGCACTCAATCCACTCAGCTGCCGCTGTGCTATAGTTTTAAGAAATGTCCTGCTGAAAACCTTAAGCCAGATGGAGATTTCTAGTGTAACAGTTGCTGTGGGACTAATTCTGATGACCTCAAAGAGAAAATTTTGTGAAAGATGGCAAAGCACCTTGGGAAATGGGGTTCTTACCCATCATTTCCCTTAGGCTGGAAGAAGATAGAAAACGTTATTTGGGAGATTTAGCATTAGAGTGTAGATCTTTCAGCAGGAAGAACTTGAGGAGGAACTAGAACACTATGTACTTTCAGGCAGCAAAAGCAGAGCACAGAGTGGAGAAATCATCCAAAGAGACTGTAGCAGAAAGGCAACACTGGTGCCCAAGGAGCAGAAAAGCTTCTTCCACAGAAGACAGAAATAGCAGGGATTGAACCAGGAGCAGAGACCTGCGCTGGATAAATGTTCCTCAGTTATGGAACCCAGGCTGGGGTAGATTGTTCTTTCCTCTGCTCCATCTACGTGGAAGGCGGGGGACAATTTTTGTCCAAGTTTCCCTACTTCCTTATTCCCCCCACTACTTCTAAAGGTAATTTGCAAGTCTGGTTTGCTTCTATAGGTAATTTTTCCCCTCTTTCCTATGCTTAAAGTGTGCTTAGTGGGGCAGCCCTGAGGTATTTCCTATATTTCAAAAAATAAATAAACTAGAAACTTCCAGCTCTTGTTTAGGGGATAAAAGAACTCTCTTGAGTGCTATGGAGTTTTTCTAAATGATCCTGTAAATCCCAATAAGCAAAATCTTTACATTTAAATGTGGGGCTCATTTAGGTTTCCTCTAGAAGAAAGAGATTGCTAGTCACAATACTGCTAAGGGCGTGAGTTCAGGTCTAGGAGATTCAACTCCCTCATTTTGCCTCAAGAAGGGGAGACTAGAAGGGGCTAAAAGAAAAAGACCGTCTCTGAGTAAGGCTAGTAGGCGTGTGTATGGAAGAAGAAAATAGAGGTAGAACTTGCTTTTCTACTACCTTACCACTGAGAGATTGTGTTAGAATTTATCATAATTATTCATGCAAACAGCATCTTCTATATGCTCTGAAGGCGTGTGAAACCTCAGTTTCCTCTTCTGTAGAATAGTTAATAACAGTTCCTTCACCTCTGACTTAGTTTCTTCATTTGTAAAATGGGAATAATTAGCATGTACCTCCCAGGATTGTTGTGAAGATAAAATGAGATAATAATTGTAAATAAAGCACAGTGCCTGGCATGTTACTTATTATATTAACTATTACTAAAGCATAAGCCTAATTTTTCAATACAAATAGATTTGGGGTATTCTGTTGAAGTAGGTGCTGTGGAAGGCTTGGGACTTGCTTAGACATTACAGATGCCCAGGTCATTTGCTGCATTGTCTTGCCACACTGTACTGCAGTGAGTCTGGAAGAGAAATTCAGGCTGATGACTTTGTACAACTCTGCCTCGCTTAAATCCAATTGACTCACAAGTCCAGACATCACCCCATGATTTCATTTTTCCCCTTGAAAATGAGAAACAAACAACAGTTATCAAATTTGTCATCTGAAGAAGCCCCTTCAATATTTATTTGTAAAAAAAAATATGGTGCACAAATCTCTTATCAGGTAGATTTGGGGTCTGGAGGATTCCTTGTTTCAAATATGCCCACATTTTCTACCCACACACTGTACCTAACCAGATCCAACAACTTCCTGCTTCCCACTGAAAGCAGTAACCCGGTTAGGTCTTGGGATGGATATCTCCCAGAGGGAAATCAGTGATACATTTCTTAAAAGACTAGAGAGATATTTGTCTGAACTAACTTATTTTGAAATCCTCCATGATGACCCCAAAGGTAAATGCTTGAGAATAAAGAAATCTTAGGATCTCGGAACAGATTTTAAATGAGAGTCTAGGAAATCTATTTCCTATCAAGGATGTACTCTGTACCAAGGCACATTGACCATTCTCTATCTATGCTGCAAGAGGCTACATGATGTAGTGGATGGAGACTTGGCTTTCAGGCCAAAAAGATAGCAGTTCTAGTTCTACCTCTGACCCAATCAGGCTGTATGACTGAATAAGTAAGTCACTTCCCTTCTCAAAACTCTAGTTAAATGTCTAAATATAAAAAAGCTGGAGAGCTGGATACGTTTTCCTCACTTGTTAGCTCCTTATAACAATGGCGATCACAGTGAAGACTCTATCTCTATATTTTATCTGGTTCTGCTAAAGTTCAAAGAAATTACTTGGGAGAGGCAAGACGGGATGAGTCCTTTTTCTCATTCCTACACTGTCTTGGCTGGATTAGTAGACCATGTGGTTGAATATTTCTTCTTTATTCTCTTAGAAAGAAGGATGGTCCAGGAGGCAGACGATCCAGGCTGAAGTCCCTGACTGAAACTTACTCACTGTATGATAACTAACAAATTATTTCATCTCTCCAAGCTTGGTTTTTCTCTTCTTTAAAGGAAGCTGGCTGGCATGGTGAATAAAGCATTGGAGCTGGAGTCAGGAAGACCTGGGTGCAAATTTGGCCCCAGATACTTGATATCTCTATAACACTAAGCAGATCACTGAACTCTGTGTGCATCCGTTTCTTCCACTGTACAAAGGGAATAATAACCTACCTGTGAAGATTGTTGTAAGATACAAATAAAATAATATTTATAAAATGCTTAGCATAGTGCCTGGCACATAGTAAGTGCTTAATTTTAATAATTCCTTATTTCTTTCCTTCATCTAGAGCATGGAGATAGTGGAGAAAAAATTGAGAGTTATTAAAGGACTTTGGAAACCTTAAAGCATTATATAAGTGGATATGGATATTATTATTATTATTTGGTGTCTAGAAGAAATGTTTTTACATTCATATTCACTACGAAATGAAACCCCGTATTTTAATTTTGTTTTCTTTTGTTTTCTGCCACTTTCCTTAACTTGTTTGATTAGATTTGAGTGGCCATGCCTCCCCTAGGAGGCAGAAAGGAAGCAAGTTCATTTGTATATAATCTAGTAAAAACAAATTCCAAATCAACAGGAGGAAAATACTTGATGTTTTACATTTGAAAGTGCTTTCACAAAGAGTTCTTTTATCCCCTAAACAGGAGCTGGGAGAGCTTCTAGCTTATTTGCTTGGTGAAATTTAGTAAATAACTCCAGACTTCCCCTCCTGAGAATACTATAACCATAAGGATAGGCTCGCAGACAATAGGAATAAACTTATTTATAGAAAGCAAACCAGACTTCCAAATGACTATTAGTAGGGAAATAGGGGAGAGAGAGACAGGAAAGTCAGGAAACCTGGATTTTGGACTCATGCCTTCCAAGTAGAAAGAAGAGTCTCCCTAGCTTGGGTCCCACAATTTAAGAATTCATCAACTTGAGGCTCCCTTCCTAGTGTGATCACAGCTGTTTTTGCCTCTTGGTTCACACTATAAACACATTTAAACAAGTACATATCATGTAAACACAAGGTAAAGGGCAGGAGGGAAAAGATACACATGGCATGGCTGATTTGGGAAGGAGACTTGGGAAGAGAAAGTGTACTGCAGGCAAAGGGAACCACAGTTTCTTAGAAGGCAAACAGTAGGCATTTTGTAAGAGATTTGACCTGGGAAGCAGAATCCATTAGAGATGGCTCTAAGGCCTTGGACCAGATTTGGGGCTTATGGGAGATTCCTATATCTAATGCTACCAAGGATAACCTTCTCGACGACAGGAAATGGAATATATATTCAGATGTTGGAATTCAGATCACATTTGTTCACAGACGAGTTCATTAGAATTACTTCCTAAATTCTGCTTGATCAGGGGAGTTCTCTGAACAACATGATGAACTCACAGAGTGCTGAGCCTTGAGGAGGAGGAGGAGGAGGAAAGGAAGGGGAGTTGGTTTATTTCTGAAAGTATGGGCATCAGCAACCTGGAAAAGACTAGAAACAGATTATTTGGCTCTCATGGAACCACACCTTCATTCTATAAATGCATCACACTCTCAGGTTCTCTGCCTTTTTTCTGGACTAGACAGTGAAATTTTGTACTGAGGGAGAAAAGGGTGGGGAACTGTACTTTGGAATTTCCTCTCCAGAGTCCAATGAAGCCTCCTGGTCCTCCTTCTCTCAGCTCCAGAGATACAGACAGGGTACCAAGGGTTCCTGAGACTGAAGAGGGGGGAAGACCCAAGACCAAAGATCTAAGCCATGGTCACTTCCAGGCTCCTCAAAGTCTTCACCAGCCTCTTTTCTGCCCTTGCAACTTCCTTATTCCCTTTCAGTCTCTCTCTCCCCCACTCCAGTTCCCCAAGTCAAGTTCAGGCAAGTTCAATCCAGGAGTTACATACCAGCATCCTTCTCATTAGCCCTTAAATGCCATGGCACTGAGGCTGATGCAATTAGAACTGACTCACCAGCTGTTTCCCTTGCAGCTGGGGCTGGGGGAAGGGGGTCTGTGCTTCTACCACACACACACATCCTATGTATTCTCCTTTCCCTTCTAGACATAGGATAATAGGAACTTTAAATCCAGAGAAAACCTCAGCTTCCAGCAGTCTAATCAAAATAGCAGCAATTTGAAGCAACTGTGATTCCCCAGCAGAGTTTGTGCCACACTGCTTTAAAATAGAAATATTGGATAATGGAAACCTCTCCATTTCCCCTGGTCCTCCCATTTCAAGCATATGAGATTTAACTGCTGTGAGTTATAACAGGAGGAGGAGAAAAGGGCTGCTTCCAAAGGGTGGATTTAAGCCTGTAGTGAATAGATTTTCTAAAGCAAAAAACAAAAACAAAAACCCCTGCTTCCAAAGAAAGAGAAGACAAGGATTCTCTTAGCAAATCTGGACCAAGTTCTGGAGAGAAAGAAGTCATTTACTCATCCAGAGCATCTTTATTAGCTCCCCTTAAATGGGCTACACTAGTTAGAAAACTCTCCTTTACAAAAATCCAAATTGGGTGCTACCTAAGTGGCTTTCCATGGAAGCAGATTCTTCAGGTTGAATGAATAGAATAGGAAGTATTTTCATTTTCATTGAATTTTCATTTCTCATCATTCTGACATTCTGAGGCAAAGTCCAGGGCAGACACCAGTTTTCCTTCCACCTCTCTGACTTGTGAAAATACATATGTTTGAATATACCCAACAAGTCTTTTCAAACTTGTATCCATGCTAAATATTCTCAACATGTGTAATTCGTACAATAAGATAACTCTACTTGAAGAGGGACATAGATTCAGAGCTCGAAAGTACTCTCAGAGGCTACCTTGTCCCATCCCCTCCTTTAAGAAATGGGAAAACCAATGAGAGGCCCAACCTCTCTGGCACCATGCACAAAATGAGCCCAAAATGTATACATTCTAGAACGGAGTGAGATAGTGGAGATCCATGTCTGTCTAAGGAACTTTGGAGAAGTGAAAAACAAGGAAGCTCCCTGAAAGGAGGATATGAGGAGTTCCAGAAGCTCCATGCTAAAAATCACCACTAGAAAGGAGATGTTCAGACATGCTACAGATTCTGTACTCAAGTGCCTTCAGCTGCCACTCTGGGAAATGATGAAAAGCATGAACTAAGCTTCTAGTTTGTGGGACGTGGGCTAAAGTAAAGGAGAATGTGCCGCCAACACCATATCTATTTCTTTCCCTACCCGCTGATCCTCTTTATCTAGAGGGAGTTAAGAATCTGTTTGCATTTCATTTATTGCTGACTACTTGTCTACTAAATAACAACTGAAAAATGTTAAATAGAATATTAGCAAAGAGGCTTCTAAAATGTATTTTTAAAAATCATACACCAGTTTATATTTGCACTGGGTACAGTGTTGGTTCATATTGGTTCTTTTGGTTCATATCAATATTAGGAAATTTTTAGACATCATATATCAAATTAAGGGAGGAAATCATGTTGTTATATCAATAGATACAGAAGTAGTCATTGACAAAATATAACATTCATTTACGTTTTTAAAAAATATAGGAGAAATTGTCATTTCTTAATATGATAAATAACAAGTATCTAAAGCCCAGAGAAAGCATTATTTGTAATGAATGCAAAATAGTTTTTCCATAAGATCAAGGATAAAGCAAGACTGTCCATTCTCACCACTACTTATTTGATATAATGCTAGAAATGCTAGCAATGACAATAAGAAAACTGTGATAAAAGCACAGTCATAAAAGAAATAGAATTATAATTTCTTTGTAGATTTTATGATTTTTTACTTGGAGAACCGCACATATTCAACTGAAAAATTAATCACACAATAACTACAGCAAAGTAGTTCAATATAAAATAAATCCAGGAAAACCATCAGTCACTCTTTATAGTTCAACAAAACCCATCAGTAGATAATAGAAAAAAAAAGAAATTCCACTCAAAATAACTATAGGACATATCAAATATTTGAAATTCCATTTATCAAAATGTACAATCAACAATTAACTAGGTAGAAAAAAAACTTTGCAGTAGGTTTCTCTGATCAAGGTCTGATGTCTGAGATATATTTGATTTAAATATATTGGAACAAAAGCTGTTTCCAATAGTCACAGAATATGAACATAGTTCCCCAAAAATATCAGCTATTATCCATATGAAAAAAATGCTTCAAATAACTAATAAGAGAAACTATAAATGAAAACAGTTCTCAGTCTCTGCCTCACATCTATCAGATTGGCAAGAGATGATAAAATGAACATGACAATTGTTGAAGGAAACAAGGAAGGAAAAGGCAGATTAATGTTTGTGGAGGTGCTATTAAGAGAGTTAATCATTCCATAAAGCAATTTGAAACTATGCCCCAAAGTCATTAAATTGTGTATTTTCCTTGAAATAATGATACAATTATTTACTTATACCCTATGTCCCAAAGAGCTCTGAGAAGGAAGGAAAGTAATATACATGGGAAAATATTCATAGCAATACTTTTTGCTGTAGCAAAAAACAAGAAGCTGAGGGTAGTATCCATCAATTGGAGAATGACTAACCAAACAAAGGTATGTGAATAAAAATGTTATTATTTTTCTGTCCTATAATTGTACCATAAGAAATGACAAAAAGGTTAATTAAGAGTGATTGTTGTGAACTAAAACTAAATGACATAAACAGAACCATGAGAACAATTTATACTATGATTCTAACATTGCAAAGAAAAGCAACTTTTTTATTTTTAAACATTTTATTTTCCCTAATTAATGTAAAAACAATATTTGTTAACATTCATTGATTAAAATGTTGAGATCAAATTCTACCTCTCTCTTCTACCTTTCCTCCCCTTCCCTCTCTGAAACAAAAGGCAATCTAATATCGATTTTACATGTGTGAACATGTAAAACATTTCCATATTCCATTTTCTGGAAGCGATATTGAGAAGAAGAAAGAGGAGGAGGAGAAGAAAAAGAAAAAATAGAGTGTGTTTTGACCTACTTTCAGACTCTATCACTTCTTTTTATGAAAGCGGATGTCATTTTTCATGGGTCTCTGGATTGTTTTAGACAATTATATTACTGAGAATAGTTAAATCAAACAATATTGCCATTGCTGTGCACAATGTCTTTCTAGTTCTACTCACATCACTTTGCATCAGCTTATGTAAGTCTTCCTAAATTTTTCTGAAATCTTCCTGCTCATAATTTTTATAGCACAATAGTATTCCATTGCAATCATATGGCATAACTTGTTCAGCTGTTCCCCAATTGATAGACATCCCTTCCTTTTTCAATTCTTTGCTGCCACAAAAAGAGCTACTATAGATATTTTAGTGAAATAGGTCCTCTTCCCTTTTTAAAAAATCTGGGATACAGACCTAGTAATTTTATTGCTGGGTCAAAGAGTATGCACCGTTTTATAATCCTTTGGGCAGAGAGTTCTAAACTGCTCTCCAGAACAGTTGGGTCACATCACAACTTCACCGGCAGTGCATTAGTGTCCCAATTCTGCCATATCTGCTCAGGAAAAATACAACTTTGAAAAACTAAATTTTGGTCAAAATCAACCTGGACTCCAAAAGACTAACGAATCTAGCTTCCCACCTCTTGATAGAGAGGTAATAGACTAGACATACAGAGGGAGACATACGATTTTTAATGTAGTCAATCTGTGGGTATGTTTTGCTTGATGACACTTCTTTATTACAAGGGAAAGGACTTTTGGATTAGGTGGATTTGTCGTTATTTTTAAAACAAAAAACATAAGATTTAAACAAAACCAAGGTTTTGTTTTGCAAGAGGAGAAATTGGTGAGTGTGAAGGGATAGAGAAAGTATCACAATGCCAGTGATGCTTTCCTACTCCCTCAAAAAATACAAAAATACATAAAAGGTCAGAATGAAATATTAAAAATATAAGTGTAGAGGAAGACACGGATAACTAGAGCAGTTTTGGAACCAATGTGCTTTTTATCTACTTAAAAAATAAGTTATGTTTAATAGTAATTCATGAGTTCATATATATAATCCTCTTTTCCCCCTTCTCTGCAATTGGAAATGCTCTTATCTATTAATGCTTGTCAAATTCACAATTGTTTTTTAAAGAAAAAATGAAGGCTATACATTACACCTAGAATAATCACACTAGAGCTGAAGTTTGGGACCTCCACAAACCAGCAGGCCAGCAGTGTATGTGAACCACTCTTCAATGAACCAGTCTTCTTGTCTGTAATGACTGGTGAAAGTAGATGGCCATAGAAGACTATGAAGATTTTTTAAAAGCCAAGAAGAAAGAATTGTGCCAAAGAACACACATCTTGAAGGCATCCTACCATTGAGATAATGGCAAAAGTTGGAACTATGCAACAGAGTACTGCCTTGGGCTCTCATTGATCTCATATGTAATATCAGAAACGTCATGCTACTCTTCATATGGCCATGAAAACTTCACATGATGTCTTTGGATGCATGAGTCAAGAAAGCAGAGCTAGTAAGAAACATGTTCTCACTGGCCCAAGAAGGATGTAGCTGTCTCTCAGAAGTTTGGTTTTTGCATCTAAGAGTTGCTATGGGCATCAATTGACCATTGGCACTAATTAATGGTCAATGGCTCTTGATGGGTTTTTCCCAAGACCACTATTCCGTTACATTATAAGGAATTTATTTAATGTTCATTCTGGCTCATTGAGAGCAGAAGTGTTATTCATATCATGTTGTCTTCTTTAAGATACAGAGCATATAGATCTTGCTTCCAGCTCTTTAGGAGACATAATATAAAAGAGAGAATTCTGTGAGTTCTGGGGCTTGTCTCTCTGACTTCCTTGGGAGCAGGTCGCTGGGTCATTCTCTCTTACAAAAATATCTGTTAGTTATTTGAGACAGTTACCTTTGAAAAGTTACAAAGCTGAGAAAAAGTGTTTCACTGAGAACTTTTTTCTGGAAGGGAGAAGGAGTGTCCAGTCTTTCTGACTTGGAAGGAGGGCCTGTGTCTGAGTCTCTCTAAAGAGATTCTGACAATTATCTGACAGTTGGCTTCAGGCAGCTTTTGATTTTCCATAGATTACTTTAAGGCGTTTATTATGAATTTAAGGTTCATCGTTTAGCATAGATTAATAAGATAGAATTTAATCTTAGCTTAGTGAGAATAGTTTAAGGAGGTCTCATCTGTAGGCAAGAAGAATCTGCAAAGAAAGCAGTTAGTTGGGGGGGGGCAGGAGTTATTTAGATATTTTAATATAAGGTTAAGAGATTTCCTATTCTAATCCTAACTCCTAGTTTCTATCCTTCTATTTTCTTCTCCTTACCTCTTCTCATAAGGGTTGTATCCAACTGCTTCCAGCCTTCCATCCACCACCTACAAATTAGTTTAACCCCTGATAGCTTTAGTTTACTATAACAGCCTTTCATTACCAACCATCCATCAATACCTATTATCAATATATTATCAACTTAATTATAATCATAACAATGAAGAGTCCAAGCCATTCATACTCTTGATTCTCCAGCCTCTTCCACCTTATGCCTCCCAATCCCCCAATTTCTAGCTCCCTTTTATGGGTGAGCTCTACCTTTTTAGTCCCTTGAGGATAGGAACTATTTTTTTAAAATCTTGTATTTATATTCCCAGCACTTATCACCATGTCTAGCTCATAGGAAGTATTTGATAAATTCTTGTTTTGTCTATCCATTTATCTGTCACCTTTCTATCTCACTCTCCTTCACCCTCTAGGAAGGGGAAAGCTGAAACCTTTTGAGAAGCAAGAAATGTGAAAGCTCTTTGTCACCATAATGAAAGTCCCATATTTATAGGAATAATTTCTTCATACCCAAAGTTTTAGATTGTTTTTCCAATTTATACTGCCTTGTATTTACTAAAATAATTAGATCTGCTTCCTACAATCAACATTTTTAAAAAATTCAACATCATTATAAAATCAACTTTATAGACAAATTATTTTTGAACTAATTATTTTTATTCCGAGGGGTCCCCATCTGAGGGCAGCAGGAATAAGGCTAGAATGCATGTTCTTTGGTAATGCTATCTTGCTTATGGGCTTTAACTACTTCATATGATCATTGTCATCCACTCTCATCAGTCAGCAGATTGGTTCAGTAATGTGAGGTTTACACATTTTATATTCATATGTTCCTGTTATACTATCTGCTAGAAATCTCAAATTTAAACTATGCTGAGATATGATACACCAGTTTCCTCCGTGTAAGGAACATCACCTTACCTAAAATGAAAATACGTGCTTATTTGTGAAGTCGGAAAAAAAACCAAACACTTTTTTAACATCCTTATCAGAGGGGGTGCTACAAGGGGAGTCTGACAACAGGAACATCCTGAGGGCAGGAACAACAAGATATATTTCCTAAGCCTTGGGCACCAACTCCTCCCCTCTTCCCTTATTTGCTGAGAAATCCAGAGGTTACAGCCCATCTATCCAAAGAAGCTAACTCATCCATGATAGTTCCCACCCTTGATTACCTTTCCCACTTCTCTCCTTTTTGAGACCAGGTGCCCTGTGTCATTTTTCCTTATATGATCTTTCTTCACCTCTTGGTTAGGGGACAAGACTGATCTCTGATACAGAACTAGCTAAACTGGTTTTCTTCGAGGTTCACTCCTCTCAGACCACAGTTTTGACCACAGGGCTTCTGATTGGCCAAAGGATCAAGGTTGCTGATTGGAGGGCAGAAAAGGTGTGATCCAAATAAATTTGGCTGTAGATTTTGCAAATGGAAATCCCCATATCCCTTACCTAATTGGTATAGATGTTACTGATATAGTCAATGTTTGCAAATTTCCTAGAATATTTAATTGCTAAATTAGCAGCATCAATCCTTTTTCTGGAGGTTAGAGAACTGGACAAAACAGGGATCTGATCTGGATAGAATAATTTATTTAAAGTTTTAAGACACCTCAAAAACCACTGAGTCCAATGCTCTCATTTTATATATGAAGAAACTGAGATACAACAGCTGTGCAATCATGTAGTTAGGAAGTATTTGAAGCAAGATTAGAACCCAGGTCTTCCTGCCTCCAAACCTAGTGCCCTATATACTATACTGGTTCCCATTTAATAAAAAAAAAAAATCTACTCAATGCCTGAATCCTTTCAGATTCAATTCAATTAAATAATCTGTTACTTAGGATAATAAGTACTAGACACTATTCAGAGGTGGAGATTTAAAAGCAAAAGGTGAATACCCTTATGGTCATTTCTGAGAGAAAGAAAAAAAGCTTCTCTCCTTCTTGCCTTTCTATTTTCCTTTCCTTTCCTTTCCTTTCTTTTCCTTTTTCTTTCCTTCTTTCTTTCTTTCCTTCTTTCCTTCTTTCCTTCTTTCTCTCTTTCTTTCTCTCTCTCTTTCTTTCTTTCTTTCTTTCTTTCTTTCTTTCTTTCTTTCTTTCTTTCTTTCTTTCTTTCTTTCTTTCTTTCTTTCCTTAGAGTCTTGTCTTTCTCTGAGAATGATCATTCATATAACTAGTCCAAGAATCAAATAATCTGTAGAGAAGGCTGGTTTTAATTAAAGCAGAGTTGCCTTCCCTAAATACCCAGAGATGTGGGAGACCTGATACTTTGGGGAGTAGGCAGTGGAAAAAGTGGGAGTCAGGGAAAAAATCTAAAAGAGCTAATGGAATAACAAATTAGTGTCCCAAAGGCACACATTTCCGGGTTCCATAGTCACCGTACAAAATATGAAGCTAAGGACTCCAATAATTGATTCTTCCAATCTCATAAAGTTCCCTGATAGCTAGGAATTCATGAAATATTTTCCCTGACACATTCCCAGGATTTTTTCTTTTCTTTTTCTATTTCTTTCTCCATCACCCTTCTTCATTCCTATATTCTTAACCTCCTGGGAGAGGCAAACATAAAATGATCCAAGAATGTCCAACTAAGTTAGCAAAACTCCTTTTAAATTTAACATAGAACAAACTGCTAGTTATTTACCCTCATATCTTGATTGATATTCCATCAAACTTTCTGGATTTGGCAAGAGATTGAAATTTAGTTCATGCTCCTATACTAAGATATTCAGACTTTGTTTTGGTTTTCAACATATGATTTGTGGGAGGTAAAGAAATGTATTCCTTTAGTCAGGTTTCAGATGGTCATTTTTTCTTTCTCTTGTATTAAGGGCACATTCATGATAACAATTAATAGAAGGAGGCGTTTTTAAGATAATGTCCAGGATCGGGATTACAGCTTTTAAAATTCTCTGTACATGCACACAGATCATGTTACCTTTGGGAAAGCTCTTTACTAATCTGAATGTTAGAGCTATTTCAACAAATCTACTGTAATAATGAAAAGTCATCTTATCATTCTTTGCTCTCAGTGAATTTACCATTCTTTGATAAGGTTGCAAACAACTGGGAAGTAATTGATCTGTAATTAGTGGGGCAACTGCAAAAGTAGACTTGGCTGGGATTTCATCATTTATCAGCCCAGAGCTGTGCATCCTGTTCTCCAATGCTAAATTATTTAGCTTTCCTTTCAAATACAAATGGTCTCATGCCTCTTCCATTATTTTAAGAACTTTTGGAAGACAAGGGTAACATTTAAATTTCTGATTATCTGTCACCAGTGGAATTCTGATAGGGGCCAAGGATGGAAGGAGCTCATTTTTCACATGACTTGCCACGTACTTAGCAACACTAAAGCTCGCCTCTTCTCATGAATGAGAGGAACAGGGGGCCCTTTGATCTGACCAAACTTGCACAATTTATCTTTCAAATGCACTAAAGCTTTTGATAAATGTCAATTTGACAATTAAACTCTTCAAGGGCCACAATCCATCACCATCACCCGTTCTATTTTTAAGGTTCAGTCAGCTATAACATTTTTCACAAATCTGCAGCATGCGGAAGTCCGAAGTGGAAATGATTGCTTTAGGCCCTTCCCTAGTTCTTTTACCATGTTGTATTTTTATCTTTTTTCTAAGCAAAATGGTTATGATCTCTTCCTCCAGGATGGGCTGCATGACTGAGAGTTCACAACCTTCTTTCTCCCAAAAGGGAAAGAATACATGCTTCCCAAGAACCATTCTTTCTGGTTATTGTCTCTGTCTCTGCCTCTGCTTCTCTCTCTCTCTCTCTCTCTCTCTCTCTCTCTCTCTCTCTCTCTCTCTCTCTCTCTCTCTCTCTCTCTCTCTCTCTCTCTCTTCCCCTATAAGTAAGAAGAGAAAGAAAGAATAGATTTCCTGTAATATACCCCCAAATCTTTTGACAATAAATGGCTACATTAATTTGTTAGTCTTTTAAGCAAATGTGGCTCTTTCTTTTTAGTATTTCCACACATGGGTCAAGTGAAGAGTTTGTTCAGTATCTGCGGCATTAAGGAGAATCCAGAGAAGTCCTGGTTTCTGACTCTAGTTCCATCCGTGTCTTGCATTTAGCACTTGCTTCGAAGGGTCAGTGGAGAGGTCAGAGTGTCGGGTCTTGAGATGTTGGTTGGAGGGTATACTAAATAAATAGCAGACCAGGAGCTTTCAGTTTGATTTCAGGTTAGAAAGGCCATTTTAGGCTTCAGGCTATGGGACCTTCAAAGCTCTCTCCTGAATCATTCTCTAAAAATGCCTCTTTGAGAGCTCTGAATGCTCACTTCTTTTGGTGCTTGTTAAGCAAAAGCATGGCGTTAGGTACTGTTATGGAATGCTGAGCCTTGCCTGTTTGGGCTGACATGCACAGGCATTTCCTCCCTTTTTTGCCCTTATTCCATGATAGCAGCCACACTGCTGGCAAAATAACAGATCTGACGTGTCATTAAATACTCCACGTGAAAGCTCGTTTCTGGCTCCATGATTACCAAAATATCCCTAAGAGACAAAGACGGCAGGCTGCTTCAGATGGAGCATCTATTTCCTCTAACACGATTTTAAAACAGAGAGTACTGCAATGACACCACATAGAATACCTTCCATGATAAAAGCTGCCATGGATGGGAGTCCATCTTTCTAAAAAGTCAACATTGTCATTAGGCTCATAAAAAAAGAAAGTTAGGACATCGCATGCCAAAGCTGCTGAAAATACATAGACAAGATGTTCAAATGGCTGCATGCTTTCTTCCTGCAACATAAAGGACAGAGAAAAAAAATACCATAATCATTACTATCTCTTAGAGCAACAATGAAAGAACTGATTGGCCTCCTGAAGAAGATCTCTATTTCCAGAGCTGGTTAATTTTGTAGGTGGACTATTGTGGACTATTGTCCATCCTAAGATTATAGAGGTCTAACGTGACTATTTTGCAGCATATTTTGTAGCAATTTTGCAGCATATTTAGAGCAAAGAAATGTAGGTCACAAATTCAAACTTTCTCTCTCTGGAAAGCATTTAATAGGTGCGACTCTTCAAGGAAATATACCAAATTTCCAAGGTTATATCATGATAGTAAAAATATGTTTCTCTGGCAACATCCCATTTTGACTACGATTGTAGTTCTAGAGCCTCAAGTCCAGTCCCCATTTTTCAGATGAGTAAAATAAGTCCCAGAGAGATATACTCAAAGTAACACGGAACCAAAATTTGAACTTGGCTCTTACAGAGCCAAGTTTATCACTTCTTCCACTGAATTCCAATTTAGTAGAGTATCGTGCTAGGGATTGACTAAAAGATAACATCAAACTATTTGAGCCTGTTTTACAGGGCCAAGATAAAAACAACTTAATGCAGCAGCCTACTCCACAATGTGACAGAGAGACACAAAATATGTCCACGTCAGAGCACTACACTAATAATGCTTTATTGAACTAGATTCAACCAATACTGTTAAAATAAAATGTCTAGAGAACAAATGTTTTCACAAATCACTATCTGGGAAGATGTAGGTATGCTTCACTTTTTTAGGATTTTTTATTTTATTGGTGACCATCTACCTTTCAGATGAGGCAGATCACCATAACAGATTTGTGAATTTGTGAATTTGAAATCACCAAAAACAATTAATCATCTCATAGCCAAATTTCTGGTGATAACGCTCTCTGAGTTAGGCTGATCTTTATGCAGCAGGCACACAGTCCTTCACCAGGGCTTTACTTGAAGCCTTTCTAGTTGCATAGAATCCAACAGACCTTATACACTTGCTGAGTGGCATAACTGAAGAATGTAGGATCATTTTTATATCAGGTGAGGGATTAGAGGTGAGCATTAGAGGAAAAACAAATTTAGTAAAATGCTTACTATTAGTTTAAATATGGAGTACTTTTTGTTGTAATTGTATTTGTATTTTGGAGCCTCAAATGAGGACAGTGAAAGAGATGAGTGAGATAATGATTAAGTGGACAAAAAATATGAAAAAAATGTTCCCAAAAGAATTTCA
Organism: Monodelphis domestica; assembly: GCF_027887165.1. Classification (NCBI taxonomy): domain Eukaryota; kingdom Metazoa; phylum Chordata; class Mammalia; order Didelphimorphia; family Didelphidae; genus Monodelphis; species Monodelphis domestica. The sequence goes on along the minus strand of NC_077229.1, from coordinate 520,370,328 downwards.
ATTTTTCAATAACCACATAAAAATACTCCAAATCATTAAAATGCAAATCAAACTATTCCAGACTTCTAAACATAGAGAAAGTGTCATTCAAAAGAACCCACAGCTCACTTCCAGAACAAATCCCTATGTTACAAATTCAAAGACATGTAGTGGTTAAATTTAGCAATTTCAATGACAAAACAAATTCTATAACTGACTAGAAGAAAAAAAAACCTTCACATGTAAAGGAAAGGAAATTCAAATATTTAATATGGATTCACATCCACCAGAATTTGAAAGAGAGAATAGAACAATGTGTCCCCAGAAGAGAAGATGCTCAAAATGACATCTTGTAAACCTTAACCTAACCATCAACAGAAGAAAAAGCGGCATTAAAAATGCTCCTACAAATAAAACAGACCTGAGCAAGTTATTTGCTTTGCAGACATGCTTGACAACACAAATATAAGACAGATAAACAAATACAGTAGCCTAGGGAGGTACAGGTAAAAAAATAAATTGCACCAGAAAAAATTATTATGATATAACATTAATCAGTGTAAGATTAAAATTAATATCCAATAACTCCAAGTATTATATTTTATAAGATTTATTAATAATCACTTGAAGTAGAGAAAATATAAAGAAAAAACTAAAGCTGAGTAAAGAGCAGTTTTTCCTGACCATAATAGCAGGAGAAAAGGGCACAGAGAGGGCAGATATCCAGAAACCTTATCTCCAAAACATAAGGGCGTAAGGTAAGGATGAAAGTGGGGCTCTGAGAAACGGAGTCCTGTGGTACAAAAAAACACAATAGGAGAAAGAAAACTGCTATGTAAAGTGGGACAGTGTTGATGAATGCTTCTTTTAGATCTTAGAAGGCTTCCTGTATATGAAGCCCAATGTCACTGAATCTAGAGGACAAAATGTGGCTTTAGAAATGTAAATAGTCTGGAGAAGTATATTTCAAGTTGTAACACAAGGGAAACTCTAGTAGACCTTTATCAACAACTATCTGATGAATGTTTTCATCCAGGAGTCTCAAATTAAATATGTCCAAAACTACAATACTTATATTTCCCTCAGATCCATTAATCTTCCTAACACTCTTATTTCCATTGAAAGTTAAGTCACCAGGGACTGGAGCCAAGATGGCAGAATAATAGCAGGGAAATTCTGAAACTACTCTGAATATCCTTCCAAAATGATCTTTAAAGAGATTCTCAAAAGGACAGAAGTCAAAGCAGGACTGGGGGGTGGGGGGTGGGTAGGGCTTCTACTAAACACAACATGAGAGGTAGGCAGAGAGAATGGATTTTCATTATATAAAAGGGCAAAACTGCAAAAGGAAAAATGTAGGCCAATCACCCAGACACACACCTACCATGCCAGAGGCAAAGCCGGTACCTGAGGAACCTCCAAATTCTATGAGATGAACCACACTAAAGAAAAAGCACTGCAGACCTACCCCCTGGAAATCCCAGCCCCGGGCAGTGAGATTTAGAGCTCAATAGCACTGGGCTCACTCAGTTCTATAGTAGCAGCAACAGCAGCAGTGAAGATAGCCTCAGTGAAAAGCACTGCTAAGCAGGACATACCAATTAAAAACATTGCAGACCAACCCCCTTGAAATCCCAGGCCCTAGGGGTGAGGGTCAGAGCTCTATAGACTGGGCTCACTCAACCCTCTGACAAGGAAGTAAAGATATCCCCAAGACAAAACCCTGCAAGCCAGAAGCTAAGATAGAAATTACCAACAAAATGTAGGACTTCCAGTCCTTGAACAGGAAAATGAGTAATGATCAGCAAAGAAAGCTCTTGAACCTGGGAAATTGGTACAGAAAAAAATAGAAAAAAACAATAGCAACAGGAGAGGGAGAGAAACAAGCAATCTCAAAAAAAATAGAAACTGGCCTGAGTCTGGAGGAACTCAGAAAGGAATTTAAGAACCAAGTAAAACAGAGAGACGAAAAATAGGAAGAAAAGTCAGGAAAAGAAATGGAAGTAAAGCATAAAGGGAAATAACAGCTTGAAAGGCAACATTGGTCAAAGGGAAAGAGAGACACAGACATCAAATGAAGTAATAAGCAGATTAAAAACCAGAATTGATAGGCGGGAAGAACAGGAAAAAAAGATGAATAAGGAAAAGAGTGCCATGAAAAGTAGAATAGACCAAATGGAAAAAGAGAATCAAAAGATTATGAATGAAACTCAGTCTTTAAAGACTAAAATGGGCAAGAAGCAGCTAATGATTTCACAAGACATCAAGAAATAATTAAACAAAATCAAAAGAATGGACAAATAGAAGAAAACATGAAATTTCTCATTGAAAAAACAATGGACCTGGAAAATAGATACTAGAGAGACAATTTGAGAATTATTGGACTATCTGAAAGTCATGACCCCAAAAAAAAAAAAGAAAAAAAAGCCTAGACATCATATTACAGGAAATTATCCTAGAAAACTACCGTGATATTCTTGAACAAGAGGGCAAAATAGACATTAAAAGAATTTACAGATCACCTCCTGCAATAAATCCTCAAATGATAATTTTCCAGGAATGTTATAGCCAAGTTCAAGAGCTTTCAGGCCCAGGAGAAAATACTTCAATTGGCCAGAAAGAAACAATTTAGATATGATGGAGCCCCAGTTAGGATTACACAGGATCTGGCAGCTTCCATATTGAAGGACCTCAAGTCATGGAATATGATATTCCTGAAGGCAAGAGAACTGGGTCTACAACCAAGAATCACTTACCTATCAAAACTAACTATATACTTTCAGGGGAAAGTATGGGCAATTAATAAAATAGAAGATTTGCAAGCATTCCTGAAGAAAAGATCAGAATTAAAAAGAAAAAATTATGTCCAAATACAAAATTCAAAAGAATCATAAAAAGGTAAATAAGAAAAAGAAAAAATTTAACAGCTTCATTAAGGTCAGGTTGATTATATTCCTATATGGAAAAATGATACCTATAACTCTTAAAATGTTTTATCATTATCATAGTAGATAGAAGAAATATACAAAGGCAGAAGATGTGATATTAAGCTATTTAGGATATGTTAAAGAAAATTGTACTAAGAGAAATGCAAAGAAAGAGGCAAAATGGATTAAATTATACCACATAAAGAGGCCAATGGGGGACAGGGAGAATACTATTATAAGAAGTGGAGGATGAGAGTGGTAACAGGTAATACTTAAAGCTTACTGTCATTGAAATAGGTCAGAGAGGGAAGAACAGCCAGATTAATTGGGGCATAGAATCCTATCCTATCCTATAGAGAAGAAGAGAAAATGGAAGGAGGATGTGGTGAGGTGAGTAACATAAGGAAGGGAAAAGTTGGAAGTGTGATTAAAAGATTCTAAAGAGAAGTAGGAGTGGAATAAGAAGGAAGGAGTTGGGAAGGGAGTAAAATAAGGGAGGAGGAAAGGGGAAATGATTAAAATCAAAATCAAAATCAAAAATCTGTTTAATAACATGTCCGAGAGTGGGATTTGTATTTCTGAACAATGACTGGATCTTAGTAGTGAATATAGTCAAAGATCTAAACTTAAAAGGAAGGCATGTGAGAGAAAATTCCTTATACACACCAAACTGATTGTCATAGAGTAGATACAATTTGAAAGAATAACAATTGAAATAACCAGGGTTCACATAAGAAAAAATCCACGAAAGAAGCAAACAGCAAAAGCCATGTTATCAAATGGCTATATTACCAGTGCCCAGAGTTTAAAGAACAGGTAAGAGAAACTAGAGCAAAGAAAAAAAGCAAAGAAGGCAAATTTGACCTCATGGAAACATTTTTGGGTTATTCTGAGTAGGGCTGAAACTGTCAAGACATTTTAGAACCTGAGAATGTCTTCCAGTACATTAGCAATACCTCCAGGTTTGTGTCATCTGTAAATCTAATAGGGACACACAAGCACACATATAATATATACATATATGTCTTCATCCAAATAATTGATAAAAAGATTAAACTATATAGGGCCATACATATCTCCCCGGGGCAATTAATGATGATTCTGTGGTGAAAAGAAACAGGATAGGGCAAAATAACTTTATTAAAGATATTTATTTGCCAGGAGAACATTGTACATGGCAAATGCAATAATGTATGATAATCAACTGTGGATGGCTTTAACTATTATCAGGATCCAAGGGATGTGTGATGAAAAAGGATATCCATCACCACGGAAGGAAAAGACCGAGTCCAAATGCAGATTGAAACATGCCCTTCTTCACTTTATTTCCTCGATGAGTTTTTCTCTAGTGGAAGTGATTTGTGCTTCTTTCACAACATGATGAACATGGACATATGTATGGTATGATAACACATGCATGACTTACCCGCTATCTTGGAGAGGAGAAAGGGATGAAGAGAAAGAACATGGATTATGAAATGTCCTAAAATGATTACTGGAAATTGTATCGACATGTAATCTGGGAAAAAAGAGAAGTTAATTACAAAAGAATATATGCTTACATGAAGAAAGCAAGCACCAAAGTAAAGACACAAAATGAAATGATTTAGATGAAGATTTTTGGAGGCCAACAGAAGACGCAGTTTTGCCATCGACGTATTGACTTTTGCCATTTGACCACCTACATATACAATTAGTCCCCTTTCTATCTTTCTAATCTTCTTGACTCCCTTCCACTAACTCCGTGATGCAGATTCAGCAGTCTACCTGCTGCTCCCTTCACATGATGCTCCATCAACAAGCTCCTGATTATTTCACTGGCTGACTCCCATACCAAGAACTCTCTCTTCTTTCACTGCAGGACCCTCTTCATGACCTTTCCTCACTCACTCCCCTACACGGCATCTATTGTGTATGTACATAGTTATATGTATATGTATATATATGTGTGTGTGTGTGTGTGTGTGTGTGTGTGTGTGTGTGTGTGTGTGTAATGTATGTTTTGTCTCCCATTTTAGAATGTGAAGTATTTAAGGACAAGATCTATGTGCTTGTTTTGTATTTCTACCACTTAGTATAGTGCCTGGAACATAATAAATTTTAAGAAAACAATACATGTTTATTGCCTGATTTACTAAATTAGGGATTCTTAAGCTGCAGCACTTGAAGGTCTACAGCTCAATTTTAGGAGAACTTGTGAACTTGAAAGAGAAAAAAATTTACATACTTATTTCAAAATAATTTGTTTCCTCTGAAAAACTGTTTTTATGTCTTTAAAAATACTATTCTAGGCTTTGAGTGATAATATATGTATAACCAAGTGGAATTGCTTGACAGTTCCAAGAAGGGAGAGAAGAGAGGAAGGAGACAACATGAGACATGTAGCTATGGAAATTTTTTTAAATAAAATTTAAAATGATTTTAAAAATACTATTCTGAGAAGTCCATAGAATTCACCAGATTGCCAAGAGGTCCATGATGTAAAAACACATTAAGAGGTCAAAGATGAGATAATAACACAATTAGATGGACACAAAATTGGTGGAATAGTCAAGCCCAAAGAGAAGTCATTAATGCTGAGTATCAATTTAGAAGGAGATCTCTAGTAGATTGCCCTAGGGAGATGTGTGAGGCCCTGTATAGTTTAACCTTTTTATCAATAACTTGGATAAAGACATAAATGGCATGCTTATTAGATTTATAGATGATACAAACATGGGAGGTATTGCTAATATACTGGAAGACATTGTCAGGTTCCAAAAAGTCTTGACAGCCTGCAACACTGAGCCAGATCTAATAAAATGAAATTTAATAGGGGACAAATATAAAGTTTTGTACTTAGATTAGAAACCAATTTAATAAGTACAAGAATCATGGTTAGAAAGGAACAGTTACCAAAAAGATTTTAGGGGATTGATGTGACCTCAATAATAGTGAACATCACGATATAACAAACAAAAAAACTATTATTGTCTTGGGCTATATTAAGGGGACAAACTTTCTGAGAAAAAAGGATATAATAACCCCACTGTTCACTCCCTAAGTTAGAATATATCAGGAGTATTGTGTTCATTTCTGGGATTCACAGTTTAACAAGCCCATTAACAAACTAGGAACAGGTCAAAACCAAATAAAAATGATCCCTGAAGCCACATATTGACTTCAAACCCCACAAATTAACATCATCTATGTTTTATTTTATTAAACAATTCTCAATTATATTTTAGCCTACTTCTGGCTGGGTTCTGGAGTTTTGCTTACAGCAGAGAATTTAACACCTCTACTCTAGAGGATAACCATGATAGGAAAAGGCCTTGAGATCCTGGTATATGAGTATTTATTAAAGAAACATGGGATATTGAACCTCCAGAAAATAAGATGGGGGTGGGGGTGAGGCAGCATGTGATCACTGTCTTTAAGGATTTGAAGATTTTTCTTATTAGGCTTGCTCTGCTTTTCCAAAGGAGAAAGAACCAAAGGAAGTAGGTAGAAGTTGAGAAACCTTTGATTTGATGAAAGGACAAATTTCCTAAAAATTATATTCACTTTCATCATTTTCTTTTAGGGGCTTTTTAAAGTGTGAATTGTATTGGTTGGCCTTGAGAACCTTCTGGAATTAGATACTTCAATAAATTTATGATTTCATCAATGTGGATACTCCACTGAACCATGGTTGGCAATATATATCCTCCTTCCTCTCTTTTGCTCATGTTTCCAATAAAATCTCTTCCAATGGGAAGAGAGGAAGGCAGAACCATCAAAACGTCTCAGCATTGTATGTGTGTAGCAAAAAGACTTTCCATATGGTATCTTGTCCTTATTAACCTCTTAAGTGAGGAGATTCCTTCAAGTAGTCAGTTTGCAGCTTCTACGCCACTTAGAGTCTTAGATAATTGCCTAGACTGTTGAGAGTTTAAGTGATTGGACCCTATAAGAATTAATTAGTTAATTTGGTTAATTAGAGAATAAGGTTGCTTATAAGAAACTCTCCAGCTCAGAGAAAGAGGTTTTGAAGCATTACCTTAAGACCACACTAGAATCTTCTTGGAGGTTCTTTAAGAGAATTTCCAATGATCCTTTGGTGGGAATGTTGGAAGTTAACTGCTACTCTGGGGTTAATTCTCTCAAAGCCTGTCTATAACCACTAGCAACTAGTGGCAAATATAAATACCAATCAATATTAAGGGTCAATATACCTTATTACATCCTCACCACCCAGCCTGCCTATGTCAGAGACAGGACTAGAAACCCATGTCTTCCTGTTTTGGAGACACGTCAAGGCTGGCTAATCAAGCCATGACTTAAAATTTTGACTATTTTGAAGTAAACAGATCCAAGAGAAAATTGTACACAGTAATTGCAATAATGCACAATGGTCAACCATGAATGAATTAACTATTCTTAGCAGTGCAAGAATCCAGGACAACTCCAAGACACTCATGATGAAAAGTATATCCACCACTATAGAAGGAACTGATAGAATCTGAATACAGATTGAAACATGACATTCTTCACTTCATCTCCTCCATGAATTTTTCTCTACTGGAAATAATATATGGCTTCTTTTATAACATAATAAACATGGAAATATGTATTATATGATAACACATGTACAATTTACATCATATTCCCATCATCTCAGAGCCAGGGGGAAGGGAAGGAGAATTATATTACTTGTCAAATAATTTTTGTTTGCTTCTCCACATACCTTTGATAATTATTATTTTTATTAAATTATGATATGAAAAGGTCAGATTTATTATTTCTGCTTTTTTGCATTTGTTTGCCATGTTTTTTTATGTACTTGTACGTGGTCAATCTTTGTGAAGGTATCATGTAATGCTGAAAATGTATAGTCCTTTTGGTCCCTATTTATTTTTCTCCTTATATCTATTAACTCCAATTTTTCTAAGATTTCATTCACCTTTCTTACCTCTTTCTTATTTATTTTTTGGTTTGATTTATCTAGATCTGATAGAGTCAGGTTCAGGGCTCCCACTAGTATTGTTTTATTATCTATTTCTTCCTTAAGCTCCAATAGTTTGTCCTTTAAAATTTTGGGTGCTATACCATTTGGTGCATACATGTTGAATACTATTATTTCCTCATTGTGTATACTGCCTTTTATCAGGATGTAATTACCTTCCCTATCTCTTTTAATCATATCTATTTTTGGCATTGTCAGATATCATGATTGCGACTCGTGCCTTCTTTTTCTCAGTTGATGTCCAATAAATTTTGCTCCAGTCTTTTGCCTTTACACTGTGTGGGTCTAACTGCCTCATGTGTGTTTTTTTATAGACAACATATGGTAGGATTTGGGTTTCTAATCCACTCTATTTGCTTCCATTTTATGGATGAGTTCATGCCATTCATATTCAGAGTTATGATTACCAGCTGTGTATTCCCCATCCTTTTGATTTCCTCTTCTAGTCCTGCACTTTCTTCTTTCACTATTTCCATCTACACCAGTGTTTTGCTTTTAATCAGTCCCCTTTTCCCCCACCCTTGTTTTACTTCCCTTTACACCTCCTCCCTTCTTATTCTCCTCTTATTTTTCTTTAAGGTCTAATAAATTCCCTCCCCCTTGCTTTCCCACCATTTTTATACTCCCCACTCCACTCACCACCTTGGTTTTTCCCTCTCAACTTTCCTGTAGGGGAAGATATATTTCAATACCCAAATGGATCTAGACCCTAACCCTAAATTTTCCACCCGTACACCTCTTAGAATCCATTCCACTGAGAGTAAGGTAATACTTAAGTATTACCTATTAACACTCTCTTCCTCTCCTTCTTATAATAGTATTATTCCCCTCTCCCTCCCATGTAACTCTTTATGTGGTATAGATTATCCTATTTTTCTTATTCCTTCAAGTTTCTCTTGGAGTCATATTCTATTCCCTTCCCCTTTTCTTTTTTCTTTTTTTTTGCATACCATCTTAAACCATTTGGTACCCCAACTTCTATCTGTGAATAATTCTTCTAATTACTATAATAGTGAATACAATTTTTGACATTTACAAATAACATTTTTCCATATAAGGATAGAAACCATTTGACAATATGGAAACCCTTAAAAAGAAAAAAGTTTCCCCTCTCTTTCTTATTTACCTTTTCATGTTTTTCCAGATTTTTGCATTTGCACATCAGCTTTTCCATTTAGTTCTGGTCTTTTCTTTACTTGGAAATCTATTTTGTTAAATGCCCATACTTTCCCCTGGAAGTAAACAGTCAATCTTGATGGGTAGGTGATCCTCAGTTGTAGACCCAATTCTCTTACCTTTCTGAATATCATATTCCAAACATTACTATCCTTTAGTGTGGAGGCTGCCAGATCCCATGTAATCCTGATTGGTGCTCCTTGATATCTGAATTGTCTCTTTCAGGCTTTTTGCAATATTTTCTCCTCAGCTTGGAAGCTCTTAAATTTGGCAATTACATTCCAGGGATTTGTCTTTTGAGAGTTTAATGTAGAGGGTGATCTATGGACTCTTTCAATGTCTATTTTGCGCTGTTGTTGAAGAACATCAGACAGTTTTCTTGTTTAATTTCTTATAATATGATGTCAAAATTTCTGTTTATTTCTAGGTTTTCAGGTAGGCCTATGATTCTCAAATTGTCTCTCCTAGACCTGTTTTCCAAATCAACTATATTCTTGATGAGATATTTTGTGTTTCCTTGTAATCAGTCATTCTTTTGATTTTGCTTTATTAATTCTTGCTGTCTTTTGAGATTATGGACTTCTACTTGCCCAATTCTAGTTTTTAAAGATTGGTTTTCAGCTATAATCTTTTTATTTTCCTTTTCACGTTTGCCTATCCTGCTTTTAATGGCTTCCGGCAGGTAATTTCTGGTCTTCAATTTGCTTATAATTTCATTTGATTTCTTGGCTTCTTTTTCCAAGTGGGTCATTCTGTCTTTTAAACTGTTATTTTCTTTTTTAATTATTTCTCAATTATCTTACTAAGTTTCTTCTATCTTTCTCATAATTTCAAATCTGAGCTGCTCAAGAGCTTCTGACCAATTTCCATTTTTTTTTGGAAGGTTTGGATGTGTTTACTTGTTTGTTGTCTTCTCTTGTCTCCTCTTTTGTCTGGAGTTTTTCTGCATAAAATTATCTAGGGTCAAGGTTTTCTTCTTGATTTTTTTTGGAAGTTGTGGATTTTGTGGTTCTTGGGAGTTGGTGGCCATTGCCTTGTTCCTTCCCAGTCAGAAGTCTGAGTGAGGAAGGTGGGGAATCTTTGTATTAAGCAACTGAGAGGCTTTTGCCCTGAGGCTATTTTTTGAGTCTCTGTGGGAGCATCTGCTCTGTTCAGTCCTGTGCTCTGTGCCCAAGCTCCGTTTTCCCCAACCTACTGGGGTTTCAAGTCTTGCTGCTCTTAGGAGTAAATCTGTGGTGACCTCAGTCAACCCCCCAAGAACATAGAGGCTGTCCCACACTCTCTCTGACTCTGGCATCATAGGTGGAGTAGGGAAGGAGTGATGAGCTCACCCTTTGGTGGGAGTATTTTTGCCCCCTTTTAGTCTGGTAATGCCCAAACTTTGCCTATATTCAATGCTGCACCCCACAATGGATCTGGTTTTGTCATTTTGAGAAACTTTATATTGGTTGGTGGAGAGGAGAGGAAGAGCTTTGCTTCTATTCTGGGGCTATCTTAACCTGGAAGTCCAGGAAGAGAAGGACAGAGAGAACATAGTTCACAAAATATCAAAAAATTATTAAAAATTATATCAATATTTTAATGATTAAAAATTAAATTAAAAAATTTAAGTAGCTTAAGTATGGCTTCAGAGAAGAGCTGAGGAAAATATATTTCTCTCCCTTCTTTGCAGAGATAGAGAACTAGGAGTGTGGCACACTATTCATGTGATCAGATTTGCCTGATGTGTTGGTTAGTTTTGCAGAACTGCTTTTATTCTCTGTCTTATTGTTTTTTACAAGAGATAGCTCCCTGGATAGGGAGGCAAAAGGGATATATTTTAAATGAAGGTAATATAAAAGCAAAGAATAATTTAATTGATTCATATTTGATAATAAATAAACTCTACCCAGGAGATGCTAAGTAGAAGAGCAAAGAGATGGTGGGGCTCATTTATATATCCGAATTGATCAGAAATCCTTCAAGAAATGGTTCCATAGCCTCAAAACTTAACTGACATATTAGAATTGAAGGAGTGAACTTTTACTAAGGATAATGACTCTTGGTTCAGCCTTCAAATAGATAAGGGCTGGGAAACCACTCTAAATAATGGAAAAGAGTTGTCTATCATTCTCTATCAGAGACATTTAATAAATGCTTATTAATCAGTGAGCTGATTGATTAATTCTCTTATCAGTCACTTCCAGATCTGTGATTTCTGTTGGTACCTTGATGCACATTAAAAAAGCAACCTTCAAAAGTCCTTACAAACTGAGAAGGGCTCTAGGGGAAGGAGTAATTGTTGGGCAGCATTTACTATGCCTTGTCACAGACAAACTATCCTGAAATTACCAAATTCAATTCGGGCAACACCAGGCAAAGGATGGGTTAGGTTCATCATATATCACACTGATCCAATTATACCAGACTGGATTAAGCTAGGCTGATGGCTAATGTATTGGCTAATGTGTAATTGTAAACCCCAAGGACAAGGCCTTTGGTTGATTAATGTTTGAGTAATTGTAAAGAGTTAAAGGATATAATGTAATTTGCTCTATCATATACCACAGATCGTAGGCATTTAACTACCAGAAATACTGGAAATATCTCATGACTACAGAGGACCATATATATCATATATATGATTGTCCAGCATCAGGAAGAAAGAAGATGGTGTTAGATCAAGACCTGCTTCACTTGTAGGCATGATGTAATTTCAGGCACACTGGGAAGAAGGCTCCCTATTCACTGAATTCTTCTCCACTTGCTGATGGTTAAAATTCTTTTAAAAGAAGGCAAAAAAAAAAGTCTTTCATTAGATTAAAAAAAGATTTAAAATATAAATATTCTTGGAAGGATGAATACCTTAACTTACATTCTCACTAACAATCAAAGAGGTAGTTGTAAATACAAGATTATACAAAGTTGAAAAGAGAGCAGGAGCAGAAGATGTGGCAAATGATTATAGCATACTTTATTTTAGGAGCTTAACTGTGAAAGGAAGGTGAGACATAAGACATTGGCTTGAGGAAGAAGTTAAGTTAAGATTGCTAAAGATGGAAGGGGGGTCTAAGAGAAGATGGGAGAGAAGGCACATAGACTTATCTGATCTCTACCAAATAGTCCTGCAAAAAACCATCATATAATGCCCCCAAATGAATTCTGGAGCAGCATAACCCCCCAAAATATGGTATGAAATAATTTTTCATCCCCAAGCACCTTAGGCTAGCACAAAAGATCCAGTACATGAGGGAATACAAAGCAGCACACCAAGGCAAGCCCCACCATAGCTAGAGAATTTAGGAGCACCTGAATTAGCAGCAAAGGCTTCTGTAGCTCTCAGATACCAGGTGGTCATACAACTACTCCAAAGGAGATTACAGGTGTCCTTTTACTGGCTCTGGGTACAGAACTCTTGCTGCAACACCCATTCAGAAATCTAGGTAGCAGTCCTGGACTCAGTCTCAGGGTGAGGACAGAAATCAGTTCTTGCAGTCACAGGGTAACAGGAAACCTGGTCACAGTTCCAAGGTTGGAAAGAGCACAGGCCTGGGAAGTATTAAACACTCCTCTTCTTACATTATTACAGTTTAGAAGAACTGAAAGCAGAGAGATTTCCAGAGCCAGATATAAAGGCAACTCCACAAAGAAGCTGAAGTTTGGAACAGTGCTCCCTTCATCACAGTTACAGAGCTCAACTTTAACAGTTTTTTAGATTAAAAGAAAAGAGCTGGAAAATGAACAAACAAAAAAAGAACATCAACATAAAAAGTTACTTGGGTGATAGGGAAGACCAAAACACAAGAAGACAATAAAGTTAATTCTGCTATATTCAAAGCCTATAAGAAAAATTATGAATTTCTTTCAAGCCCCCAAAGAATTAATGGAAGAGCTCAAAAAGGATTTTTTTAAAAAATAAAATAAGAAAAATAAGGAAAAGAAATAAGAGTGAGACAGGACAATCATTAATAAGGTCAATAGCTTGGTAAAGAAGGCACAAAGAAATACTAAAGAAATTAACACTTTAAAAAATAGAATAGGCCAATTGACAAAAGAGGCACAAAAAATCCAAAGAGCTTCTAAAAAAGTAGAATTGGTCAAATGGAAAAAGATATACAAAAATGCCCTGAAGGGAACTTTTTAAAAGCAGAATTGACCAGGTGGCAAAAGAGGTACAAAAATTCACTGAGGAAAAGAACTCTTTACAAAATAAAATTGGCCAAATGGAAACGGTATTACACAATCAAGAAAATCATATCTTGGGGCAGCTGGGTAGCTCAGTGGATTGAGAGCCAGGCCTAGAGACAGAAGGTCCTAGGTTAAAATCAGGCCACAGACACTTCCCAGCTGTGTGACCCTGGGCAAGTCACTTAACCCCCATTGCCAAAAAAAATCATATCTTAAAAATTAGAATTGGGCAAGTGGAAGCTAATGGCTTTGTGAGACATCAAGAAACAATCAAACAAAGTCCAAAGAATTAAAAAAATAGAATGAAATGTGAAATATCCTATAGGAAAAACAACTGATCTAGAAAATAAATCCAAGGAGATAATCTAAGACTTATTGGACTGCCTAAAAGCCATGATAAAAAAAAGAGCTTAGACATAATCTTTCAAGTAATTATCAAGAAAAACTGCCCTGATATTCTAGAACAAGAGGGAAAGAATAGAAATTGAAAGAACCCACCAAACATCCTGAAAGAGATCCCCAAAGCATAACTCCATGGAATATTATAACTAAATTCTAGAACTTCAAGGTCAAGGAAAAATATTATAAGCAACCAAAAAGAAACAATTAAAGTATCACTGAACCACTATCAGGATAACCCAAGTTTTAGCAGCTTCTACATTAAAGGATCAGAGGGCCTGGGACATGATATTCCAGAGAGCAAAGGAGCTAGGACTTCAATCAAGAATCACTTACCCAAGTATTTTGCTAACTGTTGGAAAGGCTGACAACTTCTGATAGTCCAGACTGTGAAAGGTGGCATGTTTGATTATCGCACCTGTCATGTGAGCCATAGAATTCTACCTCATTAAACAAGGATCAGTAGTGTGGAAATTATTTTCTTAACATTTTTATAGCTACTAAGACTGTTATCTTGATTTTGATATGCAGACAGGCAGATAGAAAGATCAATTTGGGATTTTTAAGATTGATCACTGAATCAGTTTATGCTGAGGTTCACTCTTGATTGTTATATCTAAGTTATACAGTCTGGTTTGGTTTTTCATCTCTGTATCAGAATATGATTATGCACCAGAGTGTTTGTATTTGTTAATACTGTAATGTTGTTACATTTTGATATTGCACTACTTATTTGTATGTCAAACAAAAAGGGGGAGATGTAGCAGTCCACCCCTAGCTATGGGCAAGGGAAACAGTTGGTATGTACAGATTGTCTTAGAAGAGAGCATGCTCAGTCTTGAGCATGCTCAGTATTGCACATGGCTGGGAAAGTCTCTGACCCTTGACCCCAGCTTCTCCCAGGTTTTGTGTGTTCTTGTTATTAATCTCATGTTTTTTCTTTAAAAAACAATTTCTAATCAAGTGACCTTTTCTGTGGCAAAAGAAACATTCCCTAGTCTCTTTCTGCACTGGTTGTTCCTTGTAACTAGGTTTCTTGTAACTCGATGTTGTGTATGTCTTAACCATGTTCAATCTTTTGATTTCTTCAATCTTCTTTTGTTTAAGATTATTTTCTGTCATTTCCAACTTTTCTTTCAGATTCTGCACTTATTTACATTGTTCTGACTCATTCTCATGCAAGTAACTCTCTGCCTCATGCAATTCAAACTGAGGGACTGAATCATACTTGGGGAAATAGTGTTTGAAAAAAGTTTTCAAATTAGGTGTGCAACCCCTTAGAAATTGTCTATGGACATATCTAGCAGATTCTTCGCTATTGGCTTCTAGACCTAAGATGGAATCTACCATCTCTGACAAACAGTCTATGTATGTGGCAGGATGTTCCCCTTTATCCTGCAAGATCTTGTCAAACTTAGCCCATGCATTAGGTTTTGAACAGCATTGTTTTATGGCCTGTAGTAAATTCTCCCTGCATTTTCTTAGGTAGGACATGCAAGTAGGATTAGCAAAGTCCATATCTACCCTTTGTTCTACAGTTGACCAGCTAGTTAAATTGCTATCAGATCTTGTCTTTTCCAGGAATTGTCCCTGTTCATGGGGGCTGAACAGTTCTAATAGTAGGAACTCACCATCTTCACAATCAGGATCAAAGATCCTGAAAGCTCGTTTCAATTCCTTTTGAGACTTAAAAGGATTTTCTACAAATTTTGGGAAACGGCACTTTATGGATTCAAGTTCCTGTGTTGAGAATTGTCTATGGGCTTTGGAGTGTAACACATCAGCATTACTGGATATCTTAGTGACCTCTTTTAATGGACAAAGTTTTTCAGGTTCACAGCCAGGCTTGTTCTCATTTTCACCTTCATTTTCCTGAGGTATATTCTCTGTAAGCCCATTGTCTTTGCCCATAACCAGATCTAGCCCTTTTTTCAATAATCAATTGCTCAAACACATCCTTAATCATGTTCTCTAGATTGTTATCAATAGTCAATATCTTCTCTGCCTTAAGGAGAACCACAAATCTAAATATCTTAAGTTAGGTCAGAGTCTGCAGGACAGCCATAAAGATCACATACACTTGAAACAGGACCTGCCAGAGTATAGGGTCTGTCTGGAATGGAAAATTCAAAACATACATTGTTATGTTGCCAATAGATTCCAATAACATATGGGTCATTCTGCTATACAATATGTGGTAGACCCAAAAACACACTATGACAGCCACAATCACAACTCCACAAATAACTTGTCTAAACATTGTTTCTTTCTTTCTTTACTACTCTGCCTTTCAAAAGGATTGTGGGGTTCAGTCAAACTTTGAGGTGCCAATTGTAATAAAACTATTTTATAGATAAATTGAATTACATGGCTTGAACGGATACAGATTTTGAATGGGAAGGAGAATATCAAGAAACATATTAAAGAACTGGAGGAGGAGAGATAGATACACAATTTCACTTCTATTCTCTAACTTCAAAAACATGACAAGTAACATTCATGCTGTAACAGTGAAACCAAGATTTGTTGGAGTTCCATAGGGTTACATACTACACAAAAACCTTATGTGAATGAAGACTATTCTTAGGTAGTATAGAAAATGAGTTATTCCAGCAAAAGAAGAACAAGGAATTCAACAACAAGAACACTCCTAAACTTGTAGCATAAAACTCCAACTTCATAACTAGGACAGATACAAACATCTAGGATACTAGAGAAGCATGGATTCACATTGGTTGAATCTGTTATCTAAGACTTTAACAGCAAATTATAGATGAGGACTGAAAAAGGTTATCCATATCTTTCAACCCTCTTCCTACAACAGTCTCTATCGGGGGAAGGAAGAGAGAGAGGGTATACCATGAAGATATTACTTCATATTTTCAGATACCTCTCTAGACACAACAATATGATCACATTATCAGTGAAGATACATACAAATGACATATAAAAAGTCCTGGTAATGAACTGCAACATGAATAGCCCAAGAAGGAATAAAAAACAGACTTGTGAATGAAACCCTACTGAAAACACAGGAAAGCACATGAGAGCCACCAGAATACAGAAAAGAGAGCCCTGCAAATGTTGTAATGATACAAGGAGAGCACCCCTGAAGCAAATACAGTTTCACAAAGGAATACAGACAAAAAGAGAAATGTACATTTAAAAAACTAGCAGCCATAAGAAAAAGTAGCCTACCTATATAATTTTTATACTAAGTCTCTTCCAGCCAGCCACACAGTAACTGAACAGAAAGAAACACTGTTGTTATAAATAAATGCATAATTTTCTAAATTCTATCTCTAAGAAATAAGTACAGTAACCATCCAAGAAATGATTACAGTAACCATATAATAAATCTCCTAGTGAAAGGTGAAACAACAAGAATTAGCAAATTTTGCATCACTATTCTTAACAAAATCTTGAGAACCTATGCATAATGCTTACACCCACCCATGAAAAACACCTGCACAGCTTACTTGCATTCACGAAGATGTACATATGGAAATCTTACACTCATGCATGAAGAGAACACATGTAAATCTTACTTTCAGACATCAAGATTGATAAATACTGAAAAACATTCACGAAGATTCATCTTACTTCCATGCAAATGTACATTTCACTCTTACCTGCATGCACATGTAAAAACCTGACTTGCATACATGTTTGTGTTTTGTTCCCATGTGTTCCCGGTTCTTGATTATTCCAGTGGATCCTGATTTGAAGAACACGTCTTCAATCAAGACTGGAAGAAGACAACTGGCATGCCAACCAGATGGAGGACCAGAGAAGTAGAAAGAGTTTATACGAACAACATAAAAGGACATGGAATGACTTTGGGATTTTGGAACTTTTGATTGTGAGGATATGTAAGAATGTGTCATGCATGTTAACATTATATATATGGATGCACATGCTACATAGAAGTACATTTTAGGAAGATATCTCATAGAATGGGTAAGTATACAACATGCATAGTTGCATAGTTGCAATAGCCATCGGGTCGTCGACCCCTGGTGAACCAGGGCTTTGCTCGCCCAGCATGTGAAGACTGCTTCGGCTGAACAGATGGAAAAAACCAATAAGAAGGTTCAACAGCTGAGAGGGCGACGCAGCAAAGCACTGTGCAGTGCTCAGGGCGTGTTAGAGCACAAAGGACAACACGGCCATCCAATGCAGCTGAGAAAGTCTCCAGGTGTAACAACTTTTCGTGCCACTGGACCCAGGCTTCCAACGCCAAGAGAGGGACTGTCTCTGTGCATCAACTTTTCCACTTAAATCTTCATGCACAAGTGTCTTTGTGCACACTCATCTATCATAGATGAAAATGCACAAAGACAATCATCGTCCTCGGTTACTGAGAGACTACTACTAATAGTTGCATAACAAAAAGAAACACTGATAAAATTTTCTGTGGAAAATTCAAACGGACTAAGAAATTTCTTTTCTGCATGAGTTTGCACAGAAATCTAGAAGGATGTACATATGTAAATCTGTATAGATTCTATATACACATGTAATTGACTAACAAGTTAACTTTATTAGAATAATTTATTAATATATTCTAATGACTAACATTAGTGGCAATTTAGCAAATTTGTTCAAGTCTTAGGAAAGTAGAGACTGAAGCAAAGAAGTTAGATTGCATTATGATTATAGGTTAACATTTGTTAGTATTAGAAGATTTTACCTAGTAAAGTTATAGATATTAGGAAATAGGACAATTGCATATTCTGAATGTTGGTGAAATTGTTGGAATGATTTGAAAGATTGTTACAGGATTTGTGATGTTAAACTCTGTTCATGTAAATCCCTTACCTAAACCATTTTCCTATAACTTGTTCTTAGCTTACCATCTAGATAGACAGAATAGCTAAGATAAGTTAGGATTTTGTTCTTTTGGGGGGGCAAGAGATTATTTCAGATGGTACAGGGTTAAGAATAGACAGATAGAATTATAATAAAGGTAAGTATCATTAAAAAATGCAAGGTGCATTTATTAAAGAAGAAAAGGCGGGAATGTTGAAGAGGCATGGAGGAAGAGAGAATTTCAAGTATGCAAGAAACAAAGCTGGGGACCTGATCTGTCAATCAAGATGAAGATTCCAAAACAGAATGTTCCCAGGAAAGGCAGTTGGGAGCCTGGACAGAGGAGATGAACTGAGAAACTTCTTCTCTGGGGGTTACTCACCAAGGGAGAAATTTCTTCTGGGGTTTTCTGACTAAAGGGAGTGACCTGGGTGGCTCTGACAGAGTGGTGGAGAAGAAGCTGGGATTTCTAGCTTTGAACTATTTCTCTTGGTTTTGGGGAGAGACTTCCTTGGGTTCTGGCTGAAAGGGGAAGAAGCTGAGAACTGATCCCTGTTAGCTTCTGTCCCAGACTAAAGGACCCTTGGTGGGGGGGCTTCTGGAATTAATCTGAGAAGAATTTTACTTTTGTTGGTGGTTTTGTGTCATTGGAAGAAGAAAGAAGATTCAACAGTTGTCCTCCATCTCTCTGACAGTCTCTAAGTCACAGCTGTGATAGGACTGGCATTTCCCAAAATCCTCCTAATCCTCTTTATAGATTAGGGATACCCCTATTCCTTTCACCTCAATCCCCAACCTGTTTGTTCCCAATAAACCCCTTTACTTGAGAGAAGAAGAGTAAAGAATATTTCTCTGAAATCTCATAGTTGCCTTCTTGGGGAGCAGGGATGAGTGCTTCCAGAAGGAGAGGAAAAAAAGCCTATTAGTTTCTTATTGAATTGGAAGTAGGGTTAATGATAATCATATCAAAAAAAGAAAGAAAAGAACATTGATAAATGATTTAAAAATACAAATAAGAGAGCAAAAAAATGCAGAATGGGTCTCAGACAAGCAAATTAGTGTAGGGAACTATCATGTTAAATTTAAAATATGTGTTTTTAAAGCAGTGTAGTGGAGACTCACAATTTCATACGCGGTCCTCTTTTTTCTGTTCTTTGAATGTGGAAATGTTACTGTTTGTTAATGTTTTATCAAGTCCATAGTAATAAAAAAAGACATTAAAATTAATTTTTTTAAAAGATCATTAGAAACTTTAGAAAGAGAAGGTTTTGGGGGGTTGATAAGATCTGAAAGCCAGATTGTAAAGAGTTAAGAAGAAAATAAGAGAAAATGAAGTAAAAGTACCTATTATAGATAGCTTTCTTAATGAGTTTAACCACAAAAGGGAGGAGAGATATAGGATGATAGCTAGTGGGAATGGATAGGTCAAATAAATGTTTTTTAAGGGAAGAGCCATTGACATTTTTCTAGGCAGTCAAAAGCAGCTAAAGAGACAAGAAATTGTTTAAAAAATTAGTGATAGAGTAGGAATGATAGAGGGGTCAATTTAATGGAAAAGATAGGATGGAATGCAATCATTGTATGAAGAGGTGCTTGCCTTGACAAGGAGAAAGGCCATTTCTTCCTGCAGAATAAGAGTGAAGAAAATAGTGGTAAAAGGTATCTGAGTGATATGAAATGTTGAACAGAGGGAAAGAGGGAGCTCTTGGGGATTTTTTGGTCTTTAGTTGAAATATAAAGCATTATTCTTAGCTGAGAAGGAGTAAGAAAGGAGAAATGTGAGAGGTCTGGGATGGGATGAAAAGATTTGGAAAAAAGCATGGTATTGAGAGGTATAGTGAATGATTAGGAAGTATAATGATTGCCTTGCTGCAGTGAGGGCTCACTTGCCATTAGAGAGCATAAATTTGTAGTGAACTCAGAAAGCATGGTTTTGTGATTTTTTTCCAGCCTTATAGGAACAAAGGAAGTGGATGATGGGCATAATCTAAGGATGGAATTTGGAAAGGTAAGATATTTGCTAAAATAAAAGCACAAAGGATTCAAAAGAAGAGAGCAATGCCTACTGATCTCTACTGACCACTACTGGATCAATATTTTTTCTAACCTCCTCCCTTTCACTCCCTCCCTTCTTCCACCCTCTTCCTCCCAGTTTCTTCTGAAGCTTGAGGCTTTGCCCCTCCCCACTGAGTGGGCTATGATATTTATGAGGAAAAAACGTCTTCCTTTCTTTTCTCAGGTAAGGGGTTTATTGGAATAACAGGACAAGGAAAGTGAGGTGAGAGGGATGAGGGTTTCCCTAATCTAAAATGAAGATTTATGAGGGTTTGGGAAGTCACAGCTGTGACAGGGGGACACTCAGAAAGATGGAGGATAACTGTTAAGTCTTCTTTTCTTCTTTCAATTCACAAAACCAGCAAGGCCTCTCAGCCTAATTTCAGCCCCCCCACCCCACCCCCAGGGTCCTTCAGTCTGGGACAGAAGCTAATATGATCCGTTCAGCTTCTTCCCCTTACAGCCTGGCTTGCCTCCCTGAAGTCTCTCTTTCCTTTCTTGGTCAGTCAATGCCCAGAAACAGTTTTCACACAGATTACCATTTCTAATACAACTGGCACCCCTAGTTTGACTGAACCCAACAATCCTACTACAATATCTTATCACTAGTGCTACTACCAGCAGGGTAGTTAAGGAACAAAGACAAAATGTTCAAACAAATTGTTTTTGGTGTGGTGGTCATCGCAGCCATTACCCGTTTTGGGGTATGCCACTTACTATATAGCAAACTTACTCATATGATAGTGGAAACAACGATTATGTAGGCAACATAACACTGTCTGTTTTACGGTTGCCATTCCAAAATGAACTGGTACTCTAGCAAGTCCTAGGATAAGTGTATGTACTCTTTATGGCTGTGTTGCAGACTCTGACTCAAGTCAAGAAAATATTTAGATTTGTGCTTCCCCTGAAGGCAGAGAAGATTGTGGCAATTGATACCAACCTAGAAGGCATAATTAAGGCCAGTCTGGGCTAAGGATAAGGGCAAATTACAAAGTTTGGGGTGGCTGATAGTACTAAGCACTATGTACTAAATACTGATCTTTCTGCCTAAAATTCAGCATGGAGCTCCAAGACAGGCCAATCAAGGGTGTGCCTAATTGGATCTAGTATACAACAAGACCAAAACCTGGAGCCTAAACCTAGGGTTAGAGTTTGATTAGCCCCTGACCTGATCAAGGTCAGAGTAAAATCAAAAGTAAGTCCTTAAGCCATCAGCATCTCAAGGGTCAATTGAATAAGCAGGGAGACAGGGATCCAGAGATCTTAGCCCTCAGACCCAAAAATTAAGCTGAGAATAACATCAAGCAAGGACTGAAGTTTAAGAGGGTACACCAACTTTGCAGAAAACAGAGTCTACCTATAACTAGATAGGAAAAATGAGCAAACAATGACAAAAAAGCACCTAACTAAAGAATTTTTATCAAGACAAAGATCAAGGTACATACACAGGAGACCAGGGAAAGCAAAGGAAACACAAGCAAAGTGTAAAATAAAAATATGGATATGACACAAATTCTCAATGAGCTCAAAAAGACTTAAAAAACAATTAAGAGAGGCAAAGTAGGGAAGAGAAATAAAAGTGATGTAAGAATAAAGGAAAGTGATGTAAGGAGAAATGGGCCAATTGAAAAAGGAGAACAAAAAACTGACAGAGGAAAATCAGTTCTTAAAAAACAGATTTGACCATCTAGAAACTAATGATTTTATGAGAAATCAAGAAACTTTTTAAAGCAGAATCAAAGGAATAAAAAAAAAAACAGAGGAAAACATGAAATATCATATTGGAAAAAAAAACAACTGACCTAGAAAATAGGTCTTGATCAAGTAAAAACCTTGGATATCATATTACAAGAAATTGTCAAACAAAACTGCCAATAGATCTTTGAACAAGAAAATAAAAAAAATTTCACAAATCATCACCAGAAAGAAATCCTCAAATGACAACTTCAAGGAATATAATAGATAAATTCAGGAGCCACCAAGCTAAGGAGAAAAATTCTTCAAGCAACCAAAAAGAAATCATTGAAATACCAGGGAGCTATAATCAGGATTACACAGGACCTATCTGCTTCTACATTAAAGGAGCAAAAGGCATGAAATATGATATTCAGGAAGACAAAAGATTTGGATTTACAACTCAGAGTTACCTATCCAGCAAAACTGAGTATATTCTTTTGGGAGGGGGGCATTCAATAAGATAGAAGATTTCCAAGCATTCCTAAGGAATAAGCCAGACCTAAACAAAAAATATGAAGTCCAAACACAAGAAGCCCCAAAAAGGTAAATAAGAAAGAGAAAACTTAAGGGACTCATTAAGGTCAAAATATTTATATGTCTACATGGAAAGAGGATTTCTATAATTTTCAAAAACTATTCTTAATAATAGAGAAGATAGAAGGAATTTACTCAGAAAGAGGGGGGAGAAGTAAGCTGATCATGGTGATATAATGTATATGATGACATATGATGATATATATGTGTATGTAAATGTGATAATATGAAATATGTATGCATATGAATGATATGTAAAAATAATTAACCAAAGGCTGAAAGAGAAGGTTGCACTGAGAGAAAAAAGAAGGCAGAGATAGAATGGGATAAATTATATAATATAAAGAAGCATGAAAAATCATTATAGAGAGAGGAGGATAAGGGTGATGACCAGCAATGCTTAAACTTTACTCTCCTCTTAACTGGTTTATAGAGGGAAAAACAAGTATATTAAGTAATGTATAGAATTCTATCTTATGGGGGCAGCTGGGTGGCTCCATGGATTGAGAACCAGGCCTAGAGACAGGGGGTCTTAGGTTCAAATCTGACCTCAGATACTTCCCAGCAGTGTGATCCTGGGAAAGTCACTTAAACCCCATTGCCTAGCCCTTACCATTCTTCTGCCTTGGAGCCAATACACAGTATTGACTCTGAGATGGAAGGTAAGGGTTTAAAAAAAATTCTATCTTACCTCACAGAGAAGTAGAAGGGGAAAAAAGACAAGGGAAGTGGGAAGTATTTGTAGGGAGGGAAAAATGGGACAGTGACAAAAAGCAAAATACTGGTGAGGAAGAACAGAGAGAAAGGGAAAAAATCAGGATCTAAATGGGATAATAGGATGAAGGGCAATACCCAGGTAGTAACCATAATGCTGAATGTGAATGGGATGAACTTGCCCATTAAATGGAAATGGATAGCAGAATGGATTAAAAACTAGAATCCTACAATATGTTGTTTACAAGGACTGAATGGACATATTTTCTACTTGGAAGACATCTATCTAATAATTTTGAATAAGGGCTACCACAGCTAAAAGACTTGCTCTTGGCTCTCTTGAATTTTAAAGGGTCTCAATAGACCCAAAATTTAATTTTGAAACATTATCCTCCCAAAAAAACGTATATTAAAAACCAGCATGCCACATAAAAATGTGTCCTACTTCCTCTTAAAAGTCAATTCATAAAGACATTCTCATGTTTTCATATAAGAGGAACCAAGACAAAGAAAAGCTGAAGTCAGTTGTTTTCAAAAAGGGATCATAGTGGGGACAGACAATAAATATATGGAAGTTTCCAATTAACAAAGAAAGATGGAAGTAAAATTCTGTGGCTATTATTTCAATTTTCCCTAATGCTTAATCTTCACTGGAGTCCAAGAAATGGAATTTACTGATTCCTGCTACCTCTAGTTTTTTTACACTAGAGAAAAGTGACTTCAGGCAGACTAGTTCAGACATTTCTCCTTGTGTCCTGAAAAGCAAAACTATTCTACCTCAATTTGGAAAATCAATAAATGAGGTTTAGTGAAGATCTTGTATTTTAAAACACTGCATGCTAACATATTTTACAAGAAACTAGAATCAACTGTGAGCCCATTTGAAATATGAGAGGCTTCTTCCATTTAAAGGGAAAAAAAAACCTTATTGCTTTTGTTTTTTTCAAACTTATTCTCTGAACAAAGACAAATTAGCTAAGAAAAATGCATTGGACAGGAATTTGACTAAAATATTTTATTTCCTTTGTAAAGCCTTCCTGACTCTAGATTGATCTTTCAGTAGACACATCAAAGGTATTTATGTGATTAAACAGTATTCCATTGCCTAGAATTTTTCTTATACAGATTTTCGTACTCTTTTAAAATATCAAACTCAAGTTCACCCATTTACTAAGCAAACAAACACAGGTAAAACGTGTTCACGCAGCAAGTCAGTGGAAGACTTGATTTTCAGGAAATTTGTCTCAACCTTTTGCTCAGAAACACGAGCTCTCAACTTTCCCCCCCTTTTTTGCTTACAGGCAGAGATAATTTTTTAAAGCACATTGCCAACTCTCTTAGAATGTCACTTTACAAACAAGGCAGGAGTAAAGGTGAACCTTTGTGTGATCTCAGTGGGAGAGAGCTTGGTAATAATTCCACAAACTAAGAGCCTAATTGGCATCACCTCCTGACCCAGATCACTCACTGTCTGGAAAGCCATCCTCCAAACAAACATTGTTTTTCTTTTATTTATAACTGTGTTTAGGGGTGGGGATGTTGCTTGAGTCTCTCAGTGTATCACAACACCTCCAAATACATTTTCCCAAAATAAGAACTTGTATGTGAGGATCTGGTTAAAAAGCCAAAAAAAAAATTGTGGCATTATTACATTTAGATGAGGACTTTGGAATATCAACGGGAATCTCTGTTGGGAATCCTTCTCTACTTTTAGTTACTGACAGGGAAAAGTTACAAATCCAGTTATGAGTAGAACCCAAAGCTTCTGGGAAAGCAGCAGACTTCAACTTCAGAAAGAATTCATCTCAATTAACTGTATGTGCCTGGGGAAGATACAAGGTTTATATCAGACAGACTCCCTGCCTTCATGTAGATTACAGTTTATCAAGAAACATCTACACCTTGCTCAAGATCCCCTCAATATGGCTTCTTGAAAACTAGACCAAAGTTGAAGATAATCTTTGGGTTAGCATCTATTAAAAATGTCTAACTCATGAGCCCCATTTGAGGCTTCCCTTTCACCAGACCAGAGATGAGAACACATTAAATCAGAGGGAAGGCATTAAAGTAAGCAGAATCACAAGAGAAATAACTAGGAAATTTTGCCTCCCCCCTCTTCATCACATCCACTACCACACTGACAGTTTTGTTTTTCAGACCTCCTGCCATAACTAGCCAGAGCAGAAAGTCCTTCAGATCAAGTGTTTTCTTTTTTGCTGCTTTTCTTTTCCTTTAGTGGGAATTTCTTAGTCCTACTTGATAATTGGTTTTAAATGAAGTTCTGCATTCCTACAGCCATACTTAAAATCACTGCTGTTCCTACAAACAAATAATTTTATTCTAAAATAACAGAGGACAAATGCACAGAAAACACACAATGAATTCTAGGATGACTAAAGAGACTTCATTTGTAATTGGTGGAGACAGACAATGAAGACATCTCTGAGGAAATGGCATTTGAGATGATCTTTTTCAAAGCAGGACAATTTTAATAAGTGAAAAAGTGGGGAAAGGTATTCTGGACACAGAAACAGCATGAGAAAAAAACATGAGGAATGGCGAATTTTAGAGTGTGCTCAGAAAACAAAAATTGTCTGATTTGACTACAGTGCAAAATACATGTTAAAGAGTAATTCAAGATACGGCTTGAAAAAGATGGCAGATTGTGAAGATCTGAATGTCAATCAAAGGAAGATTCGATCTTACTTGGAAGGCAATAAGAAGTAATTGAACAATTTTGAGAAAAGCAGCAACTGGACCACATCTAAGCTGGAGGAAGATAATCATAGAAACAATAGGAAAGATAGATGATGTTAAATGTGGGGTTTGGGGGAGAGAAGGGAGGGTAGAGGTAGGATGACCTATTGCAAAAGTAAAAGATAATGCCACAGTTTTAAATATGGAAAACTAAGTGAGTGGGGTAACCTAGGGAAAGTCAATAATAAAGGACTTCAGTTTTAACTTGTATTCCTAAGATCTAGCATAATGCCTACCACAAAATAGCAGACATTTTATAATGCTTGTTGATTGAATGATCAATTCTGTAATCAACTCCTGATTCAACATTTTGAAGGTACTCTTCCTTGGTGAGTTTCCTGGAATAAGACTCAGTTATTAGCAATCAAACAAGAGATATTTCTTGCCCCCTTCATCATCTACTTGCTTGATGTTTTTTAAAAAATAATAGTATGGAACTTTAAAATTTGCAAGGTATGTTATAGACATTATCTTGTTTGAAACTCACAACAACCCTTCAAGAAATGTTCTGCAGTACAATATGGTACCGCTTTTTATAATATAAAAGTATTGCTATTATTGCATACAGATGAGAAAATAGGCTCAGAAACATATAGTGACTGGCCCAGGGTCACACAGCTAATAAATACTTATTTATTATGTATAAATATATACATATTTATATATAAATATAATAATATTAATTAATTAATTAAAATTTAAAATAAATAAATAAAAGTATTTGAGGAAGGGTTTTATCTAAGTTCCTCCTGACTACAAAATGCCATGAGACACAACCTCTGAAATGCACAAAAGAAAGAGTGATGGAAAAATGGAAGTAAGGGAGAGTTGAATCAGCTTTAACATTTAGGTAGAGGTGGGATTTGAACTGAAGGTTTTCAGATTCTAAGTCCAACCATCTCTTTGCCTCTGCAAATGTAAGAACCACAGAGATATAGGGCTTTGTATTTGCAAGGGAATGAAAGTAATCTACACAATCCTAGGATGGAATATAGCTAAATAATCATGAAAGTATCATCATTTGCTACTTTATCTATAAAAATTACATTGTATTATTGCATTCATGTCACTTTAAAAATGTGAATAGAGTAACTAACATGACAGTCTCTTGAGTTCAGGACTTCTGAATTCTTTCAGTAGATAGGAGAGACAACATGTATGTATGCAAGTATATCCGAAATAAGTATATGTAAAATAAATATAAATTGAAGGAGGAAGTACTAGCACTGGTGATATCAGAAAAGCATCATGTGATGATGTGAGTGATGTGATGAGTGAGAGGAGCAGAACCAGGAGAACATTGTACACAGAGACTGATACATTGTGACACAATTGGATGTAACTGACTTCTCCATTAGTGTCAATGCAGTGACCCTGAACAACTCGGAGGGATCTACGAGAAAGACCACTATCCACATTCAGAGGGAAAACTGTGGGAATAGAAACATAGAAGAAAAACAACTGCTTGATTACATGAGTCGAGGGGGATATGGTTGGGGATATAAACTCTAAGTGAACATCCTAATGCAAACATAACAACATGGAAATAGGTTTTGATCAAGGACACATGTAATACCCAGTGGAATTGTGCATCAGCTACAAGGGGGCTTGGGGGAGGGGAGGGAAAGAACAAGACTCTTGTAACCAAGGAAAAATATTCTAAATTGACTAAATAAAATTAAAAAATAAAATAATTAGCCACCCCACCCCACCCCGAAAAAGAAAAGGAATCATGTAGGAAGTAGCTACATTTTGAATAAAACTAGGGCTTCTAAGAGTTGGAAGAAAGGAAGGTGTGTCATCTGGGACGAACAAGAAAGCTAGTTTGGCAGAACTGAAGTGTATGTGAAGAATATATAATAAGATTGGAAAACTAGGTTAGAGACAAACTGTTTGCAATTTTAATCATGGAATGGGGATGTTTTTATTTTATTCTATCAGTAACAAGGAACCATTTGAGAAATGTGGGGGACCAATTCTCTGAGGTCCCTTTCAACTTTTCATCTATGATTCTATGATTTTCCAGGACTTTTCCAGTATTCCTTTTTGATATCTCTGTCTTTTTATTCTGTCAATCACATTCTCCTCCTGTATACTATTCTCTCTGACTTTCTGTGAAACAACTCTCTCCTGGCTCTCCTATATGTCTGATCACTCCTTCTCAGTCTTCTTTGCTAGATCATCATACAGGTCATGATGACTAATCATGAAAATCTCCCAAGGTGTTGTCATAGTTTCTGTTCTCTTTTCTCTATTTATTATCTTATTTGGTTTGGTCAGTAGGTCCCATGAATTCAAGTATCTATATGTAGATAGTTTCAAGGTTATATACAACCAATCCTATTGCTCTTTTGAGCTTTTAAGTGCATTCCTTCAAGCTGGATGTCAAATAGTCATCTTGGTCTCCATATGTCCAAAACAAAATTTACTCAATTTATTTCTTTTTTTTTAATTTTAAACATTATTTTATTTGGTCATTTCCCAACATTATTCACTGGAAACAAAGATCATTTTCTTTTCCTCCCCGTCCCCCCACCACCACCACCTTTCCCTCTCCCATAGCCGATGCACGATTCCACTGGTTATCACATGTGTTCTTTGACTCGAACCCATTTCCCTGTTGTTGGTATTTGCATTAGAGTGTTCATTTAGAGTCTTTCCTCAGTCATATCCCCTCAACCCCTGTAGTCAAGCAGTTGCTTTTCATCGGTGTTTTTACTTCCACAGTTTGTCCTCTGCTTGTGGATAGTATTTTTTAGATCCCTGCAGATTGTTCAGGGACATTGCATTGCCACTAATGGAGAAGTCCATCACCTTTGATTGTACCACAATGTATCAGTCTCTGTGTTCAATGTTTTCCTGGTTCTCCCCCTTTTCATCCTTGATGCTGTTAATTTGCATTTCTTCTTTCCTTTTTTTAATTAGATTGACCAGTACTTTGTCTATTTTGTCTGTTTTTTCAAAGTACCAGCTT
This sequence comes from Monodelphis domestica, assembly GCF_027887165.1. Classification (NCBI taxonomy): domain Eukaryota; kingdom Metazoa; phylum Chordata; class Mammalia; order Didelphimorphia; family Didelphidae; genus Monodelphis; species Monodelphis domestica. Next base: position 520,341,107 of record NC_077229.1, on the reverse strand, counting down.
CTAGTCTTGTTTATTAGCTCGATAGTTCTTATCACTTTCGATTTTATTAATTTCTCCCTTAATTTTTAGGATCTCTAGTTTGGTTTTCTTCTGGGGTATTTTAATTTGTTCATTCTCAAGTTTTTTGATTTGAATTTCCAATTCCTTGATCTCTGTCCTCCCTAATTTGTTAATATATGCACTCAGGGATATGTATTTTCCTCTAAGTACTGCCTTGGCTGCATCCCATAAGGTTTGAAAGGATGTCTCGCCGTTGTCATTTTCCTCAACGAAATTATTAATTGTTTCTATGATTTCTTCTCTAACTAACCGATTTTGGAGTATCATATTATTTAATTTCCAATTAATTTTTGATTTGGCTCTCCATGTACCCTTACTGATCAATATTTTTATTGCCTTGTGATCTGAAAAGGCTGCATTTATTATTTCTGCTTTTCTGCATTTGAGTGCCATGTTTCTGTGACCTAGTGTATGATCTATTTTTTGTGAATGTGCCATGTGATGCTGAGAAGAAGATGTATTCCTTTTTGTCCCTATTTATTATTCTCCATATGTCTATTAACTCTAATTTTTCTAAGATTTCATTCACCTCTTTTACCTTTTTCTTGTTTATTTTTTGGTTTGATTTATCTAAATTTGATAGCGGTTGGTTCAAGTCTCCCACTAATATGGTTTTACTGTCTATTTCCTCCTTCAATTCTCCTAGTTTCTCTATTAAAAATTTGGATGCTATACCATTTGGTATGTTGATTAATGATATTTCCTCATTGTCTATACTCCCTTTTAACAGAATATATTTACCTTCCCTATCCCTTTTGATCAGGTCTATTTTTGCTTTGGCTTTGTCAGATATCATGATTTCAATTTATTTCTAAACCCTTCTTTCTTTCCAATTTTCCCTTTCTTTCAAGGATAACATAACCCTTTAATTTACCATTTATATGATCTTTTCCCTTCATGACTTATAACTCTTAATTACTTCATATATCCAACGTGTCAAATTTCATCATTTCTACTTTCACATCTCGAGTATACATCCCTTTCTCTCCACACACAGCTACAACACTAATTTACATCCTCATGACTTCTTGCCTGGACAATTGAAATAGCTTCCCATTTGGTCTCTCTGACTTTAATCTACCTATACTCCAATCCATTTTCTACTTAACTGCCAAAGAGATTTCCCTAAAGGGCAAGTTTAACCATGTCACCCCCTCTATTCAATAAAGACCAATATCTCTGTTCTATTTCTAGGATCTAGTATAAAATCCTTTGTTTGGCATTTATAGCCCTGGCCCCTTCCCACCTTTCTAGTCTTCTTATATTTTACTCTCCCTCAACACACACACACACACACACACACACACACACACACACACACACACACACACACACACCAGTGATCCAGTGAACCTACCTGCTAATTCTTACACTGATATTCCATCTTCTGATTCAATTGTCCTCAATTTTCTGCCTCCCTGACCATGACTAGAATGTCCTGCATGATTCCAAGCTTTCCTACCTTTTTCAAAACTCAATTCAAGTTCCACCTTGTGTAGCTCCCCTCTTCCCAGGACCTAGCCTCTGAGAGTATCTCTCAATTACATTGTACACATCTTCCATGTACTGGGCAATGAGGATTTAGTCCTGGAAGCATGCACTCTCACGTGAGCCTGCTTCAGAAAATGCTGGATGATATGACATGGAGAGACCCTGTTCTTCATTTCAGAGCAAATATTAGAAGACTTGTTTGCGGTTTAATAGACACATGGTAAATGTGCTTTTGACTGACTGCCTAGCTGGGACTGGGTGTGAACTCAAAAGCTATCTATTAACCAAAACAAGATTTTGTCTCTCCTGTTTGGTTGCATCTGAATGATGAGCCCTCAGGGTAGGGAGAGGAAACTAGTGCCAGCACCTTTTGTCCCCACAAGGATCAACATGTAGTCATATTCACAGGCCAACTATGCTTCTTTCCTTGATACATCTATTCTTTGCTACCTTATGTGGATTTTTGGAGATAGAATAGGCTAGACTGTGATATGGTAAGCTTTGAAAGTTTGAAAAAACAGACACTAGGGGTCCAATGATGTGAATCCATAGTAGTTTTCAGGCAGTTAAGCCTAATCAGAAGGGAAGCCCCAAGCAAACAGAGCAGGGGATTGAAGGCAAGGAGAATTAGCTCTTCCATGGACTATTCTACATCAGGAAATGAACTTGGTAGGGGGTCAATGCTTTGTAGTAATTGCTTAAAGTTTGAATCCACTCTTTCCAGGGACCAAGATGATATAGAGGAGAATGTGCTTGAGTGTTGTATAGAAATTCGATATATCTTATTAATAAATACCAATTTTTGAAAGCCAATTTATATTAATTGTTTGAATGATACTAGGCTGTGAATCACTGGAGATTTTATATTGGGCTTGAAGAGCAAGTACAGTACCAGGATCCTCAGAGTGTACCTCCAGGGTAGTTAACAACTCTTCATCACAAATCAGGATCATCTGTCATTAAATAGTCTCTTATATGAAACCTGTTCTAAGATCTAAACTGATACTGAAGTCATCTCAATACTACCACACTGGCTTTTTAATCCCTGGCTTACTCACCTAAACCATCCCTTCTCTGAGACGTACATCAAGAGAATAATATAAAATCTTTGACCCCTCAAAGATCTGTTTAAAGAGGTTGCCCACTTCTCCATGGGACAAAACAAAAGCTCTGCCTCCCCATCATCCAGGAACTCAGAATCACCCCCATATTGGTATATTCACCAAAGTTATATTGATTGTTTCACCTCTCTCATGATGTTAGAAAGCCAGGCACCTTCCCAAAATACCACCCTTTGTTCTGTGAATCTTGAAATTTCTCAGACTTGTGAATGTTAAAAATTCCCCATTGGGGAATTTTTTATTGGGACAATTCCCTATTGGAACTATTCCCCATTTTAAACAGTTAAGCTACTTAGATCTAAAATGTGAGAACTCTACTTAGATCAGAAATGGGAAGACCTCTACTCTACTTAAGACAGCTTTAGGGGAGAAAACTCCTTGCAGAACAATGAAAAGTACTAAAACCCATACTTACGCCTATTATTAGAAAGGGGTGCTAAGTACCTATAAAGGTCAGGCAACTTGTGAATTTACTAGGAACAAAGAAATGGGAAACTTACTCAGAGCTTTCCTGATGTGAATTACTCAGAAGTTTTAGTCTACCCAGAAAAGGTGAGAGCAAAATGTGAATTAAGAATGGCCAGTCCTTTGGAAAACATCTACTGTGATTGGTAGATGTAAGGACTTAGGGGAGGTGACATAGGAGAAATTGCCCTTTAAATAGGAGCTCAGATAGGAGCTCAAGGGACTGATTCTGAAACAGTCAGCTGGGAAAGGCTGCCTTGAAGGGTCTCTCTTGAGAACTCATTCTGAAACATTCAGATTGAGGCTTGGAGCTGGTGAAGTCAGCTGAGATGAAGCTGGCCTGGTGTCACTAGAATTCTTGCTTAAGACAGATCTTATGGTGAGTGATAAAAGACTGACTGATCTCTCTCTCTTAAGACTCAGGTCTAGGCCATGTTGGCTTAAGACCCTTCATACTTATTCCTTTCTGACTCTCTCGCTCTTTCTTTGATTCCTCATTGTATTATTAATTAAATTCTCTATAAACCCAGTTGACTTGGATATATTCATAATTGACACTGTAGTGAAAACATATTTTCTGTGGTCACAATTTACTCATCCACTCTTATATCTACTACCATTTGAGTCTTACACTATTTTACTCACTACAGTTTACAACCTCAACCATTTTAACAATTACAGTTTATGTCTCACACTCTTTTAAATGTTACAGTTCTCCCTAGTACTCTCTAGGAAGGATGTGTCTGAACCATCCCAAAATAAAGGAATTCTGTCAATTGAGGGGGACTTGAGCTATTTATTACAGGTTAAAAGGAACCCTTGAATGGGATAGATACCTTGAGAACAAGATGGCGTGATTCTGGGGAAGGAATAAGATAGGGCTTGGGAGAGTCATCAGAATTATGTCCCCAAACAGTTCATTCTTAAAAGGTAAATCTTCCTTTAAAGGGTGCTTGCTAATCTCATGCTGAAACTCTATACAGTTTTATTAGCAACCAGATAAGTTGTTCAATTGATTTTTTTATCAACCCCATATATCACAAACAACATCCAAAACTCCCTTTTTAGAGAGTGTCATTGGTCTCTGTCAACCTAGCAGAGAGGTAGCTTCCTTGACTTGTCCTCTAATTCTCAGGCTGTCCCCCATCTGAAGCATGGGGGTGTCATTGTATGGCTTAAAGGGAGACAAAATAGACATCTCTAGACTCGTCTTCCCACATCCTTTTTTAAGGGAGACTTTAATTCCTGCCAGGAAAGAAAACAGAAGGTAGAGAAGAGGAACTTAGCCATTCTTCTCTTCTCAAAGAGAGGGGTACTCGGCTAAAATTATATCCACCTCCTCCCTTAAATATGGGGATGTAGTTTTTGGTCAAGTTAAATTTCTGATCATTGTTCATTGATGGAAAAAAGGGACCCAAGCTTTATATACAAAGTTTGACCCCTTTCTGTTATAAGGAAAGTGTGGAAGTTTGCAGAGAGAAGTGGCATGAGACTAACAGGAAGATTCTGGAGCTTTGAAGGAGAGTTAGGCTGGGTCGCCAACTGATGTAATGGTTGGATTTTGGGGATGGGATAGGATGTTACAATGTAGGGACAATATTAGGAGAATGAACTTTGGGAAGGCTCTCTGTGGCTGACAGGCCCAGTCCAGGCTGAGCCTGTCCTGAAATAATAAACACAGACCACTATATAACGCAGGGACAGTTTGTTGTATTTAATAAACAAGCGAAGATTACTTTGCTTATAACATTTCCCACCAAATGCCAGTTCCACAATGAACACACATAGGAAGAGACAAAGAAATTCATTTATCCAAGTCAATAATAGCAAAACCGAAATCTGAGAGAGTCTCCACTGGCTATTATGTACCAGGCAATACAGAGTGAAGGAACTTCCCCTTTGGTATTAAAATAATGCATCTCAAATAAGAGAAGAAGTCCCAAATTTCACCCAAGGGAAAGTTCCCCAAAGCCTCTAGTATAGCAACCCAAGGATAGAGACACAATGAAGATTGCTAGCTCCTCTCCTGATGGCTTCTTGCTTCGACACCTCAAGGTTGATGTTATCCATTTTCTCTCTTAAAACTACAAACCAGAAACACCAAAAGTAACCACAGGACCTAAAGAGACTGAAGAAATTTGGAGAGCGTGCAGAGACTAGAAGAGACTGAAGAGTTCTCTCTCCCACTCATGGCAATTCCAACCCACCCCTCACACAAGGATAGGACTTTGAAAATCCATCATTGAGGAAAGTTTCCAGACCTGTGGACGTTGGGCTCTGACAGTATTTGTCCAAGGATCAATACTAACCTCTTACTCAAATGTTGCCAGTGAATTAGCCAACACATTTGTGCGGTGGAGGAGATCCATACCTAAAGTCCAAAGCCATTCTAGTAGGGCTCCACCCACAAGATGAAGTCCAATAGTCCCCGAAACATCCTGGGCCTGGGATGTGTAGGGCAGTGAAGCGGGAGAGGGGATGATCCAGTGAACCCTTCAGACCCTACCTATCAAGACCATTTTCTTTAGGAATTTCTTCTTTTCCTTGCAGATTCCTATGTGAAAACCAGCTGTTATGGAATTTCATCATTATGGGTCATAATACTCCATCTCAGCCTCCAAAAAAGAACAAATAGGTATCCCTGTCCAGACCTTTTAATCAATTTAGCTATCTGCCACCATAAATACTAGTTTCTTCCCTCCCTCAAATTTAGCTGCAAAGAGTGTCCCAGCTTGGGCTCCATTAGGCCATGCCCTCAGAAGCCATTAATTCAGTGATTCATTAAGTTTATGTCTGAACATGTCACACAACTTGCCCAGTATCCTGATGGTACAAGTCCAATAATCCTCTTCTCCCTCAAGCTAACAAACCATCCTTCTTCCAACAGGGGCAACTAGGTGGTTCAGCTGGATCTATACTCAGAAAGACTCATCTTCCTGGTTTCACATACTTACTAGTTGTGCGACCCCAAACAAGTCACTTAACTGTTTGCCTCAATTTCCTCATCTGTAAAATGGGCTGGAGAAGGAAATAGCAAACTACCTTAGTATCTTTGCCAAGAAAATCTCAAATGGGGTGATGAGGCATGGACACGACTAAACAACAAAACGACCCTCCCAGGAGTACTAAATAAGTCTGACATTTTTTGTTTTGTCTTGTTCTGTTTTGCCATTAGTGGAAGTATACAAGGCTCTTCCTGAACTCTACCTTCATTCTCCTAGTTCTGACTTCAGTGTGAATACAGTGTAAGAAGCAGCTCCGGATCAGAGACTGTCCGTTCCACTCCCATCAGGAGAGATGCGGTCCCTCAGAGGACCACTAGCTCCATTAGTGTTCCTCAGCCTTCAGTGCACATCCCTAAGAGCCAAGAGCTGTTTCTGGTAGGAGAACAATGAACAACAAGTAGGGAATTTTAGACGGGCCATTCTCTTTATCCTCCCAGGAAGACTTTTCCAGAACTCACTAAACTAATTGCACCGCCTGAGAAGGAGTTTGCTCCCTGTCCCAAAGACAGAACTGCAGGCTGAAAAGGCACAAGTTCTTTCCATCTGATAGAATCTAAGTTCCTCTAGGACAGAAACTGTTTGCTTTTTGTCTTTGAGGCAGCTAAGTGGGAGCCAGGTCTAGAGGTGAGAGGTCCTGGGTTCAAATGTGGTCTTGGACACGTCCTAGCCCTGTGACCTGGGGCAAGTTACTTAATCACTGTCACCTCGCCTTTATCTCGCTCTCTAATGGAACCAATATTTAGTGCTGATTCTAAGACAGAAGGTAAGAATTTAAAACAAAGGCCGGAGTTCAAACCTGACCTCAGACACTAACTATGGGGCTCTGAGTAAATCTCTTAACTTCTGTCTGCCTCAGTTTTCTCAATTGTCAAATGAGGATAACTTTACCTCCTAAGCTGTTGTGAAGATCAAATGAGATAATCTTTGTAAAGTTCCTTAGCACAGTGTGTGGGGTACATAAAAGGTGCTTAATAAATGCTTGACCCTACCGCTCTGCCTGTGTTCCCCAAGCATACCACCTTCTGACATATGCTGTATGATCCTAGATGATTCATATGTCCTCCCAGGGCCTCAAGGAAGCTCTCTAAGGCTCTAAGGTGTAGAAAAGGGACCATCTGCATTGCAGAAGGAATGAAGTTCCCCATATTGATGAAATCACTGGTGCAGCTGCATCCTTAGCACTTCACACAGTGATTGACTGAGGAAGGGAGCACAGGAACCATTCAACAGATGCCCATCCAGGAGTCTTTCCTAGCACCCGAAACACTGCCCTTACATGGATCATCTCTGGTTTTATCTCCTCGTCCCCTCTCTGCCTCAGCCATATCTCAGGAAACAGGAGCCAAAATGGATCTGGGGAAATGAACAAACAAACAAAAAACCCCTCCAGCAGGTAACTATCGTGAGCGGTAGAAAGGGTTTGTTTTTCATTTTCATCTTGTTGTTCCAGGAGACAGATGATAATTAAAGTGTCAGATCCTTTCATGCTTCCCTGATCGAGATAACTGCTTTAACATTGGCATTAGAAACAGGAGGAAAGTGTCTGGAGTCGGGGAAGATAAGGCGATGGTTCTGAGAAACAGGGCAAAGCTGGACCGGCCTTCGTTAGCATCATCCTCTTGAAACAAAAATGACTTGGGCTGGATCATCAAGCCTGATGCCGACAGCTTGACCAGTGGAGTTCTCAGGAAGTCCCAAGCATATACTGGCTTTGCCTTCCTAAGTTGTGTTTAGCCCTACTGATTGACCTAGAGCCAATTTCTAGAGAATCGATAAAACTACTTGTTAATTCCAGCCAATTCTTTCATTTCAACTAATCCAATGATCCTGCAGGAGACATAGCAGTTGTCAAAGAATGAACCTCCCTTCTTTCCTGTATCTCCCCTAACACATTCCACACCCATCAGCTAAACACCTCTCTTCATCTTCAAGAAAGGAAGTGGAGGTCTTGGAAAGGGAAAGAAATGGAAAAGGGAAATGGGGACTTAAATGTAAAAATTCATCAGGGCTTCCCCTAATGCTGACTCAAAGAAATTCTGAGGGCTGGACTTGAAGTCAGGACACTAGGCTTCAAATTCTGACTCCAGCACTTCATTTAACCTCAATGCATTCTCTTGGAAAAGAGGACTAACAATATTTGCACTGCCTCCTGGAGCTACTATTGGGAAAACATGTTGCTAATCCTAAAAGTGAATTGTGATTATCCTTCCTATCTCTGCAGATGCTAGTTGACCCCTTCTGTACCCACAGACCTTATTATTTCCTTTTCTATAGCCTTTCTCTACTTCCTATTGAAAACCACTCAATATGCCCGGATTTTTCCTGATACCTTCCCTTGCCATCTTTTACTTTTTGGTTTTTTATGATGAACTCTATTGTGAAGATTAATAGTAGTTCTCTTATTGTAGCAAGTAATTGGCAATAAGATAAATGCCCACTAATTGGTTGAATGATCAAACAAATTAGGATGTGTATAGCTTTTTAAGGTAAAGCCTTTCCCATGCTGTGCATGGGAGGAAAGAAATTGCATCAGGAAAACACTGAATGGAATTTTATCACAGTATAAAAAATTATAAATATGACAGATTCAGAAAAATGTTTATCCATCCAGGAACTGTGCTAATAAGCACTCTACAAATATAATCTCATTTGATCCTCACAACAACTCTAGGAGGAAAGTGCCTCTATTTCTCCTTTTGTAGGTTTAAAAGAGTTTCATTTCCTTCAAAGGGCAAAATATGGACTTTAAAAGTTATGTCTATTGGAAAATATGAATTGAGGAGCTGAGCAATAGGGATGCCACTCATCTAGGGGTGAGGACCAGAAAGAGAGTTGCTAGTTCTCCTCATCTGAACACCTCGTCACCTCAAACACTGATAGACATTTTTTAATCTGTCATATTCTTTTCTCATAATACAATAAATTCCATTTTGATGATTTCTTTGATGCAGCTTCTTTCTTCCCAACCACAGAATGGTGAGACAGAATGACACATCACAATTTGTTCATTCATCAATTAATGGGCACCCTTTTATCACCAGTTCTCTGAGACAATAAAAAATCCTACTACTCATATTCTTATTCTTTTCCCTATATCTTTGGCTTCCTTAGAGTGCTTGCCTAGATCAAAGGATCAAACTGGATCAAAGAGAATAGTTCCAAATTATTTTCCAGAATGACTGAATCAATTTGAAGTTACACCAATAGTGTATTAGTGTGCTTGCCCTCCAACAATTGCTATTTTCCTCTTTTGTCAGCTTTGACAACCTGATGGGTGTTATTTGTGTCATGAAATAAAGACCATTTATCTATTTTCCAGGCAAGATTTACTCAAAGCTTTTATTATACATACTGATCAGTTTGGAAGACAGCTTTTACAAAGTTGTTCAAAATTCTCTAGTCTATAAATACTATCATACCTCTTTAAAAGGGGAGAAAAGAAACAATACCTGTGGAAGAAGTCATCAGGATTTCTGTTGGTGCCTATGTTTTTCTGAGCATCAAATTTGGGGCATCTTGTATTTATGGAATTAAGGAGGACAAAAATCAGGTAATGTTGGAAAGCTCACCCAAGGGTCATTTAGATCAAGCTGGCTTTTATACTTGTACAATACCTTACAAGGCCCAGGAAGGCAGAAACTTTAATTTAAGGCTATGTAAAAATAGAAATATTTCAATTAAGCTATGTACTATAGAAGTATAGCCTAAGAGTTGTTTTAATTTGCATTTCTCTTATGTTTAGTTAAAGTCCTTTTTTATGTGCTTATTGACAGATTGATTCACTATCTATCTCCTTGGTCCCCTTTAGGTGACCCCAAGATCTCTTTGGAGGTTGGGTCTGACAATTTTAAAAAAGGAGAAACATGGATGGAACCTAGAAAAGTACAGTAAATATTAAAGAATAAACCACTGGCTCTGCCAATACATAGATGAATATGCCATATAAACCTAAAACTGAGTCAAATAGCCAAATTAATTATTATTACCCACCCAGTCCTTGTGTAGTAGTTACAAGCTTTATTTAAAATGTGAACAAACAGAGATGCGAAGATGGCTGTGATTTGGACCAGTACTGATACATTCCATGATTTTCTTCCCACCCACAATTTGGGGAGGCTTTACCAAAAGAAGAAAAAGCTGCCAGATAAATCTGTGGAGGCATTGCTGATAAAGCTTCCTTTCCCACCCCTCCTAACCAACGTGGGATGGAACCATCTCAAAGCTTCCCCTTGGACCCGACTGGCCCCTACTTCCAGATTTCTGATCATTTATGGCCACAAGGAGTCTAAGCCTCTCAGATTGATGGGTCACATGAGTCATCGTACCCTGATGGCCTTCAATCAGAAATATTTTCTTGAGAAAGCAGGGGAAGCTGCCTACCAACACTTGAAGCTAAATACTGCCATATCCTTTTTGCATATCCTTGCTGTGTTAGGGCAAGTAAAGCCTCTTTTGTTAAATATTAAACGATTGACAAGGGGCTCATTTCATCCCTAGATTTAGGGATTAAGAGAGTTCTGATGTTAGAGCTACATGTTTGACTGATACAGTATAAAACTGCATTTCTTCAAATGAACCATCAAAGTGAAAAATGGGAAAGTAGAAGGGGAAAGGCAGAGATGATCCCTTTGGTCAAGAAGGTGTTTCGATTTCCTGGAAAAGTCTCTGGATTTGGAATCGCTTACTTCTAACATCCCTGGGCCTCAGTGTGCTCAACTATAAGGGGGTCGGGTTGATAGTCCTTCATTCTTCTCTAGGTCTTCTAATTCTCTGGACTTCACCACCATGCCCTACTATTATACTCCCTTCTCCTTTTATCTGTTAACTTCCCCGTTAGAATGTCAACTCCTTGAGGGCAGAGATTCTTTTTCTCTGGTATCTGTATCCCCAGCACTTAGCACAGTACCTGGCACATAGTCAGCACCTAATAAATGTTTCTTGGAAGACTAAATGGACTCTCTGTTCATATCCTTTGACCATTTCTTTATTGGAGAATGTCTCATATATTTGTTTAAGTCCTTTTATGTATTATAGCTATTATGCCTTTGAGAAGTTTGTTGAGAAACTATTCCCCAATTATCTATTTCCCTTCTGATTTGAACTATTTATTTTATTCAAGCAGAAACGTTTCCACTTTCGATATTCAAAATTGCCCATTTAATCTTTTCTGATTTGTCAGTCAGTGCTCAGTGGTAAGGGACACGAAGAAAGACCAAAACTTCCTGTAACAGAAGGATGCTAGAGGATTGCTCTTATGGCATGAGGTGTGAACACCACTCTATCTATCCCCTAACGAGGGACAAAGAAGATTCCTTAAGTGGAATGCTTAAGGAATGTAGCTGATTCTGTAAGAGAGTCCTCAGAGAGCTCCCTTCCCCTGTCAAACCCCTCCGCTCTCTGGGAGTCAGCTGCAGAGATTGTCTCCGCACTGGTTCTATTATATACTCCATCCACAGGAGTCCATGCTCCAGTGACTCATCAGATTTCTGTTCTAATTTCGCCTTCGAGCACCCCCAGCTCCTTGGCGGAGAAGATCTGCCTATTCTGTCATGGGAGTAAGCCTCCTCCAGGGAGCAGTCTCTTGCACATTTTCTCTCATTTTTCTATTGCATGTCTCCAATCTCAGCAGGAGCTAGAATGAGATGGAAACCACAGACAAGACTGATTTGATTAGGGTTCCATTATAAGAGAGTGGAGGAAGGGGAAAGGGGGAAAGAGGGAAGGGATAGAACACGGGCAGAAATAGAGCATTTAGGGAGAAAAACATCAAGGGGTCAAATGACATTTGGCCAGAAGCCACCTGGATAGATTTCACAACGTGAGGAAGAATTCATGAAAAAGGAGCTCAGAGAACGGTGGGGCAGCCAAATGTTCTAAGGGGCTTGGGGGTGACAACCTGGTAAGGGTATGTGAGGAAGTCTAGGAAGCACCATCAAGGGATGGGTGAAGCACTATCACCTGGACGGGCAGCCATTGTCATTCGACCACAGCCTACGTGCCTGAGTCCTGCATGTGAATGATGCAGGATGATACAGGTTCCTGTCCAGTGGGAGAACAGGCTGATTCCCACACAGACTAGGTGAATTCTCTGTCCCCTCACCCTACTCCTGTTTCTTGCCTCTTTCTCCAAAGGAAAGACTGACTTACTTTCCAAGCCTTGTTTGTTAAGAATCTGTCTCTTCTCCACTTTGACTACTTGCCTTTAAAGAAACCAGTTTCTCTAATGGGTATGTTTGTGTATTGTGTTGTTGAGTGCGTGCCCCTTACGGCATAAAATGCACCTGAGACGAAGGCTCTTGGGATGAGGTACTTAGAGAGTGATTGAGAGGCATGATTAACACGAAGGGCTTTTCTCTCAAAAAGAGATGGGAGGCTCATAACCAAACTGAAAAGAGATAGTATTGATCCATATTTTATAACTTCCCAGCAACACAGAAAGTCCTTGGTGCATCCAGGCCATGAATCAAGGCACAGCATGAGCCAAGCAGTCCATGTTGGAGGAAAGGGAAGAGGGAACTCCAAGCCGTTATATGCAAGGAAATGGGAAAAGTCTGAATCCATAAATTATTTTGAGGAACCTAGAAGTGAGCTCCACTACAGGGATGGACGCCCTGGTGGCATGGTAAAGACATGAGCATATCCACAAGAATATGAAGCGTAGTTGTCTCAATGTGGAGCATGTGGGCCTCAGGCTACACATCTGGTGGGGCTTCCATCTCCAAGCCCAAATAAAGTATCTCCCTCGCCCCCCAACTAACCAGATCCTCTTCCAGGACATAAGATCATAGATTCAAGGATCTTAGAGGCAGTATATCATCCTACACTCTATGGACTGTTCTTGAGGTGGCCAAGATGGCAACGTTGGGGTGCAAATCCTACTTTTTTCCTGTACTAGCTTTGTGAGCAGACACAAGTCACTAAAACTCTCTCTGTAGTAAGAAATTCTCCAAGCCTGGGCCACTAATTTTCAGCCTGGGGTTCACAGACTCCCGCAAAGGGACAGATGTCAATGAGTCTGTAAATTTGGATAGGAAAAAACAATTACATCTCTAATTAATTAATTAATTAATTTTTCATTAAGTCATTTTATTATTTTTTAATTTAAGTTAATTTATTTAGTCAATTTAGAACATTATGCCTTGGTTACAAGAATCCTATTCTTTCCCTCCCTTCCCTCTCCCCATCCTCCCTGTAGCCATTGAACAACTTCATTGGGTATTACTTGTGTCCATGTTGTGGGTGTTTGCACTAGGATGATCTTTTAGAGTCAACATCCCCAATCATATCCCCTCGCCCTATGTAATCAAGCAGTTGTTTTCCTTCTGTGTTTCTGCTCCCACAGTTCTTCCTCTGAATGTGGATAGTGGTCTTTCTCATAGATTGCTCCAAGTTTACGTCTCTATTTTAAAGAACTTCTAACTGAAATAGGGCATTTCCTTCCATTAGGAAGATAGGCAACACATATTTCTGAGAAGGAATCACAGTGGGATTCACCCAACTGCACAAGTGTTCAGAAACAAAAAAGTTGGCAACCCTGGACCAGAAGTGATATTAGAATTGATATCAATAAAGGGAGGGACTTCAACAATTAATCCAGATTTTTTAAATCAAGGACAGCCTTAAAGAAATGACAAAGTAGCATTTTAAAGAATAAACCCAGATATGTATGTTTGTATGGATATATACACACATGCCATGTGTGCATATGTCTGTACATACATATATGTGCCTAGATAGACAGATATACATGTGCCCCCGTACAAACATGGACAATAGCCCTGCTTTCCCCTGGTGGTGGTAAAATAACTTAAGCAGTCCCCTCTTCTCTCGCAGTCTCCCTCCCTCAGTCACTCACTATCCAGCTGCAAAGGACGGGCTCCCAGGGGAGCTGTCCCATCTCCTTTGTCCTTGAGTCTCCAACAGCGAGCAGCTGCATTTCTACAGGTACCGGGAAGGCTGGAACTCCCTCCGGACTATGCGTGCCCCGGAGCACCCAAGGGGGCAGAGGTGACGAGCTATGTTTTCTCTCACCTAGCACAGCCTGCCCATCTGGGCTACTGCTAGGAAAAGAGTGACTTGGGTCCTGGCATTGTCTTTCTGGCTTCTGGATGACATTGAACAGACCCCAATTTCCCTCTCCACTCCTTTGTTTCTGGTCTATGAAAGCCTGTTTAGTTTGGTCGGGGCCCTGTCGTGTTAACAAAAACAAATGGGATAATATTCATCGAAAAAGCCTGGCAGCTCTTGATATTTTAATAAGCTGGAGATTCTGCTGGGGCCTCCGAGGCTCTTAAAAGTTTAAAGTTAATAAGGAGAGTAAAAGAAAAAAAATAGGAATTGTTTTTAATTATTATTCTACAGCATTAACTATGCCAGTTGTGTATAATTAGACAGTAGCTACCTTGGAAAGGGGAGACAGTGAAGAGCCCCAGAGGGCTTCCGCCAGAAGGCTGAGGTGTTTACAAGGCACCCGAGACGTTTTCACCAAACACACGATCCCTGTTGCGGTAACTATTGCTTTTATAATGGATGTGTTCATTACAGCCTGAGAATAATATGTTTATCTATCATCTTCCTAGAAGAGATGGCTTCCAAGTGGGGGAAGGGAGGGGAGCTGTAATCCGATTTGGTGGTGGAATTAGCGGGAAAGCCATTCAAATGCAGATATGCAGATTTGTGGTCTTTGGTTATCCTTGCCATTGCCTCCGTGGCCAGACTAGGCACGATGAGGGCATCTGCTGAGAAAGTCGAGTTGCTCCTATGAGGAGCGTGCGCGCTCTTCGCTTCTGGTTGGACAGGGAAAGGCTGTAGGCTGGAGGGTTTCGTTCTAACTTTAACCCGACCTCTATCATAGAACCTTGAGAAATGACTTCCCTCTCTGTCTCTGCTTCTAAAAAAGGATGTTTTCAATGGACGTTATTTTACTGCGTCATCAAGGACTCTCAAAAACCAGCGGACACGAATATATCGCTGCTTCTTCTTAGCTTCTATTAGTAACGTATTTATGGAGAAACAAGAGCGGTGCCGGGGCAGAGAAATGTTTACCTCAGAGAGGGGAGCATCAATTTGAGGTTCGAGATGGCAATCAGGAGCCCTCCAGCCTAACCCATACCCCAGAGGCATTCCGACTGCTATATACCCAACAAGCAGCCCTCCATTTTCTACCTTAGGACCACCAAAAGAGGGAGAATCCTCCACCTCCCCCACACCAACAGTCCACTTTCAGACTCTGTAAAAATTAAATGAGTCTCTAGTAATCGAAATATTATATTTTATGAGGTTTATTAAAGGTCATTAGAAATCAAGGAATAAAGAAATACAAAATAAGAAAACCACATGCCTAGGGCTGATTAGCCCATTCAAAGCTTCCTTACTACATCTTGCAAATGGCCTAGCAGAGAGAGAAGGAGCATAGAAGAGGGAAAGATAGGCTTTACTGCTAGTTAAATACTCATTGTGATCTCACCCAGGTGGAGACTCAGGTGAGATTATAGGGAATTCTGGGAAATACCAAGGACTTCTGGGGATTGAAGTCTAGGGTTCAAATGTCCATTGTACAACTCCAAGTAGTGGGAAATTTTTCCTAATATAAAGTCTAAACTTTCCCCTCTGTGACTTTCATGCATTGCTTCTGGTCCTGTCCTTGATGAACAAAGAACCAATGGAACCCCTCCCTGACGGGAAAGCCTCCGAATAATTCATACTACCCTGTTAACAGTGCTCACCCACATTTACTCCTCTTCAGGCTAAGCATGTGCCCTTCCTTTCACCTATCCTCAGGTGACCTAAAATCAAGGCCCTCCACCATCCTGACTGTCCTCCAGACACTGTCCAGCTTAACGGTGCCCTTCTACTGCGGTGTCACAAGGAAACCCAATATCAGGACAGACTACAAAGACCCCTTTTTCCTGGCAGTTAAACCCCTCGGTGCAACATTAGCTTTCACAGCTGCCTGGCCCTGAGGAGAAGTCAAATCACCCTATGTGTTACTTCCAGTCCCAGCTTAACCTGATGATCTGATTGGTCTACTCTGGTTTGAATGCATCATTTTTGGCTAATGAAGCGTTGCAAAAAAAAGCGAGAAAATGGCCAGTGCACTATGGAAGGAGAGAAAAGTGAACCATGAGCAGGGGCCCCTCCTGAATGTTTGTCAAAGGAAACTGCTTGTGGGCTTGGGAGAACCTCATTGATAACAATTTGTCCATATTTGATGTAAATGACCCAAAATTAAGTCTTGAGGGGTCTTTGCCTCCAGAGGAAGCATAGCCAACAACAGTCATTTTTCTTCTTTCCCCATTGTTACCTCCCCTGCACTCCCAGAAACATCCTCCTGGAGGGATGGAGATCAGCTGATAACTAGAGAGTCACCTACATCCCAAGGAAGGAGAGAGAAGTAGCTGTTCTCTCTACACAGCCAACCTCACCAGAGCACTGGGCTACACTTACATGCGGTAGGAGTGATACGTTTTGTTTTAACATAAGAGGAACATCTTAGTGCCTGAGGGAAACCTATGAAGCTGCAGACACAATTAAAAGTTCTCCATTTATTTAATTTTATAATTTAATTTATTATATTATATATTTATTATATATATAATATCATATATTATATTATATAATTATTTCATTTAATAAATCACCAGGCACAAGAATTGCCGGTTTTCTTATACGTGAAATCATCTGCCACCATCTTGATCAGTTCTGCTCAGCAACATTAAGACTATTTTAGACTAAGAAGCATTCGGCGTAACTTAACAAGAGACTTCATCTCCCTGAGCTGGGAATTTAAAAATGCAGCTCGGTCCCCCGGGACAAAATAAGCTAAAACACAAATACATAAAGGCACATGAAAATTCTCTAGTGCTTTTTAGGTGAGCCTGACAAGGGATCCTAAATGACAATGAATGATAATAAAGGAATTTTTAAACTGTTCACTCAGTGACTTGACTCTGGATTTTCAGCCACACACATTCTATGGTGATCATTTGACCACCTTAATGTGTGATTTGGTACCATTTAGGAAAAGGAACTCTCATAAAAATGCCTCAGCTAGAGATTTGTGAAGCTTCGGAAAAGAATACTGATTCCGTTTAGAGGTTAAAAAAATAAATAGTCTACAGCAGGCACCATCACGTTAAGACTGGAAGGGGTTAATAGTGGATCAAGATGATTTTTTAATAGGAGACCTCCAACAGGCCACCACTATTGTGCTGCACGTGAAATATAAACATCATTAGTCCAGTGGTACAACTAAGAAATTAAAAAGCAAAATTGTCAATAAGTGGTAGAGAAAAATATCTGAGCGATCGTCTAGAATTCTGAGGGCAGATGAGGCCATCCTTACAGTGCACACGAGCTTAAAGCAGCCTTTTCTCTTGGCAGAACCATCTCGAGGGGACAGACAAGAATCATCAGGGAGGGCATTCCCCCCTCTCATTTTTCTCCCTCCTTCTCCAACTCTCTCCAGACCTCTCTGGTGTTGGCGACATGAAACAACTGAGTGCTTTCACAGCCATCACTGACTTACTATCCACGTGCTCTTCCAAATCAATAATAAACACATTAAACAGCGCTGGTCCCCGACAGACTGGGAGGCCCTACTCTATTAACCTCTCTTCACTCTGGCTGGCCAGCTGACAGACTATTTCCTGCCGCCTCTTGAGCTTCACAGAACCGCTAGGCTTTGTCTGCTAGCTCCCCACATGGCACCAGGAGAAAAACGTCCTGACTCCTGGTTGCGTGGGTGTCTCATTAGTGAACCAGAACTGCCAGACGGTAGATTTGGATCTTGGGGAGCACGCAGGACTGGGTACAATGCGCCTGTGATGGCTAAAAGTGGCACCATTTTAATGACAGGAGAAGAAGTTTGATTAAGAAGAGGAAAAGGAGGGGCCGAAATAACATTTTCCTTACAGCCCCCCCAAAACCTGAATTAAATGACTATTTGAACATTCCAGTGAGAAGCTTCAGCTTTATTTTTCCATTCTTTGTTGGAAGCTAATTTGCCTCAGCGTCTCAATGTACCGTGTGATTTTCCAAGGTCGTGTGAAGGCCAATAAGTTGACTGAGGAACCTTCCCACCTCTTCAGGTGGCTTGCCAAAGCTCACTTCTCCATGTGATGCTCATATAGATCACTGGGAAAGAGCTAGGACCGGCGTCACCTCCCACAAACCTCTGCAAGCCATCGTGCCACGAGGTCCTTCCTTTTCCCCTACTGTACTGTGCCTGTCTTTGCCTTCACGTGGTCAACCATAATATATTAGAGGATTTAGAACGAGGAGAACCTTAGAAATCGTGTTCTCTAGCCCCCTCATTTTACACGTGAGTAACCGGAGCCAGAGGAAAGAGAAATGACTTTCCGAAGGTCTCACGGGAAAATAAGCAGTGCGGCTATAAACGGAGAGCCAGGCCACTTATCCTAAAGTCGTCGTCCACACGGATGCTAGAATCGTCTAGTCGCAATCATCTGGACTGATCTTTGAAGCACATACAAGATTGTCACTCAGATGAGCAGGGAAACTGAGGGTGGAACGATAAGCAGTTCAGAAATAGCGCAAAGAGAAACAAGCTATGTCATTGTAGATGGTATGTATGGAACAGTGATGGTGAACCTTTTAGAGATCGCTGCCCAAACTGCAACCCTCACACCATGTGAGCCCCACCCTCTTGCTTCAGACAAGAGAGGGAGGAAGTGCTGCCATCGGGCTGCTAGGCAGAGGGATGGGTGATGGGAGAAATGTCCTCAGGCACCCACCCAGCCCCTCCACAGGTTCACCAACATGGGTCTAGATAAAGGAAATATTCTATTTCTGAGGTAAGTCATGTTACACACTGGCTTCACTCTCCATATCTATATTCTACATTTGTCTCTATCTAACCTTAATATATATGTGTGTGTGTGTGTTTGACATGTACAGACATTCATGAAATTTTAAACAATTTAAGCTGTTAGCACTTAAATTTGTACTGACTTTTTGTGATATCCTTCTCACACACATATATACATACTCAGGGTCTTTATAGATTTATAGTATATGATATTAATACCATATATAGCAATACTAGAGATAATATACAATTTTATACATATATATGTGTGTACATAGATATATACATACACATGTATATATGCACATATATACTACCAAGAACATGTTCGATGCTATAATTGATCAAAGGAAACCAAAGTTTAATAGGCTGATGAAGTTATATATATGTTTTCTACTTGAATAATTTTAGTTTATAATGACTTGTTTGTTGTTTAGTCATTTTTCAGTCATGTCAAGTAGTTTACCATTTTCCTCTCTGGGAAATTATTACTGAGCCAAACAAGTGACCGGCACAGGGTCATACAGCACAAAAATGTCTCAGACCAAATTTGAATTTAGTTTTTTTTTTATTTCAGGTCCTACAATCTATCCATTGTGCCATGTAGGTGCCCAAGAAAATGATAGCTTGCATTTATATAATACTTTAATACTTACACAGCCTTTTTCTCACAGTTCTTCAATTAATTAAAGAAAATATTTTTATTACCATTTTACATGTGAGCAAGGTGAAATGAATTATCTTGTTAGAAAATAGCAAAGCCAGAATGAAAGTTTCCATCTCTGAATACAAACGATGTGTTCCATATGTAATATAGTCTCACTTGGGTGTCCAATGGGAAGAGATTATTAAATATTAGAAATGTAAATTTTAAAATTAATATTCAATTCTCCAAGTATTATATTTATAGGATTCATTAAAATAAAAAAAATAGAGTTAAAAGGGAACTAACTTAAGCCATGAGAAAGAAAGAGAGCAAGGGAGGAGTTACAGAAAACTTAAATACAAATGTGACCACCCAACATGGTGGAAAAAGGAGAGGAATTTTGGGAAATATTGAAGGACTTCTGGGGGATGAAGTCCAAAGGGCTCAGAATTCCTCTTATACAGACAACAAAGCTTTTTAAAAAGGTGTGCCTAAGCCACGGGTTAATAATATATTGTATTGTTTGATAATCAAATTAGGCCCTAATCCATTTGCTGCTTCTCTTCATATATTTTAACTTGAATTCTCTGTGCCTACTGTGCTGCCAAAGATTCCTAATCACACTATCTTATAAAAACCCTAAATATTTGAGGGAAAACATTGGAAAGGCCACTGCCAAAGAGTTATGAACTTTGCAGGTAAGTATGGTTCTTTCTAATATATGCTCAGAAAAATTTTCCCCACTTCCTCCCTCTCCTGCCTGAGGTAAGAGGGTGGGGCTCACATGTGGTATGAGGGTTGCCGTTTGGGCAAGTCTCTGAAAGGTTCACCATCACTGATCTATAGGATCTACAATGACATATCTTGTTTCTCTTTGCATTATTTCTGAACCGCTTATCCTTTGGACCTCAGTTTCCCTGCTCATTTTAGTGACAATCTCATAGGAGTATGGGCTTCAAAGATCAACCCAGATAATTCCAAATAGAGGATTCTAGTATCACTGTGGATAATGAATTTTTCCCCCCATGGGCTACAATTTTGTTTTATAATAGGGGCATATGTCCCACCTTACTGAATGACATTTGGTTAAAGAAACTGAACTGGACATGACAGGAATCAAGCATTTGAAGGGTTATCATGTGAAAGAGTGATTAGCTTGTACTTCTTGGTTCCAAAAAAGAAAAGCAATGGGTGGCAGAAGTTGCCAGGGAATGTTTTCAATCCAATATAAATTTATCCACTGGGTGGCATTCACTCAGGAGTCCCAAACTCATGCTGGCTGTTGTCCATGCCCTGCTGGGGTGAAAGTACTAAGGAAATGTTACATTTCTACAGTTACCAGATAGTTAGTGGCCTTCTGTTCACCACTCCACCTCTTCACAGTGGAACTGATTTGTTGTCATGATATGTATGGATTTGTGCATTAACCCAATCAGAATGAACTCTGAGCTTCCTCTCACTGGATAATGTTGCCTCCTTCTGTTGAACAAGCTATATTTCATTGAAATTATCACATGATCTTGGCATAATGTCATCAATTTTTACAAAGAAATTGGTTTGTATGAAATTTACTAAGTACAAAATCAATATCAAATAAACCATAAGTAATAAGGGGAAATCAATGTATAATAAACATAGAAAACATAGACTATTTTTCATCTTCATTTTCTATTGACACCTCTATCTCTAATCCCCATAGATTAGATTGAAAGTGAAAGGAATGATTTTCCTTTTAATTAAAATTGCCCCAAAGTTGAATGGATTGCCTTTGTGAATTAGTGAAGTGTAGGCTAGATGATCACACCGATATGGGCTAGATTAAATATGTGGTTTCCTCCAATTCTTCACTTCTACCACACCAAAGACTGAGAGATCACCATTTCCCTCAGTTCTGTCAGGCTTTCAAGACACAAGATCTATCACAGACAGTGTGAGTTTGTTTAGTTTTCCACAACCATGTCCCTTGTGAATGGTCAAAGGAGTATGGAACTTGTAATAACAGAGCTCCCTTAACAACAAATTTCTGGAGAAATATTTGTCTAATAGTATGAAAGCATGGAACTGGGTGCTTCTCTGGATCAGGGTAAATGTATTCAACAGTCGGATGAGAAACCACACCATTATTGTGCTGGAATCTCAATCTCTCTAACCTTTACTCTCTTTTACACTGTCTTGCTAAAATGGAGTCTCTCTTTTCCAGTTCCTGTTGATGTTCTCATCTCCAATCCCCAAAGACTGGAGTCAGAGTCAGAGGACTTACTTCCTATTGATTAAAACTGTCCCAAAACTGAATGTGTTGCCTTGTGAAATAGTGAGTTCTCTATTACTGGAAGTCTTCAAATGTAGGCTAGATGACCACTTAGATAGGAACCAGATGATATATGTGGTTCCTTTCACTTCTGCAATTTTATCATATCAAGGTAAGGAAAGGGACTAGGGGCAGCTACGTAGCTCATTAGACTGAGAGCCAGGCCTAGAGACAGGAGGTCCTGGATTCAAATCTGACCTCAGATATTTCTAAACTGTATCACCCAGGACAAGTCATTTAACCCTGTAAAAATTAAATTATAATCTCTAATAATAAAATGTCATATTTTATTATTTATTATATTATTTTTATTTATATTATATATTATTTATATTTATTATATTATATAGGAGGCTTATTAAATGATCATTAGAAATCAAGGAATAAAGAGAATACAAAATAAAAACCACATGCCCATGGTATGATAGAGGCTGGCACTAGAGAAAAAGTGCCAGACTGAAGGGTATGTGAAATTGATCACCTCGATGGGGGAAGGGCCCCAGGTGTGAATTTCCTGAGGAGAGAAGACTCTGGCTGGAGAGCAGGGAGGCGCTCTCGGTCTTGAGATGTTGAAAAGAGAAGGTGGATAAAGACTTTCTCCTGAGGGTTACCCACTTTTCCTGTTGGTGACTGGAAATCTTTCCCCCCAATACTTCCCAATTGAAGGGACTTTCTGAAGAGAAACCTGAGCAGGCTTTACCTCATCTCCTGTTGCCCAGGGGTGAGTCAACCTGACTTTCTCTCAGGGGGCTCAGGCCGCCAAGACCTGAGTTCCCCCAAAACTGGAGGAGGGAAGGAAAGAGTTTAGATAGAGACAAGGACCCCCCTTTCCCACTTTCCTTTCCCATTCTTCCCTGCCCGTTATTTCCTTTTGTAGTACCTGATTGGGTTAACATTAAAAAGTTATCTGTTCCCCAAGCTAAGTGTGAGTGAACAGATCAAGGGGAGACCTTTTGGGTCTCAAGTAGTGGAGGGGGGACAAGAGAGACAAGAGCAAATTGGGGAGAGCAGCTTTAGCTAAGGAGGGAAGGCAGAAGGGGGAAAATCTTCAAACCCCTCTCCTCTCTCTGAGCCAACCTGTTACATCTGCTGTCTCCCCTGAACCCCACTTTGTGGAGTAGGGAGTTCTCCTCTCTTTCCCTCTCTCTCTCATACCAAAAGTCCAAACCTCCCTTTGGAGGTACATCCCTTCCTTCTTTCCTTTTTTATTTTTTTTTTAAACAATGGCTGGTTAGCCATTTTCAGCTAACCCCATTCACCACCATCACTGCTGATTGTTGCCCAAGAAAAGGATGTAGGAGGAGTTACTGCATGATCAAGGTGTTGTATGTGCAAGTCTCTTAATGGTGTCTTCTCCAAACAGTTCATTTTCTGGATTCGGAGAGGTAGCATGTTTCTTATCCTAAAATAATTCTCAAAAAGAATTTAAACTTTGCAATTTAGAATAATTATACATTTCCTCCTGAAGAGGGTGTTGAAAAATACAGGAATCACTTAGGAATGCATGGCTGAGTTATGAGGTGTATGAATCAATTGGTAAGAGAAATCAAAAAACTTTTCTAAAAAATCCAAATAAAAGAGAAAATCATTTGTGGATGAAATATAGACTATCAAAGTCGTATGTGTAAAAGATTTCTAAGTAAAGGAAAATAAAACTATAACAGGTCCTTGAATCAGGGCCCAATTAAAGTAATGTCTATCCCACAAGTCTATAGGACAAAAATGTAGTAATATTTCACTTACCCATTTGCAGCCAAGACTACAAAAAGTTACCGTATTATAAGAGAGAACAAACAACTGATACAGAAGTGTCATTCCTTGGTCTGATTTCACCTTCACTCTTATGGATAGGGGAGGCAGAACAGCCAATTTTTAGGTACTTTTCTGTCAGTATTTCACAAAGAGTAAGGATACAAGGAGTCCTATGTTTTAACATATGTCAAGTGTCACAACCTTGAGTCTCACACAAGGTTCAAGTCCTTTTCTATTGGCTTAGAAGTTCATCAATCCCACATGGATTGGTTTCATTTTGACCTGTGTGCTCTTTTTGGCACTATTCAGGTTAAATTCTGTGTTTCTTTGGCACTGTATAGATGAAGTCTGAGCTCCTTTTTTTATCCCAATTCCTAGAATCACACACAAACATGACTCACAGTCCCATTACATTTATCAATAAACTGCAGGTTTCCATAGTCTAAAGCTTTTGGGTATGCATTGATATTATAGCAAATATATTTTAAACTTATATTACTGCAAATTCAAAAAAAGTTAAAGAAAATCTTTTCAATACTGGTGACATGTGCTTCAAATACAAAAAGGAGAGAAAAACTGAAAAACTGAAATAGCATATTGCACATGCAAGCAAAAACAACAATAAAAGAGTTTTATAAATCAAAAATATAGCTTATAATCATTGACACACTGTGTCAGCTAAGGAAATGTAGAATACAAAGGTTTCTCACCAAAAATGAGAACCATTTCCTCTTCAAACCTGGTCATGATCCTCTGTGAGTGCAAAGCAAATGATTTTCACAAAATAACAGTTTTTTATAAAGAACTGTAGTACAGCATGTAATGCATATTCAAAAAGTGTCACAATCCCCAAAGTTATAATAGCCCATTTAATGACAATAGCAAACAAACCAACTATCATATTTTACATGAGTCTGCTGTATGACATTTAAAGAAAATGGATACTTGTTACAAATTTTTCAGGTGTAGTAATGTTTGAACCTTGGCTGAGATATTTTTTTTAATTCTATTACTGCCATCATTACAAAAATGTGGCAGGAGTCTAGAAAAAAACAAACCTCTTTACTGTTGCTTTTGAGTCTAAAAATGTCCCCAAGAATCTAGAGATCATCCTGGTGAAAGGGTAAAGTGAGCTGAGGAGTTACAAATGAGAGATGCTCCTCTTCTGGGAGGCATCCAGGGGTGCCATGCCCTGGGATCAACTTCCCATCTCCTTTGGTATGAGACTATAATGTCCCATTGGGAAGTGGGGATTACAATTGTACTTCACTTCAGCTAATAAAATGGACCTTGTCTCTTGTTACAAATAACTAAGAAGCAGGCAAAATGATCAGAATTGAGAAAAAAATCCAAATTTCATGTTTGAAGACCCCTTAAAATCAATTTGAGCTATTTAGCTCATTAAATTTTCCAAAGGTTGTTATACAATTCGAACCAGAGGATGAAGTCCATCCATCCTCTATGTGACAATTTACAAAGACAAAATGAAGAAAAAAAACTTTTTATATGGGCCTATTCAATAATATTTGTTCAGTATAGTTATAGGGGAAAAGCAACAGAATATAACAGTAGTTAAAACCCAATACATTAAAATGATTCAGTGTAACAGAATAGTATTGAATACATTAATATATGAACTTAAAAACACAAAATTAAATCTTAAACAAAATAACCAGCAAAATACAATAAAATACAGAGGCTTTTATAAAATATTGGAGTCTGAAAAGGCTCAAAAATTTCACCTCCAGTCTCTTTAAAGTTCCTTTTTCTATCCATTCAGATTCCTTTTGTCAGTACTGTGGGATTCTCCATAGTAAAGGAGAACATGGGTTTGAAGAATCCCAAACTGGATGAATTGTAGAGACTGGGCAGGCCCAAATGGCAAAGGATTGCAGAGATTTTCATTTCTCTTCTGATTGTCAGGTAAGATAAGTAAAAGGATCAGTGCACTCATGAATGGTAAAAGCTGTTTGAAATAGGCAATGCATTGCTCTCTTATAGAACATGCTTGTAATCAACTTCCTGTTTGGAAGAATCTCTTCCTTCACCTCGTCCTCCCCCTGAAGTCCCCTGCCATGTGGAGCTAATTGTTGCCTAAGGAAAGAACGCCCCAGTTTTTACCAGTTGGTTTGTGATTCCAAAGACACAGGGGCAGCTACCAGCAGCCTGGATCCTGGGGCTGGGCCTGGAGTTGGATGAGCTATTTGGGTCAGAGGCCAGAAATCAGGAGTAGAGTTGCTGGAGCCTGAGGCTGGGGCTGTAGCTGGGGCTAGGGCTGGGTAAGTGATCTGGGTCAAGAAGGTCAGGAGTGGATGGCTGGAGGCAGGAGGGGGCAGCAGGAGCAGGAGCAGGAGCAAGAGAAGAAGGAAGCCATTGGAATTTAGCAGTAGGAACAAGCAGAATCAGGACAAGCAGCTTTGCAAGGGTGGTTGGGTTGGTGAAAAGCATTGGCAGGAGAAACTTGGCTTAAAAATAATTATGTAGGCTACCTTAAAAAATTTTTTTGAGAGTAATTCTCATCCCTTTTCATTACCAAAACTGTAAAAATTAAATTATAATCTCTAATAATAAAATATATTTTAAGAGGTATATTAAATGATCATTAGAAATCAAGGAATAAAGAGGATACAAAATAAAAATCACATGCCCATGACTGGTTAGCCATTTTTAGCCATCCCCACTCACCACCATCACTGCTGATTGTTGCCCAAAAAGAGGACATGGGAGGAATTACCGCCAGTTAAATACCAATAACATGATCCCACTAACATGGAGACACAGGACAGATTATAGGGAATTTGGGGAAATATTAAGGACTTCTTGGGAATGAAGTCAAAGGTTCAAAATCTCCATTTCTACAACCCCTATTGCCTAGCCTTTACCTTTATAAATACATGGTATTGATTATAAGATGGAAGATTAGAGTTTTTTTAAAAAAGAATGAAGAAAAAGAGAAATTTAAAAGATCTTTGAAGAACCAAGAGAGCTGTGGCAATTCATGGGTAAGTAGGATAAAAGTAAGATTCATCTGAGTGAGGATGGCAGTAGGATGGGGATTTGAGGGAAATAAGAATACAGAACCACTGTAGATGCTTTCATTATCTAGGAGCTTTAGAGAAAGAAATGAAATTTGCAAGATCAAACTGTTTCTCAAATTTGGGGTTAAGAACCTCAGATTTCTACCTGCCTTTCTAACAGTTAACTACTCTAGGTATGTTTGCTTTCTAACTAGAAGCATAAGTAAGAATTATTTTGTAACTACATTTCCAAGGGCAGAATTATTACTCTTGTGCCATTAAAAAAACTGTCTGATAGATACCAACTTAACAGTGATTTACAGTTGGATATTGTTTTCCTGGTTCTACTTACTACATTTTGCCCATCACTTAATATATCTTCCCATGATTCTCTGTATTCATCAAACTCATCATTTCTTATAATATAGTAGTAGTCTATTACATTGATGCCACACAATTTGTTTAGTCATGTCCCTACATGATAGGCATTATGTAATTCTAAAGATCTCTTAAAATGTAATTCATTTTATTATTAGACAGCATAAATCTACCTTGTAAATTCCACCTATTGGTCATTACTCATTTTTTTTAACACTGCCTTCTCTCTCTTCCAGAGAGTTCATGGTATAATGAAAAGAACCTTGGATTTGGAGTGAAAGGACTTGTTTTCAAATCCTGGCTCCACCACTTACTAGTCATCTAAGCTAACAGAATGAGGTGGTCGTCAAAGAATAGCATGAGATGGAAAACCCTGACTTAGGTTGTGAAAAGTACTTGGCGCTTTCTTTTCATAAATAGAACTGGCCACCCTGGCACCCCCATAATTGATTTCTTAGGATCTCTCTTGATTTTTTGTTGCTCATGGCAGGGATTCAACATGTTGTTTCTAAAACTGGAACAAATAATTCATTATAAGATTCATTATAAATCCAGTAAAAGGAATTTAGGCTGAAACTTTGGATATGGAACTCTCAGAATTAAAGTTGTGGCTTTTTCTCTTTTTTTCCAGTTGTCTAGTAAGATTTTATAAATGTTTTCTTTTTTGAAAGAACCAGAGCAATAAATCCCAGAGTTGGTACAACAGTATAATATTTATTTTCAGGAACCTGAAACTCATTTTCTTAGAGCAGAAATATAAGGGTGAAAGAAAATAGCAATGTCCAAACAGGTCTCAGTTGGAGATTTTTCTTTGTGCTCATAGCCAAAAAACAGCTTTCATCTAAATAATGAAATGTGACAAGAAATTAATCCACATTGTGATCTAATTATTTCTGGAATTATGAGGAAAATGTAAGGTGTCTCCACTATTTAATGTTGAAAAGTGTCTATGAAAATTAACTTTAACCACTTTTTAGACAGATTCTAAGTTTTCCCACACTAATCCCAATTTAAATGGTATTTAGAAAGGTCATTTATGCTGCCATTTCTGTGAGGTCAGATCACTAGCATATAAATTAAGTTTCTTCAAGAAATGTAGTCATTGGGACTGATCAGAAGCTCATGACTTACAATATATGTACTTAATATGAACAAGGAGCCAATTTCTTTATCCTCTTCATCAAAGCAGCTGTGTTGGAGAGTTAAATTACATTTAAAAAAAGAAGTTCCACACTCAGTGAGCAAGCTTTCTTGGTGGTAAAAGGGAAAGCAAATATGAATCTGGTCCTTAGACTAAGTCCCTCAAGACTGAAAATAATGGGAAGCTAGAATATAGGAAAGAAGGTAGAATGTGGGGGATATACAAACAAGGCAAGAAGGAACCAGTTTGTGAAGAGTTTTAATGGCAGAGGAGTTTAATTCTGAAGGTAATAGGGAGCCCTGGAATTATTAATATGTGGGTAATAAGGGAGGAGCTGTGCTTTAGGAAATCATTTGGGTGCTTGTATGGAGGATGAGTTGGAATCAGGTGAGACATGAATAAGGAATATGAGTCTGTTGCACTAGTCCTAGATATATGCATGAAGTAGGGTGGTAGGTAGAATTTAGTGTGACCTGGTTTTTATGAGTGATCAGTGTTTTCCTTTCCTAGATGCTCATTGACCACTTCAAAATATGTTCTAGAATTCGCAGGGATTAAAGTCAAGCACACCAGTCTATATTATCCTACATAGTCTACTTCCTTTTTCCAAAAGTTAGGGGGTGAAGATTGAGACAATTGCCTTTTCCCAGTTCTATGATTTCTTTACTGTTCTCTGTGATATTTGCAGAGACAGTCTGTACATTTCTTCTATGCAAGAAACTAGAAAATGGAGAAGGCTAGAGCTTGTCCTTGAGGTTGGTCTGGGTGCTCCAGGACTCCATGTATTAGAGGATCTTATGGTGAGGATTTTAATTTCTAGCCTTTGTTAATACACTACTAAAATAACAAAGGAAGGAATCCATGTAGATTGGGACCATTTTGCCACAGACTAGAGAGCCAACTGCTTAAGCAAGCATAGATGTCTTAATCAAATCTCTAGTCTCAGACTGCAAAGTGGGAGGTTGATGAGGTAGTGAGGAACAGAGAGAAAATCACATCCCTTAGATGCCAAGCTAGGGTAGAAAGAGGTGGTCTGGAGGGAATCTCCTTCTCCCCAAAACTGCTATGGTTAGAGGAAATGAAAATTCAAATGCCCAGCCAACTGCTCTATAGTGATGCCAGTTGGTGATCGAAGTATTTTGATATGTAGGATGACCTAACAGAAAACTGAAGCCTCACAGAATGGGGACAGATCAAATAAATTTTAATATTGGCAAAGAGGGAGGAAAATATTTAGACTAACCACATTTAGGGGCTCTGAGCAGAGGAGAGAAGGGGGATACTGAATTCTTGGATAAAGGAGTGGTAAAAAAAAAGGTGTATTGGAAAAAGAAAATAGGAAATCTGAAAGGAACTGGAGAGGACAAGCACTGAATTTTGCTTGTTTAATGATGACAGTCCTGTTTGCGTATACACACAAGTATCACCATAAATATATACCTTTATTGAGCAAAAGACATGGCCCTAGGCCCTGAAGATGCAAAGATGTAGGGAACCTAGTCTTTACCCTCAGTTTACCTATTCTGAAAGGCAGTAAATGCTGAACAGCAAACGTATAAGGAAAGTCCTAGGATAATTATAATAACAAAGAAATCACTATTATAATTACAAGTTCCCTCAGAACAAGGGAGAGATCTCATTTCTCCTTGTATTCTCCTCGTTGCATTGTGGCACAATGCCACAAATCTAGCAGATGTCCACTCTACTGCTGAATTCAATTTGTCCAAAGAAGTTAGGAAAGGCTTGCTAGGGAGCTTAGGAAGGGACGGCGCAGTGGGGTAGGGTGCAACACTTAAGCTGGGACTTGAAACAAGCAAAGGAGATCCAACCATCCTACTAAATAATTTGGAATCATATAGGAAAAGTCATAAAATTATATGACTTTGACTCAATTTTTCCACTAGGAGCTAAAGAGTCCAAAAGCAGAAGGGATACACACACACACACACGCACACACACGCACACACATACACATATGTGTGTATACACAAAAGTATTCAAAAGAGCAAAGGGACTTAGTCTAAGGACCAGATTCATATTTGCTTTCCCTTTTACCACCAAGAAAGCTTGAGGGTAAACTGGCAACAGAGTAGGTGCTCATTACTTGGAAAGTGGCAAAACAAACTGTGGTATATAAATTGAATAGAATATTATTACATTGTAAAAATGACAAAATTAAGGGATTTGAAGGAAAATAGAAAGACCTTAATGAAGCAGAGTGAAGAAAGAAGAATCAGGAGAATAATAGATGTACCATAAGTATGATAATGTTAATGAAAACAATGAAAGAAGAGCCAAAAGCCAGCTTTATTGCAGTCTTGGTCTTAGAGTATAGATGCTGAGCCACATCATTCCGCTCAGGAGAAAGATGAGGGGAATATGTTTATGGAATATGGGATAGGTCATCAATTGCAGTCTTTTTTTTCAGGCAGTTTTGCTTATCTGCTTTCTTTGTTAGAAGGGAAAATTCTATGTAAAGAGCTTATATGCCAATCATCAATAAAACTTTTTTAAACCCTTGCCTTCTTTCTTAGTATCAATTCTAAGACAGAAGAATGGCAAGGGCTAGACACTCAGGGTTAAGTGACTTATCTAGGGTCACACAGCTAAAAAGTGTCCGAGGCTAGCTTTGAACATAGGTCCTCCACTACAGGTCTTGTGTTCTATACTCTCTGCTACCTAAATGCCCCTCAGTAAAACTTCTTAAAAAGAATCAAGAGACTATATCTGAGGTCTTGATTTCTTTTAAATATTTATGATTTCACTAGTGTGGAAAATGACAATTGCTAATATTTAAATGATGCTATAAGGTTTGCAAAGTGCTTTTACATATGCTATATCACTTGATATTTATCATCTTCTTAATATAACCCTTATAAAACTTCAGTAGGTAGACTTTTTAACTTTTAAAAAAGTAATGACTTTATTTTTTGAAAACTAAACCTTTATAAAATATGTATAGTCAAGCAAAATAAATTCCCACATAATGTGTTCAAAAATGTACATCCACGTCTGCATCTTGAGAATATCACCAATGTGTCAGGATGAGGGTCACATGCTTCATCTTTAGTCCCTGTAATCATGGTTAGTCACTGTATTGAAGTCTTTTAAAGTTGTCTGAGTTTGAATTATTATTGCATAACTTATTTATAGGAAACTTTGTGTTAATTTTGACAATCACTATTTTTAAAAGTCCAGAAGACATTTGCATAAATTGTTAAATTGTATAAGTTGATAAATCAATAAATGAAATCAGAAGGTATCTGTATCAATTGTTATCACCTTTGTCATCCTTATGATGAATAAAAAGACTTTCTGGATTTATTTAGAGACAGAATGTCAAAATTGATAAAATTTAGTTCCACTCATTTGTCATTGGACAAGGATTTTCCTCCTGACTCCACTGCCATCTTCTTAAACTTTTCCAGCTGCCTCACTGCCAAGTGTATACCTTACCTGAAAGTAGGACATGCTTGATCTGGTAGTTCAGGTTTAAGATTGGAATGAAAGGTGACCCTTGTTGAACTTTTGTTAATTTTTAAAAGGTTTGTTTTGCCATATTAGAGACAGGATACATGGGTTTGGACCACACGAAGAGCATCCTTCATCTCTAGTCAGACTCATCTGGTGAGCAGGGCAGATTATGAAGACGTTTGTGGTCCTGGGATACTAAAGTCTGCAGGGCAGTGAATCTACATGTCGTGCCCTCTTTTATGATCTTGGTTTTCAGCCATTCATCCATGTCTGACTCTTTGGGACCTTATAGACACAGCACACCCAGCCCCTCTGTCCTCTGCTAATCTCTCAAAGTCTATCCAAGTTCATGTTTGTTGCTTCCATAACACCATCCATCGCATCCTCTTTGTGCTATTAGGTGACCACAAAGTTGTGGTAATTTTGATATAGATTGAGTCTTAACACTCTGGACCAACAAGTTCTTGGAGAGCTTTCTTGTCTCATCGCACCCTGGATGCAATATCTTAATGGCCTTCTAGGGGCTTTTTTACTGCATAAATGATTATAGACAGTTAGAGGACAACTGTAATTAGGTGGATTTAAGGAGAAATAAGAATCACTAAACAGTAAAAATGGCAGAAAAAAACCCCACCAGTTAAAAAATCAATGGCCTTCTAGAATGACTGATTATGAAAGAGAACAAAGGCAAGAAATCCTAAAATTTTTCTCCAATTTTTGGAAGGACCAAGTCCCAGATCTCAATAAATCTGTTGTCTAAGAAGCAGCCTACCTAAAGCTTAGAAAAGGTCACCCCAAAATGGTTGACTACTAAATTATTACTATTTTTTAATCTCAACAACTCATGAAGACCCTCTGTTAAAGGTAGTCTTTGATATGTACATACTTCCATCTTAAATATTATTTAGAAGTTTTTTTTATTAATCCTGATAAAGTTGGGGAAAAGACAATCACTGTATTGTACAGAAAAATACTTCTCAGAAAAATAAGATGCCCATTAATATTAAATCACATCTTTGGGATCATCGCAATTTTATGCATATCTGATCTTAGATGAATAAAATGTTCCTTTGACCCAATCCTATCTCTATTGTCTAAGGTAGTCGGATATTCTTTTTGGTGCTCAAGGAAATCTGGCTTTAATTAAAGAAATCCCATGATCCTTATAAAATAGGATGTGGTGAACCCTAGTAAAATAAGTAGGAGTAACAGTATCAGAGAAATGAGTAGGATAGAATTGCGCTTGAAACTAATTAATCCACTCGTGTGTACAAACTGTGAGGTCTGCCACTTTTAAAACTACCTTTGGTAAATCAAGCTGTTCATATTTCATTTATTTTTTTAAAGCCAGTGAAGAATGGGAGGTTTTACTGCTGGTTGTTCCACATGGATTAAATTGACTTGAACACACCATTTCCTATCTGAGTATTAAATTACTTAGCATTATTGCTTGTGTTCTGCTGGATAGGTTGAGTTTGCCTCAAATAACCCAGCAGCTATTTTTACTTACCAAACTGAATGCAGCGTGAATGTTGGCATATCTTCTACCAATGTTTATTTAGGTCTTCATATAAGATTACACAAAACAAAAGGAGAGTTTTGAGAGCATTTTCCTCTAGGATCTTGCAGCTATCAATTTGCCCCCCCCAAATTCCTACCGGAAAGTATTTGCTATGTGCCAGACAATGTGTTAAAAACTGGGGAAAACAAAAGCAAAAAACAATGGCATGATTTGAACATGTCTGGCAAGTGAACTGCTGATCTGGTTTCAGCCAAGATAAGAGAAACTCACTTGTCGGTGCCCAGGGCAGAATCTAAGATCCAGGGGAAGGGAACAAGAGGGATGGCTAGGGTACATTGCTCTGGCTTGGAATTGTGCGAGAGGCGATGCAGTCATCTGGTCCCATATAAGAGAAAATTCACCTAAGAGAGTCCAGGGTCCATTAGAATATAATTCTTCTAAAGGGTTGTCAACACCTCCATTAGATGATAAACGCCTTGCAGGCAGACTGTCTTTTGCCAGTTTTGCCTCCTCACTATTGAGCATAATGCCTTGCACATTGTAGACCCTTAATGAGTGTTTATTGATTATTGATTGATCCCATGTGGTATAGTTTGGAATTTTCTAGGAAGTGACCATTTTCTGGTTCTAGGCAAGAGATGGAAGTGCAGTAAGGGAATCCAAGGGTCCCATGAGAAGAATCCTTAAAGTTTGTGCTCGTTAAGTACCAACGTTTTGGCAACTCCTATGAAGCTGCAAAAGCTTAGGGTATGGGAACAAATTAGCAAGGCATGGAGTTATTGATCATTGCTGATAACCCCGTGACAACATTTTTGATAACAGCATCCTAGGAAGACTAGAGGAAGCCAGAATTGGGAATTTCAGCCAAGGAAACAAAAGTATTTGGGGGAATGAGGTGGGAACTCCAGAGATGGTATGTCTTAGTTTGATGTAGTCATTCCAGGAGAAAAGTAGATGCCATAGCAGCAAAAGAGAGGAAGCGGGTCGCATGTGCAGGAGACGTGCCATTAGGTATGGGAAGGCTTTTGGTTGGTGAGCCAACAGGGTTGAAGATAAAAAGACTCAGTGTTAATGGGGAGGGTGTATCCCGCTAGATGCTGGCATGCAAAGCCTCAGCCACTCTAGTTACCCTCCCCGTGTAAAGCTCTGATCAAGTGGCATTTTTATGAAGGGCTAATTCTCCCCGATTTATTCTCGAGTCCAAGACACATTTTTACTTGCTCCTTCAAGTTCTGCTCTCTGCTTACTAGAGCAAGGACAGAGTCATAACTAGACATTTTACCACCTGAAACAAATTCCATTTGTAATGGGGAGGTAAGACGTCACAGTTGTGTGACTTGGGACCATATTCCAGACTGTCTGGCTTACCTTTGTTGTCTGGCTAACCCCAGCAGCTTAAAGGGAAGAAAGAGTAGGTACATGGGGCCATAGGAGATGTCAGGGGATAAAAATCCTCCGGAGAAGGATAGGACTTTCAGGATTAGCATCACATATTTATAGCAGGAAGAAGACCGTGAGGCATGGGGTCCAGGGGTACACTATAGGGACAAAATTAGTTAAGTATGCGACTTTTGACAATTCATCCTCCTCCCCCCAAGTCCCACACCTGGCTAACACCTAGCAAAGGCAGGATTTGAACTCTGACCCCCAAAACAATGTTCTTTCCACTATACTGCTGGATCAAAACAGGGGCTGGTAAATTTACCTGGTCTCTGACAAAATAATCTCTTGTTATTGAATTTAATAGGTTTAGGCCCAAACAAAATTGTGACATAAGAAATATTTGCTTTTCTTTATTTCTTATTTTTGACATATTCTACTTGGGTACTTGGGATTACCTTCCTTCACTCTTTTTTAAAAATCCTTAACTTCCATATAGGAATCAATACTAAGTATTGCTTCCAATCCAGAAGCATAGTGAGGGTTAGGCAATTGGGGTAAAGTGACTTGCCCAGGATCACACAGCTAGGAAACATCTGAGGTCAGATTTGAAGCCAGGACTTCTTGTCTCTAGGCCTGGCTTTCAATCCACCGAGTCACCTAGCCTCCCCCTTCTTTCATTCTTACTCCATATCCTATTATCCCTAGCTAACCAAAAATCCCCACTGAAATACTCTAAGAACTCTATTACCTCTCTCTCTTTTCCTTCCACGGTGCCTCAATTATTGCCTCAAAGGTCTGCCAATTTTAAAAATGTATTTTTTAAAAATATGCTGTTACCAAAATGTTCTAGATATTAAGTAAAGGCTCTTTGATTTCTGCTTAGAAAA
The DNA here is from genome assembly GCF_027887165.1 of Monodelphis domestica. Classification (NCBI taxonomy): domain Eukaryota; kingdom Metazoa; phylum Chordata; class Mammalia; order Didelphimorphia; family Didelphidae; genus Monodelphis; species Monodelphis domestica. The sequence goes on along the minus strand of NC_077229.1, from coordinate 520,305,628 downwards.
TACTGCACGAATTTCTGACACATGTAGTTCCAAACAGACACGTCTCCTCCCAAGTTTGTATTCTAGTGCAGAAATCCCTCTCATACAGTCTCTTCAGAGGAGAGAAAAAAATACCCTATTTTTGAGACTCTATCTCCCAGAACTTCACAAAACCAGCTACTGAAGATTTTTCTGTGCCCAAAGAAACTGTTCTCCAAACATTCCAATATGAATAATTAAATGAATAAACAACAAAAAATGTTTCCAAGTATGTTATTCTCAGAGGCAGCAATTTCACCTAGCTATTGCAAAAGAATCTAATTGACATTAAAGGTATTCATTACTGATATAAAAGCTCAATATTTTGTCCCTCCCAAGGGTGTTTGCATTTCAGCTGGAAAAATGACCTAAGCCAGAGGAGTAAACCCCTAATACTAGAATTTCAGGCATCATTAACAGAAGAATCTCATCATTACATCTCATTATTAAGAAGGAATCTCATCACTAAAGAGATCACTGGGGGCTTAAGTACTACCTTTGCAGATATTGTCCCCCTCTTCAATTTTACATTAATATTAGAGTTGGAAGGAAACTTCCATCTGGTCTACCTCAATTCACCCATTTAGAGATTAAGAAGGTAAAGCCCAGAGAGATGCTCTAATCTCCCTAGGGCCATCACACAAGTTCTGAGCAGTAAGCATCCTTTCCAGAGCTCTTTCTAGCATACCATGATTGCCACCATATTAACAGTCACTATCTCTCCTTATTTCTTTTAATTAATTAACTTAGAAGTAGAAGTAGAATTTAGAATAATTTAGAATTAGGATATTCATGTTCTTTCCTTCCCCTCTTCTCTCTTGTCTGCCTGAGCTGACCATTGGTTCAAAACCTATTTCCATATTATTACTATTTGCAATAAAATGATCATCTAGTCAAATCCCCCATTATATATCCATTGAACCAAGTGATTGATCATATGTTTTCTTCTGCTTTTCTTCTCCCACAGTTCTTCCTCTGGATGTGGATAGTGTTCTTTCTCAAAAGTTTCTCTGAATTATCCTGGATCATTGCATTGCTACTAAAGAAGTCCCTTACATTCGATTGTGCCACAGTATATCAGTTCCTGTATACAATGCTCTCCTGGTTCTGCTCCTTTAGCTCTGCATCAATTCACATGGAATTCCTCCAGTTCATTATTCCTTTAAGCACAATAGTATTCCATCACCAACAGATAACACAATTTGTTCAGCCATTCCCCAATTAAAGGACATCCCCTCATTTTCCAATTTTTTGCCACTACAAAGAGATCAGCTATGAATATTCTTGTACGAGTATTTTTCCTTATTGTCACTTGGGGGTACAAACCCATCAGTGGTACAACTGGATCAAAGGTCAGGCAGTCATTTAAAGTCCTTTGGGAATAGTTCCAAATTGGCCTCCAGAATGGTTGGATCAGTTCACAACTCCAACAGCAATGCATTTGTGTTCCAATTTTGCCATATTCCCTCCAACATTTATTATTTTTCTTTACTTGTCATATTGGCAAATTTGCTAGGTGTGAAGTGGCTCAGAGTTGTTTTGATTTGCATTTTTCTAATTATGAGAGATTTAGAACATTTTTGTCTCTCCTTTCTAACAATGTCAATGCAATATAATCCAATCCAACCCTAAAGAACCTACCACATGCAAGGAAATGTCAAATGTTTATTGCTCTGGACAAAGTGGAGAAGAGGAAGAGCACTTGCTATCCTTGGAGTTGGGAAATTGAAAGCTTTCATTCAAAGACAAGATAAATATTAGAACCATCTTATCTATAGTTTAGAAAGATAAGTTACTCCATCTTTGGAAGGAAGGGTAGGTTGCCATATCCTGAGGATCGATTTGTGGTATTTTTAATATCTGATTAAATCTCAAACTATTTTATAAACTTGCTAGTAGAATGAGACAAATCCTATTTTATCACATTCAAATGAAGATATAAGACAGATGAATTGCTTCTAATTGTGCAAATGTTATTTACCTAGTGTATTAAGTTGTAATTACTAAAAAGGAGGCATAAGTGAGACATGAAATTAGGAAGACTTGGGTTCGAATATTACCTCTGACACTGACTAGGTGAGTGACTCTGAACAAATTATTTACCCTCTCAATGACTCAAGTGACAATCTAGGTTTATAAGTTACCGTAAGTGAAGGAAGTTTCTATTCTGGGAATTCTTTACATCAGTGAAATCATAGTCTGAACCAATAAAAAATATAAATGAAAAGAAATGGAAAAGATTACATTAAGACATTTTTGAGAAGCATTTTTTCAAAGTGGAGTAGGAAGATTACAGAGATGTGGTTTTTTTGGGGGGGTAACAGCAATTTTTCCTTGTTTTAAAGAAGGGATAGAATGTTTAATATTAAATAACTTCATTCACTCAACAAGTATTTTGGCACCAATTATGCATAATATACTGATAGAAAGTGTTTGGGAAAATCCCCTAAAATATCAAATAGAGCCCTATTTCCTAGGGACCTGTTAGGAGTCTGTCTGCCCTACAATTATGTTCTGAATTGCAATGAAAGATGTAGTTCTGGTTTTCATATAAGTATATATTCAAGTGAATATCTGAAAAATCATATACAGAAAACTTTCCTGGATAAATTGAATGGACATATTTCAGAGAATTACAAAATCACAGAATGTGAGTGTTCAAAGGGATCTCAGCAGCTATCTAGTTTATTTTTGTATTTTTAATTTATTTTTATGTGTTTTTATTTTTTCAGTTATATGAAGAAAACAATTCTGACAAATATTTTTGACATTTTAAAATTCATGTTTTCTGTCTCCCAAATATTCTCACCTCCCTGAAGCAGTGAATACTCTAATATAGGTTATATTCATACTTTCATGTATACATATTTCCTCATTGCTCATGTCATGATAGAATACGCATAGAACACATACAAGAGAAATATCATGAAGAATATATAGTAAAAGACAGTTAATTTGATCTGCTCCCAGATTTTAATAGTTCCCTCTTTGACTGTGAATAGCATTTTCTTCATGAGTCCCTTGTGGTTATCTTGGAGATTTGCTTTACTGAAAATGGTTTAGTTCTTCACAGTTGAACATTGTATAATATATCATTGTAATATATATATATATATATATATATATATATATATTAGTTCTCCTGACTCTGCTCTTCTGACTCCTGACTGACTTCATTTTGCATCAGTTCATATAAGCCTTTCTAGGTTTTTCTGAACTCATCCTTCTCATTGTTCCTTGTGGCGTAATAGTATTCCATTGCAACTATATACCACAACCTGTTCATCTATCCCCAAGTAATGAACAACCCCTCAGTTTCCAATTCTTTGCCAATACAAAAAAAAAAGCTGCTAAAATATTTTGATACAGATAGGTCCTTTTTTCTTATCTCTGATCTTTTTGGTATACAGACCCAGGACTGGTATGTCTAGGTCAAAAAGTATGCATAGTTTTGTGGCCCCTTAAACCTGGTTCCAGATTGTCTCCAGAACAGATGTATTAGTTCACAGTTCCACCAACAATGTTGTTAGTGTCCCAAATTTTCTACATCCCCTCCAACATTTATCATTTTCCTTTTTGATCACGTTAGCCAATCTGGTAGATATGAAGTGGTATCTCAGAGTTGTTTTAATTTTCATTTCTGCAATCAATAGTGTTTTGGAACATTTTTTCATATGACTATGGAGAGTTTTAATCTCTTCCTCTGAGAATTGCCTATTCATATCTTTTTACCATTTCTCCTTTTGGGAAATGTTTTGTATTCTTATAAATTTGACTCAGTTCTCTATATATTTGAGAAATGAAGCTTTTGTCAGAGATATTTGCTATAAAGTTTTTTCCCAAAAATTTTATTGTTTACCTTCTAATCTTGGCTTCATTGCTTTTATTTGCACAAAAATAAATAGATAAAAAATTATCTATTTCATTTTTGGTAATATTCTCTTTGTCTTGTGAAAATTAAAATTAATATACAGTAACTCAAGTATTATATTTGTAAGATGTATTAATAACAACTTGAAGCAAAAAGCTAGAGTAAAACCTGCCAAGAGCAAGAAGGAAGACTTACAGAAATGTATAAACAATAATGTAAAGACACACTTAAATGAAGGGAAAGGGATGCTGGGAAATACTAAATGAATTCTGGGGAACGTAGTCCTGGGGTTCAAGATTTTCCAACTACACAGTCTTGTTTGGTCATAAATTCTTCCCTTAAGCATAAGTCTGACAAGTAAACTTTTCTGGGATCCTGGAATTTGTTTATGGTGTCACTCCCTGTTTATAGATCAAGTATCCAGTTTGAATCCAATGTTTTCTAATGTTTTTATAAGGAATGAGTGTTGCACTTGGTCAAAAGCTTTTCCTCCATCTATTGAAATAATCATGTAAATTCTATTGGTTTTGTTTATTTATATGGTCAATCACGTTGATGATTTTCCCTAATATTGAACCATCTCTGCATTCCTGTATAAAACCCACCTGACCATGATATATTATTCTTGTGATAAAATGTTGTCATCTTTTTGCTAGTATTTTTAAAAATTGCATCTATGCTCATTAAGGAAATTGATCTATAGATTTCTTTCTCTGTTTTGTCTCTTCCTGTTTTGGGTACCAATGTTTCATAAAAAGAATTTCCAAGAATTCCCTCTTCTCCAATTTTTCTAAATTATAGTTTATATAGTATTGGAGTTAGTTGTTCTTTGAATGTTTGGTAAAATTCATTTGTAAAGTCATCTGGCCCTGGGGAATTCTTAGGGAATTCTTTCATGGTTTGTTCAGTTTTTCTGTGATGGGGTTATTTAAGTATTCTATTTTCTCTTTTGTTAATCTAGGTAATCATTCATCTATTTCACTTAGATTGTCAGACTTATTGGCATATTAATGTTGTTGAGCTAAGTAACTTTCAACAATTGCTTCAATTTCTTCTTTGGTCATGATTTTACCTTTTTCATTTTTGATACTGGAAATTTGGTTTTCTTTTTTTTTAATCAAGTTAACAAATGGTTTACCTGTTTTATTTATTTTTCTTAAAACTAACTCCCTTGATTTTCAGGATTTCTAAATTGGTATTTAATTGGGAATTTTAAATTTGTTCTTTTTCTAGTTTTTTAGTTGCATGTCCAATTCATCAATCTGTTCTTTCTCTAATTTAATGATGTAAACATTAAGAGATCTGTATTTCCCTTTTAAGTACCACCTTGGCTACATTCCACATATTTTAATGTCTCGCCATCATTTCTTTAACAACTTATTGATTGTTTCTTTGATTTATTCTTTGGTTCCATTCATTCTTTAGGATAAGATTGTTGTCTACAATTAATTTTTAGTCTTTATGCTGTCCTTTGTTGAGTTTTTCTGAACATGCCTTTCAGGTATTCTGATGATTCTTAGATTATTTATTCTGAAACTCTTTTTTAGGTCTGTCATTTTCTCAATGAGGCATTTTAAGTTTTGTTCTATTTTTTCAATTTTTCACTTTTGTTTTATTGTTTCCTTATGTCTTATGGTTTCATTAGCTTCTATTTGTCCAAGTCTAATTTTTAGGGAGTTATTTCCTTCCCTGAAATTTTGTGTTGCCTTTTCCATTTTGGTTAATACTACTCTATAAAGAGTTGTTTTCTTCAGTATTTTTTCTCTCCATTTCCATTTGGTTGATTCTATTCCTTATGTATTAGTTTCCTTCAATGAATTTTTCCCAGCTTTTCCATTTTTTCTGTCATTTATTTGTATTTTAAATAACTTTTCAAGTTCTCCCAGGAATTCTTTTGAGTTCTGACATCCCTTCACACTTTCCTTTAAGACTTTACATATTTTCTTTTTTGACATTGTTTTCCTCTTTTGAGTTCATATTTTGGTCTTCCTTACCACTAAAGTAAATTTCTAAGTTCAGGGTTGTTGCTTTCTTTTTCTTTTTCTTTTTGTATTTTGCCTTTTGCTTATTTTTCTAGTTGTTTTTTTTTTCCATTGTTACCTTATCTATCTGTTGAGATTCTTTTCTGTTCCTTAGATAGGGCACACTGCTCCAAATTTGCAAATAAGTTTCTTTGATATTTGGGGTAGGACTGACTACTCTGGTTTCTCATGGTGTGTCTGTCAAGGAGGTGGCCCTTCTGGCTTGCTCTGGGTAAAGTTTGCAACCATTTTATCCAGCTATATTTGGCACCTTGTGTTACCTATTCCCCTGTTGTTTCATGGGCTGATCTGATTCCCACTCTGCTGTTTCCTTGCCCCTGCCAAGTGGTCTAGGCTAGGTAATTTCCCTGCTTTAGACTCTGCTACCACAGGCACTCGGCTGCCATGTGGGAGTGGATAGGTTACTATTGTTCCAGGACTGGTAGCCTTGGTTTCCTTATCTGTAAAATGGGGATAACAATATCACCTACTTCCCAAGATTAATTAAAAGAAAAATTAGATATTTGCATAGGTCTTTATAAGTTTTTTAAGTGTTACCTACTGTTATTAATACACAAAAGAAATATCCACTAGAACAAGTAATGTCCAAGATTGAAAACTCCCAAGGAGGGAAATCTAACTACATCTCTCCATTCTACCTATGGACAGCTCTGATTTTTGGGAAGTGTTTCCTAACATTAATCCTAACTTTACCTCTTTGCAACTTCTGCACATTGATCCAGGCTCTGCTGTTTGGGATCAAACAGAACAAGCTTAATTCCTAATCCCAATCCCAACCCCAATCCAAAACCCAAGGTGATAGCCTTCCAAATACTATAACACAGGCTCCCACCCACCTACCCCAAGTCTTCTCCTCCAAGTTAACCAGAAAATATAGTAGACCAAATTCTGATTGGGAAATCCAAGGGAAAATAAAACACAAAGAATCGTTTATCCAAGCCAGGTCAGGATACAGAGAAAGATGGAAAATTATAGACAATAGTGATGAGGTCTGACCAGGAAAGTGCCACAGAAAAGTCTTCTAGTAGTCTGAAAGAGGACCAAAGTTCTTCATCAAGGCAAGAAAAATTCCCAAGCCAATATGGGGGTACCCAGGCTTGTACAGAACTCAGGAAAAGGTGCTAACTTGAAGTTCTATTATTCACTACTCTCTTCAAGATCATGGTCCCAGGGAAGACTTCAACCCAGAGATGTTATTCCTTGGTAAGAAGTGAATGCTGGCCCCAGATTGTGTACTGAATAAAGAGCAAGTTCTGAAATTTGTGGCATCTGTGTGGCTCTGACATCAGGAATAGAGCCAGCTCTCACATCCAGTACTCAGCCCAGTGTGAAACCTACAGTGGACTAACCAGGGCAGGAATAACACACTAAAGGGGAACCTACAGTTATTGTCATTCTGAAACTACACAGCTTTCTATAGAGTCTCTGAGAACAACAATTAAGAATATTTATTTGTGTAACAGTGTATTATTTCTAATTTCTAAGTTTTAATTGAGGTTCAGATCTACCCTTCAAATCTCTTCCTCATTTATTTGTTCCTAACAAATCCAAGAGTGTTTCTCTCATTCCCTACCCTAGGGCCATGATGGCAAACCTATGGACCTCTCTGTGATCACATGCGCCATCATCTGGCAGAGTTAGTTACTAGAAAGGCAGAGCAGCTCAGGTGGAGTTGCTCCCTTCCCCCTCTCCATTGCACCTCCCCACCCTTCTGCCCAGCAGCCCAATAGCTTACTCCCTCCCCTTAGCAGAGTACTTGGGCCTCTCTCCTCCCTTTCTCCCTCCCCTTTCTGGGTTAAAGGGGGGACAGCATTTGGACTCTGGGGGGAGGGACAGAGCATGACCCACAGTCTAGGGACAGGGCATGGCACATGTTCTCTAAAAGGTTCACCATCACTGCTCTAGGGCATCTTCTAAGATGGGTTAATTAATATCAAAGACTGTGAACTCCATCTTGCCCAGTAAAGAAAAATACTACCACAGGCTGACTGCAAGACAGCCTCCATGATTCTCCATTGAGGTGAATGGACAATCTTAATGCAGCATTATCTGATTTCTTCACCTAGGCAATGATATCCTAGAATTTAGAATATGGCTTTCCATAATCATCAAGGAATTGAGGAGAGACTGAGAGAATGTTGGCCCATTTCCTCATCAGCAATTCATTAATTAGAGATATTTTGGACCATCTAGAGGGAGAGCTGAATAACTTCAAAATTGTATTTAATGAATAAAGATGCTGTATATCTTTGTCTTTGATCATTGAGAGAGATCAGCGACCAATTAATTTGTTGATTATACTTCTAGTTATTTCAATAAATTGATTTTCTTACTTTGGTCCTAGTCTCTTTGAATTTTTAATCATCACACAGTTTACTGAATTCCAAGCAGGGGTAAGTTCATCAATATGTTACATAAACCAAAATAGAAGTCATAAGCTTGAAGAGCTGAGACCAAGAGGACAGTGATCAGATTTTGCCCTGTTTCAGACTACTCTGAGAGCACTGAAAGCTGGCAACTGCTCACCCCAAATTTTTCCTAAGAGCCTATGATACCACAATAGTCAATATTAGGCAAGGAAACACCAGCAAGATACTAGACACAACTTCATTTCAGACATTCCATCTGGAAGTGCATTTTGTACAACCTTAACATAAAGTCAAAAGTCAGAAGATCAGATAGAAAAATAAATAAGCAAAAAAAATTCCATCAGAAAGAGTTATTATGGGAACATTCAATGGACACACTAAAGACACAAACCCAGAAGAACAGAATGACTTTAAGACATCTACAAACAACAGAATAGTTCATAACCTTTTTGTTATTATTAGAGTGTAGATCATCATTCCTCACCCAAGAGTGGTACAATAGTCATCTACACTCTAACAACAAAAAAGCTACTAGCTATTGTTTTCTAGAATTCTAAATTTCTATAAAATTGAAGTCTCTTATCACTATGTACTAAATATTATGTTTCTTAAATTCATCTCTTTTTCTCCAAATGACCTTTAGCAGAGATGTCAAACCATAACATTGCCAAGTGGTAGGCCAAACCAAATTAAATTGAATTGGAAAATTATTGACAAAATTAATAAAAATATAATAAGATGTAGATAATGTTAATATGTGGTTTTCTAAGTTAATAAATAGGCTGCAGGAATACTTATATAATTTAGTGGTTCCCAATTCTAGTTGAGTCTGTAGTGTATTTTAATGACAAAATCTCCTTTGAACTTTACCCAGGTTATCTTCATCATGTTTCCCTCCTCTGGTTCCTGGATTTTCTAACATGAGCATGCCTTATTAATTATAGAATGCTATCCTCCATTCCACCTCCACTTCACACCTCTCCTGTTTCTTCCGAACAAAATATATGTGCACAGAGCCATGGTCCAGTCTTTAGTTTCATCTCTCCAACTCAGTGAGGTCAATTCCCACCCATCCTCATTCTATTAAAACCTCAGTTCTTATTTGTTGACTAAATGTAGAAACTAGTGAGTGGTTGTCATCTGTTTTGATAGGTTTCAAGAGTTCTGGTATATCCTGGATTCAGGCACTAAGATAAGAACATCCTCTCGAATCTTGTCATTAAGATAACAAATAGCTGCCTCAGTACCCCCAGCAGAGAATCACTACTACTTACTCTTATCTTCCACTGACCTTTACTGGGTGGTTTTTCAGCTAATAGTTTCTATGACTTCTCTGGAGCATGCTTGAGAGGGTACCTTCTTCCTCCTCAAAGCATACAGCTCCTTCCTCTTTAGCTTCAAATTTGTTTTTAAGTTCCGATTGTACATCTGCCTTTTCCTTTCCCTTTATCCTTTGTAGCACAATCTTTTTCAAGACTGTTGAATATTAACCTGGAAAGGGTCATGCACCCTCTATTCTACATCAGATCCCCCTTTTCCCATTGAAACTTTGCCATTATTTCCTTTGCGTACTTTCATCCTCCCTAGCAATTTTAGGAGCTGACTCCATGACTCCATGGAGTCCATATTGACTCCATCTTTTGACTCAGTTGGGGATCTAGTTCAGTTCCTTTTCTATTCAACTATAGGTCTAGTTTTATTTCCATCTTGTAAGAAAAGTTTATTGCATTGTTTGATCTAGCTCTGTGTGGCTGAGAAGCATCCCACTTCTACCTGTTGCTTAGAGGCCCTTGCCTAAAGACCTCAGTTATGTCGACTAGAAACCCAGTCAGACTGAGGCAAGAAGTTTTCTCACAATTATACTCTCAGGCAACCCATCTGTTTTCTTCTGAAAACTGGCCCTATTTTTGTCACTCAGTTATTATTTCTGATAAAGGGGGAATGGGACACCTCTTATTGTGATTTATAAAAATTATACCTGTTTGCTTTCCCCTGCAAAATCCATAATTTTCCTCCAATTACAAATCAGATGGCCTAATTTTGTATTTTCATTCATTGTTTTTTCATTCGTTGCACACATTTGATTAGTTATTTTTAATACAAAAAAATCTTTCTCACTCTGTATTCAGGGTCTTTGGATTGACCCACTGATTATTTATTATTTATTGATTACTATTGATTATTGATTATGCCTATTTTGCTAATCGATTCTATCGTTAGGATTGTTTCCTCCGTTATTATTAATGATCCACCACACCACCTGGAGTACGAATAGGCATCATTCTTCTGGTTCCTTTACTTTCTCTGAGGGAGCTCAACCTGCTCCTGGGACACCCCGCTGTGGCCAAAATACAAGCCTTGCATCCTCAGTACACGTCAAAACATCCGTTTCTCCTCGTGTCCATAATGGAGAGCTGTATCTTGAACCCACTTATGAGTGTTTACAATCCTCCCTTAGGCACCTGTTTAAAACGTTTTACAAGCAATGACTCTTAAAGGGCAGTTTATTGGAAAAGGGATACCGAGAGAGAGAATTCGGGCGACTGCGATGTCCCATGTAGTAAACAAAGGCTCGTTCCTTGGTTACTCCTTTGAGATTCCTCACCCTGAGACAGCTTGTGAAGCTGAAAACACCCAACCCGGTGAAACTGCGGCAAAGTAAGCCGAGGCGTCCGGACTGCGCGAAAATCAGTGGGCTGGGGAATCGACGAGCTTGTTTAAGGGCTGCTCTCAGACTGCGGCAGAGTCACTGTCGGTTCTCCTACTCTGTTAATTATACAGCAGCATCTCCAGGGCCGCTTCCCCCGAGCTCCCTTTATATGAACGTTTCCCGTCGTGTCTGAACGAGGCATCCGCCTCTCTTCATCGCCATCCAAAGTAAATGCTGGGAGCCAAGCAGGGCCCCACAACTCGGCGCATTCTAGAAGCGGGAAGCCCGTTGGGGTTGGTCTGAAGCAGCGTCCAGCTCAGACTTCCACTCGAGGCGTGGCGCCACGGCTCGAGGACAGGTCATTAAAATCAGTCGGTCGGTGGGTTCTCCCTCTGCTGAGACAGTAGGAAGGGTTCTCGGCCCCATCACGCTTCCGCTGCTGAGAGAAATGGCGCAGGAGCGAGTGCGGAGCCATCTGATTTTTTAGGATTGCGCACACTTCTTCAACCAATCCCTACGCCCAGCCGCTAAGCGGGGACATCCAGACACAGGGAGCCGATCAGGAAGGGGCCGACACAGCACCGACTTTAACACCTGCCCAGCAGCGCCGTGACAGCCAGAGAACTCGAGAGTCCAAGAGCCGATTTACCTCTGCCTTTCACACAAGCGCACCAACCTTCAACGTAAACATGGACTTTCCCCTAATGTTCTTCTCTAGCACGTCACGGAAGCGTGCTTTCGGGGCCTGTGATCACGGGCTCCATTCAGACATTCTTTACCAGGTTGACCATGAAGCGACAATTTCGTTTTTTCAAGTGTTCTGTCACAAATGTGAAGGATAGATCTAAACTATGACTCTTGCCATTAATTTTATGTCTTGTTTGGATACTACAGATTTAGAGCCAGAAGAGGCCTCAGGGGCCTCTTAACCTAACCCTCTCGTTTTACAGATGAGGTAAACCGAGGTCCAGGGAGATGACATGAACTGCTAATCACTCAGATGATGTGCTGCGGCTTTTGAACTCAGAACATCCTCACTTCAAGTCAAATACTGTATTCACCATAAAATGTTCTTCACCATGAAGGATAGGTTTGTTATTTTGTAACTAGTGAGTACCATTTTTGCTTTGTGAATATAAATAAAAGGAAATTGCCTGCTGGAAATGTATAAGTGCTAATAATTGAGTAACTAAGTGCCTGCTAGCCCATCTCATAGATACAGTTCATTTCGATGCAGGAAATCATCGAGGAAGAAAAAAGTCCTGAGTGAATGTTAGGCTGCTTGCTCTGGAGCCTGGAGACTGAACAGTGATGCTTATTTTCTGGTTTCCACATGAGGCCCATTATGAGTCTCTGTGAGGAAGGAGTCAAACCTTCTGTTAGAGAGTCCAGCCAAGGCCGTAGGAACAAACTCCCACGTGTGAAGACCGGTCCAAAAAACCATCCATGTCGTGAGCTGGACCTTCTCCTGAGAGATCCTTTACACCCTAAACCAATTAAAATGTCCAAAGACCCCCAGCCTGGATCTGGGAGAAAAAGCGCCCTACGACACCTTGACTCACCACTATTCACTCCCCTACAGCCCTTGGAAGCGAGGAAAACTCTTATAACATGAAGCAGAACCTTCCCTGTGTAACGGAGAGTGCCCAGAGACCCTCTCTGGCTGTGTCCCACACATGGATCTGACACTGATTTGAAGATCTGTGACGTGTTGTTCATATTTAGTCTTCCTGAGGTCTTGGTGGGTTAGAAGAATATTCTTGGATAAATCTCAGTAGACTGTAAATTGTCTGCATGGGCCTTTCTTCCCTTTCCAGAGTCGAGGCTGGAGACATTTGCCTCCATCTGTAGGAATTAAGAGGGGCTGCAAAGACAGATAACCTTCCATACTCATTTTAAGAAAAGACTCTGAATGATAGAAGGATGGTACTCTGCATCCCTGCATCACCCAAGTCACGGATGCTTGTAGTATTCCAAAAAAGGGAGACCAGCAAAAACATGCTTTCTCAGCCCACAGGCACATTAGCAAGTCAGGGGCCCCAGAGCCTGCTGGCTACATCTTTTCTTCAGGATGCTCCAGCTACCCTTGAGAGTCTGGGGTATCTTTCAAATCTGTTGGTTCAAGCCATCATTCTGGGGTTTTCTTACCAGTATCATTGTCAGTGATTAGTGCTTTAATATCAGCTAATCAATTAAAAACATTAGCTTTTTAAAGGGATATTTTCTGAGAATGTATAACAAGAAGAGAAGTATAAATACATCCACCCGAATTGGAGGCATCCCCTCTACCACCTCATTTCCGAAGGGGGGGGGGGGGCTGTGAATAACATAAAATTGGTGGCTAAGCCAGAGCTAAGTGTGTGGACAGCAGAAAGACCAAACCTCTATTTCCCTTTGGCAACTGAAGGAAGAAATGCAATAAACATTCAGGTGTGAAGAGACACGTCAGGCCTCTTTACGTTTGTTTGTGTTTCATCTTTTAATTGGATGAATATCCAGATGAAATGGACCAAGCTTGGACTAGTGACATTTTGGAAGGTTGAAAGAGCATCAGCAGTCTAGTCTGAACTTGGTCCGACCAAAAGGCATTTCTTTACCACAAACTGAACAGACAAGATACAGTCAAAGACTACATTTTCATGGTCTGAATTGGAGGTCCATCTGTAGAAAGGAAACAAGACTGACAGTTGGTGGGGGAAGGGGCATCTGGGAGTGGCAGTTGGGTCTTGTGACTAGCACTTCCTTCCTGCCGGGGTGGGACTTGCTTCCTGGTGGTGGGAGGAGAGAGGAGCTGATTCAGCCCAGTCTGGAGTGGCATGCTGTTCTTGGTTCAGCCTGAAGACACAGGCTTCTGAAGGTTAGAAATGTTCATGTTTGTTTTTGTCAACTGCTAAGATTCTGAATTAGACTAAACAGGACTGATATAGAGTAGGCGGGAGTGGGAGAAACCCTCTGCCAGCCTCTGGGCCTGGCCGAAACTCTAAAGCTGAGGAAAAAAAACTCCAATACCAACTGGTTATTAAACTTTATATTATTTGAATTCGCATTCAGATAAGTGGAGTATCTTTTCTGGTAATAGAGGGAGCTGAACTTCAGTTCAGTCATTCCAGGACAAACAGGCCTTATTGGACCCCTGCTGCTTCCTCTCAGCAGGGGGCATCTCTCTCCTTTGCTTCACCAAGCAATATTCACTCTCTCCCCTCAACTCCTCCATACCCCATACAAACCTCCCATTATCCCCTGTTTTCCAATCCTCCATTTACTTTCCCAATAAATATTACAGTTTTTTGGCAGAGCCAGCTAGGTTTTCCAACCTATTTTGTCAAGAATTTGAAAAAATCAGGCCTGCATGCATTTCAAAAGCCTGTGTGACTGTGAAAAGTAACCATTTTGAGAGCAGTATTGAGTGCAACTAATCTGCCTAGTGATACCACACCCAAAAAAAACCACTCCTCCTGAAGGGAGGAGGAGACTCTTAAAGGGTCAGACTTAAAAACATTTTTTTCTGTTGCAAAAAGCTTTTCAAGATACAAGACGGCAAGGAAACTATTACTTGCCATGGGTTATCTAGCCTGGATTGGATATTTCTTGTATATATTTTACAACTTATTTTTTGTCACGATTCTGGATTATATTTATTTTCTGCTTAGCATCTATGAAAGTTTGCAATGGCTGAATATAAGTATGTATCGCTTGATTTCATTCATTCCCACATATGCTGGAGAATTATTCTTTGTAACCCAATTATACTATGCCCTAAAAAAAAGGTGTGCATCTAATTTTTGGAAAAAAGCAAAAGATAATGAAATGGCTGTGACAATTTTAGCCATAAAGGAGGAAATGATATAAGTAAAGGAAATGATGAAGCAACTGACCCAAGAGAAACAATGTGGCAAAGGTATTAACACACAACAAGACATACCTAAAAATAACAATGTAGTTCAGCAAGAAAATACAGATGGGGCTGAAGGTGGAATACCAATATTGCCACTAAGAGATCAAACAAGCCTACAACCAGATAGTGGCATAATTCATATTAAAACATATAAACCATTTACAACAGCTGACCTTGAAAGTCTGAAAAAACGGATGCCTTCATGGTTTTCAGAACTGATGAGATGTTTAAAAGAATTTAAAAGAGCAATTAGGCTTATGATCCAGATTTCCAGGACACTGAAATTCTTCTCTCAGAATTATTTTCAAAAAGGGACAAACAACAATTCATTGATGAAACAAGAAACAATCCAAATTTAACATCATGGCCAGAAGAAGGAACAGACTTAGAGTTATCTAATAATGAAAATCTACATTACCTAAGAAAGGCCAGAGAAGATTTGTTAGAGGCAATGAAAAGTTTTTCAAAAAGACCAGATACTTGGGGAAAATTTGAGAAATTGAGACAGGAAAGTGGGGGAACATCCATCACAGTTCCTCGATAGAGTTATTGAAGTAGCAGAGGATGTGCTTGGATTTGAAAATTTAACTGAACAAAATCTCCAACACATAAGGAGACAATTTGTAAAGGCAGTAACACACCTATTAGATCATATTTTAAACTTCAATGCCCAGATTGGGAAACATTAAGTGTGGAAGATTTAAGAAAAAATTCAACTTACATATTTTCAGGTCATAAAGAAATGCTAGAGGAAAAGGATGAAATAATAAAAGAGCTTAAAGCCAAGCTCAAGGAGGCAAATAGCTCAAGTAAATATAAATAAATTGAAGAAATAAAAAATCTAGCCACTCTACAATCATACAAACCCACAAGAAATTACACACAAATCAATCAAAGAAGAAATGTACCCAGATGTTTCCTCAGTGGAAACCTCAGGGTCACATGGTTTGAGACTGTTATTTAAAGGCACAATTATTCCAAGCTAGTAACAAACAGAGGTCTTGGAAAAGCAATGTAAAGTATAGCAGCAATAATACACAAACAAATGCAAAATGTTGTGATTATAACTGCAAGAATTCATTGCAAGCACCAAATTTAGAAACCATGGAGAAATACATCCACCAAGGAGCGAAACCACGTTATTCACAAGTAGTCTCAGTTGCTGCCAAACAAAGTCAGTTATGAAGCCAGGTGCATGGGATAACATCAAAAAGGAAAAATGGGAAAGGAAATAGAAAAAATGAAAAGGAAGGAGACTGCATGCAAATAGAACTTGAGGTTGCAAAAGCACAAAATAAAACTAAAGAACAGATAGAAGAAGAAATCCAATTAGATAATGATGTAACAGAGATTAAAGAGAAAATTTTTGGAACAGTGGAACAAGCTACAAAGAAAGAGAAGAAACAGAACTGGCAACCGTCTGTAATACACAAACTGCAAATGAATTAAGTGAAGCACATGAGATAACAGAAGGGTCCAATGGGGAGGAAAATGCAATAACAGAGAACATTCAAATTAGCAGACCTCCTGGAGACAATGACATGGAAAGCAGGGATGATATTACAAAAGAAAATACCAATGAACTAATAGAAAAGTCAACCTTAAATCCTTATGCAGAAGAATTCCAACCAATAGTAACTGCACAAGAAAAAGCAAACACAAACATTATTATGCCATCCTTAAGTCTCCATGATAATGCAATTCCCTTGCAAACTGATGATGGATTGCAAAATGAATGTTCAGAGCAACAAGAAAAGTCTGTAGCAGAGGAACAAAACTGGGATTTGAACAAAATAGAAACAGAGGCACCTATGGTCCAAGTGTGCCAACAAAATGAGCAAATTTACAAAGCCTCCCTCCTCCTACGGATTGGAAGTACTGTACATGCTCTTAGGATTGGGATCACATGGCCTAGTCCCTCCTTACATAAATGCATGCAAAAGTGAGAAAGAGAAAGAGGAACAGAAAGGTAGATGATTGATAGACAGGTTTCATATATATATATATATATATATATATATATATATATATATATATAGTCATACACATGTACATATATACAAATATATAGATATGTACACATATCTACATATATATATACATATACCTTTAAGCCTTTTCATTACACAGTAGTTGCTATCTGTACTAAAGGGGAATTTTCCTTACCAAGAATTTGCTATACCAAAGAAATTACAGATTTAGTTGGAAGGAAGGGAGGGAGGGAGGGAGAAAGGGAGGAAGGGAGGAAGGGAGGAAGGGAGGAAGGGAGGAAGGAAGGAAGGAAGGAAGGAAGGAAGGAAGGAAGGAAGGAAGGAAGGAAGGAAGGAAGGAAGGAAGGAAGGAAGGAAGGAAGGAAGGAAGGAAGGAAGGAAGGAAGGAAGGAAGGAAGGAAGGAAGGAAGGAAGGAAGGAAGGAAGGAAGGAAGGGAGGGAGGGAGGGAGGAAGGAATGATGATGAAAAATGTTATCCACTCCCAGAGAAAGAATTGATGATATCAGAATGCAGATTGATGCATACCATTTTTTCACTTTATTTTCCTCATTTCCTCACAATATTCTTCCACAATATGATGACTATAGAAATATGTTTTGCATGACTGTATATGTATCACCTATATCAAATTACTTACTATCATGGGGAGAGAAGGGAGGCAGTGGGGGAAAATTTAGAACTCAAAATATTAGAAATTAAATATTAAAAATTATTTTTACATATAATTAGGAAAAAATTAAAATTTTTACAAAGAGTTAAGTTTTGGGAGTGCTTTGGAATGCCAGATATTTGTGTTTATAACCAGAGAGTCGCAAGATGTATGTCAGGTTTTTTAGGGGTGTGGGCAGTGGGGAAAGTTAATACAGTGGGATTATGGCACTCCCATCTACCCAATGTATCCAGCTAGGAACTAAGGGCAGACAAATTTGACACAATGAAGAATGGCCCTTTCAGGGAGCATTTGGGACAGAGATGATTAGTTTCAGAATTCGAAAAGCAGTCTAATTTTCAGAGCCAGCAAAGGGCTGCATATCCACAGAAGAACTTTATAAAAGAGAAAAGGATTTCCCTTCAACCAAGAAATATGTTATCTTTTTGCTATTTCTGCTCCCTAAACATAAACCCATGTTCTCCAGGACTTAGTATATACTGGTAGAAGAGTAAGTCACAGACGGTGTGTATGTGTGTCTATGTATATGTGTGTTGGGGGATAAAATGTTTATTTAAACTCTTCTTAATAAATATTTTTAGTTAAAAAATAAATAACTCTAGCTGGCAAAATGATATTAAATGGATAATTAATTGGGAACCCACTGATGGTAGCTTGTGAGCAATAGCCCTAGAAAACCATTCACAACCCCATAGAGTGCCCCTACAATGCTGAATGAAGAAATAATCAGTGGTTCCTTGGGGATACAACTCACTAAAGTCAGTGGTAGTTGGGAAAGAAAAATGTTTTCCTTGATGCTAGAACCAGATTTATTTTTATTTGTAAATTAAATGGTTTCCTTTAAACTTCCAATGTTTAAATTATTATTGGCGTTGTGTTCAGAGGTATCTTTGGAGCCTCTTCTCTTCAAAGTTAAAAAGTAGCTCTGAGGGTGTGTAATTTTATCTAAAGGCATAATTTGTACAATCAATGAGAATCTGGATGACTTTAGATTAAATTACAGGCTTGGAATACTTCATTTAGGAGAAAGGAAAGGCTGCCTCTGCAAATGGAGGAACTACCAGTCATCTGAATTGTATCACAGAAAGCAGCTGGAAAAATCTGTTTTCTGTTGCTAAAGGCAGCCGGAATCTCAGGTCAGTCTGTTTTCTTCTTATTGTTCTCAAAAATAATGTACATGTGGATTGCTTATCACGCATGCTATGTAAAAGATTAGACAAGCTAGAACAAAGTCAGGCTAACATAAATTTGGTTCCCACATCTGGGATTAAGGGACTCTGTGATTCAACTTGTGAAAACTACATCTGAAAGGTGGAAGTTCCAGAACTCAGTCCTGTGCTAGAGGTAAAGAAACTCCTGCATTTCTACCATAGATTGATGGATTAGCAATCCAAACTAAATAGATGGACCTGAATTCAGAAATGTAAAATCTTTAGCTATTTCTCTCTGGACTGATGTGTTCTCTGTCTAGATTTATTCTAGCAACTCCTTCTCCACTACCACTCTCCAGCTCCTTAAAATATACACCTAGTATACACAAAAAAATATACACATGGTACACACACAGATCGTTAATGTAATGCACAAGGATGAAATGCTACTTTTATTTTGAATAGGATGTTGTTTGCCACATTTTTCTGAAGCGACACATTTTGTTAGATCTCAGGGGAAATTTGTTTTGGCGTCAGGTAAACGCCTGTCACCACCACCTGGGCTGCAAAAATAGTGTAGCCCTTGATAAATTCCTGGATTAAATCATGAAAGGTTGCAGCCAGTGAAGCAATGTGTGCAACCCAATTAGTCATGGCTAACCTTGTTTCAATAAGTCAAATAGGCATCCTATCCTATGTATCAAGACATGCAGGTGTTATCACACCTTCTAATTTTTATTTTTTTCCACGTACATGTAAAACCATTTTTAACATCCCTTAAAAAAATTCGTTTCAAATTCTCTAACTCCCTTCCTCCTCTCACCCTTACTTCAGAAGGCAAGCAATTTGATATAGATTATGCATGTTCATGTTATCACATTCCTCAGACACTACTAGTGAAAAACAATTGATATATATTTGCACACACAATCATGTTTCTATGCGTTAGCCTCCTGTCATTTGACTGAAACTATGCCTTCTTTCTCATCTACCTGTTTTCCCTTTTACCTGCTGTGCTATGGACTCCTTTATTTTTATGGGTGCCCATTCCCATCATTATTCCTATTTGTGAGTGACTCTAAATGCACAATAGATCCTATATTCTGTTCCTTCCTTGATTACAAGCTGAAACCTGAGATAAACTGTTCTCAATCGTCCTTCCTTTCACTGTATCTCTAGCTCCACACATCCTAACTATTTGGCAATCCTTCCTTCCTTCTATTTTTTGTATTTAGATATACACATATGTACGCACATTCAGTTCCAAATCAGCCTCTTCTGTGCCATCAGTTCTCTGAGATCTGAAGTAAGTCTCTTCATAGGATTGTAACCAGGCAGGAAAGAGCTGTGTGTTCTGTCTAACCCACTAGGAAAGGCAAATCAAATCTGAGCACGCTTTAATGACTGGAGCATTGTTATCCAGAATATTTCTTCCTATTCCACATTGCATTCCCAAATATGAGTCTGAAAGGTGAGCTATGCTAGTTTTTTATCTTGCTTAAGCCAAGACATTAGAACAGTCTTTTGTTTGCTTTATTGTTGTTTTTTAGAGAGCCTGGAGAGGGCGAGGGGGTTTGCCTTGGTCTAAAAAATAATGCATTTTTAAAATGGGGCAGAGTTCAAAGACTTGGCCCAGGAGGGCCTTTGATTGCCCAGTGAAATGACTGGAGCTCACCTATAGTAACTGAGTCACCAGAAGGAATATGAAGTCTTACATCCTATATGCACATCGACTCTGAAGTGTGGACTGCACGTCCTCAAGGGAGCATGGAATGCGCAGCCCACTCTCCTTCCATGAGCCAGTTTCACAGTCTCTCTCCAACACTACCCCACTTTACTTGTTGCAGTCTAAAGCTCACCCCTTTCTACACCTTCACAGTACTGTCTCCTCTTTGGCACCAGATATCAGTGGCATTTTCCATATAATTGGCAAAATGATTTTCCCAATGTCAAGGTCACTCCTCTACTCATTAAACTTCAGTGACTCACTATAACCTCCAGGATCAAGTCTGAAGTCCTCTGTTGGCATTCAAAGACCTTCACAAGTTGGCCTCAATCTACTTTTCCAGGTTTATTGCACATTACCTCTTGTCCCTACCCGAAGATGCTGTCAAACTTGTCTTGCGATTCCTCACATGCATCACTCCAGGTGCTGTTTATGGGCCTTTGGGTTCCCAGGGTGTACTGGAGTCACTTCAAACAGGATTTCAAAAACCAATTGTTAAATTTTCAGCAAGAGCATTTACAAAACGAAGCAGCAAAGACTAACAAATCAAGGCTTGAATTATTGGAGGGTTTTTTTTTATTGGCTAGACTTAAGAAAGTGATGAATAAAAATGTTAATAATACAGGCTACATTTAAAGTGTTCTGTGCCTATATTTCCTTACCCCACCCATCTGGTCCAGAAAGCTAATCATTAAACATTCACCCGCACACCTCTGGCTATAGTCGGCCTTATAATATATTCCCTCCTCTCCTCTGCTTCCTTGAATTCCTTCTTTCCTTTCCTTGTTCTCAGAGCTACTCCTGATTCCCCATTTTATAGATTCTGAATTATATATGTATGTCCATAGAATAACAAATCTCTATCTAGGAAGGTTGTCAGGGGTCTCGAGTCAAAGCCTTTTATTTGGCCGATGAAGAAACTGAAGCCCAGGGAAGGTGAGTGGTACCCAAGCAGGTCCTCTGAGATCAGACCTGCCCTTTCCCCACTGTTTCCTGTTACAGAACATAAGCGAGGCAGCGGCCTGTTTCATTTTTGCTTTTGAATCTCTGCGACTTAGCAGAATGCCTGGAACATAATTCTTATTGATCGATCATTCAGTCATTGGAGACAATGTCCAAATCAGGGAAATCACGGGGGAGTACTTGGCACTCACAAGCTTGGCTTCAACATCTAGAAACAGAAAAATTCTTAAATACACTGTCAGGCCAAAGGAATAATGAGATAAGTGCTGAAGGCAGAGAGGCAGCAAATATTTAACTAAGCATTTACTGTATTCCAGGTGCTGTGTTAAGTGATGAAGATACAAAGAAAAAACAAAAAGAAGACCTTCCTTGCCCTCAAAGAATTCACACCCTAATGGGGCAAGCCACTTAAAAGAAAGTTAGGGTGGCGAAGGTGGAAGAGAAGATACCCACATAATGGGCACGATGATCAAAGTCTGAAGAGTCAAAAGCCACATTCCACATCGAGGCCGACCTGTACTCCTCCTCAAAATGGAGGCTTATAAAGAACCAATGGAAGAAATGGACCAGAGTGCTGGTGTGTTCCAGGGTGAAAAAGCCCCAGCTTCTGGGAGTGGGAAGACATAGCTAACCCATGTTAATAAAGTCCAGAGAGACAAAAGTAGAAACAAGAGAGAAATGAGAGACAGACAGACAGACAGACAGAGACAGAGAGAGAGGAAGAGAGAGAGAAAGAGAGAGAGAGAGAGAGAGAGAGAGAGAGAGAGAGAGAGAGAGAGAGAGGGAGAGAGAGAGAGAGAAGGAGAGGGAGAGAGAGAGAAAGAGAGAGAAGGAGAGGGAGAGAGAGAGAAGGAGAGAGAGAGAGAGAGAGAAGGAGAGGGAGAGAGAGAGAGAAGGAGAGAGAGAGACAGACAGACAGATAGACAGAGACAGAGAGAGACAGAGAGGGAGAGAGAGAGAAAGAGAGAGAGACAGACAGAGAGACAGAGACAGAGAGAAAGACAGAGAGAGACAGAGAGACACAGAGAGAGAGGGAGAGAGAGAAAGAGAGAAAGAAAGAGAGAGAAGGAGAGGGAGAGGAGAGGGAGAGAAAGAGAGGGAGAGAAAGAGAGGGAGAGAAAGAGAGGAAGAGAAAGAGAGGGAGAGGGAGAGAGAGAGAGAAAGAGAGAGAGAGAGAGAGAGAGAGAGAGAGAGAGAGAGAGAGAGAGAGAGATTGCACACTGCAAAACAAAATGTAGCATCCTATATTCAAGTATTGGAAAGAATACAAATATTTAAATGAAGTATTTATTTAAGTGCTACCAAAGAAAAGCAAATTAAAGAACCTATAAATATCTCCCCCAACCAAAATTTACATATGCCAATATAATTTCTATGAAATAAAGTACTTTAAAGAGTGTTTGAACTTAAGAAAAGTGTACCAAATTTGTTGACCCTTTCTGTGAAGACAAGTGGCTATTAGTAGTATGCTATCTGGCAGATATTTCATACACACACACACACACACACACACACACACACACACACACACACACACACACCTTGTCCATTCAAGGTAAAAATATTTGATCTTTTGTTTTTATATCACTTTCATTTCCCAATATATTCCTCCCCCTTCTTCTACCCAGAGAATTCTTTATAACATAGAATAAAAAAGAAAGAGGAGGGAAAAGCAATTCAGCAAAACTAACTAACACATAAATCAAATCTGACAGTATATAGTGTTCCACATCCATAGTCATCTATTTCTGCAAATGAGGGAGGAAGGTACATTCCCATATAGAATTGTCCCATAAGTCTTTGTGCAGTCTTTAAAAAGTCTGAAAGCTTTTATGCTATTAGGGGCTTAACACTGCACAAAAACTTTTGAGATATTCTTGTATATCTTCTTTGGAGCCGAGCTTGGTCCTTATAATTTTGCAGCATTAATTTTTTATTTCAGTTTTTGTATATTTGCATTTTGTATAAATACAGAATCACAGAATTTAAGTTGCAAGGGACCTCAATAGTCAACTAATCCAATCCAAGCATGAAAAATCCTCAGTATAACATATTCAATAAGTAGTTGTCTACTTTCTACTTGAAAACCTCCAAGCCAGGGAAACTCACCTTCAGTACATTCCATTTTTAGATAGCCATAATTATTAGGAAGGTTTTCCCCCTAATATCCCACTTAAATGTGCCTCTTTGTGATGTCCACTCCTTATTCCTTGTTCATGGTCTTCGTGGACCAGACAAAACAAGTCTAATCCATTCTCCAAATAACAACCCTTCAGATACTTGAACATAGCTGTCAAGTCCCCCTTGAATATTGTCTCCTCTGAGCTATGTCCAATTCCTTCAATTAGACTTCATAGACATGAACGGAAGCCCCTTCACCATCCTGGTTGTCGGCTTCTGGATGATCTCCAGCTAATCAAAATCTTTCTTAAGCCATAATATATTCATCCATCCCTCAGGTTATGAAAGTGATTTTCATATATACAGTACAAGTATTTTTACTGAATTTTATCTTAATGGATAATGTGTTCTTGCCTGTCAAGTTCCTTTTGGTCCTGACTTTTTCTCCCATCTTTGAGTCACTGTGAATCTGATGAGCACATAATTTATGCCATCCAAATCATGGAAAAAAAATGCTAAATAGCAGAAGGTCAAGATTAATGGACTCATTCACTGGAGATCTCCTACCAAGTAGACGATTAAACATTCAAATCGTTTTTGAATCTCATGAACAAACCACTTTTGATACCATCTGATTGTGTTTTTGCCTAATCCATATCTCTACATTTCTAAAAGAATATTGTTTTCCTGGTTTATTTCACATTATTTCAATTCATATGTCTTCCCATGCCTCTTTTTTATCTTTTATGGACTCATTCCTAAATCTATGGCCATCTACTTTGTTTCCACTTTTTTCTACCATAAAAAAAAATGCTGCCATGGATATTTTGAGCTATGTTGGCACTTTCTATCTTTGACTTCCTTAGAATATGTATGTGTGTGTGTGTGTGTGTGTGTGTGTGTGTAGAAATAAGATCTCTCGATCAAGGGGTATGAATATTTTAGTCACTGTCAGCATAATCCCAAACTGCACTTCAGAATGGTTGTACTAACACAACTCCATCTCTCCACAACCACTCCAACTCCAACTTTCTATCTTTTTTCATCTTTTCCAATTTGATGGATATGAGAGAAGACCTCAAATGGTTTTGATGTGCATTTCTCTTACTATTTGTGATTTGGAATAATTTTAATGGTTTGTAATTCTTTTTAAACATGTCTCTTCCTAACTATTCCTGGTTAACATCGAGTGGGAAATGGCTTTTGGTGTTACATATTTGCATGAGTTCCCTATCTATCAGACAAGAGTGATGTCTTATTAGTAATGAGAAAGTAATTTTTTAAAGGAAACTCATGCTTGTGGAAAAATCATTCTGAAAATGGATATTTAGACAATATTTCCATCACTATGTGTCTTTCTTGACCTAAGCAATTTGATTTACCAGCTATAAAAACTCATGTCTTTATATGTTAGAAATGAAATTTTCTGACATGTTCCCAAATGGTCCAAACAAAGAATATGCATGGCATCTGAAATTGCTGTTTAAATGATCTAAAAATACTATGCTTGACATCAGGAAAGGTCAAATTTCAACAAAGAGCTTAGCATTATTGGATGGATGAGATTGAGAAGTAAGTGTCATAATTTAGTAAATTCAACCAATGATGCATGTCTTTCATTTGGAGCTTGCTACCTATCTGTGTGAAGCCTTTTTTAAAAAAGCAGTGATAACCATTAAAATTAAGTACTGAAATAAACTTAACTTAGAACCATATCCATTCATACAACTTACAAAAGAGAAATAAATACACATATGTCAGAGATATATGCTCAAATGTTTTTACTAGTGGTAAGGTGATCAAAGTCTAGAGCTCTTGATGTCGTAGTTATCAAAGAAAATGTTTTTCTTCCACTCTTATTGCAATGAAAGAGCCAGGGAATTCAGGGCCTTGGATAGATGGACCTGAACTCAGCCTTTCAATTTATTTCTGCTTGGGTTTCCAGAAAGAACCCATTCCCCTGAAAAAAGTAATGGGGCAGATTTTCCTTGACTTTCCTGTCGGTAACTTGCAGATGCAATTTAAGCCAAAATTCCACTTGGCATAGACTAGATCAAATGCTGACTGAGGGAATTTCTTGGATTTTTGGTTTCCTTGCTATGGAAACTTTTATCCACAGAATGAAGATGTTTTCGTAAGTCATCTTTTCGTATTCAGCTATTCAAACAGCTCCAAACAAATCTATTTTACATGCAGCGTTTCCTCTTGAAGCTTTTAAACTTAATTTTTTAAATCAGCCTGGATAAGATAAGCCTTTATTATCTCTGTCATCATCCCTCTATCAGGATGGGGGGAGCCACAACTGGATGAGTGGCCAGTGTTTGGGGACAATAGGAAGAAAAAAGAATATGAATGGAAGGAGGCTGTCTTGACACACGAAACTCCAGTCTTCCCCACATTGCTGATGTCCTTTTTTCCAGGCAAGTGGGATTCTGAAGGGAGAGAAAAGAGGTGAGGGCTGGAGGAAAAATCTTGCACGCTTTCAAAAACTCTATGGTTCCAACACATCTCAATGTTGGCTATGGTCCCGAGAATAGATAACTAGGGGTACAGCCCTCTAGAATAGAGGAGGTTAAAAAGGGAAGGACAGTTTAGACATTATAGTATCAGTAAGCTATTTCTTCCAAATAATCTTATGTACCTGAAAAATATAAGTTTTTCAACAAATGAAACAATGGCTGGGGGGATTCGTTTGACTTAAAGTGATTTTTTTAAGTTTAGAAATAGGTGATTAACTTTTTAAACAGTCACTTCAACATAGATTCTTAATAAAGGTTAATCAAATCTTTTCAATATAAAATTACAAAATAAAGGAAAACAATGCAAAAGTAATGAATTTAATTATACATTAAATCCAGACCTTTACATAATTACTAAATCATAGAAAACTAGCAAAAGTTAAGAACTGTCAATAAGTTACTATGCTTCACAGAGAGATTATATTGCTTTTTAAATTATAATGCAAAGATTTAATGTGTATCTGAATAATAAAACAACAATTTACATTTATTTTGTAACACTGCAATGAACCAAACAAATAAGCTACTGCTAAAAAAAAATTGAATTCAAAACCAAAGAGAACAAAATAGTTATGCAAGTCATGAAGTGCAAATTTAAAAATAAACTTAGTCCCTCACTGACAACTGATACAGTCCAGGGCTTTCCCTGTTCAGGCGCCACCTGACAAGTCCAGGACTCGGCCAGAGAAGCCCCGGTAGTCTCTGGGGGTCCTACCAGGGTCCTGCAAAGTCCTTATTGGGGTAAGGAGATGGCAAGGATCATAAGAAGGGCCTAATCAAAAGGACCTCTGCAGAGATGGCATCAATGGCAACTTTGTTGAGGGAGGGGATGATACTCACAGGAATCTAATGGTCGTGACACAAACATCCCCATCCACATGGTTAGCGGCAATATTTGCATGGCAGCAGACAACCAAGGGTATCCATAAGAACACAAACTCAAGGTGATGTCTCTTCTGTTAGAAGCTCCTTTCGAGGCTCCAGGGTGATGATACAGGAGTCTGTCCTAGGTTCAGTGTACTGTATTCCTTTACTTGGGGGTCCTTCAGCGCAGGGACCTATCGGGCAACGTATCATTTATGTCCTCGATGACGGGGAAGACGACTGGGTTCAGAGTCCTCATTATACGTTATTCCTAATTATGGACCATTTAGTCAAGCTAATTTAGTCCTCTTGTTTCTCTCATGACACTTCCTCTTCCTTCCTTAGGTCTTTGCCTGTCCATACCTGTGATGTGTTCCGTCCCAAAAATATTTGAGTTTATTTACATGTATGTGTGTATATGTATATATATATATTTTCCTGATAGAATGGAAACTTCTTAAGAGCAAGGACTGTCTCATGTTTTCCCTATGTATCCTGGTATAGTGCCTGGCACAGAGTTAGTGCTTAATAAATGCTTTTTGGATTGAACAATCAACTAGGTGGCTCCCTACTACATTACTATGTGTGTGATTTGGGGCAATTTACGTACTCCTGTATGGGTCTCAGTTTCCTTATCTATTAAATGAGGTTGAGCTAGTTAAACTTAGTTACTTCCCATTATGAATGTTATGAAAACTCCGAGGAACACCCCCCATCTTGATTCCTTTTCTTCATTCCCTATAAGACCAAGCATGTGCTGAGCTCTAGGCAAGGCACTGAGGACCCAAAGATGAAATGAAACAGTCCTTGTTCTCCAGCAACTTACATTCCAGTGAGAGTGGCAACGTGTACAAGTATAAATCTATGCAAAATGTATGGGATGTAACTCATTCGGGGAGGAGAGGAAGAGAGTTGCTGGGTGGATGGGAAGGAGATTATGAAAGGCCCGTAGAGAAGGGGGCAGTTCAGTTATTTGGAAGGAAACCAAGGACTTTAAGAGGCAGTGGTGGGGAGAGTGCAAACTAAGCATGTACAAAGAACTGAGACTGGAGATGGAAGAAAGCTAAGCTAAGCTAGACCGAAGCATGCAGGAAGGTGAATGATGTCTACGTCTGGAAGGGTTGAAGCCACACTGGGAAAGGCTTTAAAGGCCAGACCAGGATTTGAATTTGATCCTTGAAGTCATGGAAAATCATAAGAGTTTACTGGGCAGGAGAGTGACCTGGTCAGAAAAGCACATTAGGAAAATCGGGTGAGCAGATACATGGCATGGGCACTGGAGGAGAGAGTCTCGCTGGGACCTAAATCCAGCAGCAGCCGAGAGGCACTGGCAACTCTTCAATGATCGCAGTACTTGAATTAGCCTCCTTAAGCTGAATATATTTTTCTTAAGCAAGATTCTTTCCCCGCCCCGTCCCTCGACTCTCCCCACGTGTTATCTACTTTAGGAACCTTCAAAGCTGTAGCTTCCTCAACCAAAGAGTCATCAGAGAAACCCACAAGTCCTAGAAGTGCATAAAACTTTGGATAAAAAGCCCCTTTGTGCCTTAGCTGTAGCACAGGATTAGAACATTTGTGTCAAGGTCCTGGACCTGATGGCACTGCAAGGGGTAGGAGATACCTTCGCTTATACCCTTATCCTACTGGAGACCTTTCTCTGTCAAACCTCAGGTTTGAATTACTATCAACCCTGGCTGAGAATATAAGGGAAGATCATAAAGGTGTCTCCTACCACTCACAGTGCCATCAGGTCCCTGGCCTTGAAACCAATGTTCTAATCCTCTGGTAGAGTCCTTCACTCTTTTTCACGTGCTAATAAATTAAGCCCTCTGGGTCTATTACAAATTTATATAATCTTACTTTGGCAAGGCAACCTTTTAAACTTCCCTAATTGATTCATGATCCATTAAGTGCAGCAATTTTCCCAAACTTTTTTATATCTCCTCACATCTCTCATGGTTCTGTCTCCCAAACCTCCCATTTGATAACTTTGCCTCATATTTTTGCTGGAAAACACCATGACTATTCAATTTGATTCATGACCATTTGCTGAAAAAATCAAGAACATTCAATTAAAAACATTTCTTAAGCAACTACTATGTGCTGGTCACTGTGGTAAGTTCTAAGGAAACAAAAAAGAGGCAAAAGGTAATTCCTGATTTCAAAGAACTTGTGATCTAATGAGGGAGACAGCTTCGGTCATTTTTCAGTTATGTCTGAGCCCTCCTGGCTCCATTCAAATTTTCTTGGCAAAAATACAGGAGTGGTTTGCCATTTCCTTTTCCAGCTCATTTTTCAGATAAGGAAACTGAGGGGGAAAGGTTTCAGTGACTTGCACTGGGTCACAAATCTAGTTAGCATCCAAGTCTAGATTTTAATTCAGGAAGAGCAGTCTTCTGGACTCTAAGCCAGGTACTCTATTCCACTGTGCCACCTAGTTGCCCCTGTAGGAGGGATGACATGCAAACAAATATATGCAAAGAAAGGTATATGCTGGATAAATTAAAAAAAAAGACAATTAAAAGAGTGAAGACTGGAATTAAGAGGGCTTGGGAAAGACTTCCAGTTTTTAAAAAAAAAAGATAAAAAAAACACTTCCAGTATAAAAAAAAATATATATGTGATTTTATTTGGGTTGTAAAGAAGCCTAGGAGACAGCGGTTCAGTAGGAAGAGCATTTGGGGAATGAAGGACAGGCAGAGACAATATCTAGAACCAAGAGACGGAGTGTCACTGGATAGAATAATATATTTTGGGGAGTGAGGAATGAAAAGAGTCAAAAGGTAAGATGAGACTAGGTCATGAAAGGTTTTGAATGCCAAAGAAAACATTTTGTATATGTTCTTGAAGGTAAAAGGAAGCCACTAGAGTTTGTAGAGTGGGTGGTGGTGGGGAGGGGTTGGGAGGAGTGTTGGGGCCAGTGTGTGATATATTCAGGTTTGCATTTTAGGAAAATTACTTTAGTTGCTGAATGGAGAATGGATTGTAGAAGAGAAAGTTATGTGGCAGGTAGACCTACCAGCAGACTGTTGAAGAAATCAAGACACGAGGTGATGAAGACCTGCACTAAAGTGGTGGTAATATCAGAAGAGAAGGGAGGATATTGAGGAGCAAAGGTGAAATTGTCAGGCCTTTACAACAGTTTGGATATGGGGGCTGAGATATCTGAAAGGCAAGTTGGAGATGCAAGCATGGAGGAGAATAGAGAGAACGGGGGAGAAAAGGTAGATTTAAGAATCATCAGCATAAAGATGGTCATTAAATCCAGGAGAGCTTCACCAAGTGAATTCATATAGAGGGAGAAGAGAACAGGGTCTAGGACAAAACCTTAATCTTGTGCATCATCATTTGTATGATATCTTCACCTTAGAATGGGAGATTCTTGAAATTTAGACCCAGGAGGCAGAGTCAAGATGGCAGCATAGAGGCAGCAAAAGTTCAGACCTCTGAAAACCCTTCCTTACCAATCACAAACTGAATGCTCCTAGGGGACTGAAAATCAAACCTAACAACAAGACAGAGCCAAGGAACCCTCATGCTGGACTCAATCCAAAAGGTACGCCCACTCCCCCCGAAAGCCAGAATTCTAGAGCACGGGTTTAAGGGGAAGGCAGAAGGAAGGTCCCAGGACCGCTCCCCCCCCCCCACCTAGAGCACTAAGCCTCTAGCGGCAGCAGGAACAACTGGGTGGGCAAAGGCACTGGTCTGAAGGTAGTACCTTGGGGGCAAAGCTGTGCCAGGCTCAGAGTGTCCAACATAGGCAGTGGGAAAACAGATAGAGGAGAAACACAGAGCACATAGTGGGAGAGATAGCTGCAGCAGCGGAGACAAACCAAATCCCATCAAAGCCTCCAGAGAATAGGGAAGCTCAAGCTCCAAAACCCTTCCCCTAAAGACTGCTGGACTTAATCCCATCAAAGCTTACACAAGGCAGAGAAGCTCAAGCTCCAACACCCCTCCCCCACAGATTGCACTGAGAGATTTACTGACAAAACTCCAAGGGTGAAGGCAGAAAGAAAAGGCCAAAACCACAAAAGAGAGAGAGAGAGAGAGAGAGAAATAGAGAGAGAGAGAGAGAGAGAGAGAGAGAGAGAGAGAGAGAGAGAGAGAGAGAGAGAGAGAGAGAGAAGAGAGAGAGAGAGAAGAGAGAGAGAGAGAGAGAAGCAAGAGCTCAGGCAACAGCAGGGAGTAAAGAAGGGGTAAATACGAGCAAACAACAGAAAAAGAAAAAAGAAATTACAATTGACAGCTTCTATACAGGCAATGAACAAAGAGCAAATGGAACACAAAAGGATGAGGGAACTCCAAGCAAAAAAACAGAAACCCCAGGGAATTGGATACAGGCACTGGGAGAATTCAAAATACAATTCAAAACACAATTAAGAGAAGCTGAAAACAACTGGGGAAAGAACTTGAAAACTAAGATAAGTCATCTGGAAACAGAGACATTTGAACTAAAACAAGAAAATGGTGTCTTTAAATCAAAATCAACCAGCTTGAAAATGAGGCAAAGGAGATTAAAGTTAAGGCAAAAAAGATGAAAGATGACCTCCAAAGAAAATCAGACCAGAAGGAGAAGGATGGCCAAAAAGCCAGGGATGAAATTCAGTCTTTAAGAACCAGAATACAACAACTAGAATCAAGTGACCTCAGGGAGGGAGATGGTAAGTGGCATCGTTTAAAAAGACTGTTTAAAAAGACATCGTTTAAAAAGACTAAAAAGAAAATAAGGGGGGGATAAGAAGGAAGGGGGGTGAAAAGGGAAGTAAAATAAGGGTGGGGATCAAGGGGACTGATTAAAAACAAAACATTGGTGTAGAAGGAAATAGTGAAAGAAGAAAAGGCAGGACTAGGAGTAGAAATCAAAATGCTGGAAATATACAGCTGGTAATTATAACTCTGAATGTGAATGGAAGCCATAAAATGCAAGAGAATAGCAGAGTGTATTAGAATCCAAAACCCTACCAGAGTGGATTAGAATCCAAAACCCTACAAGAACCACACATGAGGAAGGTAGATATGCATAGGGTAGAAGTAAGAGGATGGAGTCAAATCTATTGGGCCTCAACTGATAAAAAGAAGGCAGGACTCACAATCATGATATCTGACAAAGTCAAAGTAAAAATAGATCTAGTTAAAAGAGATAGGGAAGGTAATTACATCCTGATAAAAGGGAGTATAGACAATGAGGAAATATCAGTACTCAACATGTATGCACCAAATGGCATAGCATCCAAATTTCTAAGAGAGAAACTAGGGTAGCTAAAGGATGAAATAAATAGAAAAACTATACTAGTGGGAGACCTGAACCTTCCTCTATCAGAATTAGATAAAGTCAAATCAAGAAATAAATGAGAAAGAGGTAAGAGAATTTAATGAAAAATTAGAGTTAGTAGATATGTGGAGAAAAAGAAATAGGAACAAAAAGGAATACACCTTCTTTTCATCAGCACATGGTACATTCACAAAGATTGATCATTTATTAGGGCATAAAAACATTGCAAACAAGTACAAAAGAGCAGAAATAATAAATGCAACCTTCTCATATCACAATGCAATGAAAATAATAATGAGTAAGGGTACATGGAAGGTAAATTAAAATTTAATTGGAAGTTAAACAATACTATTCTCTAAAAGTGGTTAGTTAAAGAACAAATCATAGAAGTAATTAATAACTTCATAGAAGAAAATGACAATAATGAGACATCCTTTCAAAATCTATGGGAT
Source organism: Monodelphis domestica (assembly GCF_027887165.1). Classification (NCBI taxonomy): domain Eukaryota; kingdom Metazoa; phylum Chordata; class Mammalia; order Didelphimorphia; family Didelphidae; genus Monodelphis; species Monodelphis domestica. Next base: position 520,273,050 of record NC_077229.1, on the reverse strand, counting down.
ACAGCAAAAGCAGTACTCAGGGGGAAATTCATATCCTTGAGTTCATATTTTAACAAATTAAAGAGGGCATAGGTCAATGAATTGGGAATGCAAATTAAAAAACTAGAAATGAACAAATTAAAAATCCTCAGATGAAGACTAGAGATCCTAAAAATCAAAGGAGAAATTAATAAAATTGAAAGTCAAAAACTGTTGGTTTAATAAATAAGACTAGAAGCTGGTACTTTGAAAAAACAAATAAAATAGACAAATTACTGGTCAATTTCATTTAAAAAGGAAAGAAGAAAATCTAAGTGATAGTATTGAAGATGAAAAGGGAGACCTCACTTCTACTGCAGAGGAAATTAAGGCAATTATTAAAAATTATTATGCCCAATTATATGGCAATAAATATGGCAATCTAGGTGATATGGATAACTATTTACAAAAATATAAATTGCCTAGACTAACAGAGGAAGAAATAGACTACCTAAATAACCCCATCTCAGAAAAAGAAATTGAAGAAGTCATCAACGAACTCCCTAAGAAAAAATTCCCAGGTCAAGATGGATTCACAAATGAATTCTATCAAACATTCAAAGAACAACTAATCCCAATATTATACAACCTATTTGACAGAATAAGCAAAGAAGGAGTTCTACCAAATTCCTTTTATGATACAACTATGGTACTTATTCCAAAGCCAGGCAGGTCAAAAACAGAGAAAGAAAACTATAGACCAATATCTTTAATGAATATAGATAGATGCAAAAATCTTAAATAGAATATTCGCAAGAAGACTCTAGCAAGTGATCATGAGGGTTATTCATTATGATCAGGTAGGAGTCATACCAGGAATTCAAGGATGGTTCAATATTAGGAAAACCATCCACATAATTGACCATATTAACAAACAAACTGACAAAAATCACATGATTATCTCAATAGATGCAGAAAAACCCTTTGACAAAATACAACACTCATTCCTATTGAAAACACTATAAATCATAGGAATTGAAGGGCCTTTCCTAAAAATAATAAACCGTATATCTAAAACCATCAGCAAACATCATCTGCAATGGGGAAAAAAACTAGAAGCCTTCCCAGTAAGATCAGGAGTGAAACAAGGATGCCCATTATCACCTCTATTATTTAACATTGTACTAGAAACACTAGCTGTAGCAATTAGAAAAGAAAAAGAAATTGAAAGTATTAAAATAGGCAATGAGGAGACCAAGCTGTCACTCTTTGCAAATGATATGTCTTCTTAAAGAATCCCAGAGAATCAAGCAAAAATCTATTCGAAATAATCAACAACTTTAGCAAAGTTGCAGGATACAAAATAAACCCACATAAGTCATCAGCATTTCTATATATCTCCAACACATCTCAGCAGCAAGAATTAGATAGAGAAATTCCATTTAAAATCACCCTAGACAATATAAAATACTTAGGAATCTATCTGCTGAGACAAACACAGGAACTATATGAACACAACCACAAAACACTTTCCACACAAATAAACTAGATCTAAACAATTTGAAAAACATTAATGCTCATAGGTAGGACAAGCTAAAATAATAAAATGACTATCCTACCCAAAGTTATTTACTTATTTAGTGCTGTACCCATCGAACTAACTTTTTTACTGAATTAGAAAAAAACATAACAAAGTTCATTTGGAAGAACAAAAGATCAAGGATATCCAGGGAAATCATGAAAAAAAAATGCAAAAGGAAGGAGGACTTGTAGTTCCAGATCTCAAACTATACGATAAAGCAGTGGTCATCAAAACAATTTGGAACTGGCTAAGTAAGAGACAGAAAGGAGGATCAGTGGAACAGACTTGGGGTAAGTGACCTCAGCAAGACAGTCTATGATAAGCCCAAAGATCTCAGCTTTTGGGACCAAAATACACTATTTGATAAAAACTGCTGGGAAAATTGGAAGGCAGTGTGGGAGAGATTAGGTTTGGATCAACATCTCACACCCTACACCAAGATAAACTCTGAATGGATGAATGACCTGAATATAAAGAAGGAAACTATAAGCAAATTAGGTGAACACAGAATAGTATACATGTCAGATCTTTGGGAAAGTTAAGACTTTAAAACCAAGCAAGAGCTAGAAAAATCACAAAATATAAAATCAATAATTTTGATTACATCAAATTAAAAAGGGTTTGTACAAACAAAACCAATGCAATCAAAATTGGAAGGAAAGCTACAAATTAGGAAACAATCTTTATAACAAAAACCTCTGACAAAGGTCTAATCACTCAAATTTATAAAGAGCTAAACCAATTGTACAAAAAATCAAGCCATTCTCCAGTTGATAAATGGGCAAAGGACATGAATAGGCAATTTTCAGTTAAAGAAATCAAAACTATTAATAAGCACATGAAAAAGTGCTCTACATCTCTTATAATCAGAGAGATGCAAATCAAAACAGCTCTGAGGTATCACCTCACACCTAGCAGATTGGCTAACATGACAGCAAAGGAAAGTAATGAATGTTGGAGGGGATGTGGCAAAGTAGGGACACTAATTCATTGCTGGTGGAGTTGTGAACTGATCCAACCATTCTGGAGGGCAATTTGGAACTATGCCCAAATGGCGCTAAAAGACTGCCTGCCCTTTGATCCAGCCAAAGCATTGCTGGGTTTGTACCCAAAGAGATAATAAGGAAAAAGACTTGTACAAGAATATTCATAGCTGTGCTCTTTTTGGTGGCAAAAAAAAAATTGGAAAATGAAGAGGTGCCCTTCAATTGGGGAATGGCTGAAAAAATTGTGGTATAGAGTGGTGATGGAATACTATTGTGCTAAAAGGAATAATAAAGTGGAGGAGTTCCATGTGAACTGAAACGACCTCCAGGAAGTGATACAGAGTGAAAGGAGCAGAGCCAAGAGAACATTGTACATAGAGACGGATACACTGTGGTACAACTGAATGTAATGGACTTCTCCATTACAATGCAATGTCCATGAACAAGTTGGAGGGATCTATGAGAAAGAACACTCTCCACATTCAGAGGAAAAACTGTGGGAGTAGAAACACAGCAGAAAAACAACTGCTTGATTGCATGGGTAGAGGGGGATATGATTGGGGATGTAGACTCGGAATGAACATCCCAGTGCAAACATCAACAATATGGAAATAGGTTCTGATCAAGGACACATGCAATACCCAATGGAATTGCATGTGGGCAACAGAAATGGCCAGGGGAGGGGAGGGAGGGAAATAATGTGATTCTTGTAACCAAGGAATAATGTTCTAAATAGACTAAATAAATTAATTCTAAATAAATAAATAAATGAAAAGAATGTGAGGGAAAGATCTGTTTGGATTTGTTTATTTGTTTTCTTGGCTTTTCTTTCTATTTGTTTCATTAACCTTAGTGCCTATCTCATAGTAAGTGTTTAATGAACATTTAACTGACTAGATTAGAGCTAACCCTTGAGTCCTCTGAGAGCTTTCAGAGCTGGCCCAGACTCTTGGGATAGAGGACTCTCCTGGAAGTAACCCCACTCTGTCTTGACCTGAAAAGTGAGTTGACAGAATTTTTCAATCTGTTTTTGCCTCATTTGGTGTTTTTCCTTATTCTAGAGTTATTGTGGTCCTTAATGGCTACCTTGAGCCATTCAAATATTGAAGCAACCAGGACAGTGTTGGACATTACCCTATAGAAGCACAAAAGGATATATATGCTAGCACAAAGAGCATAAGAATGGGATTCGTTGAAAAGCCTTCCTCAAAGCCTTATCTCTTAATTAGAAAAATTCTAGAATTTTACCTTCTCTAGTTAGAAAAAAAAAAAAAAGAGGTTGCTTGGACAGTATCAGCCATGATGGATATATTGCAAGTTTAAGAGTTAGGAAATTGAGAACAGAACCAAAATGGCAGATTAGAGCAGATATGTGCTAAGTTTTTCCAACATTCCCCTCCAAACAATTAAAAAATAACATCTTAAATCTCGAAGTGGCAAGGCCAACAAAAGGTCATGATGAGACATTTTCCCAACAAATATAGCTTAGGAGGTTGGAAGGAGAAGTCTACTACACCATGGTGGGTACTAGGCCAAATGAAATGTGGTGGCATCATGAGCTGTGGGATTTGATGGTGGTGACAACAGCTGCAGCTTCAGGATTTCTCAACCCAGAAATAGTAATGAGATTGGGGAACTAGTCAGAAAGAGATGACAGGGTACCCTCATGCTAGCACTAGACAAAAGACACAACTCTGCTTGGAAATTCCATTGCCCATACCTATTTCCAAGTTGCAATTTAGGTCAGAGAAGAGGGATTTCAGTCACAAAACAGCAAGGGTCTTGAAGAGCAATCAAGTTTGCAGGTGCATGGAAGTATGGGAAGTTCCTGGATAAAGAACAGAATGTCGACCAGGAGAGTAGTGATCTTATCTTTTCTTGAAGTACATCACATTGGAAGGACCAAAAACTTCCAGACCCTCAGAACTAGTGCTGATAACATCAGCACAAAAAGTCTGAATCTTTGGCACACTGCCTGCTCCCCCAAACCCCCACCAGGTAAACAAATCTAACCTTTAATATAGACTTTAAAGTCAAGAAGAAGACTGGAAAAATACGCAAAAAAACCCAAAACAAACAAACAAAAAAAGCAAAGAAGAACCTGACCATAAAAATCTACTTGTCCTTGTGAGACACCTCTCTCCTGTGATGAAGGAATGAGGGAGGAATTGAGGTCTCTAAGTCTACCTACCCTTTTAAAATATCTATCAATGGAGGTTGGCAAGGGAGATACTAAGGTCAAGCTATCAGACCAATTAGAAAGAGGACACAGCTCCCTTTATAAGCAAGAGACAAGACTTGTTCTTTTTGTTTAGGGGGTCAGTGAGTGAGCCATTCTTTGTTAGCACATGCAAGTATCTGTTAATAAAAAGGGTTACTTCTAGAGAAATGGCCTTATATTCTTCATTGGGAAAAATCTGAAAGCTACTTTTCTAAGCAAGTCTGACTGTATCACTTCCTCTAAAAATTCCTTGACTCCTTGAATTAAATGCAAACATCTCTTTTGGGCATTTAAAGCACCATACCACTTGGCCCTGTCATGTACTCTGCAATCCTGCCAAACTGTCCTTCTTTGTCCTCACAATCCCTCATAAACTGAAAGTACTTCCTCCCCATATCTGCCTATTAAAACCTTTCGTTTCCTTCAAAGCTCAGCTCAAGTATCCCTTTCTATGTGAGATCTTTCCTGACTTTCCCATTACTAGTGCTTGACCTCTAAATTACAGTACATTTGTTTTCAATTCCTGATCTGTCTTGGTAAAAGAAATTCTTTACTGGTAACTCCCTACAGCAATTAGATCATTGGTCTGGTAAAAACAAAAGTGTGTGTGTGTGTGTGTGTGTGTGTGTGTGTGTGTTTGTACATATAATCCATGTATATCCTGGGCTCATTCTTCTAACCAATGCTGGCACTGGCACATAGGTTCCTTCAGGATTCTAGGGGTAATTCGTTGAGGGAAAAAGGGGTTTTCTCTAATGTTTCCACTCTTCAGGTCCTAATTGATGTAATTCCTTCTAGTATCAATTAACCAATTAGTATCTTCTCAATGTCATATCACAAGTGATTAGCAACTCAATATCACTTTCATCAATTAATATCATCAATTAGCTTTTGTAGAGAATATTTACTAAGAACATATAGCAAGACCTGAAGTATAAAAATTTCCAAAACTGGGAACACATGCTTCCCTCTAAACCTTGACCCTTGGGAGATATAAGCAGAATGTTAGGGGTTAAAATTAAAGGGTTGGACTAAATTACACGTGTGGTCGCCAGGAGTTATTTCTCAATTCCAAATGACTTTTACGGTAGTTTATTTGCAAAAAAAAGAAAGAATAAGTAAGAAAAAAGTAAGAAAATCAGAGAGTAGATATTTACTCCAGCCCAGCCAGAAGCAGGCAGGGCTTAAGAGGCCCCAGCAATGGGGGCCCAGAGGTAAATTAAACAAGGGTTTTAGCCACAAGGCCTCCTCCAAGAAGAGGGGCCTCTCCAGAGGCTAGTACTTTCAGAAAGCCAGGAAAGGAGTCAGCCTTTTTCACTCACCCATGTGGTAGTCCTAATAGAAAATAGAAAGCAATCCTCACTTGGAGCTCCTTCAGGGCCCTTCAAGTCATGTTCCAAGGCAAAAGACCTCCTCACAGGAAGTTCTTGCCACTTATAAAGACCATTCTTTTCATCACTTCCTGGGCCTTCCTTCCATTTTATGTGGACCAATTACAGCTAAAGCTTTGTCAGTCAATTCTGATTCGTCACTTACGTGGGTCATCGATCTCCCCATACTTAAGGATAAGTGGGGTGTATACACTTCTGGTGATTAAATCTAAAAGTGGGCAGGGAAGAGTTAATCCTATCACCATAATCCCCCCCATCATTTGTTGGAGACTAGTCTCCCCAATTGATCATTTGACATAATCATGTTGTACCCCTAAAAAATCTAACTACAGGTGCATACAATATTGCACCTTCTGAGAAGAAACTACAATAGTTAGAGATAAGAGGGAAACAGAAGAGAGAGAATGCAAACCAATGATTGCTAGGCACATTGACCAAAAGCCAATTAGGGGGCCGTCCCCTTTGGCACAAGAGTTTACATTCAAAATAAATGTTCAGCCCTCTTCAGCTCAATCAATTGCACCCAAAATTCATATTCTGGATCTCCTTGCTGTAGTGTACGTTTCTGCAGGCATCTTTTCTCTAGACAGTTCTTTCCCTGGAATTTTTCTCAAACAAAATTTGAAATCTTGGATTTTTATGAAAATACAGAACAGAGAGTACATTCAAACTTCAAATGCCTGCTAAACGTTCTTCTCCCTTAACTGAGGCATATTCTACTACATCCCCTCAATCCCTTAAAAAAGTGGACTCAAACCAATAGCAGCCGCTAGAAAACATCATTCCAACCAAGTTCCCTTCTGGGTAAGGCACGCCAGTTGGATGTCTTTCCCCTGCTTGCAAGACAAGGTGTGTGAGTTGCCAGGTTTTCCCTAGCGAGGCTGTGTCAAGCACTCTCGATTTCTGGGTTGGGGTTGCCTCGCCAGGTTGAGCTGCTGGCACTACTGCAGACTCTACTGTGGACTCCTGTTGCAGGACTCTGGGCAGCTCTTCTGGCCTTCCGAAGTCCGTTTTGGCTCTGATACTCCTTCACCAAAAAGCAGGAAAGAACAAGCCCCAAGAGATAAAAACCAAAGGCGCCATAGGTTGTTCTTGTCCGTGCTTTGTTTTAAAGAGGCCCAAAGACATCACGGGACGACGTCTTGATTTGTATGAGATTTGGATCTGAGTGCGGTAGAGTTGCGCAGCGGCCAGCCTCAAGCTCTCCTCTGGAATCATCACGTCCAGCGCCAAGACAAACCCAGGACGCAGTGGATGACTTTTTTGTCCTCAATGTCTGACCAAGCACCTTCTACAGCTCCTTGATGGCTATTAGAGCAAATTGTTCTTGGGGGCCCTTTCCACACGCCTAAGGAAGGGGTCCCCCAAGCCAGTGACGGCTCTGAGACGCGTGGGTTATCCTCATTCTGATTCAGCCTGGGTCGAGATGGCTTTGCTGAGGGTCTGTGCATGCCACAGCTTCTCGGTGCCACGGGTGAGAGTTGGGTGACAGGTAGAGACCAAAAGCAGGGGGGCAGCCATGAAAACGATTGAGCAAACCTTCACACCAGAGGTCCGAGTCTTCCCCGCAGATCCCATGTGTCCTGTGTGGACTTAGGACCACAGAGTGACGCGGTGGTAAAGGGCTCTCCCATCCGGGGGCCTGTAGCATTTCTTCCTCCCAACTTAGAGCCACCCGGAGGGAGAGAGCTTGGTTCTCTGTACTTGTGGGCATAAGAGCCCGTTATTTCTCATTTGATCACCACACAGTATACTAGCTGCCATCAGACAGTCACAGAATATCTATCCAGGCTCTGGAAGTCGGAGCATGGGCCTCCATTAGTATTATTCCACATTTTCGAAAATGATTGTTAATGCTACAAGGACCAGCTCCCTTTGGCCAATCCCTGTTCCTCACAGTAACATGGTTCCTGTGTGAGCTTTTCCCGTATAATATAAACTCTTGAGGGAAGAAACTGTTTCATTTTGTTTCTGTAGCACAAGGACCTACATGCAGTCATTGTTGAATGCTAAAGTTTGAAAATTCTTGAGATGGGACTCGGTCAGAGCTTTGGGGGGGGGGGGGTGAGAAAGAAGGTGGGGAGGGGAGTGAAAAGGACCTAGAGAGGCAATGGTTTTGTCCCTGGAGATTAGGAGAGTGCCTACATTCAACTTGCTAAATTTGCAAGACCATAATCTTAAGAGGACTTCCAAAGGGGCGATCAAATCAGGCAAGCACCCATCATCTCGGGAAAGATTTAGTTTAATGAGTAGAATCTCTTTCTCTTGCGACACAATACAGATGTATCCGCCTGAAGTCAATTTTATGAATTGAATTTATCACCATCTTTGTTTCAATAATCAGTGCCCTTGGGCGCCCACAGAAGATAGGGAGTCATCTGCCGGCTGCAATTTGACTCATTTTTCAATGAAGCCAACACCCTGAAATCCAAACTTGAGCACTAAAAAGGCATTATGCAGATCTGTGACCCTCCCTAGAGGCTTTGGGGTCCACAGACCAGGGAATGGATTACATTCAACTATAAATACATTCTTTGCTCATCTGTGACCAACAGACCAGCAAACATTCTTCATACATTTACTTTTTCCAAACTGCCGAGTATAAGGAATAGAATCCAAATAAATGACCTAAATGTGATCATGGGCAATGCCAGGGTATATGTTTGTGTGGAGGGATAGAAGGGATATAAAAGAAATTACTCTCAGCTTTCTTTCTCAAAAGATTAACATAAATGGGCTGGAGTTTTTAACCTGAGCAAAAGAAATAGTAATGCAGTGAGAACACAATGGCTCAACTTGGGTTTTCTTTTTTAAAAAAGATGTGCAGAAGTGAAAACAAGGACAAGTAAGAGGGTGACTACAAATGCTTGGCAAAATCCTAGCACAATTGTGTCAATAGTACTAAAGCTTCAAATTAACAGAGACTAGGCAGAGAAAGCTACCAGTTAGAAAACCGTACTAGCGAAATGGAGATGTGGTGGGTAGAACTCTGGGCTTGGAATTAGGAAGACTTGGGGGTTTTCACCAGCTGTGTGACTCCAGTTGAGTAATTACTTCCATGTGCTTCAGGTTACTCTCTGGGACTTATGTTTTAAGTCATTAGGGGCTTATTTTGTTGCAGTAGTTCTCTATAATGATAAATTCACAGATATTTCACATATCCATTAACCAATTTGAAAAGGAAATTGATCTAAAAAAAGCCAACATGGCTTAATCAAGAACAAGTTATGCTAAACTAATCTCATTTTTTACATTTGCCTAATTTGGTTTAACACACATTATACACTTTTACATAACACACAATATATATGACAACATAATTCAATGGATTCAGATGTAGTAAAATTTTTCTCCCTCAAAAGTCGTCATTGTTATAGTTCAGAGTCAATTATGAAAGGAATTCTACTGTGGGGTGTCCCAGGCATCTGTGTTCAGCCTTGTGCTACTTAACATTTTTATCAACGACTTGGGAAAAGTTTAAAAACTTTTGATTGGGGGGTGGCATAACATCATCATTATTTAAACTGGCCCTCATAGCTGCAAAGGAATTCTACTCAAGTGATCATTACACCTACCGCCCCATGGCAATCTCAAACAGTCTCATATCTCCTTGAGTCTCTTGTAACACTTCCCTATTTTTCATTGAGGGTCTCAACTCACACTTCAAGGAAAAAATTCAAGCTATCCTCAGTGAATTCTCTCATCTCTCCTCATCTCAAATTCCTCCAACATCATACACCACCATCTTTTCCTTTACTCCAGTGTCTAAGGAAGAGGTAGCCTTTCTCCTTGCCAATCCTTCTACGTGTGTCCTGGATCTCATCCCCTTCCATCTTTTCAAACAAATTACTGGGGAATTGGATATTCTCTAGGCATCTCAAATTCACCATGTCCAAAATAGAACTCATTATCTTTAACCCCAAGCGCCTTTCTCTTCCAAACTTTCCTCTTACAATCATCCTTCCAGTTACCCAGGTTCAGAACTTCAGCCTTATCCTCAACTCCTCATTCTCATTCACTCTCATCAGTTGCCAAATCTTGTCCTTTCCACTTTCACAACATTTCTCATGTAAGTCCTCTTCTTCCTACTCACACAACCACTACCTCAGTTCAGATTCTCATTACCGCTCACTAGCTGATTTCAAGATTTTGAAGGCCTATTAATATCATCTGGTTAATCACAAAGGGCAGAATTAAGAATAATGGAAGTTGTAAAGAGACAAATTTAATTTTGATGGAAGAAAAAGTTTTCTAATAATTACAGCAATTCAAAAGTAGAATGTACTGCCTGGGTGAAAGGTTGAATAACCATTGGTCAGATATTTTGAAGCAAAGATTTTTTGTCTAAATGTAAATTGGATGGATTGCATGGCCTCTAAAGTCCCTTCCAATATGATTCATTGACTCTGCCCATTAACTGCAGATAGTTACCTTTACTGTATTAGCAGAACAAGTTCATTTATACATCTATGACAGAGCCTGTTTAGAAAGTTGCACACCATTTAAAAGTATATAATACTGAAAATGCACCCTAATTAATAAATTATCTACATTTTTATGGGAGAATGTTTAATATTTAATTTTTCAATAATTTTATCATTTATAATTTATTAAATTTACTGTTTGTGGCTCATATTGATAAAAAATTCATATACTTGACTATGTCTTTTGCTCAATTTTCAATTATTTTTTAATGTAAAATAAAAAACGATATGCTGTTAAACCAACTGATTTATTTTAAACTCTTAGAGACAGTACATCCAAATCTGGTGACTAAAACTCCATTTTTATTATCTCATATTACTCATTATTCCCTCTAGAGAAATTTAATTCATTAAATCAGAAGGGTGTTTCAGAGTTTAAGACCACCTTTCACAAGTGAGTGCCAATCTGAGTGAACCTATTCTTTTGCGGTACTAGGAATTTTGTAGTCTTTCCCACAAGATGGGTGTCTGGAAGAGAGATGGTGGCACCCAGCTCATGTGCCCATAAAATTCACTCTCATTTTGCTGAGTCCAACCTAGTTAATTAGTTTTAAAAGTGGTTTGGAATCCTCTTGTGTAGAAAGAAATTCATTACGTTAACACTTTTCAAGAGTATAAAAGATGTCAAGGAATTAAAAAACAAGGTCTATCTCCAGACAAATTAGACTGCTCTCTGATGAGTATTGAAGCTAGATTACATGGGAGGCTCAGTGGCATCTTTCATTAGTCATGAATGAACATAAGCTATAGGACTGCTAAGCACCATTAAGAATGTTAATTCTAAGCTACTGTCAGAGATATCTGAAAGATTGTGATGAACAGGAACAGCAGCACAGGACTAGGAAAGAGTAAATGTCTTGATTTAAAAAAAAGGAAAAGAAAGTCTGCTAAGCATAAACTTTTGAGCTTAACTCTAGGTCTTGGCATAAAGTAGGCCTAAAAGTCATTGATAGAGAAATTTTTACTCAAATTCCAGATCTCTTGAGAGTAAATTATTCAGATGATAATTCTATACTTGTAAAATGAGAATTAAAAAGTTCATCAATAACTTTAGAGATTTCAAGATAATATGAAGTAATTTAATAGTCCCCCTCAAATGCCAATTTAAGAAAAAAAAACTATACCAACTAACAGTGTTAAAGTCATAACAATCAGAGTATCTAAAAGATACTTTACAGAACTCAGTAAAATAATAGTAAAATTAATTTGGAGGAAAAAAGATGTATAATATCAATGGAAATAATTAAGAATGTAGGAGTTAAAGGATGTGATCCACATAAAGTAGCAGTCATCAAAACCATTTGGAATCAGTTTAAAAACAGAGAGGTAGATCCATGGACTAGAATCATTAAAGTAAGAAACAGAAACAATGGGACTCAATAACCTAGTGCCTGATAAACCCTAAAACATAAATTACTTAAGGAACAATTCCTTAAATGATAAAAAAATTTATGGTAAAATTGGAAAGCAACCTGGAAAAAGTTAGGTTTAAACCAAAACCTTATATCACATTTCAGAATAAGTTCAAAATGCATCTAATCACTGTGCCACCTGGCTTCCTCAAATTGTGGAACATGAATGTATTGGGACATTACTCTGCTGTAAGAAAAGACAAATATGATTAATAAAAAAAGCAAGGCAAGATTTACACAAACTGATGCAGAAAGAAATAAGTAGAAACAAGAAATAGATATGTCTTATGACTACTACAAAGATTGGATGGTGTAATATTTATAGGGAAAGATGGGTGGATATGAAGAACAGGGGATATGGAAGGTTTATAGCAAGGAATGGAGGAGTTGAAGGAAGAGAGGGAATACGGCTGCCAGTGAGGCAAAGGAGAGAGATGCCCCCTACCAAGAGGCTATTTTTGAACAATATGGGGTGTCCAAGAACTGAGCCACTTATGATAGCCTGCGGGGATGTCTTCTCTATGGATTGATGCTGAAGATGCCCCAGAGCAGGTAAACACAGACCCTCCTGAGGGACAAGCCTTTCCCCAGACTCTGGTTGCCCAGAAGGGGTCCGATAAGGAATGTTCATAATTAGATGACTGAACTGAGGCTCAGCTCCCTCTTCGTCCCAGAAAAGATAGTCCACTTAACTGACTGAGATATTCAAATATGATAAATTTTAATAACCAGTTCGGATTGGAGAGGTATCAGGGCAAAGGGTAGAGGGATGTCCCTAAATAAGGTTGGAGTCTTTCTCAGCTTTGGAGCTTATTCCCGACCACATTATATCTGTGCTAGTTTTCTTAATTTCAAATCTTAACATTAGACAGCAAGCAACAAGAAAGTTCTGACTTTCAGAACTGGTTGGGCCTGTCTCTTCGGGCTGAAGAAAATAGAGGCACTTCAAACCAGAGACTGGGAAGCCAAAGCTCCTCCCACTTCCAACACCTGGAAGGAAGTGCTAGTCACAAGACCAACTGCCACTCCCAGTTGCCCCTTCTCCCACCAACTGTCAGTCTTGTCAATTTCTTCTCTCTCTAATATTCCCACTGTTGCTTGTTCCAACACAGTGGCAGAGAATCCTGAATTTGTTTTAGTTTCCTTTCCACAATGGAAAGAACATAAGACAATCGAAAGTGAATGTTGTAAAAGATTTTGGAAAATGCTTCCACCTCTCCTATTTAGGAGTGAGAGTTTGACAGTCAAACTTTTGCAATATGTTGATTGGTTTTGCTTATTTTTTTCTCTTTTCCCTTTGTTTTTTTCTTAAAAAAATGTTTTATGTGTGATGGTTCTCTGTCAGGGGAAGGAGAAGGGATAAAAGGAGAAATTTTGGTGATATAAAACAAGTTAACAATAACATATATAGGGGGGAAGCTGGGTAGCTCAGTGGATTGAGAGCTAGGCCTAGAGACAGGAGGTCCTAGGTTAAAATCTGGCCTCAGACACTTCCCAGTTGTGTGACCCTGGGCAAGTCTCTTGACCCCCCATTGCCTAGCCTTTACCACTCTTCTGCCTTGGAGCCATTCATTACACAGTATTGACTCCAAGACAGAAGGTAAGGGTTTTAAATTTTAAAAAAGTATATATATATATATATATATATATATATATATATATATATATATACACACACATACATACATATATTATACACATATAAAGAAAATAAATATTACAAGATTCAAAGAATGAACTTGACCACAAAGAAAAGATATGAGAAGCCTCATTACTCTTTTGCAAAGATGGGTGGTCCAAGGATGTGAAGCATTGACTATATTGTCAGATTTTTTTCCCCAAAGTATTGATCCTATTAGAAAATGGGTTCCTCAAGAGTAGAGACTTTTTGCCTATTGGTATTCCCAGTGCCTAGTGCTTAATAAATGCTAATTGACTTTACTTGATAGGTTTTGCTCATGTTTTCTTGCTTTCCACTTTTTCTTTAGAAAAATATTCTTAGTTATAAGTAGGGAAGAGGAAAATGAATCTAGAGATAGCTGATATAAAAACAAAAGATATCAATTAAATTTATTTTACAAGACACATAATTAGCAAAACCAAGGTTTTAAACCACAAATAGATAAGATTTAGAGCATGAAAGGTTTTCTAGTTCACCTTAGTCCCTTCATTTAAGGAAACTGAAGCTAAAAACTACTGAAATTAAGTTCAAGGTTGCATAGCTAGTTAGTGATAGATTTCCTTACACACCTTTCTCTTTTAGTCACTCTCTGCTGAACATCCATACTATTATTCTATTGGATTGAAATACTTCTTAGGTGAAATATTCTATGCCATTACAGGTAGCATGAGGTTCTAGAAAGCTCACCAACCCAAAAGCTCACTAACCTCGTTACCTTGCCTTGTTCATGGCATTCACTAGCCACATGAACTTGGGCAAGTTACTGACTTAATATTTTTATCCTCAGTTTTCTCATCTCCTACTCCACTGAACTTATACTATTATTATGAGAATTAAATGGGACGATGTATGTGAAAGTTAAAAGTGGTATGTCAATATGAAACATTATTATACCAAATTTAATAAAAACAACAATATAAACTACAAAACCAACAACTAAGAAAATATTTCAAGGCTGTGTAATTATAATGGCCAGGCTTAGCTCTGAAAAACTGATGAGAAATGTAGCTACCTCCATTCTTTGCTGAGGTGTGGGACTGTGAATGAACAATATTGCAGACACCATTAGACTTGTTTGACTTACTTGCTATGTTAGTTACTCCTCTTTATTAGAAGAGATGGTGCTCTGAGCAGGAAAGCAGGGAGGGATATATTTAAGGGAAAGGTGATATAAAAACAAAGAATATTGGAACAGTGGTTATTCTAGTCTCCCTTTTTCTAAAAGCCAAGTATATTACAATCTATGCCTTCTCCAAGGTTCTTCTCTACCCTTAAGGGGTGTGAAGGATTGCCCAGTTTCTGTGACAGTGACCATCAATGCTGCTTTTTTTTTAATTCTAGGAGTTCTCTGCATCCAAGTTCCATTTAATCTTTTACCAGTTGAATGATCTTTAACAAAGGAAAAAAACTAACAGGACTAAACATATAAACTTGCCAGTAGCTAGGACTTAATCTCCCCCCTTAGACCATCTCATACTCTGGGAACAGTTCCTATATAGTATCCCACCAAGATCCATTTACAAAGCCCACTTTAGACTCAAATCCCAGGTACCCTCCCTGGCTTCCCAGGTACCCTCCCTGCTGGGTTGGTTGACTGCAACATTTGGTCTGAAGTTGCTGCCTCCAAGGTCACCATGGATCCAGGTCCAGTGGGGATTTTACTACTTATATTTAGAACTGAAAAAGACAAGTAAAATGGACCAAACAAAATCACAAGCTAGTTAAAATTTTAAAAAAAAGAGAGAGAGAGAGAGAGAGAGAGAGAGAGAGAGAGAAACTAGCCCTTCCTCCATCCAGTTAGATGCTATGGATGAGCATGACCTTTATCCTCTTTAACTGTGAAAAGGACAGCATGTCTGTCATCTCTTCATGGTTTTAAAGACAGCCTGTTCCTACTATGCACCCAAAGGAAAAAGGCTGTTGTTGCCACCCATGTGGTAGGGTCGTACAAAATGTCTTCTAAAAGCAGGATACCTCTGTGTTTAAAAAAAAAAAACTTTTACATTATAAGAACTTTTTAAAAATTAAAAAGTTAAAGAAAATCAAGGAAAAAATGAAAGTCTAGGTCTCTACCTAAATATATCTTTAAAATATAAAGGCTGCAAAGATGGTATCTCTCTCAGATAACAGCCTTCTTGGAATTCTCTTTTGCATATATGTATGTTTCTTACATTGAAGTGACTCATAAATACTTTAATACTAAATGAAAAATCAACTGCCTACTCTGTTCCGCTGGAGAAATGAACCGTGTTCATTTTAGTGTTCTCGTTACTTTGTTTTTCATAATATTTAGTCATTTGACAGGAGCATTTTCCCTCTATTCTTGGATTGACCTTAACACATTTCCAATGAAAATCATAAGCATCCTAATTTGGAAGAATCAAAAGGTAAATAGAATCATTTCCATCCATACCACTTTCCTTCTGAAACCCATTTGTTTCAAGCGTAGCTGCGCTGGGCTGCTCTGTGTGCACACACACATGTATTTGTACCATGGCAATCATTCAGCACTGAGTGTTTATGGCATTCTTGAAAAACAAGGAGCGTGATAGGTTGTTGCTGGGTTTGTTTTTGTTTTTGTTTTTTTGGGGGGGGCAGAGAAGCAACTTACAAAAACTATTTAATTTCTACACATCAAAAGAATGAAGATCTGTGAGAAATACAGGTAGTTAGTTACCTCTTTCCAATAATGTGTTCCTGGAAACCATAATGAAAAGCCGATTATTGTAGAACAAATTATATTTTGCCATGAGAACAATGTTACATTTGGAAACTGTGTCTCTGACTAAGGATTTGTAATTAAAAAGAGCAAAGTTAGGCTTTATTAAAGCTGGAAAAGGAAACTGCTGGATCAACTGACCAATAAAGTAGAGGTGTAGACATTTTCTCTAGTCTTCATTAACTCTCAAAAACTTCTCCAAAAAAGAATTGTGCAGAAGAGATACAGAAATTATAACTTTCTTCACAGGCCAAGATACCCAGGAACAAAAGAAAGGAGCAAAAGGTACTACTAATCCCCCAATAGCCTCCTCAAATTCCTGTCTTCAGGAAGGCGAGCAGCCTGCCTCAGCATTTTCCAGCTCTTCTGGCAGTGTGATACTGTCCCTGATGTTATTTTGTTTTTGTGGCAACAAAAAGCAAACTTGTGCAGGAGAAAATCTATGTAGAGGAAGAATGGGCTTTGCCAGGGGTGGCATCATTTAGCCAGTGAATTAAAGAGAGAGGGTATATATTTGGACAGTGTCAAATGGGAGAGGGGATGATACTCACCTGAAGAAAAGAGGACTGGCATACAGCTGTGGCCAAAGGTCCCATCAGAGGTCACTTGGGGACAGGAACTGAGGCCAGTGAAAACTAAGTATCTCTTTGTGAGAAGAAGCTGAAACAGTTATTTGGTTGAGTTTCCAGGGAACCCAACCCCAAAGAGGAAAGAAACAGAAAATGAACAACAGTATAATACAAGGGAAAAAAGCTCAAACCACCAAGAATCTCAGGAGGAAGAAAGCTCAGTTAAAAACCTAAAGGACAAGCCGATAGATCAACAAAGGAAGATATTGAACAGAATAAAAGATGCCTATCATATCATCTAAGTGATTGCAAACATCTCCAAATTAATAGTGAAAAATACAGAAAACAATGCAAAAAAGTAGAGCAATATATGAACTGACAAAAAACCAAAGATAGATCATTCTACTTTTGTGTTCTCAGTTTTACTACCATATATAGATTCTGATTGTATGCTTTATTCTGATTTTGTTGTTATTTCATCTTGCTCATTTCCTAATTTATTTATTTAATCTTTTGTCTTCTTTTTAAATAGATTGGCTAAAGCCTATCAATTTTATTAGTCTTCTAAAAAATCAACCTTTTCTCCTACTTGTCACTTTAATACTTTATTTGCTCTCTGATTTATCTATTTTCCTCTAATTTTTAATATCTCTTATGTTGATTAAACATAATATTTTAAATACTGAAACATTATATCCTTTGTATAAATTAAATTGGTTGGATTTATTGATTAGGTTTTGTGATTGAACTAATTCAGTCTGAGGAATAAAAATTAATAAGGAAAACACTAGTAAATATAAGTATTTATTATGAATTATTAATTTGGTAAATCATTAAGTTAATTGATTATTGATTTTTCAATTAATTAACAATTAAGTTTTAAATCATTCATTAATGATAGTTTATGGTTCTGTGTTTTTTTATTCATTAGTTCAAATCTGGCACTTATTAGCTCTAAGATTCTAGGCAACCTTAAATCTATTTGTTTCCATTTCCTTATTAGCAAAATGAACTGAAGAAGGAAATGGCAAACCATCCCAGGATCTCTGCAAGAAAACCCCAAAAAGTATTATAAAGAGTTGAATATGACTGAAAAATGGCTAAGCAAAAAGTCTTATAAAAGAAATCTAGGTGTAGGTTGGGTGTTTTCCAAATTTTTAGAATAATTTGTATCATTTAAGTAGTAATTATTCTTTTTTAAGTCTGATAGACTTCTGTGAATCCATTAGGACTAGGAGTTTTCTTTTTTGGAAGATTCTTTAAAGCTAGTTCTACTGCCTTTTCTGAAATTGAGTTAAAATCAACAAAATTAGTCCAAAATGTGTTGTCTGGTCAAAAAAATATGCAAAACTATATGATTATCTCAAAATGTGGGAAAAATTTATTTGGCAAAGTACAGCACTTATGTGATTAACTGAAAACAACTATAAATTATGGCTAAAAAGGGATCTATTTTAATATCATAAATAGTATGTATCTAAAATCAAAAGCAAGACTCATATACAATAAACATAGAATAGAATCCTTTCCAGTAAAAATTAGAATAAGCCAAGGATCTTCAATCTCCTGACTAATATTTTATATTGTTCTGGACATCCTAGCAATAGAAATAAGAGAAGAGAAAAAAGTTAGAAGTATAAAGATAGAATAGAGATAAAAAACCATTCCTATTTGCTGATGATATGATAAGATACTTGGAAAATCCTACAGAATTGGCAAAGAAATTAATTGAGAAAATAATTTCAGCGAAGTTGCAGGGTACAAATTAAACTAAAAAACTGACTATATTTCTTTATTATAACAAAATCCAAGAGGTAGTAATAGGAAAGGAAGTTGTATTCCAAATAACTATAAAATAAATGAAGTGCCTGATTATCAACCTTCCAAAACACACAAAAGGCCTGCATAGATTCAATTGCAGTCTTTAAAGAAATTAAGAGCTTAAACAGCTTGAGGAATATCCAATACTTTATGGCTATTCATGTGAACATAACAAAAATAACCATACTACCAACGCTAATTCATACTTTTAATGTTATGCCAACTAAATTGCGAAAAAAATTTATAAAATTTGAAAAATACCGAAATTCATTTGGAAAAACACAAGATCTACAATTTTGAGGGAAATGATGAAAAGTAGAGATGGAGGAGAAATGATATTTCCACACCCCTGTTTCTATCATAAAGCAGAGTCAACAAAACCATCTAGTGTTGTTTTTTTTTTTTAATACAATAAGAAAGCCTCAACTAAACAAGGGAGGAGAAACAATAGAATATAATAACTCAATATTTCATGATATGGAAAATGAAAATTATTTATGAAATAACTCCCTGGAAATTGCTCTGTCAGAAATGAGGCTTGGACCAACATCTTACACTATATTTTAAAATCTATTACAAATGGACCTTAATATTAAAAATTATTCTAATAAAAATGAGAATAGAAGCAGATTGCATACCTCTTACAGTTATTGATAGGTATATTCCTAACCAGACAACTGAACGAGGCAATTATATGAGATAAAACAGATAATATAATTTCATTAAACTTAAAAGCTTCTGTACAAACAAAATTTAATATAACTTAGATAAGAAGGGAAATGATTAAAAAGAAAAAATCTTAAAAATAATTTTGTATCAAGTATCCAAGTTATGTAAATAATTAACAGACATACATCAGTTAACAGATACACATCTGCAAGTGCCATTCTATAATTAATAAGTTGTCAAATGATATCAACAAATAGTTTTCAAAAGAATTAGAAACTTAGCAATCTTGGTTGTAATCCTAGCTCCTTTGCCTACTCTTATATCATACTGCAAGCCTTCTAATCCTTTAATTTCAAAGCTGCTAAATCCTGTGTGGTTCTGACTGTAGCTCCATGATATTTCAATTTTTTTTTTTCTGACTACTTGCAGCGTTTTCTTCTTGGCTGAGGAGCCCTGGAATTTGGCTACAATATTCTTGGGAACTGTTATTTGGGGATCTCTTTCAGGAGTTGATGGATTTTTAAATCCCTATTTCACCCTGTTATTCAAGAATATAAGGGCAGTTTCCCTTGATAACTTGAGGAAGCACAGTGTCCTGGCTCTTTTTTTGATCATGACTTTCAGATAGTCCAATAATTTTTAAATTATCTCTCCTGGATACATTTTCCAAATCAGTTGTTTTTGGATGGAAACATTTAATTTTTTTTTCAATTTTTCATTCTTTTGATTTTTTGTTTCTTGATGTCTCATGGAACTTCCAATTTTTGCCCAATTTCCAATTTAAGGTATTATTTTCTATCTCTTTTTCCATTTAGCCAATTTTAATTTTTAAGAATTCTTCTTTGGTGAATTTTTGTGCCTTTTTTTTTTTTACCAAGCTGCTGATTTTTTTTTCATGATTTTCTTGCATCTTTCTCATTTCCTTTCTCCATTTTTTTCTATCTCTTTTATTTGATTTATAAACTTTTTAAAGCTCCTCCAAGATTTTTTTTGGGTATCACACTATTTCACATTTTTAGGGGGGCTTCTCATGTAGTTATTGACACTGTTGCCTTTTTCTGGGTTTGTATTTTGATCTTCTTTGTAATCTTTGTATTACTTTGATCCATAGTAACTTTCCATGATCATATTATTTTTGCTCATTTTCCTATTCTATTTCTTGACTTTTAATTTTATGCTAATGTTGGGCTATGCTCCTGGGGTGGCCTGGCTTCCTGTGAGTCTAAGGAAAGTTAAGAGTTTTCTCCCTGGTGGGTGTCTTACTGGGACACAGCTCAAGGCTGGTGTAACAAGATGATGCTTGTGCTGGATTATGCTCCCCTCAGTGAGATGCACCTTTTCTGTGACCTATATTGTCTCTATCTAAAAAATTGTTTCATTTGATCCTTTTGTTGGTTTTGCCACTCCTGAATTCATTTTAAGGTTTTTAAAAGTAGTTTCTTTGGAGGTGAATTTGGAAGAAGTCTGGGAGTTAATGCCTTATTATGACATCTTGACTCAGCTACCTACCATATTCTTTTCTAGCCATTCTATAGAGACTATGACTCTTGTATGCTTAGAATTCAGATCACTTCATGATCCCATTTGGGGATTTTCTTGGTCAATATACTAGGGTACTTGTCTATTTTCTTCTCCAGTTTGTTTTTATAGGTGAGGAAACTGAGGCAAACAGGGTTAAGTGACTTGTCTAGGGTAATGCAGCTAGGCTCTGAGGCCAGATTTGAACACATCTTCTTGACTCCAGACCCATACTCTCTATCTGGTATGCTACTTAGTTGCCCTTGAAGAATAAACTGAAGAATATACTTTTTTTACCCATGCTGGTATACATTTAAGGGGTAGAAAAGTAAGCCATTGCCAGTATATGGAATCATGTAACAATGAAGGCCCAAATCTTAGAGCCCCCTTGCTTTTTGCTAAGTGTGAAAATATGCCCTGTGTGGTTCCACTCCAACATGGGAAACTTTTGAAGCTTGTTTTCAGTCATGTATAATTGAGGGGCTGTTGTTATGTGATGCCAAAAAACATCTTCTAACTTAATATATATATAAACCCTTACCTTCAGTCTTGGAATCAGTAGTGTTTTGGCTCCAAGGCAGAAGAGTGGTAAACGCTAGGCAATGGGGGTCAAGTGACTTGCCCAGGGTCACACAGCTGGGAAGTGCCTGAGGCCAGATTGGAACCCAGAACTTCCCATCTCTAGGCCTGGCTCTCCATCCACTACGCTGTCCAGCTGCCCCCAGAATTGTTTTTAATCATTAAAGTTTCAGTCTCTCAGTGGAGATCTCATGGCTACAAATGGGCTTGCAAAGTTCTGAGTATTCGATTAGAAGGAGGCAGGGAATATCCGCACACTCTTTGTACAGCAGCGGAGGGCTAACTAGGCTCTCAGGAAAGAACCTCCTGGAGCCAGTCCCCTCCTTCTTCTAGTATTGGGGACGTGGCTGTCCCGTGGTGGGCATGGCGCAGAGAGAGGGGTCGGCTGCGAGATCGGGGAGCTGCCCGGAGCGAGGACCTGCGCTCTCCCAGCCCTTCCCCAATGCAGCTTCCTGGGCGGGGGTGAGAAGGCCCCCAGGTGATTCTTTCTTCCCTCCTTCAACAGGAATCAACATTCCGGAAGTGGAGACCAGCTGATCCGGGACATGCCTGATCTGCGCGTAGTCGGTGCACTTTCCTCAACACCGAGGATTGGACGGACGGCCCTGCCTCTCAGGAGCCACGCGGCTCTTTACCGCGTTCTGCCTCGATGAGCGGATGCATTGCCAAAGGGAAAGAAGGGGGGAGGGGCGGGGCGTGCCGCTGCAGCCTTGGGCCATACCAGCCTGGCTGAGGGCAGAGGCTGCTTTCTTTGGTTACCTGCTCAGGGCCTGAGCCTCGGTTCACCGCCACACTGAGCTGAAGTAAGAGAGCGAGCTGTGTGACCGTCCCCCGCATTCCACGCCCCGAGGTGGGTCTCACTCCTCCGAGCTGGGCGTTGGCCCTCGCTTCTGCTCTCACGTGACAACACCGTCTAAAGGTCCGGACGCCCGCAGGCATCCGTTCCGGTAGTCCCGCGCATCCCTGTACCCACCCACATACACGGACAAGCACAAGGCGGAGTGCCGACTGTGTGCCGGCTACAGCGCCAAGTGCTTGCAAACACGCTCTTCTTGGCGCGCAGAAAGGGCCGCTGGGAAATCGGGCTTCAGGCTTCTCGCGTTCTCCGAGGCAAACGCTAGCCGGGTAGAGGATATCGGGGGCGGCAGCAGCCCGGGAGCTTTTGCATTCTAAGACAGAACTTGGACGATCCCTTTTGTTTTCTTACAGCCGCTGTAGCAGTTGTGAAAGTGTCCTGAGCCAAAGGAGACTCGGGCTTCCCAGGAAAAGCAGCCGTGCAAAGTGGCTGGCTGCATCCGCTATTTTGTAGCTGGTCACCTCCTAGACTCTTGCAAAACAGCTACAGAAAGTGTTCTGAGGGGCTTGTTTTTAAGGCTATCTTTGCAGAAATGATCGAGGCAAAGAACATACCGTTCCTTCATTTTACTTCATTTACAGTATTTGACCTTCCCTTTTGTTTTTGGTTGTTTGTTAACCCTCACCTTCCATCTCCAAGGCAGAAGAGTGCTAAGGGCTAGGCCATAGGGGTCAAGTGACTTGCCCAGGGTCACACCGCCGGGACGTGGCTGAGGCCGCATTTGAACCCAGGTCCTCCCCTCTCTGGTCTGACTCTCCATCCACTGAGTCACCCAGCTGCCCCCTGACGTGTCTTTTGGTACCATAATATTCTATTACAGCCACCCACTCTAATTCTTCAATTGTTTTCCAGTTAATGAACATCTTCATTTCTAGTTTTTTGCTCTCACAAAAAAAGTGAGCCTGACCATTCTGGTATCTCCAAGCCCTTCTGGCTCTGGCCTGTATGCAGTCCTTGCATGTACTGGTTTTCTGGCTGACTCAGTTTCCCCCACAGTTCCTCCTGGACTATAGCTTCTCCTGCCTTGACTAGTCCCCCTTTGTCTTCTTGGCCAGTTTTTGGAGTGTCAAGTGAAACCTCCAAGTAGTTTAGCTTTGATTTCTCATTCAGCAAACTTGAGATCTCCTTGTGAAAACGGCCTCTACCCTCTATGTGCTTGAGCATGTACTCATAGATAAACCGCCGCACACATGCATATGCACGTATGTGCACGTGCTGTCGTAAAGGACGTTTTGCTTGCTTCCAAGCCCCTCGGCACATGTGATTTGAAATCCATAGCAACATGGCTTCCGGGATCCCTCGGACCCACTCGGAGAGCCCGGACATGCGCATTCCTGCAGACAGGCACCGCGGGAGAGCGGTTGCCAGAGCTGGAGATGCTCTAGGACCGTTTGCCCGGTTTTTACCCTCTTCCCGGCATCTACATGCCTTCTATTTCAAGGCCGACTCAGAGTCACGGCAGACAAAACAACCAACAGAACCGCCCCAACCCTGCAACAGCCCAGGGTCAGGCTGCGCCCGACAAACGAGTCCTTTCCCATTTCACACAGAGGGGAGCCACGGAGCACAAGGAGGGAGGGGGAGGGGCCACTCTAGCAGGAAAGGGGAGGGGCATGAGCCTAGGCGGAGGAGAAGGGTGACCGCGGCTACCTGGGAACTGGCAGGGCTTTGAGAAACAAGACCCTGAATGTCTCCCTAATCCGGATACTGATTAATCACTCAACGAATTAAAATGAAGGGAAGTGGCCTACTACATTCCAAGGGCGGGGCGAAGTCCTGGGGATCCCCAAAGAAAACGCATCGGGTAATGGAGGAGACGACCCGCAAACAGACATATACAGAGTGAACTACGGAGCAATAGATGGGGAATTGGCTCGTGTCCTCACACTTGAAGACCTAATGACGTCCCTGGGTAACAGCACTCAGTCACCTGCCCCACCCTCTCTCCCAGTCCCCATGCCGTGGGGGCGCTCCAGGCACTCTCCATCCTATGCTCCCGCCGGCTTCGCGGCTGCCGGAACAGTCTTGCATGCTTGGTGCGACTCTCCGGACTCACTGGTGGATTTGTGGGCTACCTTCGGACGCGCTTAGCGCATCTGCCACGTGATTGTCCGAGCCTGGGGTCAGTGTGCGCTATGGAAGTAAGAGAAGGGATGTGAAGTAAAAGGGATTAGGGAAGCTTCCGGTACAATATGGGATGGGAGGAAGTCAGGGGGACGAGGAGTCAAGGGGGAGCAGGAAGGCATCGTGGGCACGAGGGACAGAGCTGAGAGGGAGCAGCGTGCTCATGGAACAGCCGGGGGCCAGGGTCACTGGCTGAAGGGCGCAGACTGGGGAGGGAGCCGGGGCTGGGTCACAAAGAGCTTTGAATGCCAACTACATCACTGTGGTTTTGATCCTGGAGAAAGCAGGGAGTGCTGGGAGTTTTGTTGGAGGCGGGGCATGACTGGATCTGGACTTTGGGAAATTCATGAGTGCCCCATGGGAGGGGAAGAAACACGAGGCAGACGGGTCTCTTCATGAGGGGATCAGGGCTTCTCCAGAGGGGGGGCAATGTCAAAGGGGGAAAGGAAGCTTCTGAAAGCTGTCACACAAGTGAACCCCACAGGCGTGGGCGTTAGGCAAGGATGACTCCTAGACTGTCAGCCCGACGCTCTCTGCACTAATAAAGGCGAGGGGCGGGGGAAGTGTGGGGAGAAAGGGGTGAATTCTGTCTTGTGCACACCGAGTCTCAGATGGCTATCTACTGGGCATCTCCTGGAGATGAGAGCGGGGCAGCTGCAGATGCAAGGCTGAAGATGAGCGGAGAGGGCGGTCTTGGAGCATCAGGACCGAGATGGTAACGGAATCAGTCAGAGCTGATGAGATCACCGCGGAAGCAGAGACGGAGAAGGAAGAGCCCCCTAGAAGGATCAGAGAAAGGCACCGGTCCTTAGAGGGTGTGATCTGGAAGCTCGAGCTGCCAAAGGTGACAGACAAGCAGGAGAGGCCGGGGGAGGGGTGACCCCAGAACCTACAGAAAAGAGAGGATCAGGAGTGATCAACACCGACAAAGGTTGCCAAGAGGTCCAGGAGAAGGAGGGCAAAGAGAAGGCCATCGAATATAGTAACTAAGACACCATCCATAACTTTGGAGATCAGTTGGGGGGGGGATGAAAAGTTGGAAACTAGGGTGCAAGGGGTATTGCAGATGGCCCTTTTTAGGAATTTAGCTGCAAAGAGTCTGAAGAAACAGGATGAGAGTGGGGATGGGGACTGAACGAGGTTTTGAAGAATGGGGGACACGGGCTGAAGAGAAGAGCATTTGGGGGGTAACTTTTCAGAGAAGAGAAAAAATGTGGACCCTGATCTTTCTAGACAGAAGTTTGGGGGTCGGAGTTGCCAGGAGTGATACCTCGACTGCTTTGCTCTAGATTCGTCTTCCAGCAGGCAGTTGAAAAGCAAAATCATTTCTCCAGAGAAGTGAAGCGAAAGGAATGACTAGGAAGTCACACCTGCGGGGAGGAGGAGTGCCAGCACTTAGTGTGGGGGCTGGTGCACCAGAGAGCAGCACAGTCTTCACTAGCTCCGTCTACACCTGGTTAGAGAAGGCTAAAACCTCAGACAAACTTTCCTTGTCTGGGTTCCTTCAGGAGACAAATGTTGGTCTGAAAGGTCTTTTAAAAAGATATTGCAGTGTTATAATTAATACTGGACGCTTCCTTTATGCCTCCTTGCTCTTTAGCACGATGATGTTTATAATTTGCTCTGTCAATGTAAGTATTCTATTTGGTTTCCTTTTAAAAGTTCTGGAGTCAACAGCAACAAAGGGATCGGGGAGAAATGGGCATCGCAGAGATGACCAGGAGAGAAAAGTAGCAAAATGATCTAGGAAGAAAGTCCCTAGGAAGAAAATCTCGAATTCCACAAATATAAATTTACCCTAACATGAGCAATTTCCTCCCTCAGCTTCGTTATTTACTTTTATGACAATTCCGAGTTCCTTTATAATGATGGATATCTGTAGTTCAATTTGTATATTTATCTATATTTGGCCCTATATCCTTATAATTCACTCCAGTAACCTAAATTGGGCTTTAACATTGAGGGATTACTTTAATAAAAGTTCTACTTTAATCTAATAATCACAATGTCTTTTTGTGAAGCCAAGCGATTCAATGGCAGGATGTGATTTAAAATATAGATTTGCTTCCATCACCAATGAAATGTCAAAATAATAAAGTCAACTGTGCAGAGCTTTCTCCCATCCGTTATTTATTTCTTTAGAAAGCGAACATTGTAGTCAACCAAGTCCATCAAAAAGGCAGCACTTATATTTAATATTCATCTTTAAGAGTCTTATCTTCATTCACTAACTCCTTATTTTCAATTTTGTTAATGATCAGGGAAGAACTGCAAGAAAAAAAGAAAGCAGAGGGATGAATCCACTAAGTAAGCATCGCTTATCAATTTATGAAATGAAAAGAAAAAGTTGGGAGGCTTCCTGCTTCAGAAGCACCAAATTACAGTCTGTGTCCCTAATCTGCCTGGTTTAGCCAGGTACTGTCATTGCAGGCCCCAGGAAGTTTACTACTCCTGATCTCACAATTTTCCTAAAAGAAAAATGCAGGGGAAATGGGTGTGGTGCTCTGATGAAAGAATAAAGTACCTGTATCCCTAGCTTAAAGTTTCAAGGTACTGATGATGACAAAAAAGTAGAAATGCCAACCTCTCTATTATGTTCTATTTGAATATTTATTTTCTTAGTATTGTTGGCACTCACACATTTGCTAATTGGGCACATGAAATTCAATGACATGGTTGGGAGAGGAAAAGATGGCTATTTCTTGATAGGACTTGTAATGTGTTATCGATGTAAGGCGCACGGAAGCCTTTAAAACACAGAAATTGGGAGTTGTGCTGTGGACTACGATCATTATAAAAAAGGGATTTCTTTCTTAAAATGTTGAGAGTACAATAGCACTTCATTTTATATGAACCCAACACATGTGAGTTCAAGTCTATGCAACTGACAATTGAAAAAAATAAAGGCAGAAAAAGATATAACACAATAAAATTTTAATTACTCACTGAGCTAAATTTACAACATTTTCCCAAGCAGCATAGAGCCACTGCACTTTGCCCAACCATGGTCATTCTCACTCTGATTTAATGTATTACTCTATTGTTATGTGTCAAATGTTAGCTCTCCACAGCAGCAGCAGCAGCAGAAGCTGTGGGCAAAACAACTCAAAGGCTGCTACATCTCAAAAAACAAAACAAAACAAAACCAAACACTTCAAATCTATCCCTGGAAATACCAGGCCCTGGAAGTAAGGGTCACAGCTCTATAGCACTGAGTTCATTCTTCAGGTCTCAGTCAGAAGAGAAGATAGCCCCAAGGCAAAGCCCTTTGGGCCAGAAGCTAAGATAGAAATGACCAGCAAACACAGGACTCCAAGTCATGGAGTGGGAAAATGAGTAAACAATAGCAAAAAGCTCCTGACCCTAGGAAACTTTTATGGAGAAAAACAGCAAAAAAGAGAAGCAACCAAGAAAGAGTGAGAAAGAAGTAAGCACATGCAGACTCTAAACCCCTCCCCCAAAAAACAACAAAAAACAACAACAATCCGGAATAGACCAAATCAAAAAGGAGAATCAAAAAATCATGGATGAAAATCAATCTCTAAAGACTAGAATTAGGTAAGTAGAAGCTAATGATTTCACAAGACATTAAGAAATAATAAAACAAAATAAAAAGAATGAAAAAATAGAAGGAAATGTGAAATTTCTCATTGGAAAAAAAACAATGGACCTGGAAAAATAGATCCAGGAGAGATAATTTGAGAATTATTGGACTACCTGAAAGCCATGACCCCTCCCCCCAAATCATAGACATCATATTACAATAAATTATCCAAGAAAACTGCCCTGATGTTCTTGAATGAGGGCAAAACAAAAATTGAAAGAATCCACAAATCACCCCCTATATTAAATTCCCAAATGACAACTCCCAGGAATGTTATAGCCAAGTACAAGAGGTTCCAAGTTAAGGAGAAACTACTACAAACAACCAGAAACAATTCAGATATCATAGCACCCCAGTCAGGATTACATAGGATCTGGCAGCCTCCACAAGGTTTGGAATATGATATTCTAGAAGGCAAGAGAACTGGGTCTACAATCAAGAACCATCTACCCATCAAAACTTTATATAGTATAAACATACTATTTTTGTACATATATATATGTGTGTATATATATATATATATATTTTTTTGTATATATATATATACAGTATATAGAAAAATATACTTTCAGGGGAAAGTATGGGCATTTGGTAAAATGGATTTCCAAGCATTCATGAAGAAAAGATCAGAATCAAAATTTGACGTCCAAATATCAAATTCAAGAGAACCATAAACAGGGTAAATAAGAGAAAAAAAATTTAAGGTCTTCAAAAGGTCAAACTCATTTTACTCCTATGGAAAAATAATATCTGTAACTCTTAAAAATCATTTTCATTATCATAGTAGATAGAAGAAATATATACAGCAGAAGGTATGGTATTAAGCTGTTTAAGATGATAGGTAAAAAAAATTTTAATTGGGGGAAAAGAGGATTGTACTAAGAGAACTGCAAAGGAAGAGGTAAAATGGGGTAAATTATACACCAGGAGCAGGTGTGTGTGTGTGTGTGTAAGAATACTATTACAAAAAGGGGAGGATGAGGGTGGTGACAGGTATTACTGAAACTTTACTCTCAATGGAATTGGTTCAGAGAGGGAAGAACAGCCAGATTTATTGGGGGAATAGAATCATATCTTACCCTATAGAGAAGTAGAAGGGGAATAAGGAAGAGGGTGTGGGGAGGGGAATGATACAAGGGAGGGAAAAGTTGGGAGGGATTAAAAGGCACAGAAAAGAAGTAGGAGAGGAATAAGAAGAAGGGGTGGGAAGGGGAATAAAATACAGTTGGGGGGAAGGGGGACTCATTAAAAAGCAAAATACTGGTGTGGAGGGAAACAGTAAAAGAAGAAAGGGCAGGATTCAAAGAGGAAATCAAAATGATGGGGAATACCCAGATGGTAATCATACTTGTGAATGTGAATGGGATGATCTCACCCATAAAACAGAAGTAGACAGCAGAGTATATTAAAAACCAAAACTCTATCACATGTTGTTTACAAGGAACACACATGAGGCAGGTAGATGCACAGGTTAAAGGTTAAGGGGCTGAAGCAGGATTTATAGGGCAACAACTGAGAAAAGAGAAGACTAGAGTAGCAATCATGATCTCTGACAAAGTTAAAGCAAAAATAGATCTGATTAAAAGAGATAAGGAGAGGTGGAGTCAAGATGGCAGCTTAGAAGCAAGGAAAGTTGAGTACTCTGAAAACCCTTCCATAACAATAAAAAACAAAGCACTTCCTTCAATTCCTGTTTGATTCAAAAGAGAAGGTTGAATTCTCAGGTTTAAGGAAAATAAAGGAGGGTCCCAGGATCCCTCCCCAACCTACTGTACTGAGACTCAGGGAGTTTCGGGGATCTCGGGTGAGGGTTCCAGATTGGAGGGAGTGGCTTTTAAAAAAAAAAAACTTATTTAGTCAATTTAGAACAAGAATCACATTATTTCCCCCCTTCCCTTCCACCTACCCTTCCCACAGCCAACGTGTAATTTCATTGGGTATTACATGTGTCCTTGATCAGAATTTATTTCCATGTTGTTGGTGTTTGCATTAGGATGTTCATTTAGAGTCTACATCCCCAATCATATCCCCCTCTACCCATGCAATCAAGCAGTTGTTTTTCTGCTGTGTTTCTACTCCCACTGTTTTTCCTCCGAATGTGGATAATGTTTTTTCTCATAGATTCCTCCAAGTTGTTCAGGATCACTGCATTGCCACTAATGGAGAAGTCCATTACGTTCAATTGTACCACAGTGTATCAGTCTCTGTGTACAGTGTTTTCCTGGTTCTGCTCCTTTCACTCTGCATCACTTCCTGGAGGTCGTTCCAGTCTCCATGGAATTCCTCCACTTTATTATTCCTTTGAGCACAATAGTATTCCATCACCAATAGATACCACAATTTGTTCAGCCATTCCCCAATTGAAGGGCAGCCCCTCATTTTCCAATTTTTTGCCACCACAAAGAGATCAGCTATGAATATTCTTGTACCATTTTCCTTATTATCTCTTTGGGGTACAAACCCAGCAATTCTATGGCTGGATGAAAAAGCAGACAGTCTTTTAGCACCCTTTGGGCATAGTTCCAAATTGACTTCTAGAATGGTTGGATCAATTCACAACTTCACCTGCAATGGAATGCCACATCCTGGAGGGAGTGTCTTGCTAGCACAGCAACTCAAGGTTCAGAATTATGACCACAGCTGGCAGGGAGGCAGCAGGAGGAGAGGGGCAGAGAGAAGAGCAGTTTGGTCTCACGCTTCAGTCACCACTCCAAGATGGAGATCTTGGGTATCTGCCTCTAGAGGTTTTGACCTCAGAGCATATCCAGCCTTGCTGACCAGCTTGGAGGCTTAATCCAGTCCAGCCATAGTGCAGATAAGAAGCCTTTAAAGGGCAGGGAAGCTCAATCTTCAACACCCCTCCCCACCTACTGCTCTGAGACCCACAAGAATTCAGCTGACTGGGACCCTAGGACAAAGTACCTTGGTACTACCACAGGAAATTCAGGGCTCTGACCTGGCAGCAGGCAGGGAGGCAGCTGGCATAAAGGAATAGAGAGGAGGAGGAGGATAACTACTTTCAACCTCCACACCTTTACCTTGACCATCAGTTTCTGCTGGCACCTGGGAAAGATCTGGCCTCAGGGCTCATTAATTAAACAGGTCAGCTCCATCAGCCTAATCTAGTTAATCAGCAAAGCAGAGAAGAAGTCCTTTCAGGACAGAATAACCCAAACCCACAGATCCAACAAATAAACAGGAGTAAGAATACAACCAATGATGAGGGAAAGAAGGAAAAAATATGAGTAACAACAGAAAAAGAAAAAAATTATAATTGACAGTTTCTATCCAGGTAATGAACAAAGAACAAATGGAACAGAACCAAGGAACTCCAAGCCAAAGCTCAGGAACTACAGCAAATTGAACTCAGGCTTTGGAAGAACTCAAAACACAATTGAAAAAGCAATTAAGAAAGGCTAAAGAAAACTGGGAAAAGAACTTAAAAAGCAAAGTAGGTCATCTGGAAACAAAGGCACATGAACTAAAACAAAAAAAAAAAAATAGTTCCTAAAAAGCCATAACTAACCAGTTTGAAAACAAGGCAAAGAAAGTGAAAGATGGACTACAAAGAAAAACAGAACAAAAATAAAATGATGATCAAAAATCCAGGGATGAAATTCAGTCTTTAAGAATTAGAATCCAACAACTAGAAGCAAATGACTTCACAAGGAAGCAAGAGTCTATAAAACAAAATCAAAAGAATGAAAAATAATTAGGAAAATATAAAACATCTCATATATCTAACATAACAGACCTGGAAAAGAGATCGAGGAGAGACAATTTAAGAATTATTGGACTACCAGAAAACCATGACAAAAGAAAAAGCCTGGACATCATTCCATAGGAAATTATGCAAGAAAACTGCCCTTACATTCTTGAACAAGAGGGTAAAGTAGAGATTGAAAGCATTCACAGATCACCTCCTGTATTGAATCCCAAACTGACAATGCCAGGAATGTTATAGTCAAGTTTAAGAACTTCCAGACCAAGGAAAAGATACTATAAACTGCTAAAATGAAACCAGTCAGATATCACGGAGCCACAGTTAGGATAAAAATGAAACCAGTCAGATATCACGGAGCCACAGTTAGGATAACACAGGACCAGGATGCATGAAGGCATGGAATATGATATTCCAGAAAGCAAGGGAACTGGGTCTACAACCAAGAATCAATTACCTAATAAATTCAACTATATTTTTTTTCTTGTAGGGGAAAGTGTGGTAATTTAATAAAATAGAAGACTTCCAAGAATTCCTAAAGAAAAGACCTGACTTAAACAGAAAATCTGATGACCAAACACAGAACTCAAGAAAATCACCAAAAGGTAATTAAGAAATGGAAAAAAAAATTTTTTTAAGGGACCCAATAAGTTCAAATGCTTTGTACTCATATTAGAAAAGATGATATTGGTAACTCTTAAATATTGTTATTATCACTGGATTAGCTAGTAGAAGTATACTTAGAAGGTACATTGACAAACTGTATAGAATGATATGTCAAAAAAAATTTTAAAAACTGGGGGTAAAAAAGAGA
Source organism: Monodelphis domestica (assembly GCF_027887165.1). NCBI lineage: Eukaryota > Metazoa > Chordata > Mammalia > Didelphimorphia > Didelphidae > Monodelphis > Monodelphis domestica. The sequence continues at coordinate 520,240,341 of NC_077229.1, read as the reverse complement.
ATGCTAAGAGAAATGGGAAAAGAGATAAAATGGAATGAATTTATATTTCATAAAGAAGAACATGGGGGAGGGATGAAGAAGACCAATATAATGGAAGGGCGGAAGAGTTTGGCAACATGAAATACTTAAATCTTGTACTCATAGGAACTGACTCAGAAAAGGAAGGTCGATCAGAACCATTAGGGCAGAGAATTGTATCGTGCCCTATAAAGAAGTAGAAGGGTAATAAACGGGCTGGTGGGAAGGGGAAAAATACAAGGGAGGGAGAGGTTGGGGCATTGTTTAAAATACACTATAATAAGAGGGGAATAAATAAGAGGGAAGGGATTGGGAAGAGGAGTAACATTAGGGAAGGGCAGGGGGAGACTGACTAAAAGTGAAAAGTTGGGAGAGGAGGGTAAGAGGGATGAGAGAGAAGGCAGAACCTAAGGAGGAAGTCAAAATGGTGGGAAATACACAGACAGTAATCATAACTGTGAATGGGAATGGGATTAACTCACCAATAAAAAGGAAGCAGATTAATTGTCTACAAGAAACACATTTGAGGCAGGTAGACATACATAGGGTAAAGGTAAGAGGGTGGAGCAGAATTTACTGGGCTGCAACTGAGAAAAAGAAGGCAGGAGTAACAATTATGATATCTGACAAAGCTAAAGTAAAAATAGATCTGATTAAAACAGATAATGAAGGTAATTACACACTGATAAAAGGCAGTATAGACAAGGAAGAATTATCAGTACTCAACATGTATGCACCAAATAGTATAGCATTCAGATTTCTAAAGAAGAACCTAAAGGAGCTTAAGGAGGAAATATATAGTAAAACCATACTAGTGGGGAAACTTAACCTTCCTCTATAAGAACTAGATAAATGGAACCAAAAAATAAATAAGAAAGGAGTAAGGGAAATGAATGAAATGTTTAAAAAAAAATTAGAGCTAATAGATATCTGGAGAAAAATTAATGGGGATAAAAAGGAATATACATTCTTTTCAGCAGCACATGTCATATTTACAAACACTGACCATAAAAACATTGAAAACAAATGTAGGAAAGCAGAAATCATAAGTGCAAATTGTTAAGGCCATAATTCAATAAAAATCATAATCAGTAAGGATTTTTAAAAAATATATGCTTTCCTAGGCATAATTTATTTTTCTGATTTATAAAGCAAATCAAATAAAACTTAAGAGGCCCATCTGTTAAACCTTGATTTAGAAGCTATATCTTTTGGAGTCTGATATGGTGATAATCCCCAAATCTGAAATATAGTAGTTGGTGGAAGAATACATCTGGAAATGGACTTATAATCTTTTAAAACAAACAAACAATGGCACCAAAACAGCTTTCCAGTAGATAAATTAAACTTATAATATTAAGAAATTCTATCAAGGCAAGAGATTTGGCGTTACATTGGGTAGAGGGGGGCCTATTGGGTCTCCTTTAGCTCTGACTGCTTTATCCATTACAGAGCCTACTTGTGTACATGGAGCGTTCTGTTCTCTTCAAGATTTTCATCTGCTTAGATACACCCACATCTTTAATCACCTCAGGAACTGGAGATTTCTAGGAGGTAGTCCAGCATAGAGGGAGATCATGTTACTAACTCTGTATTTTCCATTTTTTTTTGTTTCTTTTAATGGCCTGGGATTTCTTAGCCTTCCAAATTTCATTACTTTTCTGTGAGAATAACCTGCTATTATTTCAAAAAGGTTGGTTTCATCTTCAAATGAAGATGAAAGGCAGATTTAAAATTAATAGGAAACAAAATAATCCAATTCTTAAAAACTGATGGGTCAAAGAAAAAATTAAAGAAACAATTACAGATTTCATTGTAGAAAATAATAATGAGGAAAAAACTTATCAAAATCTATGGGATACAGCCAAAGCAGTACTCAGTGGAAAATGTATAACCTTGAGTGCACATATCAACAAATCATAGAGGGAAGAGGTCAATGAATTGGGTATGCAATCTAAAAAACTAGAAAGGGAACAAATGAAAAATACCTAGATAAAAACAAAATTGGAAATCATAAAAATCAAAGGAGAATTTAATAAAATTGAGAGTAAAAGAACAATTAAACCAATAAATAAGACTAAGAGCTAGTACTCTGAAAAAGCAAATAAAATAGATAAAATACTGGTTAATCTAATTTAAAAAAAGAAAGAACATCAAATTAACAGTATCAAAGATGAAAAGGGAGACCTTATCTCAAATGAAGAGGAAATTAAGGTAATTATTAAAAACTATTTTGCCCAATTACATGGCAATAAATTTGAAAATCCATGTGAAATGGATAAATATTTACAAAAAATTAAATTGCCTAGATTAACAAAGGAGGAAATAGAATACTTAAACAATCCTATCCCAGAAAAAGAAATTGAACAAGCCATCAAGGAACTTCCTAAGAAAAAATCCTCAGGGCCAGATGGTTTCACGAGTGAATTCTATTAAACATTTGAAGAACAAATAATCACAATATTATACAAACTATTTGACAAAATAAACAAAGAAGGAGTTTTACCAAATTCCTATTAGGATACAAATATGGTACTGATTTCAAAGCCTGGTGGACCAAAAACAGAGAAAGAAAACCACAGATCAATCTCTTTAATGAACACAGATGCAGAAAAAGCCTTTGATTCCTAATGAAAACACCAGAAAGCATAGGAATAGAAGGGCCTTTCCCAAAAATAATAAATAGCCTATATATAAACCCATCAGCAAATATCATCTGCAATGGGGACAAACTAGAAGTCTTCCCAATAAGATCAGGAGTGAAGCAAGGATACCCATTATCACCTCTATTATTTAACATTGTACTAGAAACACTAGTAGTAGCAATTAAAGAAAAAGAAATAGAAGGGATTAAAATAGGCAATAAGGAGACTAAAGAATCACTCTTTGCTTATGATTTTATGGTCTACTTAAAGAATCCTAGAGAATCAGCTAAAAAGCTAGTGTAAATAATCAACAACTTTAGCTAAGTTGCAGGATACAAGATAAACCCACATAAATCATCAGCATTTCTATATATTTCCAACACAACCCACCAGCAAGATTTAGAAAGAGAAGTTCCATTTAAAATCATCCTAGACAATATAAGATTCTTAGGAATCTATTTGCCAAGACAAACACAGGAATTATATGAAAACAACTTCAAAACACTTTCCACACAATTAAAACTAGTTCTAAATAATTGGAAAAACACTAATTGCTCATGGGGAGGACAAGCTAACATAATAAAAATAACAATCCTACCCAAATTAATTTATTTAATCAATGTCATTCCTATCAAACTACCAAGAAACTTTTTTATTGAAATTGAAAAAAATTATAACAAAGATCATTTGGAAGAACAAAAGATCAAGAATATCAAGGGAACTGGAGAAAGAAAAATGTGAAGGATGGGGAGCCAGAAGTATCAGATCGTAAACTGTACTATAAAGCAGTGATCATCAAAACAATATGGTACTGGCTAAGAGACAGTAGGGAGGATCAGTGGAAGAGACTTGGGCTAAATGACCTCAGCAAGACAGTCTATGATAAACCCAAAGATAAAGATAAATATAAAGAAGGAAATTATAAGTAAATTAGGTTAACATAGAATAGTATGTCTATAAGGAAAGAATTTAAGTGCAAGCAAGAGGGAATATTACAAAATGTAAATGAATAATTTTGATTACATTTAAAAGTTTTCATACAAACAAAACCAATGCAACCAAAATTAGAAGGGAAATAACAAATTGGGGGGGGGAATATAACAAAAACCTCTGATGAGGGTCTAATTTCTCAAATTTATAAGGAACTAAATCAATTTTAACAAAAATCAAGTAATTCCCCAATTGATAAATGGGCAAGGGACATGAAAAGGCCGTTTTCAGATAAAGAAATCATAACTATCAATAAGCACATGAAAAAGTGTTTGAAATCTCTCATAAGAAGAGAAATTCAAATCAAAACAATTTTGAGGAATGTAGTAAGCAAAGGAAGATTGCAAAATGATTCTGCAAAATGAACTGCATTTGATTGATAGGGAAATGTGACAAAGAATCACATGGGAGCCTGGGTCAAGATTCTAAGGGCCCAACTGAAAAAACCAGATTTCTGGGAGAAACTTTCAGAGTTAGCTGTGATCCATCTTTTCTACAAGATTTCTGGCCCTTTGTGAGATACTATCTTGAGAGGAGAAAAACTGCTTTTACTGGCTGCTGGCAGCTGGACTGAAGACCATAGAAGAATCATCACTTCTTTGCTGGACCTACTTTGGTCATTACCTCTGGGATCTTGGCTCATTTACTGGACTCTGTTTTGTGAGGTTCTGTTTGGGGGAAACTTAACTTATTTAGCCTAGATAAGTTAGTCAGAATATTATTAAGGGAATTTAGGTTTGGAGATAAGAAAAGAACTTTTCCTTCTCCTTTGTTACCCTCTTTCCTTTCCCATTCCCATCAATAAACTTAAAATATTTAGATGTTTCCCTCTTGTCTCTTTCCCTTTAAACAAATCCCATAGAAACAGGTACCACCTCACACCTTGAAGATTGGCCAATATGACAGCAAAGAAAAGTAATAAATATTCAAGGCAATGTGGCAAAATTGGGACACTAATGCACTGCTGGTAGAATTGTGAATTGATCCAACCATTCTGGAAGGCAATTTGGAATTATGTCCAAAGGGTGCTAAGAGATGGCCTGCCCTTTGATCCAGTGATACCACTGCTGGGTTTGCACCCAAAGAGATAATAAGGAAAAAAATGTGTATAAATATATTTATAGCTGAATTCTTTGTGGTGACAAAAAAAAATGGAAAAGTAAGAGGGTATCCTTTGATTGGGAAATGACTGAACAAATTGTGGTATCATCAGATGGTGATGGAATACTATTGGGCTGAAAGGAATAATCTGGAGGAATTCCATGTGAACTGGAATGACCTCCAGGAACTGATACAGAGCAAAAGGAGCAGAACCAGGAGTACATTGGACACAGAGACTGATACACTGGCACAACTGAACGTAATGGACTTCTCTACTAGCAGTAATGCAATGATCCAGGACAATTCTGAGGGACTTATGAGAAAGAAGGCTATCCACAACCAGAGAAAGAACTATGGGAGTAGAAATGCAGAAGAAAAAGATATGATTCATCACATTGTTCTATGGGGATATGATTGGGGATGTAGGTTCTAAATGATCTATCTATTGCAAATCTTAATAATTTGGAAATAGGTTTTAAACAACAATACACATAAAACCCAGTGGAATTGCTCGTCAGCTCTGGGAGGGGGTAAGGAGGAAGGGAAGGAAAGAACATGAATCATGTAAAAATATTCTAAATTAATTAATGAAATAAAAAGTATATATGAATTGAGATAATAATTGTAAAGTATTCTGAGACTCTTGGATCAAAACCTATTATTTCAAGAAATTTTGGAGGTAGGAAACCACAACATGTACTGAATAAGTTATCATAAATTCATTTTGATTCTGAGAATTGGAGGCAAAAAATATGGAAAATAAATCTGAAGTTTGTTGAATAAAAAATAAAAGAGATAAGAAAGGTTATTACATTTTGATAAAAGGTAGCATAGACAATGAAGAAATATCAGTACTCAACATATATGCACCAAATGGTATAGTATTCAGATTTTAAAAGAAAAAACCATTGGAGCTTAAGGAGGAAATAGATTGTAAAATTATATTAATGGCGGACCTCAACCTTCCCATATCAGATCTAGATAAAGTGAACCAAGAAATAAATAAGAAATAAGAGAAGTAAATGAAATTTTAGAGTTAATAAATATCTGGAGAAAAGTAAATAGAGATAAAAAGGAATATACCTTCTTTTCAGCAGCACATGGTACATATACAAAGACTGACCATGTACACGGGCATAAAAACATCACAAACAAATGCAGAAAAGCATATAATAAATGGAACTTTTTCAGATCATAATGTGATAAAATCATAATTAGCAAGGGTACATGGAAGGGAAAATTAAAAATTAATTGGAAATTAATCTAATTCTCTAAAACTGGTGTGTCAAAGAACAAATCATAGAAACAATTACTGATACAAATCAAAATTTATGGGATACAGCCAAAGCAGTACTCAGGGGGAATATTTATATCCCTGAGTGCCTATATTAACAAAAAAGAGAAAGAGGAGATAACAAATTGGGCATGCACTACAAAATCTAGAAAAAGAACAAATTAAAAACCCTCAGATAAAAACTAAATTGGAAATCCTAAAATCAGAAAAATTAACAAAATTTGAATTAAAAGAACTACTGAATTGATAAATAAGGGAAGTGGTAGAACAGAAAGAATGCTGGCTTTGAGAATGAAAAGGGCTCTGATTCAAGTTCTGGCTTTGACAAAAATTAGTTGTATGTGACCTTGGGGAAGACATCCTTTCACCGAGATTAGTGATTTAGGGGGTATCCTCAATCCCTTGCTTCCTATATTCTATCTGTTGACAAGGCCTGTCAATTTCAACTTTGCAACAGCTCTTGAGTGCTCCCTCTCCTATCTGCTGATACTGCCACTACCCCAGTACAGGTCCTCATCACCTCATGCCTAGATGACTGCAATAACCTATTAGTTGATCTGTCTGCTGCAAGTCATTTTGAAAGGGAATTCTTATTTTTCTTTGTCTATTTTGAGTTAACACTTGTGAAAGGGAACTCTTTATTCTGTCTATTTTGAGTTAACATTTGGTTAACACTGACTTAAGTAGCCCTACTTAGTAACTCACCTGACTGTGAAGTGTGAATCAGACTTTCTTTTTATACCCCTACTTAGTACCTCACTAGACACTAAGTAAGAGTGTTCACAAGTCATTTGCTAAAGTGGGTAACAATTCAATCAGTCAGGAAATTGTGAATCCTTTTGATAAGAGTTTATACTTCCAGAGGATGAGACTTGGATCCCGCAAGGCACTGTCCCCCTGGCCAGTGCTAGACAATTTGAAAGCTGGGAATGGGCCCTGTGAAGAGGGGAAGGGACAAGAAGTCATTATAAAAGCCCTGAATTTCTGGGGCTAGAGGGAGGCTTCGGGGCTTCAGGAGTTGTCCTCAATGGGCCATTATCTTCAGCTCAAACTGCCTCTTGGAGGAAACATGGGTGAGCTGGCTTTCCTTTCCTGACTTCTAGAGAGATGAATTCTAGATGAAGATTAACAAGTCATGCTGGGCTAAGTAGAGTACCTGAGCAATATTTAGTGTGATAGGTTAAATATCTTCTCTACTCTCTTTTTGCATTTTTCAACTTTCACTCTCTCCACCTATTTTGTAAATAAAAACTAATGAAAGTCATTTTGACTTGCCTATAATATTTTAAATTGGTGACCACCATATTATTTATAATTTTTATGTATTTTAGTCAAACCATTAATTTTAATTCCTTATACATTTCTGTTCTTACTGTGGTCTTCCTTAAGCACAGCTCTGACTATGACACCCCATCTCTGCCTCCTGATTTCCTTCAAATTCCAGATAAAATTCCACCTCTACCAGGAACCCTTTCCCAACCTCTCCAGATTCTAGTGCCTTCTGTCTGTTTAATATTTCTAGTTTATCCTGAACACAATTTGTTTGTACAAAGCTGCTTGCTTGTTGTCTCTGTGAGATCCTTGAGCGGAGAGACTAGCTTTGATATCTTTTTGTATACCCAGTACTTTGCATGTGTCTGGCACATAGTAGGAGCTTAATAAATGTTTCTTGCCTGACTTTGAGTCTTTTCATTTATAACATGAAAGGTGTGATGATTTCTAACTGCTTAAGGTTTTATCATCAATTTATCATATTTCACTATTTTATCTTCTTTCAATAATCACAGGAGAACTTGGAAACTTATGAAGACTCACTTGTATTGACTATTCTAAGTGAGTCACTACTGCTCTCTAAAAATGTTATTTTTAGAAGTAATATATATCACATATATCACAAATCATATATCATATATTATATATTTGAATTTATGTAGTATCCACAATCCCCACAATAAACATCAAGAAGCATATTTGCAACATAGAAAGCAAAAGACACTGTGTTTTACTTCTTTTTTATTTCAACCCATTGCAAGGTCAAAAGTTCCACGGAAAAATAGAAACCTACAAAGGCTGAATTTTCTTGTTGCACTCATAAAGGGGAATTCAAGACAAAGGACCAATCTTTTCTACTTCAGCAATATCATTCATTGTCTTTATTCTGAAAGGGCTGTAGAGATTTTGGAGAAGATAAAAAGACGAGCATTCAATTTGTCTACATATATTTGTGACATTCCAAGCAAAATGCTACATTTTTCAGAACTGTTGCAAACCTCATTTTGAAGCATCTAATTGAAGGACAAACTGAACAACAATACCTGTAATCCTTGCTATGGATGAGGTTTTGGTTGTCCTCTGCAGTGAATACTTTGGGGTTAGATGTGAACTTTCTCTGAATGTACCAAATTGAGATTTAGCCTGTGTCTCAAAGAATGAAATGCAACCCCTTTAATAAAGCCTGTGCACTTTAGAGCACTATTTTTTAGTTTCAAACCATTTTTAAGGGGGGAAAAACTCAAGTGTACACCTCAAAAAACATTCAGTAACTGAACAGCAACACTCTGAAGGTTATAACTTCCACTGGAAGCCATGACGTTTCCATTTTTGATGGCTGTCACTTCTTTTGTAATTTTTAACTATTTAAAATATATTGTGACATATATAGAAAATTAAACTTTTGCTTATTCATTCAAGCTATGACTACACATATTGTCTTATAAATCAGTTTTAGATTAAAAACCAGTTAAAATATTGCCAACTAAGGTATTTTTTCAGTAGTTGGGAAATGAGTATGAAAATCATATAGTACAAGGTGTAAGAAATATAGTTTGTTAATTATAAACAGCCTCTTTCTTCCAGAGTAATAATGTCCTTCCAGAGAAAGTTAGCAATCTCCTGCATAGTCATGGGAAACACTTCTGCTGCTTACTGACAAGGATTTTTTTTTTCTTTTTAAATATGATTTGGACTTTTAAAAAAAAAACAGGCAACATTGACATGGTAACATAATCAGAGGAGACAGTTGTTTAAAAAAAGAAATTTTAAATAGTGAATGATATACATATTTAACACCATGCTTACTTCCCAAAGCTACTATCATCTACAACTTTGGGGGGAAATAAGGTACCTGTGGCTACAGGAACCTCATTTAAGATATCTGTTAAAAGACAGAATAGTGGCTAATGGCCAAAGCATGGAAGAATAAATAGCAAATTTATGAAACAGGGCTCTGTTTCTAGCTCTACTCTGAAGGATAGTATACTTTATGTTAAGCAGATCCTATGCCTTGATTACATATGTCAACACAGGAAAGAATTAACTGAGCCTGGGTTACCGCTATCAAATATGGGACACAGAGATTTAAATACATTTTAATTTACTGACAGGCATTTTGCTGACAGCTAGACATCTTTCTTAAAAGAACTAAATGATTAATATTGACAACAAAAGTGTAAACAGGAGCATAAGTAATTTTCTAATTGTTAGCCAACATTCATTCTTTACCTGCGACATACCTACCACTCAAAAAACAAGAACATGCAAAAACAAATCCTTTCTACATATCAGCATTTCTAAATCCAAAAGAAAAAGAAACAAAAATCAACAGATTGTCTATTTAAATATTAGTTATCGTTCATTAACATTCCAATTAAAATCATAGAAAAGGATTTTCATAATTATCAAAATGAAGAAAACAATTAAATGATCTATAGATTCTGTCATAACAGCACATCCTTAATTAAAACGGTGGCTTCACTGTCCATAATATGGAGATTCGTCCCAATTTTAGTCAAAGTAAAATCTGCTCCTCAATTGGTGCTTGCAGTGAAACCATAGCTAATACAATATTAACGTCAACCCCACAAAAATCTTTCGTACTCTAGGTAACTCGAACCACTTGCAGAACAACGAATAATTGACCGAGTTAGCACAGAGACTTCACACGGCTTCTCGCCTTACAGTGTTCCAGGGCTCTGCTCTGTCTAGTGTCCCTGTCATCCTGTGGTGCTATTTGAGATGATGCCTTTAGGTGGACACGATGATGGTCCGCCCAATGATTCCCAATGGCCTGAAAAGTGCCTGCATGCCGAGAAATGGCATCTGCAATAGAAAGAATCCGGCACAAAGTGTTTCTTTTTATGAAAATACTGGTTTCTAGGGTTCATAATCAGTGTAAAATCACTTCTATTTACTATGGCTTGTGGAAGTCAACAATTATATTACATCAGTTAAAGAAAGTGGCCACTCCTTTGGGGAGATCCGCATATTTTAAAGAGAGTAAGAATTTAATGTTCAGAAAAACAAATCCAATTCGGCCATTCTATCTTACATTTTTTTTCCAGGAAAGGGCCCCAAACCTAAGAAGATCCATTGTTTTAAAAATCCTTAATTTTGAAAAATAAAAAATAAAAGACTCATCGGGTTAACAACTAACATCTGCTCTTATGTTCTGTAGAATCCAAATGGAAAATACACACTCACTCATGTGCACACACACACTCACATCGACACCAAGAAAGGCGAACGTTAAGACGTCCTCCAGAGATCCTATCCTACACCCCCCATCGGCCACTCCCCTCACAGCTGCTGGATGTGTCAGAGTTTGCTTAAGATACTGCAGGAGGTGTTTAGGAGGCGTTGGACATGTTGGGTGTCCAGCCCATCTGATAAGCACGCTCCAGGGTCCTCTTGCAGTCTTGCAGGACGGTACTGAAGGTGATGTGCGGATACTGGTGCACGAGCTGCTCCACCGTCACTTCATTCACCTGTAGCCAACAGAGAAAGGGCAGGGCGCGTCAGAAGCAGCGGGACGGCCTCAAACCTGGCAACCCTTCTAGAGTCCCAGAGATCTAGCCCTGCGCTTAACTGAACTCCCGTCCACACGGGCCAAACGAAGGGCGTCTACACGCCTCCTAACAGCAAGAAGAGACAACGTGAACGGTTGAGAACATTCTCCTCCAAGCTTACCTGATTCTGCTTCCTAGAAGATGACAGTGGAACAAACATCAATTTGAATCAGTGTATAATAAAAATTTAGTGATTGGGATGCGTTACAGATAAGCCAGTTTTCTACATAAAAAATATACAAGGGAATCAGATGTCACTTCTAAAATATCGTCATTTACGGATACCTATTTATAAAGGATAAAAACATGTGAAATGGCACAGAGGAGTCTTGATATGAGCTTTTTGGAAGTTCCCATTTATGGCTTTTAAACATAATGCTATTACAAAATTCAAGCCCTTTATATGTTGAAATTCAAGGAGTCAATAATTAAAATATACAAGGCAAGCTAAAGCTGGCAGGTCAAGGATATCCCCGTGGACCTTGACCATCGTGATTAGACAAGGCAGCCAGACAAACCTAATTAAAACCAACACCTTTACAACTGCAGTGCTGTGAGGGGTTTCATTTGTCAATTATTTTAAAGGTAATTGCCATTCATATCACAGAGGGCGACAGCTTTCTTTTTCCCTTTAGATAAATAAAATGATTAACTTAAGAATGACAATTTGAGTCTGAAATGTTTATTGAACACTGGATTCTTTTCAAATTCATCAACATTTCTATTCCAATATTTAACAAGCCAGTCTTAAAGAAAAGGCTAGTGATATAGAGTACATCTCTGCAATTTTTCTGTCATAAGTCAAACGGGAAGAAAAACCAGGCACAATGAATGAGAAAAAACCATTAAAACAAAGCCACAACTTGATGGACTAACTGAAAACGTGCTTATACATTATGCTTGAAGGATAACGAACTTTAGGAGTCAGATGTTTTTACCCCCTAAAACACCACGATGTCTGTGAGTTGCTTTCTTCTCTGGGATGTTCTAACGGGAATTCAGAGATTTCATTTTTGCGGATATTTTTCACCATTAGCTTGATTATGGAAATCTACATGTAAGGATGTTCCATCTTTCCCAGAATATTTGGCCAGGCAAAATTGGCCTGCATTTGAAGCACGTAGGCAAAGTACTTGATGGCTGCGATTCTAATAAATAAAGGATATGCTGCTTTTGGAAATAAATCTTTATTCATGTAAAAATAAAACCCATCTACACTATTTACTTTTTAGATTTAGCAGAAATAGGCAAGTAGATGTGAAAATATATATTAGTATCCAATTAAAAAAAACCTCACCCTATGGAGCTTCTTACAATACTGCTTCATTCAACAGACCCCTAAGAGCTCGGCCCCCTCCCTTCCTCCCCCGCAAAGTACAGATTCAGTGCTAGCATGTGTGGTTTTTAATGAAAAACACCCAATACCAGATCCCAAATGACCCATTTTTACAAAGGCACTTGGGATCTGGTGGGTGCGTTTTTCATTAAAGCTCCTTAGCAGAAAGGTGAGCTGGAAAGGGCAGGATTCATCTGTCCAGCTCCCCGGCTGGGACATGGTCAGAGGCCTGCCTGTGGTCACCAAACGAGTGTCAGAGAGAGGACGACATTCATTTCTATCAAGACTCCTCCAGTCAATGACTGGTCTTCCTGCAACACTCCGATGCATCACGTTGGGGTCTGTATAAATATGTCATTTCCAAATACACACATACTCCACACAGGTATGTGACTTCCATCCATCTATATATATATTCAGTTACATTCCAAAGCAAGAATCTCCCAATTGAGGTTTCAATATGTTGCAGGTCAGCATAAGAAATTAAATGGCATTTGGGGGAGTTTTGTGGAAACTGCAGATCGCATGTGAAGGCCAGGACGGGATACAGAAAAAATCAGAAACGCACACGGAACCGGAAATGGACAATAAGGTACTGTAAATACGCCATAAAAGAAGACACATTCAGACTTCTCTGATTAGGAGGGCCCACATTTTCATACAGATCTTTCCAGATTGCGGGGATACCGAACGCCTAAAATCCTTGGAAGGCATGCGCCCCTCTCTCTCCCTGGAGGTATTCACATAGGGAGGGAGAATGGATTTGAACCCTGTGAAAATCTCATTTTGAAAAAAAATTATTTATGAATGACAGTGGGGTTATTCACTTTTAGAAGAGATCCACTCTAAGATTTCTTTATTAAAATGTCCGCATGGCATTTAAAATATGTGTTGGCTTAACAAAAATTCCATTTAAATGCATCTGTTGTCCGATTCATGAATCTGTCTATAATGTGCCCCGTTGCAATGATAGGTGGCAGCAGGCCTCGTTTTCACATGAAGTCACCGATACTCTCCAGTTAATTATCCTAAATACCTTTCCTCAAGGTCTTCTGCTAATATGGTGCCCTGCGGAATTTTAAAAATACAAAGTTTCTGCGCTTTGGTAGAATTATATAACAAAAAGAAAATGAATTCAGCAACAGAGACTGTTATGGCCAAGTAAATACATCAACTTTCTATAGTAAAAACTAATGCTGCATTTGGCATTTCTAGGTGAAATATGGCGACAGATTCGCTTGATGCTCTTTTGCCCCTTTGAAATAAAACTTATTCCTTTCTGTTTGGATAGACTGTCTTCACAAAGGGTTTAGCAGAAAAAAGTAGCAGAGCAGTATATCATTTGAGAGCGAAATAGTCTGCTGCAAATCAGAAAATACATCCCTAGAAAAAGCAAACGGGAAGCATTGAAGTTCAAACAATGACGCGGCTGATTTCAGGGTCTTTACATATTCAGGGTCTTCTGCTGTAACGGAAAACTCTGGGCGACAACTTCTGTATTGCATCTTTGATGTGAAAAAAGGCTCCACATCTCCAAGCTCTGTGCAGCAGTCACTTGGAAGGGATTACAGTGACCAAGAGAAAAGCACGGAACAGGTTTTGTTTTAAACGGTAGGAAGATTCAAGCCGACAGGACCATAATTTACGTTTTCGAAATGATTATCACTTTTTAAGAAGGTGGTAGTCATTTGTCTGGCATTTTCATCTATTTTGAGGTAACACCTATTAGTACTTTTTGTAAATGTGAGGCAAATTGCTATGCTAATTATGGTAAATCACACCATAGTTATATTATATAGCCATTGCTGCTACTGAACTGTGATGAATAACCTTTAAAGTTTTGATTTCAGCTTCTTAAAATTAGGACATTTAAAGAATTTTCTAGACTTTTAAATTGTTTCTCACAGAATCCCCCAATTTCAAAATAAACTAAGTTCCACCTCAAATTTATTCTATTTTTCACCTGCCAAAAAGAATTTCTATGAAATGGACAAATTTTTATTGACTGGTTAAAGTATAAATAGGAGATGTGTTGGTGTATAAAAAAACAACTGACACCTGGATCATATATCAGAAATAACCAGCAAATCTATATAAAGGACAAGTAAAAAGTATACGGCACAACACTAATAATATGCTCGTCTTAATGATCAATACTTTCTGTATCCTATTAAAATAAGCCAGTAAGTGAAAAAAGTATGTAAAAAACAATACTGTATGATGGTATATAGCCCCACAAGAACAGGAATCTTGTCTTATCTAAACATTCTCTCTTGGTGTCTAGAATAAAACACCATAAACTCTAAATAATGAATATCTTTTGAATTAATGAATACAAGAAATTCAAGTAGTATGATCATCATTCTCATATGCTGCTGCTATAATAGATGAAAGGTATTAGCAATTTAGTTGACTCTAACAAACCTTTAAGTTATGTAATCCTTATTTTACAACCAAAATTCTTTATATCCTTTTCCTACCTTGAAGTTCCTGCTATTCCCTTGTGTTTTCTGAGATCTTTCAAGAGACCTAGGTTAGTTTGTTCCAGCATCCTCAGACAGGAGAAGATAATGAATAAAATGCCCAATTTTTGCTCAGCTAATATTTCTGAGGAAAGTTTTAAGAAAATGAACACCAAATGAGCAGATTATGTATTAAATAATAGCTAGTGTTTTTACTGGATCCTTTTTTTTGGGCTTTTTAACTTTAATTTTTAGTTTCAAATTCTCTCCCTTCCTCCATTCTCCTTTGCCCATTACCCAGAACCAAACTGTTTGGATGATAACAGTCTTGTAACAAACTTTGAGATCCTTTCCTTTCAATTTTTCAATCATTCCCTTGATAATCGTGACCATTCTAGAAGAATTTTAAAATTCATATGTTCAGTTCTTTAAAGTAATTTTTGGTAGTTTGGCAAAGTACTTAGTATGTAAATTAACTTGAGCAGTATTGTCATTTTTATTACACTGGTTTGGCCTCTATGAGCAATTAATATTTCTTCAATTATTTGGTTCTGTATTTATTTGTGCAAAGAGTATTTTGTAATGGGGTTCATATACTTCCTGTGACTTCTCAGTGTTTTAGACCATCTGCAATTATTTTAAAAGGAATTTCTCTATCTCTTTCTGTATGAATTTATTTGTACTATATAGAAAATGCCGATAATTTGGGTTTATCTTATATCCTGAAACTTTGTTGAAATTGTTCATTATTTTGCCTGGCTTTAGTTGCCTAGTATGCTTTAAGTATATCAGAATATCACCTGTAAAAAATGATAATTTTGTTGCCATATTGTCTAGACTTATTCTTTTAATTTCTTTTTCTTGTCTTATTGCTAAGGCTAGCAATTTCTAATACAATATTAAAAATGGTGATAATAGACACTTGTTCCATTTTTTATCTTGTTGGAAAGGTTTCTAGTTTTTCCCCATTACAGATAATTTTTCTTGGTTTTAGATAGTGTTAACAAGGATTTTCAGAAGTGACAAAATGGATCTGCAGAAAAGCAAGAGGCTTGGAACTTGGTAAACCGCCAATCAACTGAGATGGAGACAGAGTTCCAATGGAATCTTGAAGGGAGCAGTTAGGGGAAACGCAGCTGTCTGAACTCACTTCCTTCTCTGAAGGTTGGAAAGAGAAGGCGGAAGAAAATCTCTCTCTTTGGTCATTGATTATCTATATGACTGAGTGCTGAGAAGATTTTTGGGGTTAACTCAGTAGAAGCCTTTGCTGTCACCATCTCCCCTTAGGGAAAGATAATGTTATTTCCTGGATTAGAAACACCTTGAACTCTTCAATCAACAGGGATAACTTAAAATTACAGGGAGACCCATTTTCATCTCACTTCTACCCTCTCCCTACCTCCTCTACCCAAAAGAATAAAAGACCTTTACTTAAAAGATTTGATTGTGGGAGTTAGTTATTAGAGGAAACCTTCAAATTTACCATTTCTGAGAAGAAAAGGGAACAGGAAGTAGGGTAGGGAGAGGAGTGCAAGATCCAGTCTTTCCCTTAGTTGGCTTCCTGGTGTTATGGCTTTAACATTTCCTATTACCATAATTCTCCTAATAGTGGTTTCTATTACAATAGATACTTATTTTAAGAAAAGCTTCATTAATTCTTATGTGTTCTAGTGTTTTAATAGGAATGGGTGTAGTATTTTGTCAAAGCTTTTTCTTTATCTCTTGAGATAATCATGACTTTTGTTGTTTTCATTATTGATATAGTTGATTATGCTTAACGTTTTCCAACTATTGAATTGGCCCTGCATTCCTGATATAAATTTAGCCTTATTATAGTGTTTGATCTCTGCAATATATTGTTTTAATTCCTTTGCCATTATTTTATTTTAAAATTTTGTATCAATATTCATTAGGAAAATTGGTCAACAGTCTTCTCATTTTGCTTTTTTCTTCCTGGTTTAGGAATTAAAACCACATTTGTGTTAAAGAAGGAATTTAGCAGGGCTCCTTTAACTGTTTTTGCAAGAAGTTTATATAATATTAGAATTAACTGTTCTTTAAATGTTTGGTAGAATTCACTTGTAAATCTTTTCTGGTCTTGGGTTTTTGTTTTTCCCCTTAGGGATCTAATTTATGGCTTGTTCAATTTTTTTTTCTATACTAGAGTTCCTTATGTATTCCTTATCTTCTATTAACTTAGGAAACATATTTTTGTAAATATTCATCCATTGTATTGCTATTACTTCATTGCTTATGGTACCTTTTAGCAAAATGTAGTTTCTCTGATTATCACTTTTAATTGGTTCTATTTTTACTTTTGCTTATCCTTGCCCATTTTATAGGTCAGTTCATCCTATTCCCAATTATGACTACTAACTTGGTATTTCTCTCTATCCTATTTTCATCTTTTTATCCTTTTCTTACCCCGTTCCCTCCTCTACAATCTGTTTTGCTTCTGACTACTATTTTCATTAATCTATTCTTCCTCTTTTCACCACCTCCCACCTTACCTCCTTCCTTTCCTATGAAATTCATTATTGGTTAAGATAAATTTCTATAACCAAATCTGTATATATATATTTTTTTCTTCCCTCTCTGATCTAGTTCAGATGAGAGTGAGGTTCCAACATTGCCTGCTCCCTCCATGTTTTCTTCTTTATTGGAGAAAAATTCTTCCTTGCATATATTTTTAATGTGAGATAATTTTCTCCATTTGACTTTCCCTTCCTTTTTCTTCCAATGTATCTCTTTTTCTCTCCTTTCCATTCTTCTTTAGAGATCATCAACATAATAAAATCACTCATTCCTTCTCTCTAAGATTCTTTCTAACTCCCCTGACGATGAAAAAATTTAAGGTGTTAAATGTATTATGTTCCTATAAAGGAATCTCAGTTTCATTCAAGGCCTTTTGATTGCTCATTATGTTTACCTTTTTATGCTTCTTAGGTTTGAATATCAGATTTTCTACTCAACTATATTCTTTTCAACAGGAATGCATGCAAGTGCTCTCTTTTATTAAAGATACATCTCCCCACAGGATCCTATTGTTTTAATGGATAGATTGTTCTTGGCTGTAATCCTAGATCTTCACCTTCTATAATTTTGTTCCAAGTCCTCTAGTCCTTTATAGTGGTAGCTGCTAAATCTTTTGTGATCCTCTGTCTCAATATTTGAATGATTTCCTTCTGGCTGCTGGGAAGAATTTTCTCCTTGACTTGGGAGGTCTGGAATTTTGTTATAAAATTATGGAGTTTTTATTTTGTAAATAGAAGGTGATCAGTGAATTCTTCCTATTTCTACTTTGCCCTTAGATACTTAGATAATTTTTTGACACATGATATTTAGATTCCTTTTTTAATTATGGTTTTCAGGTCCTTTAATAATTCTTTAATTATCTCTTGTCAATCTATTTTTCAGATCATTTGTTTTTTCTATAGTTCATATTTTCTCCTATTTTCATTTTTGTTTTATCATTTCTTTATCATGAAATCAATAGTTTCTATTTGACTATTTTGAAAGAATTATTTTCTTTAGCATATTTTGTGTGTCTTTCACCGTGCTATAAATTCTTTTCAAAATTTTCTTGCATTGCTATTATTTCCCCAATTTTTTCTCTACAGCTTTTATTTTATTTTAAAATATTTTATTTTATTATTTTCTAATTGTTTTCTTTAGCTCTTCTAGGAATTCTTATTGGGACTATGTCCAATCTGTATTTTTTTCTTAGAGGCTTTGCTTACCACAATATTTTGAAGTCACTGTTTTCTTCTGAGTATGTATCTAGAGCTTTCCTTATAACCATAGTAGCTTTTTAATGGTGAATTTTTTCTTCCCATTTCCACAGCCTATTTCTTGACTGGACTTTATGTTACAATTGGGTTCTGTTCACCTCTAGGAATGGGAGAGATGATTAGCTTTAACTTCAGTCTTTTGTTGTTCTTTTGGTGCTTTCACAGCTAATTTGGGCACCTGTAAATTTTCAGTGCTTCCAAAGTGGTTGGATCCAGGAAGTAGTCTAGTCACTACCCTCCTGGGCCTTACCCAGTTGGGATCCCTATTCCCTTGAGATGACAACCGCTCCTTTTTGCTCAGAACCTGAGAACTGGGCAAAGTAGCGGCCAAAGGATAGCTGCTCCTGTGTCCAAGGCTAGTCCAGAGGACCCCTGGAATACCCTTCTAACTGTTCAGTCCTCTTTCTTTCCCTGTATGCTGGGTTCTCCAAATGCCAACACGGTTGCTATTGTTGCCACTTGCTGCTATTTTAATCATTGAAGGTCCAAACGCTTTGGTGTTTCCATTTCCAGGCCCGTTTTCATGCCAGTAACGCCTGCTGACCTTCTCTCTGTCCTTTTTAAGCTATCCAGAGCTGGAGAAACGACTCATGGTGACTTTTTGTTGGTGATTATGTTGAAAAATGTGTTGTGTGCGCTTTTTATTTGTACTGTTTTTGAAGGACTGTATTAGGAAAGCTTGGGGGAAAGGCTTGACTTACTTCGTTATCTTTCTTCCTGGAGACTATAACACAAGGCACTCATTACTGAACACTGGCTGGCTTCCAAAGTTGCTGTACGGTGTGCTGCAGGTATGTGTTCAGTAGGATAGACAGATAAATAGGGAGAGGCAGACAGAAGGGGACTAGTCCTACGCTTTCATCATTATAATGCCCTCCTGAATAAGAAGATTTCCCAATCAACCATTTTATAGAGATGAAATCTCAAATGGTTGCTTAGAGCTTGGAGTCAGGTTTTTTCATGCTTTTGAGTGTGTGTGTGTGTGTGTGTGTGTGTGTGTGTGTGTGTGTGTGTGTGCTCGTGTATGTACACGTGTGCATTCAAAGATTCATGAAATTTTAACTATGTCAGGCTTCTTAGAGAAGGGGAAGAAATTCCATTGAACATATCTGGATAAAAGCAAGCGGAGGAAAAACCAGAAGGCATATTATTCTTGGAATATATTATAGATCACTAGGACAAAAAAAGAGAGGATGAATCCAGTTAACAATATAAGCTGTGTGGACATTTTTTAGAGCTCTCTCTTTTTATTTCTTTTTTTAAAATTTTATTTAATTAGATGATTTAGAATAATTTTCCACGGTTACAAGACTCATGTTCCTTCCCTCCCTTTCCCCAACCCGTCCCATATCTTATGCGCAATTCCACTGGGTTTAACAGGTGCCATCAATCAAGACCCATTTCCTTATTGATATTGATATTTGCACTGGGGTGATCGTTTGGAGTCTACATCCCCAGTCATAGCCCCACCGGCCCATGTCATCAAGTGGCTGTTTTTCTTCTGTGTTTCTTTTCCCACAGTTCTTCCTCTGGATGTGGATAGAGCTCTTTCTCATATGTTTCTCCAAATAGTTCTGGATCATTGCATTTCTGCTAGTAAAGAATTCTATTACATTTGATTGTGCCAAAATGTATCCGTCTCTGTGTACAATGTTCTCCTGGTTCTGCTCCTCTCACTCTGCATCACTTCCTGGAGGTTGTTCCAGTCTCCATGGAATTCCTCCACTTTATTATTCCTTTTAGCACAATAGTATTCCATCACCGACAGATACCACAATGTGTTCAGCCATTCCCCAACTGAAGGGCATCCCCCCATTTTCCAGTTTTTCTCCACCACAAACTGCACAGCTATGAATATTCTTGTACAAGTTTTTTTCCTTATTATCTCTTTGGGGTACAGACCCAGCAGTGCTATGGCTGGATCAAAGGGTAGACAGTCTTTTGTCGCCCTTTGGGCGTAGTTCCAAATTGCCCTCCAGAATGGTTGGATCAGTTCACAACTCCACCAGCAATGAATTAATGTCCCTACTTTGCCACATCCCCTCCAGCATTCACTACTTTCCTTTGCTGTCATGTTAGCCAATCTCCTGGTGTGAGGTGATACCTCAGAGTTGTTTTGATTTGCATTTCTCTGATTATAAGAGATTTAGAACACTTTTCATGTGCTTATTAATAGTTTTGATTTCTTTATCTGAAAATTGCCTATTCATATCTCTTGCCCATTTATCAATTGGAGAATGGCTTGATTTTTTGTACAATTTATTTAGTTCCTTATAAATTTGAGTGATTAGACCTTTGTCAGAGGTTTTTGTTATGAAGATTATTTCCCAATTTGTTGCTTCCCTTCCAATTTTGATTGCATTGGCTTTGTTTGCACAAAACCTCTTTAATTTTGAGCTCTCTTTTTGCTAAAAGTAGAGGAACTAATACTTTCTTGCCTGGACTTTATAATACCAGATCCTAGGATACTAAAAAAATGGAAAATTTGATTACTGAGTCATTGTGGCAGACTCAGCAGAGCAAAGTCATCCTGAGGTATTTATGGATAAAATTAAGAAGACACCAAACAGAAAAAAAGATATGCTATGATGTTTCTAATAATTCTTTTTTGCCACCAAACACAATAGCTGCAGACTTTTGATATTAGTCCTAGATATGCTTATAGAGTAGAAACAAATGGCACAAAAGAGAACAAAACTGAAAAATGCAGATGGACTAGATCAAATATACACAGAGAAGGCATCTCTCTCTCTCTCTCTCCTCTCTCATCCTGGACTGATACTATATATGAACCCTGAGTTGGGCTTAATTCATAGAATTAAAGATAAAAAGGGATGGCTGGGTTGTCTTTGGGAAATTTGTTTGATTAAAAGTCCATCTTTTAAATAGTTGTCTACCAGTGTTGTTAGTCTATCACTATGGTTCCATACAAGACATGAAATAATATTGTACCTGAAGAACTGAAAATTAATAACGTCATAGGCACAGTGGAAAGGTGCATGTGGGGTGAGAACAAGCTGCAAACCATTCCAAATAAGTAATAATGGAGAATCAGAGTAAAGGATGTCAATGAAGAAATATATGAGAAAAAAAATTGATGGGCGGGTGACATGGAAGGTAAAAAAAAAATTTAGTTGGGCAAGGGGACAAAGCCTTGAACCTTGGCACGTAAAACCTAATTTTCTTATTCCAAATTCAGACATTCCATAACTGGAAGCAGTGAAGAGTTTCACTATATCCAAAGTACCTTGGCACTGAGCTAGCACATAGTCATCTAGAATCAAGCTCTCTGTGATGGCTCCTCCAGACCCCATATTACAATTTAATCTTGTAGCAAGGGAAGGTGCAAAGTAGAGTGCAAGGACTGATTGACAGCCCTCAAGCCTGGAAAGCTGGGATCTTGCCTCATACTTTGTGGCACACATTACTGAGAGCTCTTTATCCTCTCCTCCTCCTTTACCCTGAGTTCTGTTACTATCTTCACTTTCACCCCCATCTCACTGATAAGGTGACCTTCCTTTCCAGGTTCAGACTCTCTGCATGCCCAAGTGATTCCCTTTCATCCTGTCTTCTCCAGCAGATTGGCTCCTCCATCATCTCCACTCTTACTTATTTTCATTCTCTTTCAGTCTGTTGGCTTCTTCCTTACTGCCTACAAACATAGCCATGTCTCTGTCATCCTCATAAAACTTACTCGATCCATTCATCCCTATTAACTAAAATTGCATATTGCACCTGAATTTTGTGGCTAAATTCTTTTAGAAGGCTGTGTTTAATAAGTACCTTTATTTCTTCTCTTATTCTTTTTTATAGTCTTGGCTTCTCTGCCCATATTCTTCATCCAAAACTTTCTTTTCAAAAGTTATCAGTGGCCTGTGAATTGTCAGACCAGAGCAGTCTTTTCTCAGTCCTATCCATCTTAATCTCCTTTCTACAGCTGATCATGTGTTTAGCTGCTGCTGATCATCCTCTTCTTCATGATATTCTCTCTTCTATATGTTTTGCAGCAGTGCTATATTTGGGTCTTCTGTCTATCTGACTCCTCCTTTTAAGTTTTCTTTGATCTTTATCTAGATTATGCTTATTAGTCACGAGTGTCCCAAAGGGCCATATCCGAAAACATTTTCCCTCTCTCTATATTGTTTCCCTTGATTTTATCAACTCCCGTGAATTCAATTGTCACCTTTATGCTGATGATTTTCAGATCTTATCCAGATCCAACAACCTCATTGCTGACCTTCCGTCTTAAATCCTCAACTACC
The DNA here is from genome assembly GCF_027887165.1 of Monodelphis domestica. Taxonomy (NCBI): domain Eukaryota; kingdom Metazoa; phylum Chordata; class Mammalia; order Didelphimorphia; family Didelphidae; genus Monodelphis; species Monodelphis domestica. The sequence goes on along the minus strand of NC_077229.1, from coordinate 520,217,598 downwards.
TATTAGACATCTACATTCAACGAATCTAAAGTCATTCTCTTTCCCCTTCCATACTGCTCTTGAGAGTACCATCACTTTCCTAGCTTCCCTGGCTCACAGCCTAGATGTCCCCTTTGACTCTTCACCCCATCTTACTCATCTTTTGCTAAGGTCTGTCGATTTTACCTTTGTAACTTCTGTCAAATATACCCTTTTCTGTCTTCTTGTACTGCCACCACCAATCTCTTCATGCCTAGAATACCGCAGTAGCCTGCAGGTTGGTCTGCCTCCCACAAGTCACTCTATTCCAGTCCATCCTTCGCTCAGTTGCAAAAGCGATTTTCCTAAAACATGGTCTGAGCCTCTCACTCCTACCCTCAGTAAACTCCAGGGGCTCCCCATCGCTTCTGGGATCAAATATAAAACTCTACGTGGCATTCAAAACTGACACAGTCCCTTACCTTTCCAGTCCTAAATCGGGGTACTCTTGGGAACTCTTTAATCACTGGCACTGTTTTCACTAGCTTTACTCCTCATGGAATGCTCTCCATCTTCTTCTCTGCCTTCATCTCAGATAAAGTTCTAAGTGTTTCCCTCTTAACTCTAGAGACTTCACTCTATGGATCATTTCTTCTCCATCCTGTAGTTTGTCCCCCCGTTAGATTAGTTCTTAAAGGGGGGCTGTCTTTTGCCTCTCTCTTTATATCTGTAGCTTGTTGCCTGACAAAGAGTTGTGATGGATCTCCAAGTCATGCCGCTGCTAAGAGTTCTGGAGTTGATTCGTAGTGCTGGAAGCCAGTATCCCTTTTCAGTCATTTGCCTCCGTATCGTACGTTAATGTTGTGACAAAGTCTGAACTTTTCCTGCGTTATGGCCGATGGTACGAGACATCCTCGGAGTTAAGCATTAACCTGGGGTCAGGGTCATTTCAGACAATACATTCAAACGAGGCCGGACTGTTCTTGGTTTATGTGCCCAGAAGCTCCAGAACGGGCTCATATTTAAAAGGAAAAAACAGTAATATGTATTTTAGTAACATCAAAAATTTGCATGCAAATGATATGAGTCATCTAAGTAAGGGTTTCAGTTTTTAAAATAAGACACTAAAAAAATAGAAGAGCATTATGGATTTCCCATGATCCTGTAAAGTCTTTGACATGGCAAATAATTTTAGGCTGCTGCATGTATTATATATTCATTATAAATTTTAATGGCATTTCCCATAGTCAAGTAGTATTACTTCTCACTGTTCCCCTTTTATTATCTAGCATTATGTAGAATGTATATTAAAGTTTGCTGGTGTTGCCTCAGGGACTAGGAGCAGGAAGGAGAAGTTACAAGATGGAGCATTTGTTGATGCCTTCCCTGCCTTTCTCCGTCCTTTTCTGAACAGTGAAGGGATCCAGGGTTCCTAGTACTTTGGAAGTCATGCCAAACATGTGCCTCAAGACCACAGCAGACTCTATAAAGGAGCTGACAAAAGGGGCTCCCCCAATAAAGACGAGGACAGCGAAAGGATCTTCAGGCTAAGCATCCCCTTCAAAAGTTGTTTAAAGCCCACTTTATCCTTCTTTATGAAATGACGACTTTCTTTTCATGAACACTTCAGACACCATTAAATGGTTATTTGGGACAGACCTTCTGAATGATTCCAGAAGCCAAAATGGCTACCTAGAGGTCATAAACAATACTAATCTGGGAGGAAGGAGGTCTTCTTTCCAGGTTCCCCGACGTTCAAAGGGGACATTTTAAATCACAAAATATTAATATTAGAAAAAATTATCTTAAATGAAAAAAGACATGATATGATCAAATTCTATTAGGAATATATTTCTAAAAAGCATAAAACATGCAAAATGGTTATTAAAACTGTTTTTCTCTAAAGCGCTATCTTCTATGGATTTAAAAAAATGTTTCATTGACATTCTTTTTTTTCATAGGTATCATTATCAGTACCCTGTTCCTCTTGTCCCTCCCCCCCAATGTATACTTCATTCTGTACCTCTAGTCCAACACCTCTCTGTCACAGGATAGGAAGTATGCTTCATCACTGGCTTTTATACAACAGTGGTTGCTCATTTTATTGATCAGAGTTCTTAAATCTTTAAAAATAATTTCCCCCCCAAAAAAATTTTTTTCTCATTCTCATTGAAAAGGCAAAAAAGAAAACAGTTGTTACTAAAAAATATAACCGAGCAAAATAAGCATTCACTGGTCATGTTTAAAAAAAAAACAACTTAATCTGCACTTGAAATCTATCGTCTCTCAGTGTGTAAGTGGGTAGCACACTTCAACATTAGTCCTCTGCAACTGTGGTTGGTAATTATGTTGATCAGAGTGCCTAAGTCTTTCAAAGTTGTTTCTCTTTAAAATACTGTCTGGTTCTCTTAATAGGTTAGACAGGTCAGTTTTTTCTTTGTTCTTACAACTTATTTATGATTTCACCCTATGGAATGTACCCATTGGAGTTTATATTTTCTGCCAGTCTCCTTTCCAGTTTTCTTGACAGTTGTTGTCAGACACCGAGTTTGTATCCCAGTAGAGAGGATCTTTAAGTATCCCTAGGCTACTCAAAATAATAAAGATCAAGCATGAGTTGAATGAAAAGATATTAATACTCACAACCCACTATTTTGCAGAAGTAGGAGATCAATGAGTGTTGCACATTGCATATGCATTGATAAATTGTATTTATTTTTTTTCTTTTTAATTTAAAAATGCTATTTATTAAATGGAATTTTGTTAGGAACATACAGAATTGTTGATGATTTGTGTGGCTTTATTTGCTGAAGTTATTTGTTTCAATTATGTTTTTAGTCAATTCCCCAAGGTTCTCCAAATTCACATGTTATATCATCTGCAAAGAGTGAAAATTGTTTCCTCTTTGCCCACGCTTATTAATTTTCATTTTCTTATCTTAGTGCCATCGTTAGTATTTTTAGTACTATATTGAAAAGCAAGAGTGATGGCGAATAACACTTGAGAGACTATTAAATCTTTATTGTTATAAGACATCTGCCTGATTCCAGAAGCCACACTGGCTACCTAGAGGTCAGAAATAGTCCGTTAGGGAAGAGGTCTATTCCAGGTTCAAAAAGATGAAAGGGGATATGATCTAATCCCCATTACAGATAATGCTAGGTCTTGGTTTTAGATAGATACTACTTGTTATGGGCAGCCAGGTGGTACAGTACAAAGAACGCTGGCCCTAAAGTCAGGAAGATAATCTTCCAGAGTTCAAATCTGGTCTCAGGCATTTGTGTACGATCCTAGGCAAGTTGCTTAACCTTCTTTGTCTTTCTTTCCTCATCCATTAAAATGAGCTGGAGGAGAAATTGGCAAACCAATTCAGTATTTTTTTACCAAGGAATCCCATATGGATATCCAACTTGGTCATCCTGAATAATCTTTGTGATATATTGCTGTAATCTCTTTGTTAATAATTTATTTGAAATCGGTATATCAGTATACATTAGGGATTTTGGTTATAGTATTCTTCCTGGTTTAAATATCAAGACCATATTTTTATAATTGGTGAATCTATTAGGACCTCCTCTTCTATTTTAAAATATATTTTATATAATATCAGAATTAATTTGTCTTTCTTTATGTGTTTATTTGGTAGAATTTCCTTGTAAATGTATCTGGTTTGGGGATTTATTTCTTTGGGAGTTTATACCATTTTTTCCCTAAGATTTGATTACTTATAGGAAACACCTAATGATTTCTTTTGTTTCTTTTTTGTTGGTTATGATTGTATATTTTTTATTTTGGGTGTTGATAATTTGCTTTTCTTCTTTTTTATTAAAATTGAGTTAATTGTTTAATTTATTTTGCTTACTTTTCTTTAAAAACAGCTTCTAGTTTTACTTTTTTTTTAACTTTTAGTTTTGTTATTCTCTCCTTGGATTTCTGAATTTCTACTTGGTTGTTTAAGTGGGGATTTTCAATTAGTTGGTTTCCTAGGTTTTTAAAATATATATATACCAATTCATTCCTTTGCTTTTCATCTATTTTACTAATGAAAATGTTTAAAGGTCTAAATTTTCTACCAAGAACTTCTTTGGTTACATCTCACAAATTTTAGTATGCTATATCACTGTCATTACTTTTAATGAAATTATTGTTTATATGATATGTTTTGGGACTCATTTTATCTTTAGGATTATTTAGTGTCTAAGTAATTTTTATTCATTTCTTCAGTGACTTTTATTCAATAAAATTTTATTTCACTGTCATCCATAAAAGATGACTTGAATAGTCCTACTTTTAGTCATTTAAAATTTTTTCATGACCTAATACATGATCCACTTTTGTGAAATTCTGTGTATATATATTTCTTTTCATTCTATTAAATAATTTTTAGAGATCTACCATATGTAACTTATCAAAAATTCTATTCAAGTTTTTCATTTCTTTTTTTTAATCTAGTTAAGATTTATTTAGGTCTCAGGAGGATAAATTAAGATTCTCCCCATTACCATCTAATTGCCCCTCTAACTCATTTAGCTTTTCTTTTAAGTAGTTAGATGCTATGCCATTTGGGACATTTATGTTTGATTTTGCTACTAATTTGCTATTTATGGTACCTTTCAGCAAAAATAGTTTTCCTATTCATTTCTCTTGTTTAGATCTATTTTTTGCTGCTACTTATCTGAAATCACAACTGTTAACTTTACCTTTTATTTCTTATGAACAGATTTTGCTTTAGCCCTTCATTTTAATTGTGTGCACATCTCTGTTTCAAAGGTATTTCTAGGAAATATCATATTGCTGACCTCTATTTCCTAATCTATTATGTTATCCTCTCCTACTTTCCAGATAAACTCATCCTAACCATACTTAGGGTTATATAGTATTCATTGTATATTTCCTTTCACCCAGTTCTCTTATATTTTTTCTTCTCTCTGTTTTCCACTGCCTCTTTATAAAATAGAAGTTGATAAGAGAGAAGGCATTAGCTCAACATTGGTCCTCTACGACTGTTATAATCTGTGTCTGGTCCTTCACTCCACTTCATTTCCTCAGCCAGAGCCCAATAATAGCAACTTATTTTTCCTTTTATCCCTCTCTTCAAAATCTACCCTACTTCGTATTTGTTGTGCTTAAAATAAATTTCCCCTCCTTAATCTATTCTCTCCTTCCCTGGTGGATGAAATGTATTTCTAAACCCAACTGTGTGTGTGTGTGTCCATTCTTCTGTCCTTCAGAGGAGTGTTAAGTTTAAGTGTTACTTACTCATTCTCCTCTTTGTTTAGACTGATTTCTACTTGTAAACCTCAATCATGGGAAATCTCTATTGTTCCTCTCCTGCCACCCTAGTTTATTTCTCCCCCCTCCCCCCCAGCAATCTAGTCTTCACTTCAGATCATTAAAAAATAACAGAGGTACTGCAAAGCCAGATCTGTCAGATTAGATTCCCTCTATGATCCTTCATGATGAAAGAATTCTGGGGAGATACATGAAGGGATTTACTACTAAATGTTTTAATAAACAGCACTCTGAAAATGCATAACACACTTTAAAGTTTAATCTTCATTATTAACATTTTATCCATCACTTTCTTAGTCTAGACAATTAAAAAAACAAGTTCTGATTTATAATGTTTGCCCATTATTGAGATGTAAATTCTCACACAGAAAATTTAACAATTGGCTCTCATGATTTGGTATGATCAGCTTTTTTTCATTAGGAATGCCTATAAGTCTTCTATTTTATTAAAGTCCAAGTTTTTCCCCTACAAGATTTTATTAAATCTTTTGCCTCCCCGGAATATCAAATTCCAAGTTCTCCACTTCTTTAAGGTGATGGCTGTTAAATCAAGTATGAACCTGACTTGTGGTTCTTAGGTACTTGAATATTTTCTTTCTGGTTATTTGAAGTACTGTTTATTTTACCTGAAAGCTCTACATTTTTGCTATACTATTTCTTCCACAGTTCTCATTTCTTTACTCTTATTTCCTTTGCTTCTCTCATTTGTTTTTTTAAAATAATTTTTGTTCTTTATTAAAAAAAATACATCTCTTGCTTTATTCCTTGAAGAAATTCCAGTTGAACTCATACCCACATTCTATTTTTCTTTGATTTTTTTTTTGGTATTTTACAGTTAATTTCTTCTTCTGGGTTTGTGTTTTGAATATTCCTATCCGTATATCAGCTCCTTATTGTGGACTTTTTATTTTTTCATTCTTCCAAAGAATTTCCTGACTTTGGATTTTAAATGAGGGTCAGGTGCTGTGTGTGTTTCTAGGGAGAAGGCCTGGGCTGATCTTTTGTCCTCTTGGCTCCTCCTGCTGCTTTCTTGGGGCCAGTAAGTGTTTGGTCCTTCCAAGCTTGGGGGAACAGCTTGGGTTGGGGACTTACACATTTTCCATGCATTCAGGGCAATATTTAAATACTGTCTTCCTGCAAAGTTCTTCCTCTGCATTGTGCTGCTGGACTCAACCACTAGCTCAGAGAGACAGACCTGGAGGCTTGTTTCGATTTACTGATGACATTTTTTCACCCCGGCAGCCCAATGGGAGCGCTTCCCCCTCCCCTGTGTAGGGCTCTCAGGGAGGGTGCAGGGGATGCACGGCAGCCAGCTGTCCACTTGAAGACATCCCCCTCCCTGGTCCTTCAGACTGACCAGCCACCGCAGCCTGTTTCTCCCCCAGGACACAGCTTGGGGCTTTCCACTGCTGGCTCTGGAGCTGCTCCTCACTGAAGCTCATCAGATTTGGTCTTCTCTCGATGCGGGACCCACAAGTAGGGAGGGAATGACTAAGCTGCCAGCTGGCATCCTGGTGTGGGTCTGGCTGCTCTTCTGGCCTGGATGCAGCACTCTAGCTCTCTGTAGGCTCCTAATTAAGCCTGGCAACGTCACTGACTCCTGGCTAGACCCTGGTCACTCTCTGCTGAAGTAGGACCTCAGGATGCTTTTCCTTTTGTCTTACCAACAGGACATGGGTTAGAATGTTTCCCAGCTATTGAGCCAACCTGGCACCATCCTTTAGTCTTCCAAGTGGCTTTCCTTTTATGATTTTGTAGGCACTGTGTAACTTGTTCTCCTGGTCTCCTTTCCTCACCTTTCCTCTCCTCTCCTTTCCTTTTTCCTTTTCTTCCTTCCTTTCCTTTCCTTTCCTTTCCTTTCCTTTCCTTTCCTTTCCTTTCCTTTCCTTTCCTTTCCTTTCCTTTCCTTTCCTTCCTTCTCTATTATTAATTCATAGAAGTATTCCAAAGTTTTATCCTTCCTGGAAAGGTAACTAATTCTTCTATTACAGATGATACTAGTTTATGCTTTTAGACGTACAATTTACCACATGAAGTAATGGTCCATTAATTCTGATGATTCTTGTTATCTTAAAAACAGAAATCAATACTTTTAGCAAATGACTAAAGTAGCAATATATAGGAATGCTGATCATTTATGTGAGTTTATTTTATATTCTGCTAACAATGTCCTGAAAGAAGATATAGTATGAGATAAGTTACTTCAATTAACCATAGATAGAATAAAATGCCTAGGAGTACATTTTCCAAAACAAATCCAGAAACTATATGAACACAATTATGAAACACTTAAATAACTGGAGAAATATTCATTGTTCATGAGGGGGAAGTGCCAATATAATGAAAATGGCAATCTTACCTAAACTAATCTACTTATTTAATGTCATATTAATTAAATTAACAAAAAAGTTATTTTTTAAAGATAATAAAATTCATTTGAAAAACAAAAAATCAAGACTATTAGAAGAAATAATGAAAAATATGTTGAGGTCTAGCAGCATTTAAATTTGAACTATATTATAAAACAATAATTTAAAAAACTATCTGGTACTGGCTAAGAAATGGAAAAGCAGATTAATGGAACAGAATAGATAGACAACAGTCATAAAATATTATAGTAACCTTGTGTCCTTGTCTTTGACATTAGTAAAGTTCTAAGTTTTTGGAATAAGAATTCATTTTTAGGTAAAAAATTTTGGGAAAACTGGAAAGCAGTTTGGCAGAAACTAAATGTAGAACAATATCTTACGCTACTTGCCAAGATAAGATAAAAATTGATACATGATCTAGAATGACTAAATACATTAATGGATAAGAAAAGAATTTATGAATAAATAAGAAGAATGGATAATTTTCAATATATTAATTTGAAAAGTTTCTTTTATGAATAAAAAAATTTAGTGAATATTAGAAGAAAAGCAATAAGTTGGGGAAATTTTATACACAGTTTCTTGGATAGAGATTTCATGTCCAAAATATATAAAGAATTCTGTCAAATACAATAAATAATAAATATTGCATTTCCCAATTTATAAATGGTCAAAAGATATGAAAAAGACTATATAAAAATATACTCTAAATCATTATTGATTAGAGAAATAAAAATCAAAACAACTCTGAGATATCATTTCACACCTATTTGATTAAAATGAAAAAAGGGCAAAATGAGAAATGTTGTTGGGGATGTGAAAAAATGGAGACGCTAATAAATACATTAGTGGAATTGTGAAATGATCTTGCCATTTTGGAGAGCAATCTGGAATTATACTCAAAGAATTATAACACTGAGTATACTACCACTACTGGTATCTACAGTGATCAAGGTAAAAAGAAAAGAAACTATATGTTCTAAAATATTGATCGTAGCTCTTTTTGTGGTGGCAAAAGAATTGGGAATTGTAAGGATGTCCATCAATTGGGGAATAGATGAACAAGTTGTGGTATGTGATTGTAATGGAATACTATTGTGACATAAGAAATGACAAACAAGATGATCACAAAAAACCTGGAAATATTTATATGAAATGATGCAAAATGAGCAGAATCAAGAGAACATTGTATAGAGTAACAACAATAATGTAGAATGATCATCTGTGAATGACTTACTTATTCACAACAAGGCAAGGATCCAGGACAACTCCAAGGGACCCAAAGGATATCCACTACCATAGAAAGAACATACAAAGTCTGAAGGTAGATTGAAACATACAATTCTCCACTTTATTTCCTCCACAAATTTTTCTCTAGTATAAGCAATAAAAGTCTGAAGGTAGATTGAAACATACAATTCTCCACTTTATTTCCTCCACAAATTTTTCTCTAGTATAAGCAATATGGGTCTTGTTTCACAAGGAAATCTGTTTTATGTGATTAATATATGTATAAACTATATCATAAACATAGTTATAATTTAAATATCATAAGTATTTAACCACATGATGACGGTTATAATTTACATAACAAAAGTATATAAAACACCTGTCTTCTTGGAAAAGTGGGATGGTTGGGAGGGAGGATAAAGAAACTTATAATATGGAAAAATTAAAAAATTTTAAAATAAGTGCCATTTTATAAGAAGCCCTTTTGGCATCTGACTTTATAGTGTTTTTTTTTTTGTTATCAATAATCCATTACATTTATAGTTTTCCTAATACTGATCATATTCTGCATTCATGGCAAAAATGCAATCTAGTCAAAGAGAATATCTTCAATATGTCATAGTTTGCTGATGCTTAATATTTATGTTAGCATGCATAAGGATATATTAATTTATCTTTGGTTTATATTTCAAAACCATATTTGCATCACAGAAGGAACTTCATAAGACACATTATTTTGCTATTTTGGTAAAATTTTATGTAATATTAGATTGTTTGAATGATAATAAAAATTCATTGTTAATTTACCTAGTAAATCCATTGTTTTTTTTTTCTTTAGGAATTTATATAGGGCTTGTTTAGTTTCTTTTTCTGAAATTCCATTATTTAAATTCTTTACTTCTTATTCATATTATCTGAGTATTTTATATTTGTGTTTAATGTGTTTATTAAATTTAAATTATCTGGTTTTTGTATATAGTTGGGTAAAATAGTTTCAAATAAGATCCTTTATTTCTTCTTAACTGGTTATGGATGAACTTTTTTTCCTTTTTTATTTTGGCAATTTGGTCTTTCCCCTTCTTTTGAAATCAGATAAGCTAATGGTTTATTTTGTTAGTTAAGGGGTAGAAACCTCCATTTTTTTTTAGTTTTGTTAACTGAATGTATTTATTTTTCTATTTGAATTGAGGCTTTATGGAAGTCAGATGATCTAGAATGTGAAGTGGGGCAAGGAGGGCATTCTATGAATCAAGGACAGCTAATACAAGACAAAGAATTAGAAGATAAGCTGTCATGTGTAGGAATAGCAAGAAACCAGTGAAGCTGGATCTTAGCTCATATAGTGAAGTATAAGAATATTGAAAAGGTAGGAAGGGATCAGCCTATGAGGGTTTTTAATACAAAACAGAGGATTTTATTTTTGATACTGAAGTAACAAGAAGCCAGTGGAATTTATATACAATGGAAATAACACTATTGGATCTGAGGTTTAGTTTTCTTTTACTTTTGAAATATGATATGTTTTTTTTCCTTTGGTTCTAGTTTTGGGAGTCTGATGAGTCTTGGATTGTCTCCCTGCCCACTTTTCAGGGCAGTTGTTTCTGATAATAGATAACTTGTATTATTAATCTTTTGCTCTCTACTTCTTCCATTTTTGGCTTTGCTTTAATTTTTCTTACCTCTTAGGGGTCATTGAAGTGTATTTGCTTCATTCCACTTTTCATGGAGTCTATTAATTTGTTACGGTGTTCTCCCTTCTCTTCTAAGCTATTTATTCTCCTTCCATATTCTTCCTGCAAAGCTATTCGTTCATTTTAAAAAAATTCTTGCTTTACTTTTTCTAGGTATTCTTGTAGTCCTTGTAGTTAAGGCATTCCCCCCCTCTCATGCTCTTCTAGTTGTTGGCATTGTTTCTGTTGTTCAGTTGGGTGCAACACTCTGTAACCCTATTAGAGTTTTCTTGGAGTTGTCTGCCATTTCCTGCTGCAGTTCATTTTACAGAAGAAGAAACTAAGGCAAATAGGGTTAAATGACTGGCCCAGTATCACATGGCTAGTAAGAGTCTCGGACCAGATTTGAACTCATGAAGGTGAAGGAGCCTTCCTGGTTCCAGGACTACTACTCTATCGATTGCGCTACATCCTCAGGACTGGTACTCTATCGACTGCGCTACATCCTCAGGACTGGTACTCTATCGATTGCGCTACATTCTCAGGACTGGTACTCTATCGACTGCACTACATTCAGGACTGGTACTCTATCGACTGGGCTACATCCTCAGGACTGGTACTCTATCGACTGCGCTACATCCTCAGGACTGGTACTCTATCGACTGCGCTACATCCTCAGGACTGGTACTCTATCGATTGCGCTACATTCTCAGGACTGGTACTCTATCGACTGCACTACATTCAGGACTGGTACTCTATCGACTGCGCTACATTCTCAGGACTGGTACTCTATCGACTGCGCTACATTCTCAGGACTGGTACTCTATCGACTGCGCTACATTCAGAACTGGTACTCTATCGACTGCGCTACATTCAGGACTGGTACTCTATCGACTGCGCTACATTCAGGACTGGTACTCTATCGACTGCGCTACATTCTCAGGACTGGTACTCTATCGACTGCGCTACATTCAGGACTAGTACTCTATCGACTGTGCTACATTCTCAGGACTGGTACTCTATCGACTGCGCTACATTCAGGACTAGTACTCTATCGACTGTGCTACATTCTCAGGACTGGTACTCTATCGACTGCGCTACATTCAGAACTGGTACTCTATCGACTGAGCTACATCCTCAGGACTGGTACTCTATCGACTGCGCTACATTCTCAGGACTGGTACTCTATCGACTGAGCTACATTCAGGACTGGTACTCTATCGACTGCGCTACATTCAGGACTAGTACTCTATCGACTGTGCTACATTCTCAGGACTGGTACTCTATCGACTGCGCTACATTCAGGACTGGTACTCTATCTACTGCGCTACATTCAGGACTGGTACTCTATCGACTGCGCTACATTCAGGACTGGTACTCTATCGACTGCGCTACATCCTCAGGACTGGTACTCTATCGACTGCGCTACATTCAGGACTGGTACTCTATCGACTGAGCTACATTCTCAGGACTGGTACTCTATCGACTGAGCTACATTCAGGACTGGTACTCTATCGACTGCGCTACATTCAGGACTGGTACTCTATCGACTGCACTACATTCAGGACTAGTACTCTATCGACTGTGCTACATTCTCAGGACTGGTACTCTATCGACTGCGCTACATTCAGAACTGGTACTCTATCGACTGCGCTACATCCTCAGGACTGGTACTCTATCGACTGCGCTACATTCAGGACTGGTACTCTATCGACTGCGCTACATCCTCAGGACTGGTACTCTATCGACTGCGCTACATTCAGGACTGGTACTCTATCGACTGAGCTACATTCTCAGGACTAGTACTCTATCGACTGCGCTACATTCTCAGGACTAGTACTCTATCGACTGCGCTACATCCTCAGGACTGGTACTCTATCGACTGCGCTACATCCTCAGGACTGGTACTCTATCAACTGAGCTACATTCTCAGGACTGGTACTCTATCGACTGCGCTACATCCTCAGGACTGGTACTGTATCGACTGCGCTACATCCTCAGGACTGGTACTCTATCGACTGGGCTACATCCTCAGGACTGGTACTCTATCGACTGCGCTACATCCTCAGGACTGGTACTCTATCGACTGCGCTACATCCTCAGGACTGGTACTCTATCGACTGCGCTACATTCAGGACTGGTACTCTATTGACTGCGCTGCATTCAGAACTGGTACTCTATTGACTGTGCTACATTCTCTTACTTTTGTAGCACTGTGTTAGTCCTGTATTCTTTTTACTCCTCCCACTCGCCCTATTTCCTGATATGGAACTTTGGGCGACGATGAGGTCCTCTTTGCTCATGTCTCTGATTTCTAGGTCTCATGTTGGGGGATGGTCTTACTGACTGTACTGCATGCCAAAAGTTCCTCCAGCTTCAGCCTCCCCGAACGATTTCCAGCTCAAGAACGCTGGAGGAGATGTCCATCAGACTGGCAGCCTCGGGGTCACCTGCAACTGCACTCTGTTCCCTCCTACCTCTACCACCAAGCTGTGGCTAAGGCCTGTTGGTTCCCCTTTGCTGGGCCCAGAGTGATGGTCCTTCCTGAGCATGCAGAGGCTGCACTGCTGGCCTCCTTGATGGCCCCCGCTCTATCTGCTGGCTCTGGCAATGCTGTCTGGCTGTCCTTCACACCTGGGATGCTCTCCCTCCTCATGGCAATCACTTGTTGGCCGTCTAGTGGATTCCTGGTGTTTGGCTCTTCGTGACCCAATTGGAGCTTTTCTTTGCAAAGAGCAGAGAGTGGTTTGCAATTTCCTTTTCCAAATGATTTTGCAAATGAAGAAAAGGAGGCAAAGAGTGGCTTGCCCAGGGCCACACAGTTATAGGTGTCTGAGGCCAGATTGGATTTAGTTCTCCTGACTCACGCTGTCCACGGCACCACCTCGCTGCCATGGCTTCCTTCAAGATCCAATTAAAATGCCATTTTTCACAGAAAGCCTTTCTCAGTGTCTCTGAATTACAGCATTTTAGTTTGCAGACTATTTCCCATAACTGTTTAGTTTGCTTATCTATTTGTTTATTTGTTTTTCTTCTCCCATTCGATTATGACCTCGTTGAGAGTAGGGGCTGCCTTTTGCTTCTTTTTATAACCCCAGAGTTCAACATGGTTCCTAATAAATAATAGGAGCCTAATAAATACATATTGACTAACGGCTGTGTCACTTCTCACTCTCCCAGACAGTCTCTGGTTAGAATGATGACAGATTTTTAGGCTTCTTTTACCTGAAATCTCATTGGCTTTCCTATCAGGATCCCTCTTCTCAGTGCCCAAATTGCTTATTGTTGTGGGATTTTTTCGCATGGTCTTGGCTTAGACTGGAAGGGTTTACATTTTTTCCCTTTGGATGTGGTGGTCATTTTTCATTTTGGTGCCCTTGCCTTTGCTGTAGGATATGTAAGAGAACTGGACTATCCTCTAACCATTTTTATTGCCATCTTACTTGGATATGAATATTAAGATTTTTATTAAAGAGAATCCATCTCCTATTATTCTACCAGTCTACATTCTGCTCATGAAGTTTTAGTTTGAATAAAGTAGCTTCTCGACCACTCTTTCTTGCCTACTTATATAATGATGACTAAAGAGATACTCTTTAAAATGGATTACATTGACTGGTTTTCTGCATGTTAGCATTCTCTCTGGCATGTGCGGGAAGATATGTCTGGATGACCTTCATCTGACGATTCCAATGGAAAAGAAAAAATTAGCCCATACCTCATTCTCCTACTGATTAATTCTAGGAATGAGGAAAGGTCTGCCCTGTTTTGTATTTACCACAGAATGGAGTATATAACTGACCGTGTCTCTCTCCAACAAAATCCATCGAATAAAAACAGAGTGAGAGAACTAGAAATCATAGATTTAGAGCTAGCAGGGATCTTAGAGGTCACCGGGTCCAATACCCTTATCTCAAAGATGGGATATTGAGGCACAGAAAAGGTTTAGTGATTTGCTCAGGGTCACCCAACTACTGTCTGATCTGAACTCAGATCTTCCTGATTCCAAAATACTAAAATACAGTACTATGCCCTATACCATATTTCCCTGACTATCAAATTCAAGCATTCTTTGTTAACTTCTAAAGGGAAAAAAAGGAAATATTCCATTGAACCCTGGGAGCCATCTTAAAAAAAAAAAGAATATACAATACAAACTCAAAACAAAACATTAAACAAATTCAAAATTAGATTGATTCTTAAATAGTCACAATGAATTATGTTCTTTAAAGGGATAATTTGTACCACTTACAGGAAATCAGATTTTTTTTCAAGAATGTGCTTTTTTTTTTTTAAAACAGGATGTTAAAATATTTAGTTATAAAAATCTAAAGTATAAAAAGGGGGGGGGGACCTAGCATTGCAATGAATTTGACATATACAGGCTCATAAATGGAGTCAACTTTGTCAAATCCAATCATTGCACTTCTGAGTCTGGGATGATTAGAAGTGCTAAGCTTTTTTAAAACTGTAATAGTCCTTGCTTCATGCTGCTCATTTCCCAAGAAATAAAAGCTATCTGTTAGTCCAAACATTCATTCTTTCCCTTGAATTAATTCATCAGAATGGGAGCAAAAGACGTGGAGTATGAGCATCATCACAAAAATGCCTGTAGTATTAAGTGATCATCTAAGGGAAATTATCTTAACCTTTTAATTAGGGTATCCTTAGCCTAAGGTCCATGAATTGCTTTTTAAAAGTAATTTTTAAAATTATATTTAAATATAATTGGTTTCCTTTGTAACTTTATTCATTTAAAATATTTTAGACCCTTTTTTGAAGGGGTTTTTAGGGCTTCACTGTATTGCCAAAGGAGTGTCCCCTATAGACATTATTGTGACAAGAAGAGTAAAAAACATAAACCATAAGCTACAGATATCAAATGATGCATGTATTTCATGTTTCATCAAATAATAATGGACTGATAGGGCTTTTTATGTAAAATAAAGTGACAGGAAAAGCAGAATAGAGTAATAAATACAGAATTGACCTTGGAATGAGGAAGTTGCAGAGAAAGTACAGGTCTATTTTCTAAGGGATGTTCCTCACTAGGAACTTGGCCTATCTTTGAAATCAATGGTCTATTTAGAATTTTTTAAAAGAACAAAAAAGAAGCTAAGTGATGGCCCCCAGGAACAAACCATATTTAAACCACTCTGACATTATCCTATAATTTTATCTGTTCATATGATATATATAAAGAACACAGACTACTTTGGGCTATTAGGAGGGAGTTATCTTTTTGGTAAGTTATCTGCAGTGTTGATCAAAAGATTTGTATTGGAAAACCTGGTCCCTAGTAAAAGAAGATACTTAATATAGTCACTAAGTGCAATATATTTATGGAACACATCTGGGTGCTACTAAATTAGACTCTCAAAGTTAAGCTGAAAAACATGATCAAGGCAAAAAACTCTGAATTGAAAAATGTCTTTTATATTTAGTGACTATTTTCTGCAGTTGTTTTTTCAAAGAGGACCCAAAGATAATATTAGACACTAAGTGGGCATTGAATAATGATACTTCTCTTCCCTAAAATGACTGAAATTATTATGAAAGAGAATTTGCACATTTGAACTATTTTCTCAAACTTGTTTACCATCAGTTAAGTTTTATTCTAATATATTTATTAATCTGTACATTTAGAAATCTGACTATAAAGAACTGTTTTTGCATTCAGAAAAATATCTAAATGTAAGGTATAAATATATTCTTCTCACATATCTATCAAAACTATAAGTAACTGAGAGTCTAATGTTTTAAATCAAAAGAACCTTCGTGGCATCATTGTCTTGGTCTAATTTTTGAGCCAATAAGTAGTATTGATGCCAAGATGGAAGGCAAAGATTTTAGATTAAAAAAAAACACACACACAAGCTAGTAATATTTCCATCTGTGTAGCTTAACATTAATCTCTAGTTGATAAAATATAGTGAAAAGGACATCTTCAACAACCCCACTCCACTGCTACACAAATACCTTTCCACACACTCTGGATGTCCTAACCTTAAACTTAACATTTTATTTAGGAAGTGATGAACACGTGTGTAAAAACATGTTTACCAGTTTTTCTTTGATATCAGAAGTGATATCTCCTTGTAATATCTTTAAGTGCTCTGTGTTGTGTGTGTGCTTGGGCATCCCCCCTATTTATGCAGGTAGAATCCTGGAAGGGAGGAGCAGGGGCAATTCTAGACATGATTCCCCACAAACTATTTTTTCTTTTATAATGATGTTTCCAGTGAGTCTCAGATTACTTTTACTATGATTTTTATAGTGTTTTACTGTACTATACATAATTTCAGATGAGGCTCAAAAAAAATTAAGTGGTCAAGGCTTTTTCTTACCATAATGACATCCCCCAAAATATAGTGGCCAGTTTTTCCCTGAAACTTTTAAAACTAAAATTGAGGTCCTGAGTATTTAAGAGATGTAGAGTTCGGGTTTTACAAAGCTAATTGGCTTCTATCATTTGTTTTCTCCATTAGACTCTGTTTTTATGAAATAAAACTTCTGGTATTTAAGTAAAACAGAGTTTAAAGCCATACATTTATTAAACCCTCCTCGTTAAGAGAACCCATTTTGAAGAAGACTGGTAAATATAACAGTATTTATTAAATGGCAAGGAACATTTAATTCCTAAACTCTGTGCTTTATAAATTGGGGCAGAAATGGAGGGAGGGGGTTACAGCGTGGTTGTTTGATGAGGAATGAATTAATTTGATTATTTTCATGGTCCAGATCAATACTACTCAACTTCCACTGAGGCTGCCTGCCTGCAGGCAATTGGTTAATCAATGGAATCAAACAGAGGCACTTTCCTCCCCTAGTAGTGGCTCTGATCTTTTCTGGGAGGACTCTTCACGCCTGTGTAATTCTAATTTATGTCAACGATATATCAAAGACATTCCTAGCAGCTTTGGTCAGAAAATATTTTGGTGGACTTTACAAATCTTATCTCCTGCTTATGGCAGCTCAAGCCCTTGCAAGGATGATGGAAAGATCTCTAACGGCAGATCAGATGAGTACTTCCTAATAAGAAAGGTCCATGAGACAAAGGTGGCGAGAAAATGGTCA
This sequence comes from Monodelphis domestica, assembly GCF_027887165.1. Classification (NCBI taxonomy): domain Eukaryota; kingdom Metazoa; phylum Chordata; class Mammalia; order Didelphimorphia; family Didelphidae; genus Monodelphis; species Monodelphis domestica. The sequence goes on along the minus strand of NC_077229.1, from coordinate 520,200,002 downwards.
GCTTCCATTCTGCAAATATGCAAACCCCAAGGATTTCAAAGAAGAAACTTGGCCAAGCCTTGTCTCCCTCCAACCTTCTCCAGACGTTGGCATTTTCCAATCAAATGAACAGTGTATAAAATTAGTTCTGCATGAAGTTATAAAAAAAGTGAAAGAGATCTTTGAAAAGCTCCAGCATTTCTTTATCCAAGTGCTTTTCACAAGGCTTTGGCTTCTGAAGAAGGCGATATTTATGATGTTATTCACTGCTCATAATTCAGCCACTCCGTCTCCAAGACTCTGGGTTAACTCCCTCCCTCATACAGTATTTTATCACCAAGGCTTCCCCAAGGAGCCAAATTGCCTCTGGTGAGGCTTTTCCTTCTCAACTGCTGCCATGCCACAATGTTCATTCATTTCTCGAGATTTTGACTCAGAACCTTTTTCATTATCCCCGCAGAATTTCATTTCCATTCGCCCTCGAGCCCTGCGGACGCTGTGTTTAATCCTCTCCAGTCTGCCTGTCTCCCCCCCGCTGTCTGGGTAAGTGGGAAAAGATCGCACGAGGGGAAGAAGAAGATGGAGCCAGCATCTGTGCTTCTACCGCCGAAAATGTGACCGTGAGCGTGAATTCTCTTACGGCGGACCCCGAGCGTCTGTGGCTGCACTCACTGCTCCGCTAGAGCCTGCGGTGGTCCAAGTGGGTGGGTTATGTGGAGGTCGCCTCCCTCCCATGGCCAAGGCTCTAAGTATGTAAACTGGGCCCAAGCCACCCCAGGACTCTCATGCAGCTCCGCTTCCCTTGCTTCTTCCAATGCGCCCAAGTTTAGAAGGTCAAACGGCATCAGGGAAGCTTCTAACCTGCGTATCCGCCCAGAAGTCGGGAAGACTAAAACAAGTTGCTTAACGCAACTGCTGACTTTACAGCTCAACTGGGGCTCCAGCATTAGTCGAGGCAGGGTCTGGATGGCTGCTTTGCTTTGAGCTCTACCAAACGCTTCGGCCAAACACAGTCACTGTCTGCACTTTCCAATAGCTGCTTTTTACTCGCTCTCTTTGACCACAAGTAAGAGTGAAAGAAAAGGGAAATAGATTTTAGTAGGCAATTCAGACCTTTTGTTTTTCTTCTTGCCAATGAGAAAAAAGCTATTACTGTAACTAAAACTCTCGGTTTTGAATCTGAAGCCAAGTGATTACAACTGAAAACAACACGCAACCCATGGTTAATCCTACAGTCACTTGTGCTTGTGCATTATCCCAATCACCTGCTTCTCTGTTTCCTCTTATGAATCTTAGCCATAGCACACTACAAACACTGAATTCAGAGTCTCAAGGGTCATTTCAAATCTTAACTGATATTGCCGCCTAGGTGGCTGTGGCTAGGCCACTTACCAATATGGTCTCAGTCTTCAGCTACAAAATCAATGGGCTAAGAACCTAGAAGATCTCTTTCAACTCTCAACACTTGATTTTATGATCAATGCTACCACCTTCAGGTGGACGGGAACCACTCGATTTTTTACTCATTTGTACTTCTGGGTGAAGGTTTCAAGAAGAAAGACAGTATTTTTCTTAAACTAATTCTTTTGCAAATTACTTGAAAATAGAACTTCATCTTTCCTGGCCACATATTTTTTTTCCTCCTGGTTCCAAGCCCAATTTCCCCTCTGTTTTCTCTCTTTTCCTTTGTCCTTCTCTTTTCCTTATTCCTTTTTCATCTTTCTATTCTTTTTCCATAGCTCCCCTTCTTTACCCTGTGTTTATCTTTCATGGTGCCATAAATTGGCTGGAAAACAATCAAATGAAGGTTCTAGCATTGGGGCCCTGAAAATTATCATTGATAAGCAGACAGTTTAAGATAATAAATTGGATAAGCTTTTCTTTGTAAAGTATGTAGAGGCTATGATGAGAAAGGTCCTAAAAATCTGTATATTAAATGAGGATAGAAATAAATAGAAACCATTCTCTCGTTTCTTCTTATAAAACTGTCTCCTTTGAAAATGGATGAATGAGCCAGTATGATTTCCTTTTAGGAATATTCACAATCTTAGAAAGTTTGGATCTATTTCCATTTTTTGTCATCCATAACTTGTTATTAGTCAAGATTTGGTAGAGATAGAACAGATACATGGATTAACTATTCAATCCTATAGGTATTATTTCAAAAGACTTTCCAAACCTGTCTGATGCTTAAGAAATTTTGTTTTAAAAATTATAATTGTATCTTTCCAAATTATAGATAAAATAATTGTTTTTTAATTTTTGTGTTTTTATTAACATTTGTGTTTAAAAAAAATTTAGTTCCAAAATCTCTCCCTCATTACCTTATCCCATCGCTGAAACGGTAAGCAATTGAATATAGGTTATATATGTGTAGTCATGCAAAACACATTTTCATATTTGTCATGTAAAACAGAGACCAAAAAAAAAAACAATCAGAAAAATAAAAATTTAAAAAGTATGTTTTGATCTACATTCAGACTGGATCATCCCCCTATAAATTCCATCTAAGCCCTCTAGTATATATTTATTCTAACTGCCCTAAAAGTAATAAAGTTCTTAGGAGTTACAAGTAGCATCTTCCTAAGGAGGAATGTGAACAGTTTATTCTTATTATGCCCCTTATGGTTTCTCTTTCCTATTTACCCTTTTATGCATCTCTTGAAACACATATATGATAATCAGATTTTCTCTTCAGCTCTGATCTGTCATCAGGAAAGCTTGAAAGTTCTATTTTATTGAATATACATTTTTTCCTTTGAAAGATTTTACTTAGTTTTCCTGGGTAGATGACTTTTGTTTGTAATCTTAGATCCTCTGCCCTTTGCTCCTTTAATGTATCATATATCATTATCATATCATATAAAATATCATATTCCATGCATGCCCTCTGCTCCTTTAATGTAGAAACTGCTAAATCTTGTGTTGTCCTGACTGTGGCTCCATGATATTTGGATAGATTCCTTTTATCTACTTGCATTATTTTCTCCTTGACCTGAGAGCTTTGAAATCTGGCTATAATATTCCTGGGAGTCTTAAGAAATTAAAATAAAATTGTAATTTTTCCATATGATATATCAATACAATTTTTTAACATTCATTTTCCAATATCTTAAAATTCATATTTTCTCTCTCCCTCCTACCCTTGCCATCTCTACAAGAAGACAGTAATATTACATAGGTTGTGTGTGTATATATATCATCAAACATAAAGCTTACACAAGAGAAAAGTTCATGGACGAAATAAAGTAAAAAATGGTATGTTTCAATTTACATTTGGACTCTGTCTGCTCCTGCTATGGTGATTAATATCCTTTTTTTTTTTTTTGGTCATGAGCCTCTTGGAGTTGTCCTAGATCCATGTCTTATTGATAATAGTTAAGTGATTCACAGATGATCATCATACATTATTGTTGCTACTACATACTGATTCTACTCACTTCACTTTGAATCATTTCATAGAAATCTTTCCAAAGTTTTTTTGTTACTACCTTGTCTGTCATTTCTTATGGCACAATAATATCACATTACAATCTTTTACCATAACTTTCTTAGCCATTCCCGATTGATAGATATCTCTTCAGGTTCCATTCTTTATATTCTTTATAGCAGCTACAAAAAGAGCTGCTATAAGATTTTTTGTACAAGTAGTTTCTTTAATCTCTTTTGCATATACACCTAGTAAAGGTATCACTGAGTTCAAAGGGTATGCACAATTTGATGGCCCTTTGGCCATGGTTCGAGATTGCTCTCCAGAATAGTTCACAGTTCCACCAGCAATATATTATTAATATCTGAATTTTTCCACATTTCCTCCTACATTTCTCATTTTCGTTTTTTGGTCATGTTAGTCAATTTGTTGGGTATGAGAATACTATTGTGCTAAAAGGAATAATGAACTGGAGGAATTCCATGGTGTGGAAAGGAAACAAGAACAAGTTCTGAACTATCTGCCATTGTGTTGGGATAAGCAACAGTGGGAATATCCATAGAGAGGAAATTGTCAAGACTGACAGTTGGTGGGGGAAGGGGCAACTGGGAGTGGCAGTTGGGTTTTGTGACTAGCACTTCCTTCCTGCCAGGCTTCCTTCCTTCCTGGTGTTGGAGATGGGAGGAGTGTTGGCTTCCCAGTCTGGATTAGGAGTGACTCTACTCAGTTCAGCCCGAAGACAAAGGCCCAACCAGCTCTGAAAGTTAGAACTGTTCTTGTTGCTTTCTGTCTACTGCTAAGATTCTGAAATTTACAAAACTAGCACTGATATAGCGTAGACGGGAGTGGGAGAAACCCTCCACCAGCCTGTGAGGCCTGGCCTCAGCTCCAAAGGTGAGAAAGACTCCAACCTTTTTTAGGGACCTCCCTCTTCCCTTTTTCCCTCATATCTCTCCAATCCAACTGGTTATTAAAATTTCTCTTATTAGAATATCACAGTCAGATAAGTGAACTATCTTTTCTGGGCATAGAGGGAGCTGAACATCGGCTCAGTCATTCAATGACAAACAGTCCTTATCAGACCCCTGCTGCTGCCTCTCCACAGGGGGCATCTCTCACCTTTGCCTCACCAGCAGCAATATTCCCTCTCTCTCTTAAACTCCTCCATTCCCTGCTATAAACGTTCCTTTATCTCCCATTTTTTCTAATCCCCTCATCTTCCTCAATAAATATTACAGAGGGAACGGGAATGACCTCCAGGAATTGATGCAGAGCGAAAAGAGCAGAACCAGGAGAATGTTATACACAGAGACTGATACACTGTGGTACAATCAAATGTAATGAACTTCTCCATTAGTGGCAATGCAGTCATCCTGAACAACTCAGAGGAATTTATGAGAAAGAACACTATTCACATTCAGAGGAAAAACTGTGGGAATAGAAACACTGAAGAAAAACAACTGCTTGATTACATGGGTCAATGGGGATATGATTGGGGATATAGGCGCTAAATAAACATCTTAATGCAAACACCAACAACATGGAAATGGGTTCTGATCAAGGACACTACAATACCTAGTGGAATTGCACATGAGCTACAGGAAGGGATGGGGGGAGGGGAGGGAGGGAAAGAATAAGATTCTTGTAACCAAAGAATAATGTTCCAAATTGACTAAATAAAAATTTCAAAACAAACAAACCAAAAAATCCATTAATATTCCATCACCATCAGATAACACAATTTGTTCAGTCATTTCCCCAATCAATGGATACCCCCTCATTTTCCAATTTTTTGCCACCACAAAGAGCATGGCTATAAATATTTTTGTACAAGTCTTTTTCCTTATTATGTTTTGGGGATACAAACCCAGCAGTGGTATGCCTAGATCAAAGGGCAGGCAATATTTTAAAGCCCTTTGGGCATAATTCCAAATTGTCCTCCAGATTGGTTGGATTCAAGTTTTAATTTCTTCATCTGCGAATTGCTTATTCATATCCTTTGACCATTTGTCAGTTGGGAAATACCTTGTGATGTTATACATTTGACTCAGTTTTCTACATATTTGAGAAATGTAGTCTTTGTCAGAGTGACTTGTTATAAAAGTTTTTTTCCCAGTTTTTTGTTTGCTTTTTATTTTTGGTTGTTCCTGTGACTTTTATTTTGTGATCACTTTCAGAGGGTGATAGGTCAATTCTTTCAATTCCTATTTTACCCTCTTTTTCTCAAATATCAAGGCAGTTTTCCTTGATAATTTCTTGAAAGATGATGTCTAGACTCTTTTTTTGGTCATGAAGGTGAGGAAATCCAATAATTTTAAAATGATCTATGATGTATTTTTAGAGTTCAATTGCTTTTCCATTGAGATATTTTATATTTTTTTCTATATTTTTCATTATTTTAATTTTAATTGTTCCTTAGTGTCTCATGACATTGAGTTTCCACTTGTCCAATTCTAATTTTTAAGAAATTATTTTCCTCAGTGAACTTTTAAACTGCCTTTTCTATCAGGCCAATTCTACTTTTTGTGGAGTAGTTTTCTTCAGTGAATTTTTTAACATCTTTTTCCATGTGATTACCTATGCTTTTTACGAAGTTCTTCCCTTTAGCGAATTTTTGTGCCTCTTTTACCTTTTTTGTCTATTCTATTTTTAAGGTGTCTTCTTCTTTGGCATTTTTTTGTATCCAAGTTGTCAACTTTTTTTTTTCATGATTTTCTTGCATCACTCCTCTCCTCTCATTATTTCCCCACAATTTTTCTTCTACTCTTTGATTTAAAAAAAAAATCCTTTTTGAGCTCTTCTAGGAACTCTTTTTTGAGCCTGAGACCAATTCACATTCTTCTGTGAGGTGTTGGATGTAATAGTTTTGACTTTATTATCTTCTGAGTTTGTGTTTTGATCTTTCCTTTTACTATAGTAACTTCCTATGGTCATTCTTTTTTTGTTGCTGTATGCTCATTTTTCCAGTTTATTTCTTGAATTTTAACTTAAGAACTTTTAAAATTGGACTCTGCTCCTGGAGTGGAGGGGACATTGTCTGAAACTCCAAGTTTTTTTGTGTAGCTGCTGACAGAACTAGTTCTGAGAGTGTATAAGATTTCAGTTCCTCTAAGGTGGTATGATCTAAGGAGGGTTATGTTTACTTCTCTCCTGGCTGTTTCTCTCATCTAGACTGTGTTCCATTCTCACTTTGGAGCACAAACCTTCCCTATCAATCTTCTACATTGTTTTGGACTGAAAAATTGTTTTATCTACCACTCCAGAACGGTTTTGAAGTATTATTTTTAAAAGCTGTTTGCAGGAGAGTGTGGGAGAACTCAGGTGAGCTCTTGCCTTTTCTTTGCCATCTTGACTCCACTCCTTCTCTTATGAAACTTTTAAAAACAAAACCCAAAGTAAATGTAGATATGTTAGTATAAAAGAAAGTGTAAATTCATTTGTATTTTGCCCTTAACAATACTGCAATGAAAATGAAAGTGGATCAGGAAGGGAATGTAGCGGTAAGAGGTGCTGTTTTGATGTCCTCCAACACATACCTTGATGAAATCCATCCGTAAGACTCAAATCAGACAAGTACACTAAAACAATTCTTTAATTCCCTATCATAAGTTTTATGTAAGCCAGTAATTAGACCTTTGGGTACTACTATCCTATAACTCATAGGACACATGGTTTTCCATCCTTAAAATTTTGAGATAGCACCTCTGATTTAAGGAATCTAAAAGAGGATACCTGATGGGGAAAAATGTGACCTTACAATAAAATTAAAGTAAGTTTATTTAGGCAATCAACAAATTTATTTAAATAAGTTGGTAGGGTCTTGACTAAGACTATATCTCACAACTGTTGCTTAGCTAATAACTCAGGCTTCTATCTTGTATGGACTAGAAGATTATAATGAGGATTATAAAACACAATCAAATTGTGGAGGACAAGCACTGTTTTGCATTTTTCTTTTTAGGTTTGGGGTTAAGTATTCTTATTAGTATAAACAAAATGGTACAACACAAAATGAGATAACAATAACAGTCCTGGCCTATTCCAGCTCCCACTATCTACTGCTATATTTCAAAAACTCATGTCATATTATAGTGACTTGTACATTTAACTTCATCTATTCTTCCTAAATTTGTCTGGAATTAGCATTTTAAAGTGAAAAGTAATATATAATCACAAAACTTTTCTCAGAAAGTGTCATGGGTAGAAACGCCAAAGCTGGGCTTTATGGCCACTGTGTGCTAATTTATAGTATTTTTAATGCAGCTGTTGACTATGAGATGATCTTGCTTGTTCCCAGGGACAAGAATTGCTTAAGGGCCATCTCCCCCTCCTAGCCTCATCTTTGGACTTTCTGTTGGTATGTAAAACAATTTATGCTTCTCTTGGCTATGCCTCCCATGCGGCTCTCTAAATGTATTTAACTCTACCCCACCTCTGCCTCTCTTTGGTATCTCTGGCTCCAGTGCTATGTGGGTACTCGAGATCGCAATTCCTTCCCTTGATTGAAGACCATTTATTATAGCTACTTTGGTAGTTCTCTTTCCTTCAGGATCACAGTATTAATCCAGCATTTTCAGTTCTACATTTATCCTCATGGCCTGTCCCATCTGTCCTTGAGAATGATTTGATATTATCCTCTTGGAGCCCACCTGGTGCCTTTTTCCCAACTATATAATTCGCTTTCATAAAACATTGCCTGCTGTATTAGTATCTTATCGTCCTATATGAGGGCAATGGCCAAGTCTACTTTAAACTTGTTATCCCCTTCCCCCTATGCTGGTTCTTTGCACACTTAATAAATGATGATATGCACACTTAATCAATATTTACTAATGAGGGAACAAATAGGTGAATCACAGGCTGAGAAGCACGATGCCCATGTTGTTCTGTGACTTAAACAAATCCAAGCCCAAAGTGGCAGTAAACAAGGTCTAAATACGCATGAAAAAAATATTTGGAACAGGTCTAATCTGAATCAAGAAAGGTGGAATTCTGGAGAAAATCTGATTGTTAGAAATATTGACATCAAAACTTTATTGTCTATTTCATGCTAGACTTAGGCATGGGTGTTACAGTGATTAAATGCAAAATTAATCAACAGTTATCAGACTATTTTTATATTCACTCTAACAGTCAATTCAACTTACTACAAATTTCTTACCTTGTCACATCTCATCAGCCCTAAATATCGGAGAGACTTGCTGCTCTGTGCAATCAGGGTTGCTCCCTGATCTGTGATTTCTTTGCACCATCCAACATCTACAGTCTCTATTGTCATGCTGTATCGTCCAATGGCTATCAGTGCTGCAAAGATGAAGAAGGAGAAGGAAAGCATAAACATCCAGACTGGAACCAGGCACTCAAACATGATTCTGTTCTCAACGATCCGTATATTTCTATGTAATTCATTTTCCCCAAATGGAATCACATTTGAATGGGCTATACAAGTGTATTTCTTAAAGGATCTGTAGGAGTGAATGAAAGAAAAAGTGTTTCTTAATGGCTCACAGGGTGCCTAGAACGCGTGACACACATACAAAAGCAAGGATAATGTCTGCCCTTGAAGAGCATGATCAAAAAGGTATTTATTTTGGTTCTGAAAACCTATGGTGACTGGAGTAGCCTGGCAGCTCTGCTTTTGTCACGGTTCCAGATTGGGGGGCAGGGAGATGGCGGTGATGCATGGACAGCAACGTGGGGCATGGCTAGGTTTGGGCCCGTGTACCACTATTATCAGGACCAACAAGGTGGAAGTCAAGTCCTTCCAGCCAGTTACCCTTCTGTAAATTAAAAAAAGGCCACACTTCTGTAAATTAACAATTTCAGATTGTCTATGTTAATAAGTGGTCAGAGGATATGAATAGATAGATCAAGAAATCAAAGATATACATGAGAAAATGCACTACAGAAGAATACAAATCAAAACAGCTACGAAGTGTTTCATACCCAGCAGACCGGCTAAAACAATAAAAGAGAAAAATGACAAATGTGAGAAAAGAATATGGTGGAGGCAGCCGAGTGACTCGGTGGATGGAGAGCCAGACCAGGGGAGGTCCTGGCTTCAGCTCTGGCCTCAGGCACTTCTCAGCTGGGTGACTCTGGGCAAGTCACTTGACCCCCATGGCCTCGCCCTTCCCACTCTTGATTCTAAGGCAGAAGGTACATTGGCTTTTGTTTTTTCTTTAAGGGGGTTTGGAAAAACAGGGACATGGATACACTGTTGGTGGAACGATGAACTGATCTAACCATTTCAGAAAGAAATCTGGAATTATACTCAGAGTTCTAAAACTGCGTCTGCCCTTTGATCCGGTAATGCCTCTCCTGGGTTTATTTCCTAATGTGATCAAGGAAAAAGCCAAAGAAATGATACTTCTTAACATATTCACAGCAGCTTTCTTTTCGTAGTTCCAGCAGAAGAGCGGAGACGGACGGGATCTCTATCCATTGGGAAATGGCTGAAAAACTTGTTGTATGTTATTTGCAGTGGAATACAACAATGAGCAGACATGCGTAGTACCCGGAGAACACTGTACACAGCAATAGCAGGAGCATCAACAAGGCAAAAATCCAAGATAACTCATAATGAAAAAGGACGCCCACTGCCAGAGAAGGAGCCCATGGAGTCTGAATGCCGACTGAAACACACCTTTTTTAATTTTTCTCGTGTCGGCAATATGTGTCTTATTTCATAACATGAAGAACATGGACATATGTATTATATGATAATATATATACAATTTATACCATATTACCTGCCTTCTTGGGAGGGAAGAGGATAGATGGGAGGTGAAAAAAAGAATATGATATATATTTGTTTCCCTTGGATAATATTTGTTACACATTTAAAACAAATAAAAAAAATTATGGTACTGTTATATAAAAATAAAATAATTGGTAACTCAAAAACCCTTTATATTAAATTTTATGTAACAAAAATCATCTTATTTATGACTCCTAAGCTTCTTTATGTCTTCTGTGCATTTTATGTTTTTATTGATGATCTTTATCTTTTTTTTCAACTCTCTCCTTACCTACTAATACTATCCTGTGACCTATTCTAAGAAATTCTCCCTTTTAATAAATGAGCAGAGTTGAGGAAAACAAATAAAAATATTGTTCATGGCTGAAAAACAAACAAACAAAAATATGTTCATGAAGTATCTATGTGGCATGATGGAAAGATCATAGTATAAAGAATTGAGGAAATCTGGGTTTGTGAGCAAATCACCTTATCTCCCTGTTTAAACAGAACACCTGGCAGAGAGTAGACTTATAAACGTTTGTGAATTAATTGGTTTTTCTAGATTTAAATCAATACTTTTGACAAAAACAATACTTTCAATAGTGATCTAGAGGAAAGAAATTAAAATAAAATTTCAAAATATCTTTTTGTTTGTGGTTAATAAACTAAGAGAAGTAATGAAAAGTTACTTAAATATTCTTGGAAAACTAGCTTTAAAAACTCTTTAGAGGTGTGCTATACTGCATACAAATTTTTCTACCAATTGACATAATTCTTTCCATCTGTTCGTGTCCTATAAAATGTAAAAGAATATAACATTTTCCACATTAGTCTTCCTTAGTGAATCCTAAATTTCCCCTTTAGGAATTAAGAATATATTACATATACTGTTGAATTTAATCTGTACCATGCCACAGTTGAGTGAAAGGAAATGCATTCGTTATGGTAAATTTCCTACACTTTATCAGAGGCTTTCTCCTATATTAACACACAAAATAAATGCTGTAGCTTTAATACTATCTTAAGTCTATCTGAATTTTCAGAACTCCTCCATTATTAAAGTATAGGGGTCTTATAATCAAATTATGATGGATGCCTTATTTCTCTACAGCTGCATTACTTATCATTCTATGAGAGGAATCTTAGAGATGATCAGTAATAGGATATTTGGTTCATATATATTTCTTTACATATTTATGATCATATATGTATTCATTTCTGAATTATGAACATATTCTCTACTTAAAATAAATTTAAATTGTTTAATACTACCTTCTCCTCCCCCTTGACATAACCCCCCAAACTTTCTCCTGAAGCAGTGTTGCTAGTCATCACTAAAGAAAACCACAAAAAATGATGACACTCCCACATTTAGATTTACAGCTAGAAAAGCCCTTAGAGACCATCTAATACAAACTCCTTCATTTATATAGGATGGATCTGAAGTCTAGAGTGGTAAAGGGACCTGCCCAAGAAAACACAAGTATTAAGAATGAACTAATCATATAACTGGAGGCCTGTAACTTTTTCAAAGTACAAAGGTACTACTTTGCAAAATCTCTCTTCTCAAGGCTTTTAATGACCTAAAAGAATTAGCAATGACTAATAACTTTCTTTTCCCATGTGGAACATAATTCTTTATTAAAATAATTTGTTCAGTTATTCATCATGGTTTTAAAATTATTAATGATGATAAAATACTCATGAATAGTTTCTCCTCAAAAAATATTACTAGACAGGATTTCTTTTCTTCATTGTGTAGCTGACTTGCTATTACTTTTAATCTACTATATACTTTTTGTCTCTAAAATTAAGCAAATCCATTCTATAGGAAAAAATAAAACCGCAAAACAGGCTGCCTTGCTAACAATCAAAGTTTCTTGAAATGGGTTGAATTGCTTTTTTTTTGGTGGAGAAAAAACCTCTAATCCCTTTTCAAGATATTCCTCTATTTAAAACAGATAATTATTGGTCTTGATGTAGTTACCATCTTCATGAGATAAGTTGTTGACATTCTATTTTTCACTAACTATAAATTCTCTGGTGGACCAGTGTTGTAATATTTACAAGTTCAGTTCAATATAATTCACAAATATCTGTTAACCACCTGTAACACATTACATTAAGGCCTGAATGTAGGAAATACATTCTCTGAATAGAATATATCCAAATAGAGGTTAATATGGCGAAGTAAAAATCTCATCATTGTGCAAAATAAAATTTTCTTCATTCAGAGAGCTGTGAATTACGCTGAAACATTAAACCCCTTTGATATCCCAAATGTACAGTCTTAGTGACTAACTGTCTGCAGAGGCTGTTTAAAAAAGAAAAAAAACAAACAAACAAACAAACAACAAAGTCACGAGATAACCCCTAGTCTAGCTTTTCTTTTCCCAAACACATAAAAATTCTCTCAAAAATTAAGGGTCTGGAATCAAACCTTAAATGAGAAAGGACAAGAAGCCACTTGATCCTGAACAGGATCTCCTTTACTACTTACCTTAAAAGTGATCTGTTAGTCTTAACTCCTAAAGCAGCTCATTGCATTTTTGGATGGAATTTCACTCATTGTGAAGTTTTTCCTGACAACAAGCCTAACTTTGCCTCTTTGCAGCCTCAATCTAGTGTTCTTAGTTCTGTCCTCTAGGTCAAAAAGAACAAATCTGATTCTTCTTCCCCATGGTAGTACTTTAAATACATGAAGAGACTAAAATTATATTGCCCTGCTGGCCTCAGCATACTATGTCATATTCAGAAATAGGACAAGTTCCTGAGTCCGCATGTTGTTTAGGAGATGGAAAATTGGGTTCTCATCACACTCTTCAAGATTGCCAAATGATTTTTTAATGGACAAATCCAAAAGCCTTTATTCAGGCATCCCTTTTGATCATTTTATAGCATTTGAAACTGTTGACAACTACATTTTCCTACATGAAAACCTCTTTATTTTCTTGCAACAAGTATTCTTTCCTGACCCTTCTTTGTGTCTGACTTCTCAATTTCCAGGAGGATGACAGAACACGAAGCTGGATAATCACATACAATGTGACTCCTACTTAGTGATCCTGTTTTAAGGCCTTCTTTTCTTTCTGTACATTCTCCTTGTGGTAAATTTGTCAAACTATCACAGGTTCACAATCATATAGCTTTAGAATGAAGCTGAGGACTTCTGTTTCTCCATCATTTTAGATGTGAATATTACAGAGTAGAGAGATATCCAAGACCAGAGTCCAAGCCTGGTAGAAACCAGCTTCCTCAGAAATGACATAATTCCTGATCAAACCCATTCTGGAAGGCAGTTTGGAACTATGCCCAAAGGGCGACAAAAGACTGTCTGCCCTTTGGTCCAGCCATAGCCCTGCTGTGTTTGTACCCCAAAGAGATAATTAGGAAAAAGACTTGTACAAGAATATTCATAGCTGCGCTCTTTGTGGTGCCAAAAAATTGGAAAACGAGGGGATGCCCTTCAATTGCGGAATGGCTGAACACATTGTGGTATATGTTGGTGATGGAATACTAACATGCTTAAAGGAATAATAAAGTGGAGGAATTCCATGGAGACTGGAACAACCTCCAGGAAGTGATGCAGAGTGAGAGGAGCAGAACCAGGAGAACATTGTACACAGAGACTGATACATTGTGGCACAATTGAGTATGATGTTCTTCTCTACTAGCAGCAATGCAATAATTCAGGACAATTCTGAGTGACTTATAAGAAAGAACACTATCCACATCCAAAGAATGAACTGTGTGAATAGAAATGCAGAAGAAAAAAACAATTGCTTGATCACATGGTTGATGGGGATATAAATGGGGGTGTTAGACTCTAAACAATCACTCTATTGCAAATATTTACAATATGGAAATAGATTTTGATCAGTGATACATGTAAAATCCAGCTGAATTGCTCTTTGGCTAAGGGAGGGGGGAGGGAGAAGTGGGGAGGGAAAGAATACAAATTATAAGCATGGAAAAAATTCTAAATTAATTAATTAGTTTTTAAAATGGCAATTCCTTCTTTATTTTGGAAGAAAATTCACTCTTTTAGATCTTTGCTCTTGGAATCTTGCTTGGTTAGGTAGTAGAGTGGATAAAGTACTTGGCCTAGAATCAGGAAGACTTATCTTCCTGGGTTCAAATATGGCCCCAGAACTTACTTGTTGTATGACCCTTGGCAAGTCACTTAATCCTGTTTATCTCAGTTTCTTCATCAGTAAATTGAATTGGAGAAGGAAATAGCAAAACACTTCAGTATCTTTGCCAAGAAAAACAGTGAATAGGGTCAAAATGAGTCAGACACAACTAAACAACCACCGTAACTTGGGATCTTAGACAACTTAAGTCTGTTCATCTATAGAATAGGGATAATAATATTTCCTCCAAAAATAATATCCATGTTGTGAGTTTAAAATCAGTACCCTCTTGTTATGTTAAAGAGCCTTTAAAAAGGATCCTAAATAAGCCAGTTATTAAAATTGCTTGATTATGCCCATAATCTACAAATTTATTGATCAATGATATAAATTATTGATGACCAGATGATGGTTACCAATAACACACACAGAGTTTACAATACTTTTATATATTTTCTGGGTAAGATAAAATTATATAACTTCCAAAGGCAAAATCCATCAAGGCTTTTGTTGAAAGCACAGATTATTTCTTAGATACTAGGAAACCCATTTTAATGATGAAGTCACAAAAGGAAAACTTTAAAGCAGCAAATTACGTTTACCATTTAAAAATCAGTAATGTTAAATTTAAACTGAGAGAACTTTAAATATAAATGCTAAGGCTAAAAATATTTTTTCTTTCTTATAGAAGAAGTGTTCCCTGCTAGTCATAAATGTATTTTAACAAGCAAATTAAGTATTAGTGGATTCTTTTTTCTCTCTGGCTATATCTTCTGCCACCCATTTTTATACCACAGCAAAATCAAAAGAAATGGCCTAACACTCTTAGAAAATAGACCTTAAACTGAACAAAAGGATTAATATCTTTTATATATAAAGCTTATATGAAACCTATAGTTAAGAAACTTCTTGGCATGTGTAAACCAAATAGTAATAATAATAATAGAAATGAAATTAGTCATTTGCTGTGGTTATTTTATTTGTACAACAATTTCCAAAGCCTTTATATTACAGAACTTTAGAAAAATCGGTGTACTGAAGGAAAAAAAAGAGATCAAATTTAATATCTTGTATGCATATCACCTACACATATTTGTAACTCTATAATTCAAACAATTGTAGGTATATTTGCTATATTGGGATAAGCACAGAAAAAATGGACCTAGGAAAGACCTTAGAAATAATTCATTTTATATTACAGATAGGGAAACTGAGGTCTACTGAGGTGAAATAAAAAACAAAACTAGGCCTTAAACTTTGTTTTCTACTCCAAAAACCAGTGTTCTTTCTACTGTATTACAATATAATGGGAATACCAGACTCCTTAAAAAATTTCCAATATGTTTTCTTATATTGTACTTTATTGTGCTCCAGTTTCCTTATCTGTAAATGAAGTATTTAATAATAGCACTGACTTCAAAAGATTGTGAAGATCTAATAAATTAACATGTAAAATATCTTGTAAACCTTATAATGCTATATAAATACTAGCTATTACTATGGTTATTACTGTATCAATATGATTCATTAAGTTAGCTAAACTAAGAGTAACCAGTTTGACTCTATTTTAAAAAATATGAATATTTCTGTACTTGCTATAGGATGAAAGGAAGAGTAGTTCTACAATTTTTTGCAATGACTTGACTTCATAGCCAAAGACTGTTTTCTGTTTAACAAGCAATATTTTTAGGAAAGATAGAAGTGAAGAAGCCCCTTGTGGTATCCTCAAGAATACAAAACTATGACCCAAACAAACGTGGACAAACAAATAAGATTAAATGAGCATTTTCAAATTATCATTTGTTTTTTAAATGTTGCAAATGTGAGGCTTGTTTTGGGGTGACCGCTTTCTTTGTGTTTCTGAAGATCAACTAGAAAAGAAGTTGAATCTCTAGTGGGGGTTAAAATGTATTAGTGAAAAGGCAAGACTTGGGACCATTTCTATGTGCTCACTGTATTCGGTATATTTGTTTACAAAGTTCAGAAATGCAACATCTAAGTATTGTCTAGCTCACAAATGGAGTCAGCTTGCGCCAGTATTTGACCTTCCTTGGCAGAGGCTTTTCTATTCTATACATTTTTAAACTGAAATGTAAGCATTATTTATAGGGTGCTCATTGCTTCCTTCCCAAGAAATAAATAAGCAGGGAGAAAAAGAGGAGTTCATGAGAAGAATTTCATCAATGGTAAAATATATTTACTTTCTTAAAAAAATACAAGGAGAGATAAAAACTTATTTACTATGTAAAAATTCTTTCGTTTTGAACATTGGACATATTTAATCAGAATTAGCTTAAATTAAAAATGAAGCGGACCCATGACTCTTGCTTTTTGTCAGTGCTGTTTTTAAGTAGTAGCCAATACCTTTCCTGGAATGTTAACATCCCCTGACAATTTTCCTTATTAAACTTTACAATTCAGTAAACAAAAAGAATTCTTTGACCACCTAAAGAACCTAATTCAATGATTCTTTTCTCTTCTTGTCTGCATAAATACTCATGTTATTTACCATACAATCATGTACTCTTTTTTTCCTTAATCATCCTGTCATTATAGTAGTGTCCATCACTTCCTGAGCATTGGCTGGTATAGCCCGAGTATGATGGTTTATTTATTCTGGTCCATGATGTGGGAAATAGAAGTTATGCTTTTCTCCCCATATACTCTGTACCTTTCTATGATTAATTTTGAATGCACCAATGAAAACAGTAACAATCTTAAGTGATTTCAAACGACAAGGGCAAAAAAAAAATCCTGAGTATCCAGAAAGGCAGTGAAGCAAGACGTTATTTCAGTAGCAAACCGAATGCCTGCTAATGTTATAGGTGGTGATAACACATAATTGACAGTCTGGTCAGTTAAAAGTAAGCCAGGTGGGAGAAGTACCTCTAGGCTGAAAATGGGCCATGCAGTCAACCAGGCCGAGGGAGGAGAGGAACATATGGGAAACTATCATTAAAATGAACAGACTTTCAGTCTACTCTATCTCCCCCAAAGCAAATTCCCTTTGTGAAGTTATTCACGAACAAAATGGCACGTGACTTAAAAACTTTTTTAACAGGACCAGAAAATGAGAAAAAGGGTCCTCATTTATATTCTCTTCCTTATGGTTACAAAACTGTGGGCTGTTCTGCTCCTTTCTGGTACAGTTTCTCCACTAAATAATTATCTCCCTGATTGTTTTCTCTCTCTGCGTGACTAAATGGAACTGTGAAAGCTGTCAATTTAGACACACAGGTTTTGGTCAAAGTGGACTTCCTCAATAGGCTGGGAAGGTTTGATCTGGAAACTCCTGGAGGTTGTGGCTGACGGGGCTGATAATTCTGCCAGCTTTCTGGTCCCTAAAAAATGGGGAGATTCCAGAGCTAGGAGACCACACAATCCAGCACTTGTTAAACTGAACTCTAAAGATTATCTAAAAAGTTAAAATGAGCTAAGAGTACTGACAGTGCCAGGAAGTGACAGGGATATTACGACTAAAGATAAACAATCCTTCTTGGTACCAATCGCTTCATTTCAACGTAAATGTAGACTAAATTGGGAATTATACATTCCCGTATCTCGAGAAGCATCCTGTTTAAAAAAGAGGGACGCCGGACAAATTGTTTTGTCTTCTAATGAGGTTGATCCATGTGGACGATCATATCTCTATACAGAGTTTGCTTTCTGGTAATATTTAAGCAATGAATAGATACAATACAATGACTAGGAATAGAATTCATTTAATAATATAAAATAATAAGGGATAGACCTGTGAGTTCACTGGCCTAGAGAACCCCAAGGTAAGGAAATTCCCTCTCCTAAAGCATATTTATACATTTATTTCAAAGTATAAAGAGATCAAACTAGTGTATTGAGGAGGTCAAGTGTCTTCAAGTGACTTGCTACTCTGTCTGAGGACACACAGCATTACTTAGTAGGTTTTTTGCACCTATTTGGCAACTTAGAGACTTTAAGAATTGGCTGAGGCACTGAAAGATAGAAATGCGCAGCCCAGAGTTACGCAGCCATGTATCAGAAGAAAGACTTGCAGCCAAGACAGCCTGTCTATAAAGCTTGGAAAGGATGGAGGAGCATGGAGAAGGGAGAGTGCTGGATGACGGAAGAAAGTCTTCTTGCAGGGGCTACGACTTTAACGGAGAGTTGATACGAGACTGGGGATAAGGGAGAAAGTACTCCATACATGAGCGACAGACTGTACAAAGGCACAGAAAGGAAAAGACGAAATGTGTACATGGAATATCGAAAAGGCTATTTTGGCTGGATTGAAGGATGCAGTAGGGAGAGTAATACGTACTCAGTCTATAAAGATACGTTTGAGACAAAGATTTTGCATTTTATCTTTAAGACAATATAGGTGCCATTGAACATTCTTCAACATAATTTAGTTAGTGGACTATCTTGGATACTTATGGGCACAAGAAAAGGAAATGAAAAAAAGGTGACATCCAAAGCAACCATTTTGCAAATCTGATACAGGTCTGGTAGAGGAGTGTTTTGAGGCAACTGGTTAAACCAACCTTAGGGACAGTGAGAAATAGCAATATCCAGAGGGGGAGCTACTGAAGAATCTGACTGGGGTGGGAAGGGGCAAAAGAAAAAAAGAAGATGAATGAGGAGCGAGGGGAAGAGAATGATGGGGAAGCATTACTCCAGCATTCTGCTCTGTAATCCATGTGATTCACTTACTGTCTGCTGAGATGAGAATCCTTTCCCTTTGTTCCATCTCCCTTATTTCCAGGCCTATCGCATATCTCCATAAACTGAAACTTCTAATTCTAGAATCATTGATATTTGAGTTAAAAATACTTCTAATTTTATCCTCTTTCCATATTCTGGTGCTCATGAAAATAGGCTTAGTTTTTCAGATGATCCCACATCTCTGCCAAGCTTCTTCAAGGAGCTTATATTCTTTTTTCCCCCTTCGGTAATGTTTTTTCCCAGTTACATGTAAAAGCAAATTTTAGCTTTCTCTTTCTAACATTCTGAGTTCCAAATTCTCTCCCTTTTATCATTCCCAACCAGAGACGGCAAGCAATTTGATATAGGCTACACATTTGAAAAAAAGATTCATTTAAAGCAAACAACCCTATGAGGAAAAGAAAGTGGGAAATGGTCTGCTTTGATCTGTATTAAATCTATGTGGATATCATTTTTTATCTCGAGTCCTTTGGGGTTTTCTTAGATCATTGTGCTGCTGAGAACAGCGAAGTCATTCACAATCGTTCATCTTATGGGATAGCTGTTAATGGTGGACAATATTCTTCTGATTCTGCTCACTTCACTCTGACGCTTACATTCTTTCAGGAAAGTATGTGATGGAAACTCAGGATTCGAGGAGGCCAAGTGAGTGCCTCCAGGAAAAGAAGACAAGCTACTGAGAAGGGCAACAGGTGAGGGAATGCCAGGTAGGAAGATCAGTTTGGAGACAAGTCTGGTATATAAAATGCATAAACAGAGATTATGCATATAAGAAAGACGGTGTTCAGGGACCATCTCTATAGAGATAACTTCAGAACTGTATACACTCTGAGCCTGGGCAATACTAGGTGGAAAATAATTTCGGTGTCAATATAACAATACAACTTCACTAGGAAATTCTAGATCTGCGGATACTGCATAACAATTAGTTTTATTTACAAATTCTTTGTAGCAATGGTGTAAGTAATGAAAAGATACACTGCAATAACTAGAAATTGAGTTTATTTAACAACGTAAAGAAAAGGTAAGGACTAGACCTGTAAATGTATTGTCCTGGAGAACTCCAAGGTGAGGCAATTCCTTCTACTAATGCAGATTGATACCTTCTCTTCAATTTCTAGAGAGATCATCTAGCAGATTGTGAGGTCTGTTGACTTCAAGTGACTTCTGTGTCTGAGTCAGGGCTAGAACTGATGTGTGACTATATGAATTAAATCTGAGAGAATGTTTAAGATAAATATAAAAAAGGAATACAGGTTTGCTGATTTCTTTTCCCCTCTTATCTTTTAAAAATTCTTTCTTAGGGGCGATTAGATAACTCAGTGGTTAGAGGGCCAGGCCTGGAGTTGGGAGGATCTGGGTTCAAATTTGACCTCAGACACATCCTAGATCTGTGATTCTGGGCAAGTCACTTAACTACAATTGCCTAGCCCTTTCAGCTCTTTTGCCATAGCACTGATACCTAACATTGGTTGAAAGACAGAAAGTAAGGTTTTTTTAAAAGAACTTATTTGGTATTCAAAAATTCTATGATATAAAGACATTGTTTGAAAATTGTTGATGAAATGTAGACTCCCAAGGAAAATTATTCTGTTTTAGACAAACATGTCACATACCCTGACAGCTATGGGCATATATACAACAACAAAAAATAATAGCTTGACAAAAAAGCCAATAAAATTTCTTTTTAGCATTCCTGGTATTATAAACTAATAAAGTAAATATGTTTTTTAAAAAAAGGTTTATCTTTTTAGCTGCTAAAGCTGCTAATCTGATTTGTGGTGATTAAATTTAAGCTTAATACACACACTACTTCTTGAGAGTAAATAATAAATTCTGAGACGCTTGCTTTGCTTCCTTGCCTTTCTTTGTTCTTACCCTCATTTATTAAATAGTTATATTGTATAAAGCACAGGGCTAGGCATTAGAGTAATATAGGTGTATTCCACTAATAATAACAGACATTTATTTTTTCCAGTGTAGTGGGTGAGAAAATATATTATTGTGAATTTAAAAAAACAAACCAAGAGATAGGGGGTAGTATAGATAAGAATTGCTGAATGAACTTTCAGATGAGATCTCTTTTTTATTATGATTACATTACATATCCTATTGATATCTCCTATTGTTTTATATTATAAAAAATAACTCACAAAGTGAGCATATTCTGTAAATATTCATAATATAAAAACAAACATTTTTTAAAATGATAATGTAAAAAAATTAAATTTAACAGGCTATCTGGTCATTTTGCATTGTGAGTATTGATAAGTATTTGGATTAAGAACCTCATGAAAATAACTGCAGCTTATGAACTAACATTTGTTGCTGAGGATGAAAAGGTGAAGAAATTTTATAAACCGAGTAAGAATCATCAAATTAAATCACTATACACTTGGGGGCAGGAGGTGGCTCAGTGGCTGGAGATGAAGTCGAGAGGCCCTAGGTTCAAATCTGACCTCTGTGACAGAGGCTGGTACCCTCGGGGTACAAAACATTCTCTCTCTTATCCTTTTTTAAGACACCTCAGACATTTCCTAGCTAAGGGATTCTGAGCAAGTCACTTAACCCCAGTAGCCTAGTCCTTATTATCACTTATTTGAGAACATTCCCAGAGGATGCGATACATAGTTCCATTGGCTGAACGGGTACCAAGTTCTTCATCGGTTCCTCTGAGATGACAGCCATGTCATAGTTATTGTAACCAGCAGGTGAGTACGGGACTTTCCCTGTAACTTAGTGGAACTACTTGGAGACACGAAATCTTAAGGGACTTGCCCAGAGTAGCACAATAGATAACATGGGCGGGACTTGAACATGGGTCTTTCTGGCTCAAAGTCCAATGCTCTATCTAGGATGCCACACTGGCTCTTACACAATCATTTTATACAGGAATAACAATTGTATATCTATCTCCACAAGAAAATGCCCAGAAGAGCCTCAGAGGTTCTTTGGTCAGCAAAACTACGCATAGGTTGGGATGGCAACCCAAGGCAGCACCAATGTAGAACACAAACTTGATGCGTGAGATGGTGTTTCATAAAGCAGAGAGAAGCCGTGGTAGATAAAATGAATTAAAAGAAGTTTGGAACGATAGGATTAACCCAAATGATGACAAAGGCAATAAAAGATGAAAATGGAAAAGACGTATAAAGATGACTCTTTACAAACCCGTTTCACCAGAAAGGAGAGTAGAGCCACCACACTTGAACCCTAACCCTGGATGTGTTGATAAGAACGCTAGAAATGGCCTGAAGGAGTACAAATATGGGGCAAGGAGCCAGGTAGTACCAAGTATGCAGGAAATTGGGGATGGGGAAATATTGTAAGAGTGCTAAGGGCTTGTTATGCAATGTATCCAAAGGAGGAGAAGATATTCAAAGTATCCAACACCATCCAGGAGTAAGGGAAAGTGTGGGGAGACACTAATAACTATGAGATGGCTGTCATGACATTTTTAGATCGCAGAGGAACAGATGAAGAACTTAGTACCCGTTCAGCCAATTTCGGAACTATGTCTGACCCCATTCACAGACTGCTCTGCTTCCTTTTGACTTCTTCGATGATTTGTACATTTTCGTTATTTATACCAATAAATCTGAATTATTTATATGTTCCTTCTTGTTCTTTCCTCACCAAATTCCCAACATAAGTTTGGCAGAGCCAGCCAGGTCTGTATGTTAATGAGATAAAAGACAGGGAGAAAAGGCTAGGTTTATTTGTATGTTTGTATTTCTTAGTCATAGAAAAAAGCAGTTTGAGCCAACATTCTGATCTATTTTTAGGTGGCTAGGAGCCTAGGGGGTAAGCCAAATAGAATTCTGAGGACTTGGCTTCCTCAGAGGGGTTATTAAAACTGCACCACAGACCCCCAGCAGCCATCTTGGAGTGGCCATCTTGGGAAAAAAACACCTGTTTTTTTAATTTGAAATTTATTTCTGGTTTATTTCTTTGTTGTATGTATAAATTACATTGTGATAATATTGTTTTGTATAATAATTTAATTATGGAAGCTGACAAGTCGGCAGACATGTTTAGTAATATGATAATGATGTTATTTCAATATGTTAGTTTTATTCTCTGTTTTGTGTTTGTATCCTTCCCTAGCTACTATCACTATATTTTTGAAATGGATTATATGAAGCCACTGATGGAACTGAAACTGTGATGTTATGGCATATGTACCCCTTGTTATCTGTGGATGCATGGTATACAAGTCTCTTGCCTCTGTGTGCCTTTGTGTAACTCACTTTAACGATCTAGCAGCTTGGTTTAAATGGGATTCTGACTTAAAACTCATGGTTATACAAATGAAACATCAAATGGATACACTGGAGCAATTTATAAATAACATTAATAGGAACCAAAGCTATGTACACGACAACAACAAATTAAACAATATAAGGAAAAAACTAAATAGGCTACAAGAGGAAGAAGCAGCAGAAATAGTAAATGTATGTCCACTAAGAGATATGCCAGTGGTTAAGCAAAATGTGGTACATAAGGTTAAGATGCACAAGAGGTTTTCCCCAGAGGACCTTGAATCCATCAAAAGTAGAACTCCTAATTTTGATGATGATCCAAATAAAATGATTAAAGAAATGCATAGGGCAATTGATTTATATGATCCTGATTTCAATGATTTTGCCCTATTAATGAAAGAGGTCCTAACAAAGAGAAAGAGGAATAAGTATATAGAGGAAACAAGAACAGATCCTCTGTTACAATCTTGGCCACAGGACTTAAAGCTGAATATGGCAGATGATGAGGTTTATGATATGTTGATTGAAGCAAGAGATGGAATCCTAGAGGTTTTGGGAGATATACTAAAAGGCCCAATGCAAGGTCAAAATTTGAAGCTATAAAGCAGAAGATTTCTGAAGCTTCTGTGGTTTTCCTGGAAAGGATAACTGAGGCAGCTGAAACTCTATTAGAGATGGATGCACTGGAAGAAAATACTATTGTATACATCAAATGGGTCTTTGTAAAGAATGCAGTCCCAAAGGTTAGACAATTTTTAAAAACAAATTACCCCAGTGGGAAGAATTAGATCTTGGCGAATCAAGGAGAAAAGCTACATATTTGACAAATGACCCAGAGGATAAATTTGATGATAGGGATTCCATTGTTGAGAGCTTGAAAAGGAAATTAAAGGAAGCTGAAATGAAAGCTAAAAAAAGTGAAATTAAGGAAATAAAGGCTGTGGCTGCTTTGAGATCTATACAGCCAAGGTATAATAATAACTCTAAGCCTAATGAGAGGAGATCAGATCCTAGGCTCTGTTTCCTTTGTGATTGGATTGGACATTAGTACCAGGACTTCAGATTCTGAAATCAAGTTAGAAAACAACTTAAACAGAAATGATGGGTTTAATAGGCCATTCAATAATAATTATTATAATAACAGCAGCTGGAACAATAATAATAATCAAAATAGATATGAAAATCAATGTCAGAATGCCTGTTGCCAGGGACAACAAGCTCCGGATCTCAGTACTATGAATCATAGGTAAATGCCAGTGTTAGACCTAAATATAGAAATATAGCCAAGTAGTAAAGGGTGACCAGAGTAAAAGTTCTAGTGCATTATGAAGTGCATATATGTCCCCTAAGACATATAAAAATGAATCAAGAAATGAGTGTGGTATAAATGGAAGAGAGTTGAGGATAAATGAAATTAAGAATAATGAAAATAAGATACATGGTGATACAAATGAATTAATGGAATTAAAGGAGGATATAATTAGTGTAAATAATTGTACAGAGAAAGATCATTATAATATAAATAGAAAATACTAATGAATGTAGAATAAGAAAAATTAATGAAGAGTATAAATTAAATAACAATAATGAAATTGGAAATGGGAACAATGATACTAAGATGGAGAATTTAAGGACCAATGAGAATAATCTCAAAGCTGATAATACAAAATCCTGGGAAAGTCACATAATTCAAGCAGATGTAGACTTGGATGGATAGGAAATGACTGAGCTTTGTATTTATGTTACTGTGCTTGCACCAGTTCTTGAAACCTTCCAGCCTCCAAATAGCACTGAACCCTATGTTTCTGTAACTATAGGGGATCAGATATATGATATTTTGGTGGATACTGGAGCCAGGCAATCAGTTTGGCAAAGTCTTCCTAAAGATTGTAAAGCTGTTGTTACTATGGAAGTGATTGGAGCTACTGGAAAACCAGAGAGAGTAGCAAAATTACAACCTAAAATGATAACTCAGGTCCTTTATCCATGGAACATGCATTTTCTTTGTATGCCTGAATGTCCAATGAACCTTCTCAGGAGGGACTTGCTTTATAAATTACAAGCAACGATTAAATATACTGACACTGGGGATATATTATTACACCTCCCAGAAGAATCTCTGAAAGCTTTTCCATTTCTGTTCTTAGATTCAGTCCGTGCAGAGAATGAGTTGGATTCCATTTAGCCTATTCCTGAGGATAAACCAGAAGACTTATGGTCAAAGTCTTCCACAGATGTAGGCCTATTGCAATCAGCTACTCCAGTAACAGTGAGAACTAAGGAAGGACCAGTTCCTTGTGTTCCTCAATACCCTTTGAGAAACTATAGACAGAATAAGATCTATTATTGAGTTCCTAATTCAACAAGGGACCATAATACCATGTTTCTCAGAATACAATACTCCCATACTTTCAATAAAAAAACAAAAGCTGGATCAAGATGGCAGCATGGTCTATAGATTCATACAGGATTTGAGAGTTGTGGATCATGTAATAAAGATCATGTAATAAAGCTCAGCTGCTATAATCTCATCCATTCCAAGTCACGCAAGATATTTCACTGTGGTAGATTTATGTTCAGCATTTTTCTTGATACCAATACACGAGGATTCTCAAAAGATCTTTGCTTTCACATGGGAGAGTACCTAGTGGACCTACACTCGTCTTCCACAAGGTTTCTGCAATAGCCCAAGTCAATTCTCTCAAATTTTGAAGAGACCTTAAAACAATAACATTCAAGGAAAGTAAAATAGTACATTTGTAGATGATATCCTCCTAGCTGGCTCGCCAAACTGTTATGTTGGGAATTTGGTGAGGAAAGAACAAGAGGGAACATATAAATAATTCAGATTTATGGTTGGGAAGGGGAGGAAGGAACAGGGGTTTTAGGAGAAAATTATACTAGTTATCTTAAAATCTGATGTCTATAAACTCTCTAAAGCTATCTTATTAAGCTAAGCAGTAAATTTCCCTCATACAAGGAGTCCAATGAAATGGCCTTGGATGTTTAGTTGATTTGTATCCAAACAGGTCCAGAGGTGAAGTCTGTCTTCAATCTTTACTGATGCTGCCAGCAGCCAGATTCAAAAGTTTTCTTTCTTCTTTAGCTGGTCTCAGAAGAAAGCAGAAACCTGTTTTTCTCCAAGCCTTCAAACAAGGTCCTTTAGGAGAGAGCTTTGTCAGTTGGACCTAGAATCTTATCCCAGATCTCCAGCCTTAGGCTGCCATGTGACTCTTAGTCACATGCTCCTGTCAATCACTTACTCTGACATATGCACCACTCAGTTTGTTGCAAACCTTTCTTTCTCTAGCACATTCTCCAAGCTCTATTACTATGTATTGCCACTTCACTTCAACAACTGGCTTGAAATACCTTCCTCTTTCCCAATTTGATCAGTTAAGATTGATGACACTTCTTACAATGTCTTTGACCAATCACTCCATTAGGAATATCCTCAATGAATAAAAGATAATTTACTTTAGGTAGGGTAAAATTATTAATTTATTCTCTTCCCTACCTTGAGGGCAAACTCTTAAACTGATGAAAACATATATTTGTTTGAGTAGTTGAGTATTTTGTCAGTAGCCAATTGTTTATTAAAAGTGCCTACTATGTGCCAGGAACTAGGCTAAATGTCTGGAATACAAATAAAAGCAAAAATTGTCCCTGCCCAAACAGAGCTTACAGTCTAATGGTAACATGTAAATAACTAGGTACATTATAAAATATATACATAAGAGACAAAGGTAACCCTTGGGGTGGGAGGGGGAACTAGTCATTTCTCTTGTATTTGTATCCCAGGTGTCTAGAACAGTGATTCCTGATTGATTAATAAATGTAAGAGAATTTGAGGAAGGTGGAAGAAATAATAGCTGGGAGGATCTTATAGGAGGTAGCACCTGAGCTGAACCTTCAAGAAAGGACAAGAATTCACAAAGATTGAGGTAAGGAAAGAGGACATTTCAGATATGTGGAATGGCTCATTTACAGCATGAAGAGGGAAGATAGTATACAGAGAGTCCTGGGAACAGCTAATAGACTAGTTTTATAATAATGTAATAATAAAAGTCTTAATAATCAGCTGAAACATGGATTATTACATGAAGAGAAGTAACATGAAATAAGTTTGGAAAGGTAGGCAGGAATCAGATTGTAGAGAATTTAAATACTAAGCTGAGGAGGTTGCATTTTTATCCTAGAGGCAAAAGAATAATTCAGGCTTTCTAAGGGATGGGGTGGGGGTGGGGGGGATAAGGAGAAAGGAAACATGGTCAGACAAGACCTTAAAAATATTATTTTAGCAGCTGTGGGATGAACTGGAAAGAGAGGGAAAATTAGAATTATGAAGACCAATTAATGTAGCTATTACAATAGTACAAACAAGAGCTATAAAGGCCTAAACCAGAGTAGATAAAAAAGCAGACAGGAAGGGAGAAAGAAGTTTTGTAAAGTCAGAATTAACAAAACTTAGAAACTTATTTAATATAGAAGAGTGGATAAGAATCAAGGGTGACTCAGAAGTTACAAATATGGGTACCCGGAAAGACAGCCATATCCTTCACAGAAACAAGAGTTTAGAGAAGTGAACTCCATTTTGGACATGTTGAGTTTGATTAATTATAAGTCCAAATATTGAGCAATTAGAGTTTAAGAACAATTAGGGCTTGATATAGATCTGAAAGAGATTTGTGCAGAGATAACAACTGATTACATTTTTTGACAAGTTTTCTGAAATGTCTACATAAGAATGCTTACTTAAGTATCTCAAAAGCACTTTGCAGGTATATAATTTAACTGAAGTGATAACTTTTAGTAAAATAAGGCCACTAGTACACATTGCTTCAGTACATATAGTATGAAGATTTAGCTTAGTTCAGTGGAAAATAAATCAATATAAAATATTATTGCACATAACTTATATAACCCCCATAAGTGAGAAAGCCAAATATTTTCCAGGTACAGAAAAGAGATATTGATAATAGCCTCTAAACATTAGTATTATTTATATTCATACACAAAATAGTTATAAATAAACAGCATTGTTTGAGGAAATTCAATTTGTCATTAATAGTAGCAGGCTTGAAATTTTAAAATTAGAAATTAAGAATTGTTTTTTAGGTATCTGAAATCTGCTTTTAATATAAATCATTTTTACTTTAAGATTTATTAGTTATTTATAAATATTTATATATATATACTTTATATATACTTTAAGATTTATTAGTTATTTATAAATATTTATAAATAAAAATTAATTATTTATTATTATATATTTATTTTTTCTTATCTGGATCATTAAATTTCTTTTAAATATAGGTCATGCGTATATAAGTTCTTGAAAAGTTTCTAATTACAGTATAAGGTCACTCACTAAATGTTATTTTTTAAAATCCCCATATCAATTAAATGGTTTCTAGTGGTTAAAAAATTATCTTGGGAAAGTGTGTGCAGACATTCAATAAAAATGAGGAAAACATTAAATGGTATCCTCAATTTGCTTTGCCAAAGCCTCTTATCAACATTTTCTATTTAAGTCCTTCATCTCTTCTTGTGAAGTCTGGAGAATTTCAGGCGGAGCTCTACTACTGAAAATGAGTCTTTCTAAAAATAGTAACTTGCAATCCTGGAGAAGGACCAGATAGAGAAAACTACAAAACACTTAATTTCTGGAACATATTTTATTAAGTGATAAATACATGAAACCTCTCTAGAATGAGCATTTCTTCTTAAAGGATTAAGAGATTTGTAATGTTACTATACTATAATAATAAGGGGATTATCAAAAGCAAACTGTTTTCCATCATCTTTCTCCAAGCATGTATGTTGTGCATTTCAATACCAACATATGTGTTGGTTTCATTTATCTGGAATTGTCAGAGAATGAGGAGTTTTAAAGAAAGTTTTCCAGATAATTAGCTTATTAGCACCCAGACCTTTTTTTAATCACTTAAAAATGTTAACTATTTTGGTGAAAATCTTTTTAGATGATATTTGACAGTTTTCTTTTTCCATAAAGCCCGTGGTCTCTAATTTAACTTTTATCTGATTATTTAAGATAATAAACCTGTTATAGGAGATGGAATCCTGAGCCTGGAGACAGGAAGACTCATTTTTTATGAATTCAAACCCAGCCTCAGATACTTACTAGCTGTGTGACCCTGGACAAGTCACTTAACTGTTTGCCTTAGTTTCCTCATCGGTAAAGTGAGCTGGAGAAGGAAATGGCAAACTATTCAGTATCCTTGCAAAAAAATCTCAAATAGAATCACAAAGAGTTGTACACAACTGAAACAACTAAACAACCAAAATTAATTAACAATTACTATGCTTGGTTTTTGCCTCTATATAAAACTCAAATTTTGAATTCTTGTGTCTACCATTAAGAGGTTTTCTCCTGTTTTTGTTGTCATTGCTGGTTTAATCCATAGAAGGCTTTGAAACCATATAATCAAATCTATTAAAATGGGTTTAAATTAAGAAGAAATAAGATTAGAGACTTAATATATGTACTTTGTGACAACATTCTGTTTGTATTACTTTTTGTCCTCAACTTTGTCCAAAATAAACGATGTCACCTGTTAGTTTCCTATGTAGTTTAGTATATGATAGTTCATAGTCCTGATTTTTGTCCCAACGCTTGTCTCTATTACTTGGAAATTTCTACTATCATGTTCATATGTCCTTGAAAATATTTGCTTTCTATGAATCAGCACCCTCAGATCCTATGATCTGTACCTTTACTCCATTTTAGTCACATTGGGTATATTTAATCTGTAAAAACAGGTCTTATTGTTTTAGACAGATTTGGATTATATTATGGTATGCTATATTATACAACAATGACATCAAATTAAAATAGAAACATTCTGTACTGCTGGCAGTACACTGACTTAGAAAACCACAAATTAACATTATCAGCACTGTATTTTATTTTTATTTTGTTAATATTTCCTAATTAGACTATAATCTGGTTTGGGTTGAACTCCCTTGGTAGTTTTGCTCACCCCCTGCAAGTTTTACAACTGTAAAGCTAATTCTTCAATTTGAAGGAAACCCTTTGATATATTTGTAAGCAGAAATATCTATCTGTTTGAATGATCTTGCTGCTCTTTCCATCCAAATCATGGGAACCATAAATAGCACATGATAAGATCTATAGATCTAGTTAATTAAGAGTTTAATGAAAGTAATATAAAATAAATGAGATGCCCAAGCCTTATTCTGAACAACTATTGTACAAGTTTCATCTCTGAAATTTAAAAATTAACTTGCTGAATTCATAACAAAAATTATTCCGGTGACTGCCAATGCACATCAATTCCCACCAAGGACGAAATCCTTGAGAAAACAGGACTAGCGAGAGCAGTGATGTTTGCCAAAGAGCATCCAGCATTCAGTTGACTTAGAGAGTTTCTAGCATGTCATTGCATACAAGTAGGTTCCATCTAGGCTGCTTTGCTGCATGCAGCCCATAAGCGGGGACGAATAGGACAACAGGCGGAATGCCGTGCATGAAGACCATTAAGAAGACCAGCGTGTGCAGTTAGTGTGTATGAAGGGCAATCGTGTATCTCGGTGTAGACTAGAAAGAGAGGTTGCAGAAGTTTATGGAAACAATTCTGGTTGGTCTGAAAGTGCTTTAGGATGATCGCCTGGCAGGTGACGGAAGGATGGATTAGAAGAGGGCGAAGAGAGTGGGAGGATTTTTTAAGTCGTCCAGGTGAGGAGTAAGTCATGTGAATGGAGAGAAGAGGATGGGTGGACAACACTTGGCAAGTAATAGGGCACGTGAGGTACCTGCGTATAATCGTTACTTCTTAACGTTGGCCGATTTGAAGTGACAAATTCTGTACCTCCTCTTTTGGCAAATGAAAATAAAAGCCAACTACTTTATGCATGACTGAGCAGGCTGGTTGGGAACGAAACAAAACGAATCACTTGGAACCTATCAGAGATAAAGCAAAGGAGGCTTGCTTAGCTCTACAAGGGGAAGGACATTTTGAGGAGCACAGGTATGTTCAAGGAAGAGAGAGCTGATATAACTGAGTGCAGCTGTCCTTATTGCTGCTGGTCCGTAGTCCAGCGTCTGAGGGAAGAACCTGAGCTACCTGTTCTGGATGTCTTTGTTCTAGAGCAACAAGAAGCTACCCCAAAGGTCTTAGGCTCCTGAACCATTGAGGTCTCCAGGACAGTTCTAAAACCTTTAAAAGAGGAATTATGCTAAATTGCCCAGGTTGGGCAAAAACTTCTGCCACCATAATGAGCTTTTTCTAGAATGAGAAATGTTATTGTACAAGGCTAAATCTTTGTATCTTTAATTCCCTATTCCAATGGTAAGACAAACTCAAAATGGCTGAGGATGGCTTGGCTTGCGGAGAGTAAGACTGCTGGCTTTGCCCAACTCTGCCTCACTTAAATCCAACTCACGGACAGGTTAAGAGATCATCTGTTATGTCATTAGCCCTTTTTGAAAAATAAAGTACAAGCAACAATGACTTCCTATTCATTCCATCTGCAATATTACGAGTAGGGTAGTTACTCTCAAAATATCAAATATCTTTTAGTAATATTTAGGGTTATATCATTTATCAATAACTGTTATTGGAAAACATTATAGTAGATAATGTGAAAATGAGAATTTAAAGGAAACCAAGCACCCATAAATATTGGAACATAAGCCGTATTAAGTATAACTGAAAAATCATAATATATAGGAATCCAATTAAACTATATTTGGAAAGAAATATACCAACAATTCTCCCACATGGTATATAAATGCAAAAAGATCATTTTGCAGATCAGTCCATCTGGAATTATTTTCATAATGGAATTCCATATCATAGTTTTTGGGGTGGAGACTTGCTTTTTAATAAATTCTGTATGTTTCATATTTTCTCTGGGCCTCACCTGCCTCAGGCTATTGAGGCCTCCTGTGGTAATTTTGTTGGTATACCTTTGTGCATGTGTGCCTTTGGGCAGCATTTCTTGAGAATGAAGTATGGGACCACAATCAAACTCAGCAGGAATATAAGGGCATGACCACATCAGGGAAATCAATCTAATATGATGCCCAGAGGAACTGAAAAGGAAAAGACTGAGACTGAATGCCTAGAGCAGATTTTTTTTCTTCAAGAGTTTTAGCAAATCTGGTTAAATTCCCGAGATCCAAATGTACATTTTGACCTTTTCTTGAAACTAGATGACAAATCATTCAACTAGGAGGAAGAATTTTTCAGAAAACATTTTTAAAACATGCTTCTTCAGTATATATCCATATCTCTATATATTTAGTATAAAGAAGAATATCATGATTTTTACACTGGGTTTTAAGTATTAAACCAAGATTGATTATAAATAATTTTAAATTAATGACACAATCAAGTAAAGGAATAAAGAAGCTTAATGGTACTTAATTTCAAGATATAACATAAAAGGACTTCATATTAATGAAATAATCATGTAAAATGGAATGAGGAGGAAATATTTATGCATCAGAGAGAAAAAAGTGTTCAATATGAAAAACAACAAAGCTAATGAAATTATTTTATTGCTCAAATCAATAATAAATTCCTTAATTTTAACTTTGTTGTTACCTATCTTTTACTTTATTATAGTTTACAGATTAAAGCTGAAGGGGACTTTGGAAATCAAGACCAATCCTTTAGGAATTTACTCTTTATCATGTACCTAGCTATGATATTGACCTATAATTGGGAAAAATACAAAGGTTAAATAAAAAACAACCTCTCATTTTCAGAGAATTTATATTTTTACACTATATTCACAGTTCTAAGAGTCTCTGAAACTATTCACCATAGTCACAAATGTAAACAAACTTTTAAAAAAAAAAACTGTCTTAGTGTGGGCTCAGTAAACAAACATTTACTAACCTCTAAGTGCCATGCACAATGTTAAGTATTAGGGATATAAAAATAGTCTTTGCCCTCAGTATGTACATAAATAAGTATATGTAAATACACAGGTAAAACATGGAGTGAAAGAGACATTGAAACTTTGTTGGGGGAAGGGGGAGGGGGAGGGAGGGAGGGAGGGAGGGAGAGAGAGGGGGGGAGGGATGGAGGGAGGGGGAGAGGGGGGGTTCCCTCCCTTTCATACTTCCCCCTTCTTTGAGAAGGCACACAATTTAATATTGATTATGTATGTGAAGGCATGCAAAACATATTTCTATATTAGCCATGTTGCAAAAGAAAATATAAACAACAAAAATAAAGTTTAAAAAGTATACTTCAACCTGCACTCAGAGTTTTTCAATTCTCACTTGAGAAGGAGATGGATAGCATTTTTTTCCATGGCTCCTTAGGAACTGTGTTGGATCATTGTCTTGACCAAAAAGCTTGTTGATCAATCTTACAACATTCCAGACCAGAACTAGATTTAAGAATGGTTGGAAAATGCTTCCTGTATAAGAGGATTTTAGTTAGGACTTAAAGGAAGCCAGTAGGTGGAGATGAGAAGGGAGAGCATCCCAGGCAAAGAGGACAGGGAGCAAAAAAAAAAGGCTAGAGTTGAAGAGAAGACAATATCTTGTTTGTGGAATAGCCACAGGGCAGTGTCACTGGATCAGAGAATATGTGGCAAGGAATAAGAAAACTGGAAAGGCAAAAGGGGGTTAGGTTATAAAGGGCTTTGAACGCTAAATAGAACATTTTGTATTTGATCTTAGAGATGATATGGAGTCAATGGCATTTGCGGAGTGTGGGGACATCAGACCTGTGCTTTAGGATTTTAGTGGCCAAAGAGAGGATAGACTGGAGTGGGCAGAGACTTGAGGAAGTCAGACCCATCAACATACTATTGAAATGGTCTAGCTGTAGGCTTGCATCAGAGTGGTGGCAGTGTCAGAAGAGAGAAGGGGACATTTCTGAGAGATGTAGCTAAGAATGAACCAATACGCAGGTAACAGATTGGGTATGGGGCTAAGAGATAGGGAGAAGCTGAAGAGGACAACAAAGCTGTGCACCTGAGGAACTGGAAGCATGATGTTGCCCTTCCCAGGAAAAGAAAGTTAAGATGGGAGTTAATTTAGGAGGAAAGACAATTAATGCCAATTTGGATGTGTTGAGTTTAAGGCATCTACTAAATATCCAGTCTGAGATGTCTGAAAGGCAGTTGGAAGGTTGTAAATCAGCAGAGGGGATGGGGCAGAACACGTAGATTGGAAAGGCATCCGCAGAGATGGTCATTAAATCTATGGGAGTTGATGACATCACAGAGTGAAGTAGTATAGAGGGAAACAAAAAGAGGGCACAGGAGAGAAGCTTATGACACCTATGATTGGAGGGGATCATCTGGAAGAGGATCCAGTGAAGGGACCTGAGAAGAACAGTTAAGTAGAAGGAGAAACTGAGGAGAATGGTGTCCCCAAAACCTAGAGAAAAGAGTATCAAAGGATGAGAGGGCTATCTACAGTGTCAAATGGTACAGAGAAAATGAAGGAAAGAGGACTGAGAAATCATTAGAAACTTTGAAGAGAGTGCTTTTGGTGCAATGATGAGATCAGAAGATAGACTGTGAGAGACTAAGAAGAGATAAAAGGAGAAAAAGTGGATGCCTTTGTCAGGGATTTAGCCACAAAGGCTAGAAGGCAAACAGAGCAATAATAATTAGTAGGGATGGAAGAATCAACTGAAGGTTTTAGTTGTTGTTGTTCAGGATGAAGGAGGTGTAGGCCTGTTTGAGGAAGTAGGGAAAGAGCCAAGAGACGAGGGGAGCTGAAAATGAGGTACAGAATAAGGATGACAGATGGGGCACTCTGCTGAGGAGACAAGATGGAATGGGATCACTTAAACAAGCTTAGCCTTTTTATGGAGTAAGGGTCACTTCATCATGTAAGACAGAGGTGAAGGAGGAGAGAGTGGCACCTGAGTGATAGGAAAGGATGACGAGGGAAGCGTTCATAATGACTGACCTCAATTTTTTCTTTATTAATTATGAAGAACTGGAGGCAGCTGGGTTGCTCAGTGGAATGAGAACCAGGCCCAGAGACAGGAGGTCCTGGGTTCAAATCTGGCCTCAGACACTTCCTAGCTATGTGATCCTGGGCAAGTCACTTGACCCCCATGGCCTAGCCCTTACTGTTCTTCTGCCTTGGAACCAATACACAGTATTGATTCTAAGATGGAGGGTGAGGGTTTAAAAAATAATAAAATAAAATAAAGTAAAATTATGAAGCAGCACTCTCTAATGAGATAGGCATGGGAAGTTTGGAACTGTTCCGGTGACGTTGAGAGCAGCAGGAAGTGCCAAAAGAGGCTGCACATCACCGATTTGTAGTGGACTCAGTCAGAAGGGTGGTGCGATTTTCTCCACTTTCATTCAGCAACATGGGTGTAGGCGATGTTGGAGTGATTCCAAGCTGAGGCTTGTTGGAGTAGAGCCAGCCAAATGATACGGGAACTAGAGGTCCAAGAGAAGATGGTTTGGAATTGAATTGGTTCACCCAAGAGCTATGATGAGGAAAAAAAGAAGAGACTGGCCTGGGGGAGAACTGAAACATCAGGGAATTGGAGGTCACAATACAGGGAAGAGAAGCGTCCCATTAGGGGAGGCAGAGGGGGAGGGAAAGGTGAAAGTGGACACATTATCGTTAGACATGGAGGTTTCTGGGTGCTTCCATGTGGAGGTGGTACATTTGTGGGTGTGGGCAAGATGGAGGGCACGTCCACTTTTGTGGGGTGATGGAGGAGTCATGAGAAGTGAGCACGTGGTCAAGGCATTTGAGAGTCAGTATATATGTTGAATTCTCCTAATAGGAGGGCAAGTCATGGAGGAGACAGAAAAAAGGTGAGCCGTGGGCTCAATTCACGTACAGGTCAATAGAGAAAAGTTGCCAACATTTTGATGGAGGCAGTAGATATAGAAGAGATTTCTGAGAGAAAGACTTGGGGTAGAACTTGGAAACTGCTCTGGGAAGCAAAGAATCTTCCAACTGCTCTCCCTTGACCAACAAGACAAAGGAAGCAACCCGGAGTGCAGCCAGGACTAGAAAGGGTAGGTAGAGAGGTGGCGGGGGAGGACCAGCTCTCAGGAAGAGCTAGCCGATGGAAGCCCGTGAAGAAAAGATTGAGATGAAGGAAGGTTATCGTGTGTGCAGAGCACAGGGCATAGTGAAAGGGCTAGTACACGTTTGGTTGACTCTTGGGGGTGAGGAGGTGGAGGGGTTTGGGACTTAGGGATTGGAAGGCAGCAGTGGGGATGACTTAAGGCTTCGGATTCCTGTGATCTGAAGGGTATGACCATATGCCAAACTGTTGGTCACTCCCCTTCCAGAAGAAGGCTGGAGTGGAGATGAGGGGGGAGGCAAGTGGGGTATGAGATGGGAGGTCCAGCTTCAGTACTCTTTACTCCAAAGCCTAGAAATTAGACAGGAAAGGGTGCCCCAAGAGATAGAAGCTGAAACTACATGGCAGGAGAAAGAAATTGAGTTGCCCAATAACTTTGCTCTTCCTCTTCCCTTAAGGTAGAAATGCAGCTAGAGGTGAGAAGTACCAGAGGTTCTCTACATCATGGTTGGGGGATCTGGCTGGCAGCAGGAGGTGAAAGGTGCCTTGTTCAGGCAAAGATGAAGAGGCTTGCTTTGAGCCAGATGGAAGACATTTAGCTGGACCCTTGCCACCTTCTCTCAAGGGACAGGCTGCAACCAGGAAGAGATGGAAGGCAGAAAGTCCCAGGGGTTAGAGTCACTTGGGGCTCCCCTTCTTATCTGAGAAAGCTGGAAATCAGCAACTGGTAGACTAGAGTGTGTTTATGAATTGTATTACTCACAATCTCAAACTTTGCATCTCTGACAATGATTTAAATTTGTTGTGATGATATTTCTGCTTTGAACCATCACACATTTGACAGCTGGAGCATACTAAGTGGCCACAGCAGTGTATTGTGTCACTATGTTAATTGTGATTAACCAAACTAGTCCTGCTCTCACGTGTACATATAAATCAATATAAATGAATGTTTTGAGTGAGCACAACTGAGCCTGGGACAAATGAACAAAATTAAAGAGGACTTCAAACTGTGAAGCATTGCAGACAGACACTACCAGCAATATATATTTTTTAAAAAGCAATGAAGAGAATTTCCAGACAGATGATTTAAAATACTTATTATTAGAATCTTTAAATGAGTACTTTAGAACAACTGGAGCCATGTTTCTATGGAATTTTTACACAAAATTTTTTTACACAATTTTTACATTTAGTATCCAGGGAACTCATCGAATTATTTTCAAATAATGACACCTACTGTATGTGCACAATATTTATTGCTCAATAGTTACACACTGCTTGCATTTTCTGTAGACTAATAAACATTCTAAAGTAATTAGCTACCCCAAATAATAAATAGTATAAAAATCCAGGAAAGCAGTTAGATGTAATCATCATGATTAACATGATGGAAATATATCTTTTTAATTCTATTGGTTCCTGAGGGCTTTGAAATATCTTCTCTCCCAACTTCTCTCTCTCTACTGTGTGTAAAGTACTTGCTATTTGCTGGTAATACAATTAGAAAAATGAAAACTAGTCCTCTTCCCTTACCCCAAGGAACTAACATTATTTCTTGGGGGGTACAATACTTAAACATATTCTGATTCACAAGCTGAGCCCTGAAAGATGTAGAGGGGTCCAAGGGGTCTTTAGCTTGAATCTTTGGTAGGTGACTTGCCTCTTGGAGGTGACCTTGGCTTTTGGGACTGCTCATTTGATCTTTGGCTTGGATATTTTTCTGGTGAGTCTACTTGAACTGGGACTTTGGCTCTTGTCTTGGATGAGGCCACATGGGTGGAACGCCAGCTCCTCCAGTTGAGGGTTAACAAGCTCTGCCAGGTTGAACCAGGCACCAGAGCAACATTTAGTGTGATAGGCTAGACATCTTCTCTACTTCTTCTTACATTTCTCTACTTTCACTCTTTCCACCTCTTTGTAAATAAAGTCAATTTGGCTTGAGCTATAATATTTTTAAATCAGTGACCACAATATTAATCCAGAATTCTCATATATTTAGTCAAACCCTTAATTTAATTCCTTACATTTATTAAGATTTGTGAATTTTATTTCTCTACATATTGCAGCCACCTCCTAGCTATTATTTCTGATTTTAATATCATTCCACTTCAAACCATCAGAACACCACAATAACACTAATTGCCTAGGAACAGTGTTGTTTTTTTTTTTAATGGGGTCATCTAGTACATCCCTTTCATTTTTTAAATTAAATTTAATTTTCACAAAAACCTGCCTTATTTTTTATTATATTATCATATTGCTACCTCCCATGTTTGTCCTGACACTGCCTGGGGGTCCTTGCTGAGCCTGCTGTCTCGAGCCTACTTCCTCAAGCCTGCCACCACTTCTTTTGAGCACAATGACTGGGGGGCCTTGTGAGTCTCTTTCTGTGTGGCTGGGAAAGTATAAGTTTCCCTCACATTGCTAACCCCTGAGCGCTTGCTGCTGCCTTGGAAGCCCAGATTTTTCTCTTAGGTAACAATTAGCTTCCTCGGGGCTTTCACCTGGGGGCAAGCTTCCACCCTCTTACCTCACTTCCCACATTGCTGGGGAGAGCAATCAAGGGGCCAGTAGTCTCATGACCACAAGACAGTGGAAGCAAGGAGCTCCCTGGCATTTTTACCCCCAAAGGGGAGGTGAAGGGAGGTTACTCTTCCAAACCTCTTAACTTTACTCAGTACATACTAGGGTAGAGCCTACAGACAGGAAGTAGAGATTGCAAGCATGGCCCAGTTTCCTGCATATCTCAAATAGCCTTACTAAAGTTTTAAGATGTCTTTTCTTGCTAGTGTTTCTGGGTGAACTTGTCCTTGCTGTTACCTTAAGTATTCTCAAGATTCAGAAAGGAGATTCATTCCCCTTACTATCTAAGCGTGCTCAGTCTCTGCAACACATCCAATATGGGGTTCATCCATGCTATGCTCAGTGCAGGTATGGAGAATACCAGAGGAATGACCAAAGGAATCTAATGGATAATGATACTCGGGAGGGGAAGGAACCTTAAAGAATCTGGAGGTGAATTTCAGACTCCATTGCCTTATTGATATTAACTGTTTCAGTTTGTTCCCCTCCAAATAGTGAAGAAGTCTCTGTAATGCAGCTATTGGAATTGGAGAAAAGGACTGCTGAATTCATTTCTCAAATCCTGTCACATATACTGTATTTGCTGATTGTTTTAAGATTTATTTTTTAATTCACATATTAATATAATATATTCTGACACTATGTCATTTTCAGCTACTCTGTTTTGGACATTAGCTATATGTGCTGTTACATTGTCTTCATTTATACCATCCCCATATGACTGGACTGGAGAAAATACCATTGTAAAAGCTCATAGTCTAGTTGGGCAAACCCTTTTCTGTGGCAAAAACATAGGTCCTTATGGATGCTGGGTTTGTCACCAGATCCATCAAGGTCACATGTTGCCTTAACAGCCTTTTGTTCCTTTTTGCCTTTGTTAGTTGTCACATAGATGATGATGGATGGACTCCATCAAACTGGTTACAACCTGTATCAGTAACCTTTGGTTTTAAGGGGTCTTCAGAAGTGATTTTCAGATATCTAGTAGCACCACTACCTCTGACTGATCATTTGCCTACCTTTGAGTTCCTTGTAACAAGAAGTAAGTGTCCATTTAGTAGTTGAAATATAATAGCACTATTGTATTCCCCACCTTTACATTAATAAAAATGTAATGGATGAGACATCAGAAGTGATTTTCACTGTTGGAGTCCCTGCCTCCACATTGTAATGGATGGGACATATAAAGACAAGTCTTTTATAGCTGTTAGTCTCATACCAGAGATAGGAGGTTTCCCAAGGGGTGTGGTTACCCCATGATAGTTTATAATCTCATTTGGGAAGTGGGAAGTTTTTCCTAGGGAGCATGGTAACCCCTGGATAGATCCTGAGAGGAAGAATTTCCCAAGGAGCCTAGTGGCTCCTGGATGATTTTTATATTTTTAACTCTTCAGCTTACTCTACCCTTTCATGAGAATGATCTAGATTTTTAGTGACATTTTAGACCCAAAAGGTTTGCATCATCAGCACAAAGGTTTTTCTGGGCTCTCCTGCCACATTTTGGAATGATTACAGTAATAGAATTTGTTGGAAATATCTTGACCGAGATTGAAAGATTGGCTAGATCTGGAGAACTTGTGACAAGTATCCATGAGCTTCAAAAGTTTTTTAAAAGGTCGCACAGAAACTCAGGTGAATCCTAACAATAGCAGGTTTGTTTGCTATTGTCATTAAATGGGCTCTTCTGATTTTGGGGATTTGGGTACTTCTTTGACTGTGCATTGGCTGTTGTACTACTGTTTTGAAAAAGCTGCTACTTAATGAAAATTATGTACACTCCCACTGTGGATCACTGACAAGTTAAAAAAGAAATGAATCTCATTTTGGGGTGAGAAACATTATATTCTGCCTCTCCTTGGGTAACAGTGTGTCACCAATTGTAAACTATATATATATATATATATATATACACACATATATGTATATATATACACATATATATATTTAATTTTATTATTGTTTTTCCTTGTATGTGCCATAGAATATGAGTTTTTTTCTCTCATTTTTTGTACTTGTAGTACAAGCAACCAGTATTAAAGTTTTTTATTTTGCACAAATAAGTTTACAATGTGCCTAGTAATCATTGGTTTTGTTCTTTTTCTCTTTTATTTCCCTCTTATACCCAAATTCTTGTAATATCCCCTTAGAAAGTATAATATTGTATGTATCTCTAGTTAAAGATCTTTAGAGATATAAGTTGGTTATGTGTACTGATTCATTGGGGAAACTAGGCATGTAAATCTGGGAGATTTCTATATGTTCATTTTCCAATGGAATCACAGGGGGCATTGTATGATTAGATTTTTCTTCCCAGGACTTTAAATCCCAGCTTCCCATGTTCCTTCTCATGTTATATGGTAATGTAGGGAGGATATAAGTTTTGTGTAGCTCCGCCCCCCTCACTCTTTTCATCTGATTGTGGCTGCAGAAGCTGGCTTTATGCCAGGCAGGAGAATCTACACACGGGGTTTATTTTTTGTTGGATAATTAGGTTTGAGTTTCTATTTCTTTTAGTTTGTTTTCTTTCTAGTTCAAGTGCTTATTAATAAACTTTATTGGATATTAATTTAAATTTTATATTAGTGATTTTGAGCATTTTTTTCACATGGCTAGTGATAGCTTAGAATTCTTTCTTTAAAACCTATCTATTTATATCCTTTGACTCTCAATTAGGGAAAGAAAGGCTCTTATTTGTTGAAATTCAAACAGTTTCCTACATATATTAGAAACCAGAAAAACTTGCTGCAAAGATTTTTCCTCCATTTGCCCGCTTTTCTTTTAATTTTAGCTATATTATAAAACAGTGCTTTTAACATGTTATTCTCCTGCCCTGACCCTTGTAATGTTCCCTATTGCCTATCACATCAAAAGCAAACATCCATTTTGTTTTCAAAACTTGGGTTCAATTTTATCTATGCACCTTTTTTTTACCATTACTCCATCTGTTTTCATCAAGTTGGTTTTTTCATTGTTCCTTAGAAGACACAAATATTTCTGTCCACAGATCTGCTTAAATTGGCCTATCCTACCCCTTCCTGCCCTAGCCTAGAATGATCTCTTCCCTACATCTACACAGATATCATGCAGTACCCTTTTGCATAAGAGTGTCCTTTCTTCAATGTTCAGCTCAAGTCTTATATCCTCCATGAAGGTGTCTATATTTATTTATATTCTTTTTTGAACTCCTATTACATTTGATATTAGCACCATATCATTTAGTACCAAAGGAACCCTAAGGATATACTTTTCATGGGTCTCCAATTGTATCTACCATAAAATCTTTCTCTCTCACATACACAAAGTGTCTATTCAATAAGGACTTGTATAACCAAGAGTCCTCCATTAGTTTCTCTGGCTATCCCCCATGATGTAATGTTCTCCTTCATCCACTCAGCCTACTGATCTCCTTGGCTTTCAAGTTCTAACTAAAATCCCACATTTTGTAGGAAGTCTTAACTCCTAATTTCTGTGCCTTTTATGTTTAACTATATCCCATTTATTCTGTAAATGGCTTGCTTTCTATATATTTATTTTCATGTTATCTCTCCCAATGGATTATAATCCTTGAAGATATGGATTGTCTTCTACCTCTTTTTGTAGATCTCTAGTACTTGACACAGATCATGACACATAGTAGGTGCTTAATAATTATGTGTTTACTAAATGGGAACATATGAATTTGGCTTATTTTAGATCTTCTCTAAGAATATTAACTTTCTTGTTGCAAATAATAAAGACATTTGATCTTAAAGCAAGTAAGTATAAAAAGTCTTATCATAGGAAAAGAAATGGTAATAAGCAGCAAAAACCATTCACACTGAGATCTTACTGGTCCTTTCCCTACAGACTCCACAAAAGAATCACAATACTTATTGATAAATTCTCAACATATCTTGAGTGCTCTGCTCTTGTGTGCCTGCTGCCATCCTTTCCGGATGTTCCCAACTTGCCTTAAGCATTCCTGGAAGGTAACCCAAAAGCCAGTGACTGCGTCTATGACTACAAGTGTATGTGTGTGTGATCATTCTGAAAAATTTGTATCTTTCTTATAGTACTTGCTTCCTAATGCTTTTCTGGGCATGTGCTCTGAGTCCTGAGCATCATGAGAAAGAAGATCTGGTTCTTTTTCTATCATCATAAATGCATTTTCTTCCCAACTTTTAGAATTAGTAAGAAGGGAGAGAAAGGGGCTCAGTCAACAGAAAAGGGTCTTTTTTGGTAATATTGCTAATGATGGTGAGAGTTAATGTTTAATATAGCACTGTAAGGTTGGCCAAATGCTTTATATACTTTTTTTAGCTCTCATACCAAGCCTTTGAGGTAGGTTCTACAGTCATTCCTATTTTACAGATGAGGAAACTGAGGTTCTGAGAGCTTTGCTCAGGATTACATAACTAATAAGTATCTAAGGTGGGATGGGA
Organism: Monodelphis domestica; assembly: GCF_027887165.1. Lineage (NCBI taxonomy): Eukaryota > Metazoa > Chordata > Mammalia > Didelphimorphia > Didelphidae > Monodelphis > Monodelphis domestica. The sequence goes on along the minus strand of NC_077229.1, from coordinate 520,156,726 downwards.
ATGCTGGTTTTTCTGACTCCAAGTCTAGCACTGTATACTACATCATGTTTCCATGCTTGCTACACAAAGGAAACACTTTAAATATGAATGAATGAATGAATGAATGAATGAATGAATGAATGAATGAGGGGATAGTTAGGTGGCTCAGTGGATAGAGAGCCAGGTTAAGAGATGGATTAAAAACTGGACTTAGATGATGCTGGAAAAGTCAATTAACCCTCATTGACTAGCTCTTACCACTGGAACAAAGGGTTGATTCTAAAACTGAAGGAAAGGTTTAAAAAAATGAAAAGATGAAAGAAAAATTATTTATTAAACACTTACTATGTGCTAATCCCTGGACCAAGTGAGGGGAATACAAATATAAAAAAAGCAAGACATTTTCTGCCCTCAAAAAGTATATAGGTAACTGACTGACATGTTCATCCAGGAAGGGTATGTTTAATGTTTAAGGGATCTGTGATTTTAAAAAGTGACTTGCTCTAAATTCTTTATTTTCATCATTCCTTATGACATATTAGTATCCACACATATGCCAAAAACTTTCAAAGCTAATTCTTAGTCATTGAGCATATTGTTGGTTTCTGATGTTTTGCTAATACAATAATAAAAGTTACTGTCAGTAACTTCCACTGAATATAAACCCAATTATGGAATAACAAGGTCAAAGTAAAGAACAATTCAGTAATTTTTCTCCAATAAATCTAAATTGATTTCCAGAGTCATTGGCACAATTCATAGCTTTAACTGCTAGCATGGGATTAAACTTCTCTCTACAGTTCCTTCAACATTAAGGTTTGTATCTTTGATCTTTGCCAAACTCATAGTTTTGTAAAATTTACCATAGAAACATTTTAATTTATATTTTTCTAAAAGTGATTTCTGAATAATTTTGTAGATGACTACTAATAGTTTGTCATTCTTTATTTGAAAATTTCTCTTTTTAACTAAACAGCTGATATATTGGAAAATGGCTCTCAATATATTGGATAAAGTGAAATAACACATATGAAACTTTTGCAAACCTTAAAGCACTATATAAATGCTAGCTATGATTTTTTGTATCAATTGCCTAATAGAATTTGGATATTAATTAGACTTTTATTAGAGATATTAAATGCAAATATTCATTTTCTTCTTCTAGTTGCATTGGTTTATCTGTGCAAGTTTTCCAACTAATGAGGAGCTATATAGTTTTTAGTATTTTCTGTACCATCACTTCCTATAAGTTATTCATAGTTATAAAACTATAACTTTATATTCCCCTCTAATTTTGTGCAGTTCTCTATAGTACACATTTAATAAAATGTTTGTTATTATGAATTTTAAAACTACTCCACCCTACTCAGACCATACTTTAGAAGATCTGATTTAGCTATTTCCTATTAGTAACAATGGAGATACTTGGTCTAACAGAATCAGGTCTTGGTAACTCTACATTGCTCCACCCACTTAGTTTAACAAAGTCAGAAATGTCTGCTCCTATACTCAAGGATTAAGTATCTAAGAAGATGGCCTTCAACAGATGTGCAGAAACAGCTGATAGACCCCTGGGCTGTCCTAAATCAAGCTAAGCTAACATTGGTACAGATGAAACATAGGAAAGTGATATAAAACCTTCTATATAGGGCACATGATTTCCTCTCTTTGGCTCTCTTTCCCCGGAGAGGCAGCTCCAGCTGGCAGCGTGCTAAGCATTCCGACATCTTGGCGAGGTGGCAGCTATTTGTCTGGGTTTTGGCGGTGAGTTTGCCCTTGTAATTCAGATTCCGGCATCTTGGCTGAGCCCTCTTGGAGTTCAGGCTGATTCCTTCCTCCTTTACTCTCCAAAACCTTACCTTCCTAGAGCCTCTAATCTTCCCCCTGGCACAATCCAGGCGGGAGAAATCCTACACTCTTTCCTTCTCCCTTCTTCTTAATTTCTTTCCACTATATTAATTAAATCACCATAAATTTCCAGCTGACTTGGGTATTTTTTTTTTCATTTGGGATATCCATGGCGACCAAAATAATTAATATAGTTTAGATCACAACACTAAAATTATCCTTTACACTATGAAGAATTGATTAGTTTAACCCTGACTTTCTTCACAGACTTGAAAGAATGTTAAGGATCCAGAATTTTAATTGTCCTATCAGGTACCACCCAGAGCTGATCCACAGGCCTAAGGATTAGAGCCAATGTAGGAAACAAAACCTCCAAGGCTGCTTTCTTTATGTATGACCAGTTTCCCTACATGACAATCATTTATTTAATCTGACTTGACTTATTAAAGAGAGGTTCTTAATATTAATTTCTACCAATTCCTTTGACCTCTCCCCCCCCAAATGTGGCAGAAAACAAAAAGTTAGGGAAGTCTGTTTCTTTATTAGTACCACAAATGGTCTTGCTTGTATATTTTTAATTAGAAGGAAAACTTTCTCCTCTCCAAACAAGAAAAACTAAATCTTGTTTATTAGAGGCAGTAAGGTAGAGTAGTAGATAGAATGCTGGGACTAGGGTCAAGGAGACCTAAATTCAAATCCAATCTCAAACAATGACTAGCTATGTTACCTAGTCAAGTCATTTAGTCTCTGACTGACTCAGTTTCTTCAATGGTAAACAAAAAAAAGGATCATAAACTTTTCAGGAATGTTGTGAGGATCAAATGAGACAACATTTTAAAATCAATTAGCATAGTGCTTGGCACATAAGTTTCTAATAAATCATTATTTCCTTCCTTCTTTGGTTTTTCATGACTGGAGGCATCTAGGTGGCAGAGTGGATAGAGCTGAGCCTGGAATAAAGACAACCAAAATTCAAATCCATCCTCAGATACTTATTAACTGTGTGACCCCAGACAAATCACACATCCTCTGTTTGTCACAGTTTCCTTAATTGTAAAATAGGGAAAAAACTAGCACCTTCCTTGCAGTGCTGTTGTGAAGATTAAATGAAATATTTGTAAAATACTTAAAATAATACCTGGCACAAAGTAGGTGCTACATAAATGCTAGCTATTATTATTAATACGATCATCATTATTATTATTATTACTAATAACTTACATATACAATGTGATATCTTTATTAGTTATTTTTACTTTCCTAAAATCTTGTGGCAATTTTTAACTATTATTTTATAAAATCTATTACATTGTGAGTTTCTTAAGAACCAAAGCTATTTTTGCCTCCTTTTTGTTGTTGTTGTTTTTGCCTCCCCAGCAAGTAACACACTGACTGGCACATAGTAGGCACTCAACAGATGTTTACTGGCTTACTGACAAATTTGGTTAAAATTTTTCTCCTCCCTGATTTCACTATCATAAACTAGCAAGTTTTGATGGCTGCATCTTAGTATCTAAATCTAGCTATAGCAACATAATGTTTCACTTGGATTTAAAACATAGACGTGAAGTGATTTCATCACACCTCTGAATATAATTAAAAAATCAAACCTATGATTTCTCTCTTCACCAATGTAAATCAAAGACTTGTGAGTTGCCGGGGGTACTAAGTAACCTGTCCTTGGTCATATGCCTATGCCTAAATTGTGGCAGAGATAAGATTCACTGCCTCAAGATGGTTATCTACCAAGATGCTATGCTATCTCTCTTTGGAAATATATTAAAATGCTGGAGTACACTGATAATTTTAACATTTAAATCTTTCTTTCTGAATTTCTCATACATGTATTGTCAACATAACTGTTCTTTACACTATGGGTTCTCAAAGCACAGTCTTCTCTCCCTGCACCATGTCACATATAACATCTTAGGATTTCTAAAAAGTTTTTCAGAGGCTAAAATATGATCACTGCTGTAATCAAGAGAAATGGCCAAAAGCAGAGAAAAATCTGAGATTTCAAGAAGATGGACTCAGAAGGGAACATTCAGGAAGCCGGCGGAGGAAGGGAGAATTTAGAATTTCTTGGAAGATTCAAAAACAGAAACTGTTGGCTAGAGCTGATTCTGGTCACTCTCTTACCAAAGACTCTGAAAAGAGCTAGTTAGGAGAGTTGCCCTTCTAATACCCCTTCTACCTGGCTGAGTTGAAGAAAGTTCTTGCCCTATTGAAGACATCTGCTGGTTTAAAGGCCACCTACCTTTCCCTTAGGGGAAAGTCAAATCATTTTTTCTGAAGAGACTTTTGGCTAAGCTCTCAACAAGTTGCTAGAGAAAAGAAATCAAGGACCTCCATATCCTCCCTCTCCCCTCTCCCTTCTTCCCTTCAAAAATTAATTACATACTTTTAATGACAACAACATTGGGATAGAGTCTAAGTAATAGAAAGGGGAGCCTTAATCTATCAAGTATTAGAAAGCTGAGAGAACTCAACTTACTTCTGAGGCTGGTTTATGTGACTCCATTAGAAAACCTACTCAACTCCAAAGGGAAGGGGACAGGAAGAGTGACACAGAAACCAATCCTAAAGAACCGTTGCTTTTAGATTTCTTCATCTTTCCAGTTGCCCTCACTATTACACTGACTAGTTGGTACTCAATAATTTACATAAGAATAATCATCTGAATATGTCCTTAAGAGCTTCTAATTAGTATTTTGAAGCATTTAAATTTTTCTTAATGTTGTTTTCAAATATTAAATACTAAGGACAATCAAGGATCAACTAATAATACCTATTGACTTCTACAGAGCAGTCATTAATTTCAACAAATGTCAGTGTCTATTATGTGAAAGGTATGAAGGAAAACAAATCTGTCTATAAAGACAATATAATAATATTACCTAGAACATCTTAACATGTCTATATGATATTGCAAAACATTCAAGGGTATTATATTAACAAACGATGTTTAATTTTTTTTAAAATATAGAATCCAAATAAACATTTTATCCACTACTTCATCTCAATGGATAAGATCAGGAAATACTTCTCATTTTCAGCTAGTCACAGGTTTGTGGTTTATTTTTTTCCCATTTCTATGAACTAAGTTGAAAATCTGCTTCATCCAATTTTTTTATTATGCCAGTTGGCTAGCTGGCTCTCAAAAGAACCAAGGATTATAGAGAAATTCAGTTTTCTAGAGAAGTTTGAATGCTACCACTTTAGCCGAAAGGTTGTGCACACACACCTGTAAATGTTTGTACCACATTTGTAAGCTTGCTCTCCTATACTTCTTCATATATTTCATATTCTTCCATTTTAAAATGAAAACTTATAAGATATAATGTATTAAGATAGCACCGATTTTATTCAAGCTGAATACTGCAATTATATTTTATATTGCCAGTATAACATAATCATGGTATGACCTGGTTTCTGTTTTATGGAGGTGTGTTGTATTGTGGCTATCTATATATCCTTGTGGTTATCTTAACTTGCTTTTGTTTTTATATCAAGTGACATTTCTCCTCAGTAGCCCAGACTGAAATGTTGGTTACCAAGCAAAAACTTAAGAGGACCATATTCTTTGTCCTGAATTTCCCTTAAGATACTACATTAAACATAAATGACATAGTGTGATAAAATAAAGAGTTAACTGGGGCTACATTCCAGTGAGAGGCAGCTAGGTAGTTCAGTGGATGAAGAGTCAAACCTGGAGTTGGAACCTGTGTTCAAATCTGGTCTCAAGCACTTCCTAGCTGAGTAAGTCACTTAACACCAATTGCCTAGCCCTTACTTCTTATTCTTATCTCTTCTGCTTGGGAATTAATATACGTGTATCAATTGTAAGACAAAAGGTAAAGATTTTTTGAAAAAGATGGCGGTGCACCAGCATACATATCAACTTACATATACAAACATGAAACAAATGGGAATTTATAATACAAATACTTTTAAAGTGTTTGAGTAGGTATGGCTTCTCTTCTGTAGATTGATCCCTTGATCTCTCTCTCATCTACCTATCTATCCACCTAGCACAAATCCCTGTATGATTTAGCTGATCATTTTTGGAGAAATATTTTTCTCAAAATTGGTACCTAGATAATACACAAATACCAGGTATGTTGTCTGTTGATGGGTTAGTCCCCAAAGGCTTTCCTCTTGAGAGGACTAGACAACTGGGTGACACAGTGGATAGAGTACAAGGTGTGAGTCAAGAAGATCCAAGTTCAAAGCATTCTCAGATACTTACTTGGATTGCCTTCCTAGGCAAGTCACTTAACCTCTACTGCCTCCGTTTCTTTAAATGTAAAATGTGGATCATAACAGGGTTACTCTCAGCATTGTTGAGGAGCAAATGGAATAATATTTGTAAAGCACTTGGAAAAGTGCCTGGTACACCACACATACTTGATAAAAATGCTTATTCCTTTCCATCATCAAAACTTTTGAAAACCTAGAGTTATCTCTACGTCATGGCAGAGCATGGAAGCTCAGTGTCAGTAGTGGAAAAATAATAATTCACATTTATATAGCAACTAAAAATTTATAGTGGATTTTAAAAAGAGAGCCTTGTGCTATAGATAGCATATAACTCACTTAATTTTACAAATGATAAAAAAGTGAGACTCACAAATTTTAAGTGACTTTCCCAGAGTCACAATACTGGTAAAAGGCAAAGTCAGGATTTGAACCCATGTCTCCTTAATACAGACCAAGCTTGCTTTCCATTATTTCAAACTGTCTTTCTTTAAGGCTACAAAGAGGTGATTGTAAAGGAGGCAGTTAAGTTCTACTCTTTTCCAAAGAGATTAAATTTCAATAGCTTTAAGTTCGGGGGATGTCTTTTCAACTAATCATTACCATTTTGTCAAAAACAGAAAGGAGCTACCATGCCACAGAGCAGGGTCCCATCTGACAATGAGATAAATTAAAAATTAATATGAATGTTCTTCCTTAGCTCTTTAAATAGCATTTCATGGTTATTCCATGGCAATTTTAAAATTAATGAGGGCAGTACCTAATAAGAAATAGAGTTAGGAGTACTATTACTGACCTAATCTGAAATGTATCATTCCCTGACTTTGGAGCCTTTACTGGGAGAGTATATAACATTTAAGTTTCATTTCACTCTTTCTCCTTTTTGCTGAGGGACTGCATGTGCTGTTCCACAAAATAACTATGTATGTGTATATTTTACTTTTTTTCGGAGTTAGATGTAGTAACAATTAAACATTCATTTTCTAAAATTTCAAGTAGCGAATTCTCTCTCCCCCTCCCTTTTCTCCCTAATCTCTTAGATGGTAAGCAATTTGATTTAAGTTATACATATGTGACCATGCAAAACTTATTTTAATATTGGTCATGTTGTAAAAAAAATGTTATATTTTAACAAATTTTAAAACATGAAAAAATAAAGTGGAAAATAGTATGAGTTGATCTGCATTCAGATGATATCAATTATATCAATTCTTTCTCTGAAAGAGGGATAGCATTTTTTAATCACAAATCCTTTGAAGTTGTCTTGGATCATTTACTGATAAGAATATCTAAGTAATTGCTGTTATTATGTAAAATGTTCTCATATTCTTATTGTTCAATTGTTTCAGTTGTATCCAACTCTTTGTGATCCCAAGTTGGGTTTTCACGGCACAGACACTAGAATCATTGAGGCAAATGAGATTCCATGCTTTTCCTAGGATCACATAGCTAATAAAGTGTCTGAGGCCACATTTGAGCTCACGAAGATGAGCCTTCCCAATTCAAGGTGCTCCCTACCTGCCCAAGTTATTTCTAAGACAGTATAATAGAAAGAGTTCATTTGTTCAAATCTAAAGAGCAGCTTCAAGTACCTGTTAATAACATATTTTTAAGAGTTTAATAGTTATACCAAGACACCGTTGGGTAGTGATTTGGCTCTGAAATATATAATTTTCAGATTAGACTATGCAAAGTAAAAGCGAAAAACAACATACAAAGTGATTTTGCGTCACTGAGGCAGAGGCAGTTTGTTTCTACCTCATGAAATGTTGTGCTGCCCCTGCTCAGTACATCTTTCAACTCAAATTTGAATCTTCATGGCACTATTTTGGGTGCATTTAGGAGCTTCTCTTGGTTTTCTTCAATTAAGCTCATGCCCATGGATTCAAAGGGTCAGAAAACCAAGTATGTGTGAGTGGTAGGTCCCTGAGCTTACATATCTGCATCTTGTATTTCTGCTGCCATTAAAAACATTGTGCAGATGGAGACTTCGGAGTGTCATGTTTGCGTCATTAAGTTAAGACCTCTTTAGCGAGCATAATGTGAACGATGGCTTATGGGAAGCTTAACGCCCGCACAGGAGTGGGCATTTGCATTCTGGAGGCACTGCTGGATATTTATAGGGCCCTGTTGTGGCTACAAAATGCCCAGTCCGTGTTTACTTAAAAAAGGTCAGCTATGTTGACACACAAGGCACGGTAATAGTCAGGCTATTAAACTCTCAAATAAGAGAAATGGTACCCAGAGTGTATGTAGTACGCCAAAGTTTGCAGAGTCCTTTACATGTTAAACTCATTTGGCCCTCAGTTTGGAAAGGATGGTACTAATACTACAGATGAAGAAACTCTACTTAAGAGGCTGAGCAACTTGTACAGCGTCAACTAGAAAGTGTCTGAGGCACAATTTGAACTCAGAATTGCCTGACTCTTAAGACCCGTACTCTATCCACTGCATCGAAAATATGCAAAGCTCCCACATTACGACATATTTCTCAATGTAGTCTTTCCTAAATTTTAGAAAAGAACTGGATAGCACTATTAATTTATACCCATTTTCTCTTCTGGCACCTCTACCTTTTCTTGGAGACGCATCATCTCTTGTCTGACTTATTAAAAGGTTTAATAAAATTAGCCCAATAGGGATACTTGGGAATGTATAGCTTCTAATGAGAATCAATATTCCACCTAACTCTAAGAGAGTAAATACTACATTAAATCCCTTTAAATGAATGTCGATCTTTAAATTGGCTAATTTTAGTCAAGATACAAACTATACAAACTCTGGTCTTCAATAATAATATAGCTATATTGATAGTTTTAAATAAAAAAATTTTTTGAATAAAAATATGCCTTATTTTTATGTCTTTTTGTGTTCTTCTTGGGAATAACAAGTGTTTTCTACTAAAGTTCTTGATTTCATTCTTCATTCTGTTTCTTTTCTGTAAAACCAATGAGTACTCTTCCCTCTCCAACAGACTGCATTAGAGAGTGCCACTGTTATATCTCCTACAAAAGTTTCCTTTCCCAATTGAAGCTGTTGGAATGCAAAATGGTTTTCCAGCAGCATGCTAAGAATTTAGTCTTGGACAGTGATCAAAGGTGCATTACTACGTCATGGTTCCTTTATATCTAAGAATTCTCTAAGAATTCTTTTCTTCTTCCGGGGCTTAATATTTTACAAAAAAACAAAGAAATTTGAAAAAGTCCATTTTAGGAACTTTGGCAAAATCTTACACTGCTAAAGTTTAAACCATTCGCTGTTTAGGTTAATCTAAATAATAATGACATCAACTTATAATGGCTATTTGTATGAATACACATCTCATCAATAAAGTAGAATAAAAGTACCTTGTAACTTCACTTGGTAATAAAAGTATCTTCCACCCTTTGATTTTAATGTCTATGGTTTTTATGATAGAAATGTGATCATAAAAAAAAAACTTCTAAAAATAGACTGGAAACTTTAGAGAATGACCACTCTGTAAAGGCTAATAAAAATTAGCTAAATCTTTTTTTAAAACTATGGACTTTTTAAAGATGAAAGATGAAATAAAATTTGTCACAAATAGCATCTCAAGAAAAAAAATTTAAATGTTGAACCAACAACATGTCTTCCATGAACATATTTCTATTTAATTGTAGCATACTAAGTACTTTTATAAACACAACTTGAACTATGAAACCCCAAAATGAACAAACGACTCTAGGTCATTGACATGGAATGATTGAATGTGCTTTGTAATCATTTATAATTTAGATTTGCAAACATTTGATATCATGCAAAATCAAAAGAAAGAAAAGATAACCAAGAGTTCCAAGACAAAGTAATATAAAAGTGAAGTTTCTAATGCTTGGAAATTTTGCTTGCCATGTTCCTTTTTTAATTTAACTAATGAATGTTAGAGAAATTAAAAGACTTACTCCAAATAAGAAAAGAGAAATATATAATTAGAGGGATTGTGCACCAGAACGTTAATCACCAGGAACTAAAACATTTTGGTCACAGTACCTCTAAAGTGGTGGGCATTGTGTTGATCAGAAGAAGAATGAAGTCACTGTGTTTAGTGATAACAGGAAGGAATAAAAAAAAAAGTTGAAGAGCTGCCATAAGCTGTGGATTTTCTCTTGTACCAACTACTTGGAACAAACTTATTATTCTGGTTCTGTGAAATTGTATTCTTTGTATATTGCTCTGATTGCTATTTTTATCTACCTCTAGTAGGCATAATAAGGTTGGAACTTACGTGAAAAAAAATCTAAATATTTAAAAACTTTGTTTTCAAAGAGCATCTACCAAATGAATTTCTTATTTTAGAAATGAATTTCAGTTGAATAAAAAGGTATTTTAGGTTATATTATATTTTGACCTTTATAGAGATACAAACTAAAAATATAAACATTTTCACTAAGTTTGTAGAAAGAGCCAAAATTTCAAAGTCTTCTATCCCTAGATATTTTATAGGACATAACTGTTACCTTAAAAAAAAAAACCTGACCTTCTTTCTTAGATTCAATACTAATTATTGGTTCCAAGGCAAAAGAGTGTTAATAGACAACTGAAGTTAAGTGATTTGCTTGAGATCACAAAGCCAGGAAGTATCTGTGGCCAAATTGGAACCCTGGGCCTTCAGGCCTGGCTCTCTACCCACTGAGTCACCCAGATGCCCCTATAGTCATTACATTTTGATCATTCTATTACAAAGCAAACTGGGCCAGGTAAACCACACTCCATTTTTCTAATTTTTAGACCTTTCTAGGTTTTTTTTTAATGCCAGAGTTAAGGGACACACTCAGAACCCAATAAAATGCTTAACCATATGTTTTAATGTTTCCAACTTACAATTTACTTTTAAAACCAATGTTCATTTTTTTGATACCAGAGAAACAAATTAGTTAATTAGTTGCCTGTCAGGTAGTGTGATTAGAAAACCCACTATCCTACAGCTCCGTTTTAGCAGCAGAATAAACTGAATTTGTGACTCAGTAAACAACCTAGTAATCTGAAAAAGTTCATAAAGTGTATAATGATTCGTGAATTTAAAACTAGGCTGGGATAATCTGGTTCAATCTTTTTCTTATTCAACAGTCTGAGAAGACTCTCTGGGTTATAACTGTTAAAATTAAATTAGATTGATGAACAAATTTCCAGGGATAAATAATTTATTAGTAAATTGCAAATTTACCAACTCGGTTCCCTCAGCAAAGCTGAGATCCCAAATGAGGAGGACAGTTCCCTTTTATAGTTTTGGGGAGCAAAGGACAAAAATCAGGATTTTATAGGTGGGAAACAAGTTATGATTGGTTAAAAGAAATAAAATGATGAATAATAAAATCAGCATACAGAGCTGAGGCATGGGGGACAATATGATCAGTTGAAAATTGGGCATTAGGGGTTAGCAACAACCTCCTCCTTCCCTCTTGTAACTAAGAAATGTTCATTGTTTGAGTCTACCTGGACCAGACTTCTTTGAATAACAAACCAGACATCCTTGAAGGATAGCTTTGTGATGCAAAGATGCAAGACCAGAATCGGTGTTCATCTGCATCACTCAAGGATAATTCATTTCTTTGAAGTGAGAATAGAACAATGATTAGCAGAAAGAGCCAACTTCTCAACTTAACTCATTACAAGCTAGTTAATTTCTGAGCTAAGTTCAGAGACAAAGAATCATAAGTTAGCTACAGTACAAAGTCAATTCACTAAATAGGATGAATTAAAAACGATACAGAATCAATTATTATTTCAAGGTGATTAGCTTTAAGGGATAATGTGGCAAATATGGTGACATAAATGAAAATCCACACTCCAAATAAAAAGCTTTAAAAAATTAATTAGATAAATATATCCTCTTTTATAAAGCTAGCAACAAAAACAAAAACAACCCTATATATTCATACCAAAGACACTAAATCTTTCTCACACAAGCACCTAATTATTCAATAAACCTTTTGACGAGATAGATTTAATATCACCAAGGCTAAGTGCTTAAGAGGTCTCTATGGTATAATCTATCACTACCAAAAAATTTTTTCTGTTCCTTAAAAGCCATGAAAATTGCTGTACAGAATTGCTGTACACTAATAGCTCCAAGAGCCACTCACAGCAGAACAACTATGGAGGTGTTTTTCCTCAGAATTAAATTTTGCCCAGAAATACAATCTAAGACCTATTAATCCAACTTGATTTTCCTAGTTTTAAAGTATGCTCTACAATGTCAACTGTGAAACTATTACACATAGTCATAGGAAAGAACAAGTGTTTTCAAACTATAATACACTGTTCTATAAAGGCTAACAGAAATAGTATCAGGCCCCTGGCAAGGGCCTGCTTAAATAGGTTTTGTATTTGCACTACTGTTTCAGAATTTTTTCTTAGGAGGCCAAAATATACTTTTGCTTTTATTATGAAAAGAATTCTGGATTTTTAAATATAAAAAAAGAATTCTGGATTTTTAAATATAAAGATACCCTT